>NW_027507903.1:572230885-572830885 GCF_037356315.1 Lithobates pipiens
TCTCACCAGTGTAGAGCTCCCCCTCTCTCACCAGTGCAGAGCCCCCCTCTCTCTCTCGCCATTGCAACAACACCTCTCTCTCTCACCATTGCACGCCCCTCTCTCTCTCCCTCTCTCAGCATTGCACCCCCTCTCTCAGCATTGCACCCCCCTCTCTCAGCATTGCACCCCCCTCGTTCAGCATTGCACCCCACTCTCTCAGCATTGCACCCCCCTCTCTCTCACCATTGAACCCCTCTCACACCATTGCACCCCCTCTCTCTCACACAATTGCAACCCCTCTCTCTCTCAGCATTGCACCCCCTCTCTCAGCATTGCACCCCACTCTCTCACCATTGCACCCCTATCACCATTGCACCCCTCTCACACAATTGCACCCCCTCTCTCACACAATTGCACCCCCCTCTCTCACACAATTGCACCCCCTCACTCTCTCACACAATTGCACCCCCTCACTCTCTCACACAATTTCACCCCCTCACTCTTTCACACAATTGCACCTCCTCTCTCTCTCTCTCCAGTGCAGCTCCCCCTCTCTCTCTCCAGTGCAGCCCCCCCTCTCTCTCTAGTGCAGCCCCCCTCTCTCTCCAGTGCAGCCCCCTCTCTCTCTCTCTCCAGTGCAGCCCCCTCTCTCTCTCTCTCCAGTGCAGCCCCCTCTCTCTCTCTCCAGTGCAGCCCCCCTCTCTCTCTCCAGTGCAGGCCCCCCTCTCTCTCTCCAGTGCAGGCCCCATCTCTCTCTTTCCAGTGCAGCCCCCTCTCTCTTTCTCTTTCTCTCCAGTGCAGCCCCCCTCTCTCTCTCCAGTGCAGCCCCCCTCTCTCTCTCCAGTGCAGCCCCCCTCTCTCACTAGTGCAGGCCCCTCTCTCTCTCTCTCTCTCTCCAGTGCAGCCCCCCTCTCTCTCTCCAGTGCAGCCCCCCTCTCTCACTAGTGCAGGCCCCCCTCTCTCTCTCTCTCTCTCCAGTGTAGCCCCCCCTCTCTCTCTCTCTCCAGTGCAGGCCTCCCTCTCTCCAGTGCAGGCCCCCCTCTCTCCAGTGCAGGCCCCCTCTCTCACTAGTGCAGGCCCCTCTCTCTCTCTCTCTCCAGTGTAGCCCCCCCTCTCTCTCTCTCTCCAGTGCAGGCCTCTCTCTCTCCAGTGCAGCCCCCCTCTCTCACCAGTGCAGCCCCCCCTCTCACCAGTGCAGCCCCCCTCTCTCTCTCTCTCCAGTGCAGCCCCTCTCTCACCAGTGCAGAGCCCCCTCTCTCTCTCACCAGTGCAGAGCCCCCCTCTCTCTCTCACCAGTGTAGAGCTCCCCTCTCTCACCAGTGCAGAGCCCCCCTCTCTCTCTCGCCATTGCACACACCTCTCTCTCTCACCATTGCACGCCCCTCTCTCTCTCCCTCTCTCAGCATTGCACCCCCTCTCTCAGCATTGCACCCCCCTCTCTCAGCATTGCACCCCCTCGTTCAGCATTGCACCCCACTCTCTCAGCATTGCACCCCCCTCTCTCTCACCATTGCACCCCTCTCACACCATTGCACCCCCTCTCTCTCACACAATTGCAACCCCTCTCTCTCTCAGCATTGCACCCCCTCTCTCAGCATTGCACCCCACTCTCTCACCATTGCACCCCTATCACCATTGCACCCCTCTCACACAATTGCACCCCCTCTCTCTCTCACACAATTGCACCCCCCTCTCTCACACAATTGCACCCCCTCACTCTCTCACACAATTGCACCCCCTCACTCTCTCACACAATTTCACCCCCTCACTCTTTCACACAATTGCACCTCCTCTCTCTCTCTCCAGTGCAGCTCCCCCTCTCTCTCTCCAGTGCAGCCCCCCCTCTCTCTCTAGTGCAGCCCCCCTCTCTCTCCAGTGCAGCCCCCCTCTCTCTCCAGTGCAGCCCCCCTCTCTCTCTCTCTCTCCAGTGCAGCCCCCTCTCTCTCTCTCTCCAGTGCAGCCCCCCTCTCTCTCTCCAGTGCAGGCCCCCCTCTCTCTCTCCAGTGCAGGCCCCATCTCTCTCTTTCCAGTGCAGCCCCCTCTCTCTTTCTCTTTCTCTCCAGTGCAGCCCCCCTCTCTCTCTCCAGTGCAGCCCCCCTCTCTCTCTCCAGTGCAGCCCCCCTCTCTCACTAGTGCAGGCCCCTCTCTCTCTCTCTCTCTCTCTCTCCAGTGTAGCCCCCCCTCTCTCTCTCTCTCCAGTGCAGGCCTCCCTCTCTCCAGTGCAGGCCCCCCTCTCTCCAGTGCAGCCCCCCTCTCTCACTAGTGCAGGCCCCTCTCTCTCTCTCTCTCCAGTGTAGCCCCCCCTCTCTCTCTCTCTCCAGTGCAGGCCTCCCTCTCTCCAGTGCAGGCCCCCCTCTCTCCAGTGCAGCCCCCCTCTCTCTCTCTCCAGTGCAGCCCCCCTCTCTCTCCAGTGCAGCCCCCCTCTCTCTCTCCAGTGCAGCACCCCTCTCTCTCCAGTGCAGCCCCCCCTCTCTCTCACCAGTGCAGCCCCCCTCTCTCTCACCAGTGCAGCCCCCCTCTCTCTCTCTTTCACCAGTGCAGCCCCCCTCTCTCTCTCTCTCTCCAGTGCAGCCCCCTCTCTCTCCAGTGCAGCCCCCCTCTCTCTCTCTCCATTGCAGCCCTCCTCTCTCTCTCCAGTGCAGCCCTCCTCTCTCTCTCCAGTGCAGCCCTCCTCTCTCTCTCTCCAGTGCAGCCCCCCCCTCTCTCTCTCTCTCTCTCCAGTGCAGCCCCCTCTCTCTCTCTCTCTCCAGTGCAGCCCCCCCTCTCTCTCCAGTGCAGCCCCCTCTCTCTCCAGTGCAGCCCCCCTCTCTCTCTCCAGTGAAGCCTTCCTCTCTCTCTCTCCAGTGCAGCCCCCCTCTCTCTCTCCAGTGCAGCCCCCCCTCTCACCAGTGCAGGCCCTCTCTCTCTCTCCAGTGCAGCCCCTCTCTCACCAGTGCAGAGCCCCCTCTCTCTCTCACCAGTGCAGAGCCCCCCTCTCTCTCTCACCAGTGTAGAGCTCCCCTCTCTCTCTCGCCATTGCACACACCTCTCTCTCTCTCACCTCTCTCTCTCACCAAGGGCCTCGGCTATGGAATGCTCTACCAATCAACATCCGCCTGGAAGAAAATCACCTGGCTTTTAGGAAAAAACTCAAGACCTTCCTCTTTTAGCAGATGATCAAAGCTCGCCACAGCGCCTAGAGGCGATTCAGTTCGCATTGTGCGCTATATAAGTATTTCATTCATTCATTCATTCATTGCACGCCCCTCTCTCTCTCTCTCTCTCTCTCTCTCTTTCTCTCTCTCTCTTACCATTGCACACCCCTCTCTCTCTCTCTCTGTCACCATTGCACACCCCTCTCTCTCTCTCACCATTTCACACCCATCTCTCACCATTTCACCCCCTCTCTCTTTCTCTCTCTCACCATTGCACCCCCCTCTCTCTCTCAGCATTGCACCCCCCTCTCTCAGCATTGCACCCCCTCTCTCAGCATTGCACCCCCCTCTCTCAGCATTGCACCCCCCTCTCTCAGCATTGCACCCCACTCTCTCAGCATTGCACCCCCCTCTCTCTCACCATTGCACCCCTCTCACACCATTGCACCCCCCTCTCTCTCACACAATTGCACCCCCTCTCTCTCACACAATTCCACCCCCTCTCTCACACAATTGCACCCCCTCACTCTCTCACACAATTTCACCCCCTCACTCTCTCACACAATTGCACCCCCTCTCTCTCACACACAATTGCACCCCCTCTCTCTCTCACACAATTGCACCCCCTCTCTCACACAATTGCACCCCCCCTCTCTCTGTCTCACACCATTGAACCCCCCCTCTCTCTCTCACACCATTGCACCCCCCTCTCTCTCTCTCTCACCATTGCAGTCCCCCCTCTCTCACACCATTGCAGCCCCTCTATCTCTCTCTCTCTCATGGATTTCTTTAGAAAAAAATTTACTTATTTACTATAATAATATAAATCATAATAAAAAGTGAACTAATTTATTATAATAATTAAAAAAAATTGCAGGTAAAAAAAATTGTGCATTTATTTATTTATTTTTGCCTGCAGAGCATGCATATCTCTCTCTCTCTGCAATTATGGGCACAGTCAGGCTGCAATTATATGCACAGTGAGGCTGCATTTGATGGGCACTGGTGAGACTGCATTGATCTCTTGTATCATGTCTGCAGTCTCTGACCATCTCTTGTATCATATCAGTGTCTGCAGTCTCTGAGGGAGTTTGGAGAGGAGTCAAGAGTGGGAGTGTCGCTAAAATGGGGGTCATGGGAGAAGTCAGACCTGTGTGGACTGTGGAGAGGCCTTTTATGAACAAAAAAATTATGTAGTTATGCTGTTGGGCTGGTATAATAATGCTATGGGGCTGGTATAACATTTTTTCCAGGGCTGGTTTTTATTCCCAGTCCGGCCCTGACTGTATGAAGTTAGTGCCCTCACTAGCAACCAAGAGGATAGTGGATGCAGTCTTTCACGTGGGACCTATTGCTCAGCAGTGGAATCTCAAATTGGGCAGGAGAGAGTGACCGCCATTGGCTAATGGTAGAACAGAGGTTGTTGTCTCTGTTGCCAACAGTGGCAGTGGTTGGACAGAGTAGGAGTGTGAGCCTGTCAGAAATCATAGCTTCCTTTGGACTCTACCTCTGCTCCACTGAAATCCCAAACAGTTTTATCAGCTTTGTCCAGTCCTATGATATGCAGATAAGGAGAGGTGGATGTGTTTTGTAATCCTGTCCTAGGTGACAACATTGCTCCCCCATACTGTATATACAGTACAGTGAGAGAGTGTTGTCATCTTAGGACTTGCATAGTTACATAGTTAGGTTGAAAAAAGACAAGTCCATCCAGTTTAACCACTTGAGATCCGCGCTATAGCCAAATGACAGCTACAGCGCGGATCTCCTTTTCCGGGACTACGTCTATTGACGTAGTCCCGTGTACGAGCGGCCTGCGCACCCCCTGAGGGGCGCGCGCGGCGCGCTCTGTGATCGGCGAGTCCATGAGACTCGCCTGATCACCGATCCGTGCAAGGGGTCGATCCCGACCCCTTATCACGTGATCAGCTGTCAGCCAATGACAGCTGATCAGGTGATATAACGGAGCCGGTAATCGGCTAGTATTCCTCCTCACGCTGACAGCGCGAGGAGAAAAAAAAAGCCGATCACCGGCGGCCGTGATCGGGACATCAGTCCCGATCACGGCCAGCAATGCAAGCGCCCACCTGCCCCCTGCCAGTGCCCACCTGCCCCCTGCAGTGCCACCCTAATAAAAAGTAAGTGCCCCCGTCAGTGCCACCCAGCAGTGCCCAGAGTGCCACCCAGCAGTGCCCACAGTGCCACCCAGCAGTGCCCACAGTGCCACCCAGCAGTGCCACCCACAGTGCCCACAATCTGCCTCAAAGGTGCTGCACCCCAGTGCCGCCCATCAGTGCCCAGCAGTGCCGCCCATCAGTGCCCAGCAGTGCCACCTATCAGAGCCACCTATCAATGCCACCTATCAGTGCCCATCAGTCCCATCTATCAGTGGTACCTATCAGTGCCCATCCATGCCACCCATCCGTGCCACCCATCCGTGCCACCCATCCGTGCCATCCTATCTGTGCCCATCTTTGCCCATCAGTGCCGCCTTATCTGTGCCCATCGGTGCCGCCTTATCTGTGCCTACTAGTGCCGCCTTAACTATGCCTATCAGTGCCCACCAGTGCAGCCTATCAGTGCCCACCAATGCAGCCTATCAATGCCCACCAGTGCAGCCCATCAGTGCCCACCAATGCAGCCCATCAGTGCCGCCTAATCAGCGCACTTCAATGAAGGAGAAAAATGACCCGTTTGCAAAATTTTATAACAAACTATTAAAACATGATTTTTTTTTTTTTTTGCATCTTTTTTTGTTTGTTTAGCAAAAAATAAAACTCCGAGCTGTAACTAAATACCACCAAAAGAAAGCTCTAAATGATAAAAATTTCATTTGGGTACAGTGTTGTATGCCCGCGCAATTGTCATTCAAAGTGCATCAGTGCTGAAAGCTGAAAATTGGTCTGGGACTGAGGGGGGTTTAAGTGCCCAGTAAGCAAGTGGTTAACCAATAAATAAAAAACATACAATCCCATATACACAATCCTATACCCACAGTTGATCCAGAGGAAGGTGAAAACCCCAGCAAAGCATGATCCAATTTGCTACAGCAGGGGAAAAAATTCCTTCCTGACCCCCAAGAGGCATTTGGATTTTCCCTGGATCAACTTTACCTATAACTGTTAGTATCCAATTATTTTATGTACATTAAAGTGGAGTTCCACCCATTCAAAAGTCAGCAGCTACATAAAGTGTAGCTGTTGACTTTTAATAAACAGACACTCATCTGTCCCATGGTCCAGCGATGCGGGCGAACTAAGCCTCGCTCCTCTCCCCCCTCCTCTCCTCGGCTCCAGCATTGTAACTGTGGGCACCTGGCTGTGGCTTCACACCGGGCACACACTGCGCATGCGCGAGCTGCTCTGCACCTTGAGAGGTGAATTTCCTTCCGGCACTGCTGCTCCAGGAGAGGAAGTGGAAGCTGGGTGCCCATCGAAACTGGGTGCCCGCTCACCCCCAATAAAAAATGGCATGTCAAATGTACCATGTCAGGGGGTTACCAGTACTTAAAGCGGAAGTTCCATTTTTGGATGGAACTCCGCTTTTAGGAAAGAATCCAGGCCTTTTTTAAAGTAATCTACTGAGCTGGCCAGAACACCTCTGGAGGGAGTCTACTCCACATTTTCACAGATCACCAGGTGAGAATAAAGGAAAAAAGAATAAAAAAAATAACATAGCCAACACCGCCAAGGACCACTAAGCTGCAACATCTCACATTTTTTTACATGGGTGTAGATACATTTTACACCTTATTTTCATACTCACCTCACCTGCAATGTGACCATTTGTGCTGAATACTGACACCCCCCAATGATAGCACTTGGTTGCTCATGTGGTAAGCAATGCATCATGGGATGAAGGGGAATGGTCAAATATTCCCTCATATGTGGAAATCCAACTGAACAGGGCGAAAAGGAAGCACAGGAAGGGTGAGTAATACGCCAGTAGAGGCGGACCTTTTAATTTGCATTAGCTATTGTAATAATAGAGGTGACATAAAAGAAATAATGACACCCATTGTTAAAGACAATTTCATGGTGATTTTTTTCTGACTTACAGGGTTGGCTGGAGGAATCATTGCAGAGGAAGGGATTTGAACCGTTTTACTGCTGGATGTTAAAAGTGAAACCAATACTCATACAGCAAACAACAGCCTTCCTAAAAGAAGAAGTTACAGAAATCAACATGTATTCAGCAATAAATGATACAATTTGCTACAGCAAAAAAAAAAAAAAAAAAGCCTTCCTTTGCATGTTCTTTTGCTTCATACTTTACATATTGGGGCTTTCCTAATAAAAGATCAAAATTAATACCTCACATATTCTTTGGGTGGGAAAAATATTAGTTTACTTTTATTTTTTGAGAAAAGGTGAAAGTGGTTATAAAGGTTTTTTTTTTATAACAAGCATGTTATACTTACCTACTCGGTGCAAATGGTATTGCAGAACGCACAGGGGTGCACAGCCAACTGCATTAGGGTGCACACCTAAAAGCTCAAGCACACATGCTTGTGTGTGTATATATATATATATATATATATATATATATATATATATATATATTTTTTTTTTTTTTTTTTTTTTTTTCCTGTTGCAGGAACTCAACCATGGAGAGTTCAGAGGTACGTAGTGTATAGAGTGTAGAGTTCGGGGGTATGTAGTGTATAGAGTGCAGAGTTTGGGGGTGCACAGTGTAGAGTACAAGGATCAGGGGTGTGCAGTGTACAAGAGTGAGGCATTCAGTGTACAGGGTGTGGAGCGTAGGGGTGCTCTGTGTACAGGGTTTGGAGCGCAGAAGTGCACAATGTACAGAGTGTGGAGCTCAGGGGTGCGCAGTGTACAGAGTGCAGAGCTCAGGGGTGTGCAGTGTATAGAGTGTAGAATTCGGGGGTATGTAGTGTATAGAGTGCAGAGTTCGGGGGTATGTAGTGTATAGAGTGCAGAGCTCAGAGGTGCGCAGTGTACAGGGTGCGGGGCTCAGGGGTGCGCAGTGTACAGGGTAACCAAATGTTATCCCAAATCTGCTGAGACTACTAGCAGCCTTAGATGATCCCACACTGTAGATCAGGGGTATGCAATTAGCGGACCTCCAGCTGTTGCAGAATTACAAATCCCATGAGGCACAGCAAGACTCAGACAGCCACAAGCATGACACCCAGAGGCAGAGGCATGATGGGACTTGTAGTTTTGCAACAGCTGGAGGTCCGCTAATTGCATATCCCTGCTGTAGACAACAACTATGAGTCAATAAAACAGGAATGCCTAGGCACAGTCCCATGTCAGGAAATGCATTGCTATTTTTGAAGGCAAAATCTAGATTTGTCAGAACACTGCTTAACTAAAAGTCACAGCTATAGCTATCTTTATAAGCAAATATTGAATTATTAGAGGTTTGCATTAAGGGTGAAAAGACTAGTCAAAACACACATGCTTCCCAAACTGGTGGTTGAACACAGACTGCCCGGGTGAAAAGTAGGAAGCCCGAAAGCTATATGGGAACATAACCAGCATGTCATGTGCATGGAACAGTGGCAGAACTTTCAGGGTCTCGGCAGTCGCACTTGCGTCTGGGTCCTGGCGTTCCGCCACTGTGGGGGGGCCACAAGAGTCTGCATCTCCCCCTTCATCTCTGGCTGTCAGTTTTGGATGCAGTGGGGGGAGGTGGGAGGCGGCGATCGGCAGCTGTATGGTGTCCGTGAGCGGTGGGATCTCCCTGGGGCTTGTAGTTCTCTTCCTGAGTGTATACAGTGGAGAGAGGAGGGGCCTCTGACCCGGGCATGTATCCACATCACTCTTCAGTGTACAAGTGAGTCGCACAGCTTGTACACGCTTACTGATAACTGCTTGGGCCCCTCCCCTCTCCGCTGCATACACTCGGCAAGAGAACTACAAGCCCCAGGGAGATCCTGCGGGCACCATACAGCTGCCGATCGCCTCCTCCCACAGAGATGTGCTGAGGGTTGGAGGTGCACAGCAGAGACCAGCCAGTAGAGGGGAACCTTTGGAAGGGGGCAGCTGTCTGGGGACCCTGATGTTAGGGGATATCTGGGTACCCTGATGTAAGGGGGGCCCTCTGTGGGGACCCTGATATAAGGGGGGCCCTCTCTGAGGACCCTGATGTAAGGGGGGCTCTCTGGGGACCCTGATGTAAGGGGGGCTCTCTGGGGATCCTGATATAAGGGGGGACTCTCTTGGGACTCTGATGTAAGGGGGGCCCTCTGGAGACCCTGATGTAAGGGTGGCCCTCTCTGGTGACCCTGATGTAAGGGGGGCCCTCTGGAGATCCTGATGTAAGGGGGGCTCTCTCTGGTGACCCTGATGTAAGGGGGGCCCTCTCTGGGGAACCTCATGTAAGGGGGGCTCTCTGGGGATCCTGATATAAGGGGGGGCTCTCTTGGGACCCTGATGTAAGGGGGGCCCTCTGGAGACCCTGATGTAAGGGGGGGCCTTCTCTGGTGACCCTCATGTAAGGGGGGCTCTCTGGAGACCCTGATGTAAGGGGGGCTCTCTGGGGACCCTGATATAAGGGGGCTCTCTTGGGACCCTGATGTAAGGGGGCCCTCTGGAGACCCTGATGTAAAGGGGCCCTCTGGGACCCTGATGTGAGGGGGTTATCAGTGGACCCTGATGTGAGGGGCTCTCTGGAGATCCTGATGTAATGAGGGGGGCTCTGGGGACCCTGATGTAAAGGGGGGCTCTCTGGGGACCCTGATGTAGGGAAGGTCTATCTGGGGACCCTCATGTAATGAGGGGCTATCTGGGGACCCTGATGTAAGGGGGGCTCTCTGGGGACCCTAATCTAAGGGGGAACTCTGGGGAACATGATGTAAATAGGAGGCTCTCTGGAGACCCTGATGTAAGGAGGGGCTCTCTGGTGACCGTAATGCAAGGAAGGGGCTCTCTGGGGACCCTGATGTAATGAAGGGGCTCCAAGGACCCCGATGTAAGGGGGAGGCTCTTTGGGGACCCTGATGTAAGTGGGGAAGCTCTCTGGAGACCCTGAAGTAAAGAGGAGCTCTCTGGGGACCCTGAAAGAAGGGGGGCTCTCTGGGGACACTGATGTAAGGGGGAATCCGCACTCACATATGTAATATATAAATACATACACACACATACATGTGTATGCCAGCCCAAGTGCATGACTTTCTTTACTTTGCTGCTATGGGCTCTAACCCGAGATTTTTTGTAGATCCAGCAACGCCCCTGGTGGAGGCCCTTCGTGGTTTTTTGCAAGGGGCCCTGAAGATTCTAGTTACGCCTCTGTCATGGGATATATAATAATCTCATGCAGATATGTGCTGAATGTTTTGTAGAGACTCCTGATGAATACTGAACACACCCAACTGGCAAAGTCAGTGCACTACAAGAAAAAAAGAAAAAAGAACTGCAGGTTTTAAAGATATAGTCCACCTTTTAGAAAAAATGAAATAAATGAAACCACACTGATAAAAGAAAAAAACGTGTATTTATTAATTATTTTCACTCAGGCTTGCAAAGCATCAAAACTGTAATGAATGCATCATGGGTGCAGTGCACAGGCTCCTGCAATCTCTGTAGGTGTGTACCTCCGTACAGACCTCTAATCATGTAACTGGAGGAAGCAATCAATGGACTACATCTATGGTGACATCATTGCACCTGCAGAGATACACAAGTTTTTAAGCCATGGTGGAAGATGGGACTTGTAGTAAGGGCCGATACGGGGGGGGCGGCAGAAGGGGGCCTGGGCGGTCCTATTTACTAGAGGAAGTAGGGGAGCAGATGAAGTGCTGGCCAGGCAGTGTGCTTCCAAAATCTGCCTGAACTCACCAGCCGCTAATAGCTCTGTACCTGGCTGTAACCACAATGATGTGCCGAGTGCGCTCCTGCACCCGACCCAAGCTTGAAACAGACCAGCCCTTCACTTCTTCACTCCCTGTGGAGACACTCTCCCTGACAGGCGCATTGTAGTGACGTCACTCACCGAGAGGCCTGCCAGAGGCGGGATGGGAGGACTTGGAGGAGCATAGAGTACTCCTGTCGGAGCTGAGACACACTTGAATCCAAAAGATGCTGTAGAGATTTCTTTATTGTCATGAGCCAGACAAAATTGCAGTGATGATCAGTTGACGCAAAAAGAACCGTGCTTGTTGACAACAATTGAAATGCTCACAATACAAGCTATTTAAAGGGATATATCAAACACAAAACAACTTTAGTTAAAGAGCAATCAACACAAAACTTCACCGACATAAAAACATTTCTTAAATGCTAAGGCCCCTTTCACACTGTCGGACTGTTTTGACAATGGACCTGAACAGGCGCTCCTTGCTAGTCTATGGAGCGACGGATGTCAGCGGTGACATGTCCGCTGACATCCGACCCTATCTGATCCACTAATATCAGACGGATGCCCCTATGTTCGCATCTGTCCCTGGCGGGTCGGATCGGGTGAGATCTGTTGAAAACGGACATGCTGTCCATTTTCGTCCGATCTCTCCATAGTAACTAGCCGCGCTCAACAAGCCCCTGCCCAATGAGCAGAGAGGGACCTATCATCCACCGGCTCAGCGGAGATCAACGGAGAGATCTCCCGCTGAGCTGGTGGACAGGGGCGGACTCCAAGGCAGCGGATCCGCCTCGTCAGAATGAAGCCTAAAACATCTGATCATCAAATGGTCAAAACAAAAAACAGATCATGTAAACATCTAAGCAAGAAATGTATTAAAAACAAAAATAGAAAAATGAGCGAAAAAACATGTAATGAACCTCGATGTTCATTTGCGCGGTCACGGTACTTCAATACATACTGGACTCTACAGGAAATCTCTTTCAGGGAATACTTTGCTGATGGCCAGATCTGGCCGTCCTCGACATGCCATCAGAGGTATTCCTGTAGGCTTGTTTCTCAGGATTCACAGAATCTATAATGATCCTGTGAGATGTGAAACAGAAGCGAATGTCCTATACACCCGTTTCTTGGAAAGGGGGATACCCTAGATACATTCTTGATAGAGCAGTTTCTATTGCTAATTCTAAAAACAGGAATGTCCTCCTAAAACACAACCATATTGGTAAATACAAGAAAACAACAATGTGTTTCAACAGAGGGAGACCCACCAAGACAATTGTTCACAGATATTTACTGATCCTATTTGAGGATCGAATTTTGGGCCAATTTGCTGAAAGATGGTATTAATTTCATTTCCAGACCTGCTCCAACTTTGGGAAACTATCTCTCACCAAGTGCCTTTGAATCAAATAAAATCAAGTCACACACTTGGTTGCATTGCAAGGGCAATTATAGTTGTGGTGCGACTGTGTGTTCCCGCTGTGCACATATTACTAAGGGGAATGTTGTATGTACATATTCTAATGGTAAATATAAATTAATATAGTTTTACAACTGCAACACCCATTATGTAATATATATCATTACATGTACCATCTGTAATGTACAGTACATTGGTCGCACCACAAGACGCCTCAGAGATAGGTTCCAGGAACGTATATATAGGATAGAGAAGAAATTCTCCACCAATGTAACCAAACATTTTAATCAGTTTCATGAAGGCAATACTTTTTGGTTGGTGTGCAAATCATAGAGAAGGTTCTCTTTAAATCTTTAGAGGATGTTTTTAGACTTCTCTGTAAAAGAGAAGGCTTTTGATTTTTTTTTATCTATCTATCTATCTATCATTTTTTCCTTTCCTTTAAAAATCTATTGATTTTAGGTGATATATATATATATATATATATATATATATATATATATATATATATATATATATATATATATATATATTATTATTTTTTTCCTTTGAAAGGTAAGTGATTTTGGGTATTCTTCATTTTTTTTTTTGTCCTCTATTTGAGTGTTGAGAACACTCCCTTTGATTCCTTAAGTGATCTTAATAGAAAGGTAAATTCCATAAATATTGAATGTTTTCCAGGGTGGTTCTGTGTGGAATTTTTGCAATGTATATGCACAATACTTTTTGGACATGCTTGATTTTCATATGTATGTGCATCCTTTCCATCATGTATATAGTTTAGCATCTCATTGTTTCCTCTTATCCTTGAACAGTTTTTTAAGAAGTCTTTAATAATAAACATTAAATTACACAATTAGACTTAATTTGTTACACTGTGATATATGTGATTTATATTGGTATATATATATATACACACATGTTTTTTCACTCATTTTTCTATTTTTAATACATTTCTCGCTTACATGTTTACATTATCTATTTTTTGTTTTGACCATTTTATGATCAGATGTTTTAGCATTTAAGAAATGTTTTTATGTCGATTAAGTTTTGTGTCGATTGCTCTTTAACTACGGGTGGTTTGTGTTAGGTGTTTGATTTGATATACGCCTTTAAATCGCTTGTATTGTGAGTATTTCAATTGTTGCGAACAAGCACGGTTCTTTTCGCGTCAACTGATCATCACTGCAATTTTGTCTGGCTCACGACAATAAAGAAATCTCTACAGCATCTTCTGGATTCAAATGTGCGATCAATCTTTTCTTATTTCCTGATATTGCCTACGGTGATGAGCCGAGATCAGCACCTTGGCGTGTCCATTTTTTGCCTGAAGCGGTGTGTGCGCCCTTGTTCTGTTTAGTGTGTACACAGCATTGCACAACTAAGTAAGTTAGTAAATTAACTCTTTGTATTGGGGGGAGGGGGGGGGCGGGGCTGAAGGGAGGTTAATTAGATTACCAATGGTACTTAATGTCTGTATATGGAGCATGGAGGGAGTTTATGTATTGCCACTGGTTACAGATGCATTCGTGACCAGTGGTAGTTAATTAACCCCTTTGTGCTGCATTAGTGGCACCAGAATCAGTGTTAATTAAAAGGGGTTAATTAACTGCCACTGGTGAGTTACTGAAGCAAGTACCGGAGTAGAATTATCACCGAACGGGCACGGTGGAGAATCGGGAAACTTCTGGCGATGATCAAGTCAGGGACCCAACCAGCAGAGGTGCAGAACTGCCTTGTGTGTCAAGCCAGGGACTGAGCCGGTCAGCAGGGGATAAGCTTGAGAAGTATCTGGAATGCCAAGCCAGGGACCCAGCAGGGAAGCTGGGGAGACACTTGAGGGAGATACCAGCGCAAAGATTGGAGGAGCTCAAGGGATTCAGAGTCAGTGAATCAGAGGGTCTAGTGAGAGACCGGGAGCTCAGTGTTAAAGGAACAACAAGAGGCAGTTGTAGTGAAGCTGAAGGAACTGTTACGTTTGAGTTAGGAACCGTAATGCCACATACACACGACCGGACTTTCCATCAGAAAAGGTCCGACGGTCTTCCCAAACAGATTTGCCCACACACGAACGGACTAAAGTCTGTTCGAAAGGGTGTAAAAGCGCCTGGTATTTAAAGCGGGATTCCACCCTAAAGTGGAACCTCCGCTGATCGGATCCCTCCCCCCCTCCGGTGTCACAATTGACACCTTTCAAAGACAGGTATTTACACCCACTTCTGGGCATAGACTCCCGTGGGAGTCTACGCCATTTCCTGCCCTGCCGCGCTGTCTGCTGGGACACACACGGGTCCCAGTGACAGCGCGGAGATTTCCTATTGCGCGGCGCAACTCGTGCATGCGCAGTAGGGAAACGGGAAGTGAAGCCGATTCGCTTCACTTCCTGATTCCCTCACCTAGAATGGTGACGGCAGCAGCCGAGGGCCGAGCAATCGATCGGCCTCGGCTGCCGGCATCGCTGGAACCCGGGACAGGTGAGTGTCCATTTATTAAAAGTCAGCAGCTGTAGTATTTATAGCTGCTGGCTTTTAATATTTTTTTTTTTTGTTGGAATCCCTCTTTAACTATGATTCTAATAGTTTAATTTAGGTTGTTCTTGGCTTTAGATACATTTTATGTCTTTTTTTTCTTTTAAATGGTATAAAAATCATGCGCCCGAACAGGGACTTGAACCCTGGACCCTCAGATTAAAAGTCTGATGCTCTACCGACTGAGCTATCCGGGCTCCTGGAGGTTTTTGCATTTCACAGTTTCATTTTTTAAATACTGCAATGATAGCTATTCTATCTAGGTAAGTTTCAATATATTCTATCAAGGTAAGTTTCAATAGTTTTTAGTTCCACTTTAGTATTTTTCCAACTTTTTTTTTTTTTTTTAAATCATTGAGAATGTATAACTATATAGATTATGGTAAGAAGGGGTTTCTTTATTTTATCATAATCTATGTGGTTATTGTGCGGTCCCAAGCCCTGTGCTATAGAACATATAGTTTCCATACACTGCATTGCTGATATATAGTATACTTGCAATACACATCAGTGGTTCTGGATGTGAATTAGGGAGTAAAGGAATGATTTCTATCAGCTCACTGTCCAGTAATGGAGGATAATTCTCTTAGCTTCTTACTTTTAAGATATGTGATAGCATGTTCTGTTCTAAGAAAGATCCACTATTCCATGCAGTATTTTAATCAATAAAAGAATTACAAAACCAACAACAAAAGACTACCGCCCAACGTGGGGCTCGAACCCACGACCCTGAGATTAAGAGTCTCATGCTCTACCGACTGAGCTAGCCGGGCTGTTGAAAAGACAAATCCTGCAAAGTACTACATATATAAAAAGAAGGAAGGGGTTCCAAATGTATTATCTATTTATTAATTTCAACAGCTGAGTATTTTACTAGTTTTTTCCAGAGACATATCCACAGACTAATTCTATATATTTTCTGATCTACAGAAAACAATGTACAACTTTCAATCACGTCTTAGGCAACAGTGACACCATGTGGCCATTGAAAGAAACAACACTATCAGGCTTTAAAGGATCACTAAAGATACATTTTTTTTTTTAAATAGGATACACGTTATACTTATCTCCACGTTTTGCACAGAGTGGCCCCAAACCTGGTCTTCTGGGGTCCCTCGGTGGCTGTCTCGGCTCCCCCCCCCCCCCCCGCAAGGACTCAACACCTTCATGTGAGCTCCCTCACATGCAGGGCTGCTGTTTGAAATCATGGGGCCCCATACAGCCTACAAGGCAGCCCCCCTCCCCATATATCAAAAAATACACAAAAATTATTATTAGCGGACACAAACATAACAGAGAACCTGCGTAAATGAGCCCTTTTATAATAGAAGAGGGAGGGGGAAGCAATTACAGGAACAATGCCCTGTGTCTCTCCCTGCAGCAGCTGAAAGCTGGTGGGAGAGAGAGAAACCGGCTTTTATCTCATGCAGAGAGCCGCACAGGCCATCTTTCTGTAATTGCCCCTCTGATCGACAACATCGATTCCTCTTGCTGTTCGGGCCACTCTGTGTGCCGGGGCCCCCTACAGGATGACTGGTGGTCCCCCCCTATCAGCGGCCCTGCTCACATGGTGTGGAGTGCTTGCGGGCACGCACCCGTGATACAGCCAGCGACCATAGATGCTCACTGTATCACTCGGCTTTCAATCCATCCACTGTAACCAATGAACGGCCAGGCTGAGCAGCGAAGAGGATGTCGGGGGCAAGCGCCGGACTTTCGAGGAGTCAGGTAAGTAAAACGAGGGGGCTGGGGGGGGCCATTATTGTCGGATGTTTTTTGACCTTAATGCATAGAATGCATTAAGGTTAAAAAATGTTTACTTTACAACCCCTTTAAGTCCCCCATTAAGCTGGTGCTGTCCTTTTAACCACTTGCTTACTGGGCACCTAAACCCCCCTCCTGCCCAGACCAATTTTCAGCTTTTAGCTCTGTCACTCTTTGAATGACAATTGCGCGGTCATACAGCACTGTACCCAAATGATTTTTATCACTTTTTCCCCCCATACATAGAGCTTTCTTTTGGTGATATTTGATCACCTCTGGGTTTTTTATGTTTTGTTAAAAAAAAATTAAAAAAGACATAAAAAAAATAAAATAAAAAAAAATACAAAACCATTTTAATTTTAGTTAATACATTTTGCAAACAAGTAATTTTTCTCCTTCATTGATGTACGCTGATGAGACTACACTGATGGCCACTGATAGGACAGCATAAGGTATAAAAAAGCACTCGCCCGAACAGGGACTTGAACCCTGGACCCTCAGATTAAAAGTCTGATGCTCTACCGACTGAGCTATCCGGGCTCCTGGAGGTGCTGCAGTTCACAGTTTCCTTTTTTAAATACTGCAATGATAGCTATTTTCTCAAGGTAAGTTTCAATAGTTTTTAGTTCCACTTTAGTATTTTTCCAACAGTTTTTTTTTTTATATATATATGTATAACCATATAGATTATGGTAAGAAGGGGTTTCTTTATTTTACCATAATCTATGTGATTATTTTTTTTATTGTGCGGTCCCAAGCCCTGTGCCATAGAACACATCGTTTCTATACACTGCATTGTTTTTTCACCATAAGGCTGGGTTCACATTGCAGCGATGCGGGAAGGCCGCGAAGCCGCAGCGGGTTCCCGCATCGCATGCCTCCCGCCGGCAGTTCACACTGCCCTATGCGAACTGCTGGGAGTGTCAGTGAAACGTTAATGACACCCCCAGATCAGTTTGCATATCGCAGTGCGATCTGCAAACTCGGACAGGAATCGGATCGCATAGTGTGAACACCCATGCGATCCGATTCTGCTGCGGACCAAAAAAAAGGGTCCTGTGCGAGTTTGCGGCGGGTGCGATGCGAATTCAGTCATACTATCTGTATGGCTGAACTCGCATTGCACAGAGATCGGATGTGATTTGCACTGCAGTGCGGTGTGAATCACATCCGGTTCTCGTAGCCGCAGCAGTGTGAACCCAGCCTAATGCATAATGAATTAAGGTGAAAAAACACAACCCCTTTAAAGTATAGCTAAAGGCAAAACTTTCTTTGTAGATTTGTAGAGTGGAGATGGATTAGAACACCTGTTTTATTGCCATCTGTGGCCCCCCATTAGGGAGATTCACCCTCTTTTTTTGTCCTGTTTACTGTTATCACACAGTGAATGTGAAAGAAAGTCGTAAACTTTGGGTTGACACCAGAACAGTAATAGAGGGGAAGTCTTCCAATGGGGACACTAGTTCTGGTGGCAAACCAGGATTCCTTCACTTTGGAGGAATCTTCTCTTGCTTCCTGTTTTAGTTATGGGACAGGATATGAAGGTAAATCCCCCCCCCCCCCCCCAATGGGACACAGATGGCAAAAAAAATCTGACAGGGCTTATAACCATCTCTTTATCCATACCTCGCGGTCCGAATTTCCAACAACAAAATTCCAACCATGTGTACACGGCATTAGTGCCCACCAGTGCCATCTCTCAGTGCCCATCAGTACTGCTAATCAGTGCCCATCATGTCTCATCATCAGTGTCGCTTATCAGTGCTGCCTATCAGTGCTGCCTACCAGTGCCCATCAGTGTCACCTATCAGTGCCCATCAGTTCCACCTATCAGTGCCACCTATCAGTGCCCATCAGTGCCACCTCTCCATGTCGCCTATCAGTGCCCATCAGTGCCACCCATCAGTGCAGCCTCATCAGTGCCTCCTAATCAGTGCTCACCAGTACCATCTCATCAGTACCCATCAGTGCCTCCTGATCAGTGCCCACCAATACCATCTCATCAGTACCCATTAGTGCAGCTTCATCAGTGCCTCCTGATCAGTGCCCACCAGTACCATCTCATCAGTACCCATCAGTGCCTCCTGATCAGTGCCTCCTGATCAGTGCCCACCAATACCATCTCATCAGTACCCCTCAGTGCCGCCTCATCAGTGCCCATCAGTGAAAGAGAAAAATTACCTGTTTGCAAAATGTTATAACAAAATATCATACCCACCTTTTTGAGATGGGAATGAGGGACACCTATCAGCAAAAGTATGCAGGACACACCCCTTGCCACGCCCCCTTAAAGGAGAATTGTACAAAAAAAATGAGATTGATTAAACCCCTACTTACACTACTACCTTTATATTGGCTTTTGGAATTTACAAATGCAGCAATTTAGAAATCAGATGAAAGGTTTAGGGCTGGAAAACACTTTTTGATAAATAAAAAGTGCATTTTATATACAAATATAGAGATCAGACCAGAATGAGGGACAGAGAGACATTTGCTCCAAATCAGGGACAGTTAGGAGCTATGAATAGGAAATATGAAAAATGTTCTGTTTTGTTTTTTTCAAAATTTTCGGGCTTTTTTTGTTTGTTTAGCAAACAATAAAAAACCCAGCAGTGATTAAATACCACCAAAAGAAAACTCTATTTGTGTGGAAAAAATGATAAAAATGTCATATGGATACAGCGTAGCATGACCGCGCAATTGTCATTCAAAGAGTGACAGCTCTGAAAGCTTAAAATTGGCCTGGGCAGGAAGGGGGTGAAAGTTTCCAGTAGGCAAGTGGTTAAAGAAGAATCGCAGAAATAGATAATCTGTACAGTTATATAGATACAGTTTGGACCAACCTAATGCAAAGCACTGCCATAGATGGTTTCATCATAACTTCCTTGCCATGCTGATGTATGTGTGGGTGTGGCCATCTTGGTGGAGGCGGGGCTTTGCTTCCTCATACCAGAGTAGTGTACTGTTTAGGTACAATTAACATTTCCAGATGTTTCCTGTAGCCCTGAAATGTACATTTTTTTTTTCGTTCAGGTCCTTTTCTGTTTATAGTAATTTATGTGAGTATTATAAAATTGAGCGCCCGAACAGGGACTTGAACCCTGGACCCTCAGATTAAAAGTCTGATGCTCTACCGACTGAGCTATCCGGGCTCTGTGTGCAGAGGGATAATTCTGCCTTTTTACAAGTACTGGAGAGCCACATTCCTCAGGTAATTGCTCTTATTCCTTTGGACAAATGTCTGCATTCTTTCATGAGACCTAATCTCTGGTTGTCACTATGAGTGTTACATCATTAGAAAAACCACAGAGTATTTTCATGCTCTAATGTCCTAACATTGTAAATAAAATGACACCACATACCGCGCCAATGATGAGCGTACAAGTAAAAGCAGAGTTCCACAGAGAAAAAAAAATGTAAATCAGCAGCTACAAATACTGCAACTGCTGACTTGTAAAATAAGGACACTTACCTGTCCAGGGCGCCCGATGTCCTCACCCAAAGCTGATCTGTCCCTCCGCTCCCAGTTGCAGGCGCCAGCATGTTTATTATTGATTGGACCCTGGGCAAAACTTTTCTTGAGCCCCCCCCCCCCCATGCAGTTTTGCTCTCCACCTGCTCTGAGACATACAATAAATAGCAGCTAGACTCAAATTCAGTTTACTGAATCAGGTTGCAATTGGTTGCCAGAGGTTACAGTGCATCATTACCACTCACTGACTGGTTTTTAGAGGTTACAGCACACATTACGGCTCATTGATTAGTTGCTAGAGGTTACAGCACATGATTTCTGCTTGTTGATTGGTTGCTAGAGATTACTGTGGATATGACCTCAGTGGGGCATGATATACATATCAATGCTGCCAGCTGCCACTATTTACATATGAATGCCTCTGCTATTTACATATGAATGCCAATAATTTACATGTAAATACAAGGTCTGTAGGTGAGTACTCTGTACACAACAATAGGGCAGAGCTGGGCAGCATTAGTAGCAGCACTTGACACTGAGATATTGGGACACGGCACAGGACTAAAACCACAAGGGACGAGGGAATTTAATCGATTGTCGACCATCTCGCGCCGATGTACATCGTCAAAAGGGTTCATACAGGCAAACTAACATACCTGTATGTGGCCCTTTAAGAGGTGGCCAGCACGCCCACGACAAACTCCGTGAGTCAGGTCGTGGGTCCCGCGGACTCGAGCGCCGTGGAGATATCCGTGATTGCCTCAGGGGGAAGAAGAACGGGGAGATGCTAATGTAAACAAGCATCTCCCCGTTCTGCCTAGTGACAGTGTCCCTGATCTCTGCTCCCTGTCATCAGAAGCGGTGATCAGTGACGTATCACACACAGCCACGTCCCCCCACCGTTAGAAACACTCCCCAGGGCACATTTAACCCATACACTGCCCAGGTGGTTAACCCCTTCACTGCCAGTGTCATTTACACAGGAATCAGTGCATTTGTATAGCAGTGATTGCTGTATAAATTACAATGGTCCCAAAAATGTCTGATGTGTCTGCCATAATGTTGCAGTCACGATAAAAATCGCTGATCGCCGCCATTACTAGTAAAAAAAAAATTAGAAGATGAATAAAAATGCCATAAAACTATCCCCTATTTTGTAGACGCTATAACTTTTGCGCAAACCAATCAATAAACGCTTATTGCGATTTTTTTTACCAAAAATATGTAGAAGAATATGTATCGGCCTAAACTGAGGAAAAATATGTTTTTTATATATTTTTGGGGTATATTTATTATAGCAAAATGTAAAAAATTATGATTTTTTTTTTTCAAAATTGTCGCTCTTTTTTTGTTTATAGCACAAAAAAATTAAAACCGCAGAGGTGATCAAATACCACCAAAGAACAAAGAAAGATCTATTTGTGGGAAAAAAAGGATGTCAATTTTGTTTGGGAACCACGTCGCACGACCGCGTAATTGTCAGTTAAAGCGGCGCAGTGCCGATTCGTAAAAAGTGCTCTGGTCAGGAAGGGGGTACATTCTGAAGTGGTTAAACCAGGATAGTTGGCAAGTCAAACAGTTTAGCGGTGCACAGCAATTTTTTTTACAGTATATGCTATGCAGTACATATATTTTGTGATTAAATAACATTTATAATCATATGATGTTAATCACAAGAGTCCCCTCTTACATCAGAGTCCACAGAGTTCCCCTTTTAAACATGAATCCACAGAGTTCCCCTTTACATCTGAATCCACAGAGTTCCCTCTTTACATCTGAAAAACTGTAAAAAAAAATCTGAAGAGCAAGACTAGGCATGCTCAGAAATGAAAGAAATGAAAGAACACATAAAAAACAATTCAACACATTACGTCACTTCTGACGTTGAATTCTGTCGTCAGAATATTTTCTGATGGTGAGTACCCTCTTCATTTTCGATTTAAGACTAGCATCCAACAAAAAATTTACAAAAATTCGTCCAATAATCTGACCGCATGTACAAGGCTTTACGTACGGAGACCACAGCCATCAGAGAGGTACAGAAAGCTGGAAGAGAGAGGTGTCACTGGTTTTGTGAGAGATTCTGCTATAGAGTCCAGAGCCCATTGGAGAGTTCCGGTCATCAGAGAGCAGAGGGGCCACTGGCCACAATTCCCTTACCCTCATATTAAAAGGACAGCGCCAGCTTAACGGGGGACTTAAGCCCTTATATATGGGATACAAATATGCCTGAGCACTCCAATGCAGGACTCACATTGGAGAAATTCAAGGACCTTTCAGCTTTTAGTACCACCTTTAGTTAGGACTCCCTAGATTTTGGGTACAGAAATACTTGATCTTCTCATTGTTCGTTGCATTGTACAAATTAGTTTATTCTGTTATTGTTTATTGCTGTTGTCATTTTGTTTTTGTTGCCTTGGTGGGTGTATAGCCCAACTAAATCCTCCTTCTTCAGCCTTGGTGTGTCAGAGGGTGTGGCATTGCCAGAAGGTTTGTTGTTATCCGGAATCAGGGAACCCATACATCAGCAGCTTCTTTGTAGGTAAGTGCGACAATGCCGACAAGAGCCGTGGAAGGTTTACAGAGGAAGCAGAGAACAGTGGACTAGTCACCATTATTGCCTGTGGTCTCCCCATAGCTTCTGGTGCCCAACCTGCAGCACTTTGGCCAACTGTCCCTGATTTCAAGGGATTGTCCCTGATTTGGAACAATGTCCCTCTGTCCCTCATTCCTCCTCACTTGACCCTCATTTTAATCTACATAGATGTATATAAAATGCACTTTTTATCTATCAAAAAGTGTTTCCCATCCCAGCGCTAAACTTTTCATCTGAGTTCTAAATTGCTGCATTAGTAAATTTCAAAAGCCAATATAAAGGAATAGTAGTGGTAAAAAAAGCATTTGTGCATTTAACAAATCTTATTTTTTTGTACAATACTCCTTTAAGGGGGCGTGCGAGGGGTGTGTCCTATGCCTACATACTTTTGCAGATAAGGAGTTCCTCATTCCCATCTCAAAAATTTGGGAGGTATGCCTTTGGTATATGATGTGCATGTGTGTCCTTCTGCAGTCTGTAGTGGGCACATTGATTAGGGTAATAGCACTGATCCCTGTCTTCTGCAGCATATACCCAGCCAGAAATGTAGCATGTCCACACTCTCTGACCCTCGTTTCCTCCATTAGTTCTGCAGTTTTTGACCGTTTTTGACAGTCCCCTCAAGCATTACATATATTGAAAATTCTGTGCAGCCCTTTGGTGATTTCAGGGGCTGCATTTGCAACCTCCTTTAGCGCATACTTTTATAAGCACTGTCATAGCTAATCTTTCCCTATAACTGCCTTACCATCCAAGTGTCTCTCTGTGTAGAGGTGGCCATCTTGGTGGAGACAGGGATTTGCTTCCTCATATCAGAGTAGTGTAGCACTAACCCCAGAAGGAGCTGCTGGTTATTTTTGGGCTTACCGTTACCTTCTGTTCTCCTTGTGACATGTCTAGAGGATGTCCCGTGGTAGATAGCCCAGTAACTCGAGACTGACAACATATCCACTTGAATGGATTTTATTTGCAAAATTCAGTCAATTGAACAGTCTTTCAACTTGGGTTCAGAGGGTTGGGAAGGAAGTTCAGGTACTCTTAGTGTCAAAGTCAAAAAACGTTGAAGAACTTGCTTACTTTGACTGCATCCAGAGAATAGCCACTCGCAGCTTGATGGTCACCCAGGTTGGACAGTCCCTCTCTCATAAGGCCTAGCAGCCAACAAGGTGCTTACTCAGGAACAAGTCTCTGCCACAGACATTGTTGTAGAACGTACAAAATAATGGCTCTGCCACAGACGTTGTTGTAGAACATGTAGGGAAACTAAACTTGAAACACTTGTAGGATACCTGGATCTTTCAGCCTGCTTGACGATATCCACAAGACCGGATTCTCTCGGTTACTTCAGCCTTTCCAGGCTCTTGTTAAGAAAACCAACCCATACGCGGTGTTCTTTTAAAGAGTCCTTCCCTGGAATGCTTGAAGCACTCTGGGTCTCTCCCGAACTGGAGACGGCACCCAACCACCCCAGAATCCTCCTCCAGCTTCCCCGCCTCTGGCTAGCCAGCCCTGAGGCACCAAAGTCGGGTGGATCCGCACCCCAGGCCATAGCCTTCCTGGGGGCTGGTCAGGAGGACTAGGACCATGAAGTCAGCACATCATACTGGACCGGAACCCCGAACCATGTCCTTAAAGAGGGCACAGCAAGAGGGCCACTCCCACTGACCTGGCTCCGAAAGAGAGTAACTTAAGCACCTAACCAGACCAAAGTTCCACGCCTACCACAAGAGACAGTGCCCCCTATGGCCAGGCTGAACATCTCAAATTCCAGTCAGACTGATGCAGAGGTCCAATTTAGACAAATAAACCCAAACCAAACTGCAGTTTAGGCAAAGTTTAACTTTGAAAAACGCATTTCGCGGGCTCTTTAGGAGCCGCCACTACAGCAGTATACTGCTTTGGTACACTTAAAGCAGAGTTCCACCCAGAAATGGAATTTCCGCAGATCAGATTCCACATTTGGCACCTTTCAGGGGGGAGCAGATACCTGTCAAATCCAGGTATCTGTTCCCACTTCCGAGGAAAGATCGCTCCACAGATTGCGCTCCTCCTCCTTCTCTCTGCTGCCTTCTTGGAGACACACTTCGACACAACTTCGAGTGCTGACATCATAGGCTCCCTGAGCAGGTAAGTGTCCTTATATAAAAAAAAAAAATTTCACTTTAACATTTCTAGATGTCTCTTGTACCATATAAATGTTCTCTTTTGGCGTTCAGGTCCTTTTCAGTCTATAGTAATTTATGTGAGTATTATAAAATTGAGCGCCCGAACAGGGACTTGAACCCTGGACCCTCAGATTAAAAGTCTGATGCTCTACCGACTGAGCTATCCGGGCTCTGTGTGCAGTGGGATAGGTCACCATGTCCACATTCTTCAGTCAATGAGTTTGTAGTTTGTTCCAACATATTTGGACAAATATCTGCATTCTTTCATAAGACCTAATCTGTGGAAAAGGTCACATAGTATTTGGTTATCATTATGGGCTTTTCATAGAAACGGTACAGAGTGTTTTCAGCCTCTGTCTCCTTTAGAATTCTGGTGAGACGATCATCAAGACACAACCATTGAACAACATTAACCACCAACTAACCCAGGTACCGTGGGATTTTTCTGCAAGTGGCGCAAAAATTGGGGTCCGGAGGACACAAGCAGGGATTGCAGCTGCAGCTTCTTTCAGGCGCTTTACAGGCGCTTTTTTTTAAAGCTAAAGTGCCTGAAAAATGCCCCAGTGTGAAAGGGATCTCACTGTGAAAGCACTTGGGCTTTCACATTGGGATTGCAGATGAGGCTTCTTTCAAGTGCTTTACATGCGCTTTTTTTAACGCTAAAGCGCCTGAAAAACGCCTGAAAAAAGCCCCAGTGTGAAAGGGGTCTAAAAGTGGAACTTCACCCAACTGATATTGTTATCATCCTCCTCCTCTTCAGTCCCGCCATCTTTCATTATCTTACACATGCGTAGAAGGACCTGGCATAGACCTGTGGCACATCTGCACATTGGGCATTCTGCTTTCTGGTAGAAAACTGCATGCACAATCTCTGCCATACACTAAAGACTTGGGGCACATCTGTCTATGTGTGAAATCTTGCACCCTGAAGCAAATTGCAGAGAATCCCAGGACACAGCGGGGCCCAAATTATTCTGGCCTAGGCTCGACATACTTCGATCTAAAAATCAAAGTAGCCATTTGAAAATTCTCAGCAAAACAGTGACAACACAGCCAATCAGATACATGTAGGCAGGTGCCTACAGAAGGATTCATGTTTTTTTTTCTATGCTGACTCATGTTCTGTAGTTACCTGGGTCAAGTCTGTTGTCTTTCCTGTGAAACTGTTAGCCCTTGTACACACGGTCGGATATTCCGATGGAAAATGTCTGATCGGACCGTGTTGTCGGATAATCCGACCGTGTGTGGGCTCCATCGGACTGTTTCCGTCGGAATATCCGACCGCCAAGTTTTTAGAGCTGGGCTATAACATTATCTGACAACATGATCCGATCGTACTTTTTCTGATCGTTTGTAGAGAATTCCGATCGGACTAAGTGCCACGCATGCTCAGATCAAATTCCTAGACCAAAGCTATTGGCTACTAGCCTGAACGTAGTCCCGTCGTAATGAAATAACATCATCACGTTCCGAACGATCGGATTTTCCGACAACTTTGTCAGACCGTGTGTATGCAACACCAGTTTCTGACAAAATCCGTCGGACAAAATCTGACGGATTTTGTTGTCGCAATGTCCGACCGTGTGTACAAGGGCTAACAATGTAGATGTGTGGTGGATCTGATTGGCTAGATTTTCTTGCCAATTTTCCTCAGATCCACATAAAAAGGGGCTCTTTAATGCCCCAAGAGAGAGTTGGAAATACTGACACGATTAGGCTGTTATGCTGCTGGATGGTGCCCCAAACTATGGGGCCACTCGGGGCTTCCTGAAGGATTGGAAGCCTGAACACTCTTAAATACCAAGGACAGACTGATAGCCTCTAAGGATCTTTTCCAAACATGGACTATATGGACTGTGTTACCTCAAGCTTCTAGCCTCAGCTTGCTCAATTAAGCTTTGGCAATAAAACCTGGAAGCTGATTGGTTTCTATGCAGAAGTGAGCCTGATATTGCACTCTCCAGTTTTAGTAAATAAACCCCTGTACAGTGTGTACACTTTAGTCCAGGATGTAGCTTGCTGTCTTGTGTAGGCTATATTTCTGTTGCTAGAGACAATTGTATATATATATAATAGCTATGCAACCAACCAGCCAGGGAATGGGTGACTGGTGTAGGGTGACGGCTACTGTGGTAGTGAAGGAGTGTTGAGCTTGTCCCGTTCACTAGCAGTTGGGACTAGACCTGCAGCACAGAGTACCTACTACCTAGGGACCTATCCCGGAAATCACGAGTGAAAGACGTAGAGGGACCCTGAGAGAGGGAGAGTAAGCATGTCGTTACAGAGTGAGATTAATTTCCTGTATCCACTGGTAACTGTGGATATGTCACTGGGAGGGAGGTGACAGGTATTGCTGGGTTGGTGGATGCCAGTGCAAGCTCTGCACACCTGTGAGTTGGTGTTCTCTTTAACTGTGGTAATGTTTGTAGTGCTTAGTGTAACCGTACAGTCAGTTATTAGGTTATTAGAAGGTGTGCTCAGGGTGGCTCACTTCTAGGCCTGGAGTTATACCTAATGCTGATTTTCACATGAAAGTAAACTCCTGCCTGGAATCAAGGCTATAACGAGTGTAGTTCTAGTGTCCCTCAATAGGGTGCCTAAGATCCGTCCACATGCAGTCACGTTCATGTATTCTGACAGCTGTGGGAACAGTAGTTGTGTGAATACAATACCAGGCAGAGAAGGTTTCTCTATCCATGCTATTTTAGTGTAGCAAGGTCCCAGGCCTCTTTTGATCTAATGAGGACCTCCAGAGCCAGGGATAGCTGACATCCTTCTGTATGTATTGAGTTGTGAGGCATGGTGGGTGCAGAATACTTATAGTTATTGGGTGCAAAAGAACGTTTTATTTCCTTTAACAATCTTTATGGGGGAAAGAGGATTAGGGCCAGGACACCCTTAGGTAATAGCAAGATTAAGAGGACAACCATGCAGGGAAAGGCATCCAGCATGAAGCCACATCTGCATGTGCAGGAATGCTGTCTCCTATGGCAACAGTCTTTAACAGTTCCTAACACAAACGTAACAGGTCCTTTCTCTTTCACTACAATCACTCCTTGTAGTTCTTCAGACCACTGAGCTCCGGGTCTTTCACTAGACCCACTGATTCACTGCCACTGAATCCTTTGAGCTCCTCCAATCTTCACGGTAGTATCTTCCTCAAGAGTCAACCCCGCCTCTCTGCTGGGTCCCTAGCTTGGCACACTAGATACCTCTCAAGCTTCATCCCGCTGGCCTGCTCGGGATTCAAGAAAACCCCTGCCCATTCGCTAACATACCCCATGTACCCATAACCTGACCTTGAGTTCTCATATCTAGTACCACCAAGTGCCCGGCCACCTAGTGGTAGAAGAGAAGAGTGCAACAAGGCCAAATTTAGGGAGAAATCAATAGATCTCTATCAATTAACCAGGATAACTACTCCTGGCATTTGTGAGGAGCAACCCTGCCTAAACTCCAGGGTGCTACACCAGCATGAATGGGAGAATCTTTGGATTTCTCTCATTCAGCCTTCAGAGAAATGTTTATGTGACTGGATAGCCATTGACACATTATTGAAATATTAGGTTTCAAAGATCACCTTTATAAAGAAACTGCTTATACAGATAAGGGACGTCTTTATATAAAAACAAACTGTGCAGCTTTGACCAAAGTTGAATAATGCTCTTTCTGTAGGTGTAGGCCATTTATGTACCTCTCGGAGCCTGACTGGAATATTCCAAGAGATATCATCAACCTGTCCTGCCTTTTTGCAAGGACATTACTTAGAGATTTCCAGCTGTTACTGCTCACCCCCACAATCACAGGAGTAAGATCCCAAATGTTGAACACAGAGCTGTTGCATCAGGGGAGAAAAAGCGCATGCAAGGGGGGTTGAATTTAGAGAAATAGCTTGCTCCTGTGATGATGGAAGTGAACAGCAACAGGTGTCTCTTAGTATTGCCCAGCAACAAAAGCAGGTTTCTTTTATTACAGGTTATATAATGTAGGGCAGTCAATTTGCGCAGCGCTTTACATATATATTGTACATTCCCAGGAGTCCCTGCTCTCAAGGAGCTTACAGTCTAAGGTTCCTAATTCACATTCATACATACATATATTAGGCTCACTTTAGACAGGAGCCAATTAGCCTATTAACATGTCTTTGGAGAGTGTCAGAAAACCGGAGTATCCGGAGGAAACCCACCCAGGCACTGGGAGAATATTCATGGATGGGGATATCTATGGAAGTTGTTCAGTCAGACTTCAGGAGGTACATACATGGTCTACACCTATATCAAAGGAATTATCCAACTTTGGTCACAGCTGCACAGTTTATTTTTTATCTATACTCACTAGGGATAAGCTCGATTTTCGACTCGAACATGGGCAGGTCGCCTGTTTGGCGAAATCAGAACTTTGTGGACCGTTCGCACCAAATTTGTGCGGCACGAACGGCCCACAATGCACTACGCCATCGCAGTGCATTGCTGGCTGATGATTGGCCAAGCATGCACTTTGACCCCACATGCTTGGAAAATCACATCACCGCCAGCGAGGAGAGCCATAATTGGCCACAGGCAGGATGCCTGGGGCCAATTATAGCTCAGGGGGGTTTAGTACATGCCCCGCACTATATAAGGCTGCCAGCACAGGCGGACTTGTGTAGTGTGTTGGCGTGCAGGGAAAGAGCTAGATAGACAGGGACAGTGTCTTTTTGCTTGGGAACCTAGCACAGTTACAGTGGGTGTTGTGTGCCTCCAGCACAGTATACACCTGAAAATACCCCTTATTGCTGGTGTTGTCTGTTGCATATCTTGCATATTAGCCTTTAAAATTAGCACTTTTGATTTCAAACGTTCGAGTCCCATAGACTTTAATAGGGTTCTAAAGTTCGTACAAATTTTCAGTCCGTTCGAAGGTTCTGGTGCGAACCGGACCGGGGGGGTGTTTGGCTCATCCCTAATAGACACCCCTTACCTGCATAAGCAGTTTTTGTAAAAAGTGAACTATGCCTTAATCACTTCCTGACCGCCCCATCACAGATTTACTGCTACAGGACGACCGCTCTGTGCAGAATCACGTATATATATATATATATATGTACGTGATTCTGCACTTCCGAGTTTTGGGGGCGAGCAACGCAGACTGTCATTCTGCGAGTACAGAGGACATGGATCCTGTGAGTCTGTGAAGCGGAAACACCAATCTATGTTTTTCACTACAGTGAAACATTAACAAGGTACATTTTTAACCCTTTGATCGCCCCTGATGTTTACCCGTTCCCAGCCAGTGTCATTAGTACAGTGACAGTGCATAGTTTTAGCACTGATCAGTGTATTAGTGTCACTGGTTCTCAAAAAGTAACAAAAGTGTCAGTTAGTGTCCTATTTGTCTGCCGCAATATCGCAGTCCTGCTATAAGTCACTGATTGCCCCCATTCTAGTAAAAAAATAATAGATAAATAATCAAAATTATTTCATAGTTTGTCGACGCCGTAACTTTTGCGCAAACCAATCAATATACGCTTATTGGGATTTTTGTTTACCAAAAATATGTAGTAGAATACACATTAAATTTAAATTGAAGAAGAAATTAGATTTTTACATTTTTTTTATTGGTTATGTTTTATAGCAGTAAGTAAAAAATATTGTTTTCTTTTTTCAAAATTGACGGCCTTTTTTTTACTTCTAGCAGAAAAAATAAACCACAGAGGTGAACAATTACTACCAAAAGAAAGCTCTATTTGTGGGAAAAAGGACATACATTTTTTTTTTGGGTACAGCGTCGTACACCGCAAAATTGTCAGTTAACCACTAGCCAACCAGCGCACGACGATGTACATCGGCACAATGGAACAGCTGGGCAAATGGGAGTACAGGTACGTCCCCTTTAAATTGTGGCATTGTGGGCGCGTCGCATACTCCGTGACCGTGCCCGCGGGTCCCGCGGACTCGATGTCCGCCGGGGGCCCGCGATCATGTCACAGAGTGGAAGAAAGGGGGGAGATGCCTTTGTAAACAAGGCATTTCCCCGTTCTGCCTTGTGACATGACAGGGATCTACTGCTCGCTGTCATCGGAAGCAGTGATCGCTGTCATGTCAATGGTAGCCCATCCCCCGCACAGTTAGAATCACAGTCGCCCCTTAGTGTTTAACCCCTTCCTTGCCAGTGTCATTTACACAGTAATCAGTGCATTTTTATAGCACTGATCGCTGTATAAATGACAATGGTCCCAAAATGGTGTCAAAAATGTCCGATGTGTCTGCCATAATGTCGCAGTCACAATAAAAATAGCAGATCGCCGCCATTACTAATAAAAAAATAATAATAATAAAAATGCCATAAATCTATCTCCTATATTGTAGATGCTATAACTTTTGAGCAAACCAATCAATATACGCTTATTGATTTTTTTTTTTTGCCAAAAATATGTAGAAGAATACCTATCGGCCTAAACTGAGAAAGAAATTAGTTTTTTATATATTTTTTGGGGATATTTATTATAGCAAAAAGTAAAAAATATTGGTTTTTTTTTTCAAAATTGTCGCTCTTATTTTGTTTATAGAGCAAAAAATAAAAACCGCAGAGGTGATCAAATACCACCAAAAGAAAGCTCTATTTGTGGGAGAAAAAAGGATATCAATTTTGTTTGGGTACAATGTCGCATGACCGCACAATTAGTCAGTTAAAGCGAAGCAGTGCCGAATCGCAAAAAAAAAATTTCTGGTCAGGAAGGGGGTAAATTCTTCCGGGGGGCCGAAGTGGTTAAAGTAACGCAGTGCCGTATGACAAAAAATGGCCTAGTCAGGAAGGGGGTAAAACCTTCCAAAGGGGAAGTGGTTAAAGTACAGGTCCAATAAATAATTACAGTATATACAATTAAACGGCTACAATCAAAGCAGCCTGCTGACTTCTGACATTTAACATTAGATAGGAAGTTACAGTGACACACATAAGGAAACACTTTTTATTTATGGAATTAGTGATTGGATGAAAAGACAGGCGCACATACATGCACGGGGTACTAAAAATACAGCCATTTGTATTGCTTGGCATCTTCTGGTAAAACACATTTGTACAGCCAAGCCTTAGCAGTTGAAATTTTGGAAAGAAAATACGGAATTCCTGTACAAGCCACAGAGTACAGACATAGGGGGAGCGTTCCTTTCCAGGCGTTAACCCTCTGTGTGCGTTTATTTCCTCCAGCAGAAGGAGACTGGTATGGGGGCAAAGCAGTTCAAATTCATCACCATTCATCTTTACTAATATAGTGGTCAATCAGGGGCAAGTCTTATTATTGTAGTTTTTTTTATTATAGGTTTTGCGTACCCTTGTTAGAGGGGCAGAGAGTCTTTTTTTTTACCAGTATACTAGTGTAGAGGGAAGTAGAATTTCCTGCCTCCGCCAGACAGGTAAGTCTGAGCATCAGAAAATTGTAGACAAATTATTTTTTTATCATCCGTATATACATAGAACTATAGGCATAGCTTCTTTTTTTTTCATTTTGAATGCAGTAAGGGAGAGTTATAAAGAAGCATTTTTGCAATCTGTGTCCCATCGGGGAGATTTCCCTTCACTTCCTGTCCCATAACCAAAACAGGAAGTGATAGGAAATCCCTGCAAATTAAGGACATTCATTGGGCCCCCCCTAGATGACCAGAACTAGTGTGCTCACTGGAAGATTTCCCATTGGTGACTTTTTTGGGGGCAACCCAAATTTGGGGATTTTCATTCACTTTCAATGATAATGGTAAACAGGACAAATAGAGAGGATAAATCTCCCTAATGGGGGCACAGACAGCAATAAACCTGACAGGTGTTCTAATCCCTCTCCAATCTATCCAAAATGAAAAAAAAAAAGCTTTTCCCTAAGGTATACAGTAATACCTTGGATTACGAGTATAATTAGTTCCAGAAGAATGCTTATGATAGAAAGCACTCGTATATCAAAGCAAATTTCCCCATAGGAAGTAATGGAATCTCAGACAATCTGTTCCTCTGTTCCACAGCCACTACTGGTCTATGCAGTACTGTATGTGGCCAGAGGTGCGGGGGGCGCTGGAGACACTGGGAGACAGTCTGAGACACTCGGGAACAGAGTCTTCAAGTGTCTCAGAGTGTCTACGAGTGTCTCCGAGCATCACCAGCACACCCGTACCTTTGACCAAATACAGTACTGCACACCCCTGCAGCTTGAATCCTGCTCTCCTAAAAAGACAACGCTCGCAAATCAAGTCAGGATTTTTTTTTTTTAAATAGCTCGTATTGCAAAATGCTTGTAACCTGCGTTGCTCTCAATCCACTGTACTTTAACAGTAACACATAAGGCACAGCACAGATCATAACCTTAAAGTGATTGTAAACCCATACAAATAACCAGTGAAGTGACTGGCCTCAGGTGATAAACAGGGATCAAATCCTCCTACAACAGTTGTACCTGTTTATCCATAGCAGTATTTCCCCTACATCCATTCAGAGTGCAGAATTTATACAGGATCTCTCAGCTATGAAAAGCAGGGGGTGGAGAGCTGAAGTTATATCAGTAAGGAGAGCCCTAAGAGCTGATTGGAGAGAAGAGACACACCCCCCTTTCACACAGCACACAGGAACAGAGGTGAGGCTGTCAATCTGCTGGAGTTCCCACCCCTGTCACCTTTTTTCTCTTGGTGTCACGAAAATTTGTCAGAAGTGACACATGCAGATAGCAGAGGAATAGGACAATCAGACAGAAATGGCCTCATGTACACTGCTACTGGTAAATGGACATTTAGTTGGGCGTTTTTTTCAGCTGCCCCTGAACTCTCCTCTATGCTATCTTATCAGTAAATGTACACAGAGTCGTTTATAGTCGTTTCTAGGCAGGTGAGTTTAGAAGCATTTTTTGGAACACAAAAAATGCATTCAGGACTGACGTCCAGAGGCATTTGAAACACCAAATGCCCGTAACAGCTTGTAAACGCTGCTAAACGTGGTAACTCTCGTTTAGCAGCTTTCCTTTTAGACGTTTTTCATTTTAACAACATTTTTAAAAAAAGATTTATTTTTTTTCAAAAACGCTCCTAAACGCAAAGGTGGCTAAACGTGGCATATAGACGCAGCTGAATGGATGTTTTTAAATGTCGGATTCTAGCTGTCAAGTTAAATCATTCAGGAGAGGTTAAACAACGTCCTGTGTACATAAAGCCTTAAGCCTCGTACACACGATTGGATTGTTGGCCAACAGAGTGTTAGACTTTTGTCAGAAGGGCGTGTGCCAGGAACTTGTCTTGCATACTAATGGCACACAATTTTCGGCCAACTAACACGAATGTAGTGACATACTATGTGGAATTCTCAGCTCTTTAGCGCTACCCTTTGAGCACCTTCTGCTAATGTCTTGTTTGGTGACCACTGAATCCGAGCATGCATGTTTGTACATTGGACTTTTGTGTGACGGATTTGTGTACAGACGATACGAAAATCTGAAAACAGAGCTTTGTCTGCCGAAAATTTACTAGCCTGCCATCCAATATTTGTTGGCTGATAGTTGGTCAGATTTTAGGCAAACAGTCTGTCATCACACAATTCCCTGCCAACAATCGGATCGTGTGTACAAGGCTTTAGAGAGACTCCTTCCTTGTGTATCTCCAAATATCACCCAAATCATCCTCTCCGCTCTTATCAAGACCTCCTACTCTCAAGCTCTCTCGTCTCCCCCTCCCATGCTCGTCTCCAGGATTTCTCAAGAGCTTCCCCCATCTTCTGGAACTCGCTACCTCCACCTGTCCGACTATCCCCCTACTCTTACTACCTTCAGGCGATCCCTGAAAACGAATCTCTTCACAAAAGCCGATCACGTCTCCAACTAATCTTCTACCACTTCCATCAGCTCATTCCCCACAGTTACAACCTTTTGTACCACCTGCCCCACCCTATTAGATTGTAGGGCCCTCCTAATCCTTTTGTAGTTTATTGTATTATAACAGTATTGTCTCCTTTTTGTATTGTAAATCACTGCCTAAACTGTTGGCGCTATATAAATCCTGTAAAATAATAATAACATCTTAAGGAGTCGGAAATGGCATGGGCGTGACAGAGGTGGCTGTGGACATTACACTTCATCCAGCGCATAAAGATGCCGTGACCCGGATTCGAACCGGGGTTGCTGCGGCCACAACGCAGAGTACTAACCACTATACGATCACGGCATTGTCAACGAGCCAGGTAGGAGTCGAACCTACAATCTTCTGATCCGTAGTCAGACGCGTTATCCATTGCGCCACTGGCCCTGCACCTGCCCCTGACTCTTTGCTAAGCCTTCACAAAGGGCATTCTAGCTGCAGAAGCCAATCGACACCATCTCAGCCATTCCAGAGATAAACGGCTAACTTTCTGCTGAATTTCTAATGGAAAGGAAAGTGCTCAGGCCTTCTCAGTTGCTGTCACATCACTGCTTATGGCTGCTCGATTGTTGTGAAAATGGCAAAGGCTAATAATGTTACAATCTCATTCTATGTGGCCCACAGGTGGTGTTGAAGGAAACCCCACCGCCTTATAGGACGGTTGTTTCACTTCCACATAGATGGCTGCCTACTTTCGTGCCTCTCGAAAAGCAGTGGTCCTCGCTGTCCAAAATGTACATCCCACTGGCCTTCAAAGAAAGTCTTTTCACTCTCTGCTGTTACCTTCAAAGGCCACTGTTGTAGAGTTCTCATGGCCCCAAGTTTGTGTTCCAGCGGGTGTAGCATGACATGGCAGGATACACCTTGGCCTGGAGTCGGAACTGGCATGGCCGTGACAGATGTGGCTGTGGACATTACACTTCATCCAGTGCATAAAGATGCCGTGACCCGGATTCGGCCACAACGCAGAGTACTAACCACTATACCACTTGGAAGCAAATTGTAGCTGATCAGGAATAATATTTATCTTTGATCCTAAACTCATAAACTCATATTTCATTTGAACTACTGTTTTCTGTGTGTCTTATCTGTCTAATATTTTCACAAATGGCCTTTATTTTAGAAACTTGCTACAATAGTGCAAACGTTCCTTATTTGCTATATGAGGTTACAAGATCTTCTTCAGCTATGATGGTGTGTTGTAGGGCTGCTACATACACACACAATGTTTTGGTTATTAATGGATCTAATGCGTGAATTTCAAAAACATTATGCATTTTCAACTCCTTTCATTTTTTGGAGGCATAAAATTTGCCGGAGTTGGCCACATTTAAGTGAACATTGTAACTGTAACTACAACAACTTAACAAATACACTGGTAATGAGCACTGAAATAATAAGCCACACATTGTTTAGTAAACAACATTTTACTCAAAGCACATTCACATTCGCGTTTTAAGATTTTAAAACAAACCAACATATTTGTGTATAAACATGTATGTTTTGCATTATTTCTCCTTTTTTGTGGCGAAACAGGCACGTTAGAAAACATTAGATACGCATCCCAAACTCAGGAACTTAAAAAGTTTGAGTTTGGTAAAGTAAAGGCCAAATGAGATATTAGTACCCCAAGACTGTGTGGCTGTTGCCTTCCTCAGATGGGGTGATCTCACCCCTCTAAAAGCTAAAATTTGAAGCTACGGACACATAGAGGCAGAACTATTAAATGTCCCTTATGATCCCCTGCTGAAAATGTGTGTAGTTCCAAACCCACAAAACACACAGTGTGTCAACATGTGCTATCTCCCATCACGGGGTATCAATGGATGTGTTTTGGGGGTGCAACCCCTTCCTATGACCTACTTTAGTTATGAGGAAGGGGTTGCACCCCCGAAACGCATCCATTGATACCCAGTGATGGGAGATAGCACATGTTGACACACTGTGTGGTTTGGGGCTTTTGCAAAATAGATGTATGGAAATACGAACATTTTAGGCATGGGATCATGAGGGAAATAAGGATGTTAAGGCACAATTTGTGGACATCTTCAAATTTGGGCTTTGCAATTCTTCAAAACACAGAAACATTCCAATTCCCATTAGGGCAGTGTTTCACAACTCTCCTTCTTAAGATGCAAACCCAGGTTATGTTTTCTATATTTGTCGAATTTCGCACAGGTGATGTTGTAATTTTCACTGTAAGTAATTTGCACAGTCATTTTTACACTGAGGAAAATTCAGAAAACGGGATCTGGTGGTGTACCTAGAGGAGTGGAGTGGAGAAACACTGAGTTCTGTCCCTAAACTGTCACATTTCAAAGTCATAAAAACATTGTAAATATTTAAATGGAACAAGAAACTTCAGATCAGGCAAGAGGAAATAAAAATTTGGCAAGCATGTCCACAAAATCTCAGATTCTTTGCAGTAAAGCTGTGGCAGCCTCCTTGATTTGCTCCAGATCCTTCAAACAATGCAACATATCTGCACTCATTCTGCCAATAGTGCATTGTGGAAGATTATGACCTAGTAATAAGAGTAAAAAGTATTAAGGGAACGATGGTCAAGTGACTGAGGCGAGTGAGTTTATGGTCAAGTTACTAGTCAAATTCCGTAAATACTCACCTACCCAGTCTATTGTTGCCTGCAACCTGCTTGCCCTTCAGACACCTACACTACTAGGAATGTTAACACTGCAACTACTTTGTAATCTTGGCCCTGGTGCCTGGGTCTCCAAAACTCGAGTACCTAGCAACACTGCCAGCTCCTTCCACCTCTTCCTTCTCCATGCTAATGTTAAGGCACTACATACTTTGCTAATGTGTGGAGTGGGTGTTTTGTTTTGACATCTAAACACTCGACATGTATACACATTTGAAGGCAGATTCCAAGAATACTTACTCAAACAAGAGGCTCCTGAATACTTTCTTCCTCTTCTGGGTCACTTTGGCCCTCAGTGTGACTTGCTGTCATAATCCTGCTTCTCTAGGATGCGCACCATCTCCACCATCTCACCCTTTCTCATGGAGATTGCTTTGTGCCTCCTATGAGCTCCACCACCACGGGGCTGCCTGGAATCCGGTGAATCCACCATGTTGTCCCTCCCGAATGTTCAGCCATGCGTGTAGCATCCAGAAGAGAGATGGTCACGCCCCAGTATCATGACGCACGGACAGCGGAGTTTCACACATTCATAGTGTATATAAAGCCAGAACGCACGGTCGGTGGAATGGCCATAGGAACGATCTTGGTGTGGAGGACGAATGATTGCCCTCACCAACACGCGAAAGGAGCCATAAAAAGAAGGGACAATTGGAATTTGGGGCATAGGTGGGTAGTGGCCTATAGTGCTTAGATTGAGGCCTATATTGTGAGTTCAACCAGACATTACAGTTTGTCTTGTGTTCTGTCTTGCAGGCAGATTATCATTTATAATGACGGATACATTTACAGTGCCTGATTTTTTACCACAATTCATTGACCTGTATCGGGAGCTGCCCTTTCTCTGGAAGGTCAAGAGTCAAGATTACTCCAATAAAATATTGAAGAAGGCAGCGATGAAGAAACTGCTCGAGTTGGTGAAGCCTTTCTACCCCAGTGCAGACATCAGCTATGTCAAGAACAACATTTCCAACCTGAGGAATATTTTTAAAAGGAAGCTCAACAAGGTCCTGGACTCAGAGAGATATAGAGCAGCAGCAGATGACCTATATGTCCCCAGGCTGTGGTATTACCACAGCCTGCGTTTTTTGACCGACCAGACAGAACCCAGGCCATCGCCGTCTATGCTCCTTTGGACATCTGCTGAAGCCACAGCTCCTGCTGCACAGCATGAAGATGTGGAGGAGCCCAGCTTGACCTGGGTATAGCATTGTTGAACATATTTGTATCCAAAAATACAATGATGATAACTAGATGTTATTGTTCAAATATTTCTGCCTTAAAAAAAATGGTTTCCATATCAATAGACAGTAGGGACTAAAAATGATTTGAACAAGAATAAAAAATGATAGGGTCAGAATGATAGTCTTTTCTATTTCTCCTCATTCAATTTGCAACAGTAAGGAAATCAAAATTGTGTGTGATTGATGACCAAACCCTAAAAAAGATTCTAATTATGTGCCATTTTCATACACAGGAAAGTGCAAGTCTAGAGGAGCCAGCAGTCAGCAGCCAGACGGAGTTACAGATCCCTCCCCTATGCCCGTCTGCTAAAAGGGCCAGGAAGAGCAGGAATCTTGAGGAGGCCACAGCTGCCTTCCTCATCCAGGCCACTACTGCGCTCCATACAGACCCAGATAAGGCTGAGGGATTTGCCATGGTGACTGCCAATAAATTAAGGCAGATGGCCGGTGAGCAAAGGAGCAGGTGTGAGGAACTCATCCTGTAGCTCCTCAACAAGGGGGTGAGGGGCCAAAAACCATAGCCAACCCACATACCACAGCCAACCCACATACCACAGCCACCCCACCCACCACAGCAGCATAGCGGTCAGTGGCCACAAGACCCCCAACAAGGCCACTGGTCTAGGGATTTGCACCTCTACCCTCTTTACTATTTTTTTTCTGTTTTGTTGAATAATGATTTTATTTGTTAGATTTTTTATATTTTTGTATGCATGGAATGCAGTTTTTGGTTAAGTTCTTTATATTTGGATGGCAGATAGCATCTCTAATTTAATTTGTTTTCTTTTTTTAATGCACAATAAAAAAAATTGTGAAGAATAATAGTTGGCTATGTATTTTACTTCTAATGACAGTTTAGGAGTAGGCACTTACATTTTCAAAAATACAATGTCAAATTGACAAGGGACACCAACATAGTTGTATCTTTGATCTTAAAAACTATTGGGATAATGGTGTTGTGGTAACTTGCCCAAAAAATAAAACAACAAGCATAATAACATTATTCTTGATATCACTAGAAAAAAAAAGCCTTTTCAAATACGTTTGCTATAACTCTATCAGTATCACTAGCAAAGCAGCTTTTATTATTATCCCATTAAAGAAGAAGAGAATGCGTGCTGCATTTCGAAATTTCATAATTTGACGCATCACGAATGTTAATTCTCCATTATGAATACTAGTTTACATCCCCCCCCTCCCGCCACCTTCGTCAGCTGGCTGGCTGGATAGCCAGGCAAAGCCAGGATTGGTTTTGATTGGCTGTTCGTAATAGTAACCCAGAAGCGATGACATGACATCACTTCTGGTGTACTCAGAAACCATCTGCGCCATTTTTTGAAAATCAAAAGTATTCAGAAACATTAATCTGGTCCCACACAAAGGCAAACAACGATCATCCCACACATGTAAGGTATGACCGCGAACATCAGATCATAGACAGTAATTCTGGACCCCCTTTGTAAATATAAATTGGTAACTAAATTTGACGTAGTTTGTTGTCGTTGCACGGGCGTGTACAATTTTTAAGCTTGACATGTTTGGTATCTATTTACTCATAGCAACTTCATATTTTATATTGTACAAAAAATGTGCACTTGAAAAACCTCTGTGAAAATACTGTGTGACATAAAAATTTGCAAAACCCACCAATTTATTCTCTAGAGCCCATGCTTTAAAAAATATATAATATTTAGGGGTTCTAAGTTATCTTCTAGCAAAAAATACTGAATGTTACATATGAACAAAAAGTTGGAAGTAGTTAAGAGCCTTTGTTTGCTTAATCATTCCTGGGGTCAAATCAACATTCATTTTCATCCGCAGCGATGAATACATTTGAAGGAGCAGGATGGAAAATGTGTTTTAAATTTCTAACAGTGTATTTGGTTTTCATTCGGTAAAGTTAATTTGTTCGAAAAATCAAATGTTAAAAGCAAAGTATATTTTGAACTACATTTTAACGACATTCGTCAAGTCATCGACTGCACTGACAATTTTCTTACAAATTTTAATTTGAAAATCTACTAGTGTATAGGCAGCTTTAGGGGGAGTTCCAACTCCTGTCGAGATTTTTCTTTTTTGTTATGCCATCTGTGTCCCATTGGGGAGAGTCCAATTCACTTCCTGCCCCTTTGACAAAACAGGAAGTGAGAGAAAATCCCTGCACAGCAGAGGTGGCAAATTCAATTTCATTGCCTGCCACATCAGCATTATGGCTGTCCTCAAAGGGCCAGTTGTATGTGTGAGATTATATAAATTTATGCAGGGCTTTTTTTAAAAATAAATTCTTTATTTTTTCATCTTTTCTTTCCATAGATTTCACATTACATTTCGTTATACATCTACAACTTCTTTAACAGCTATAACAATCTTATAATATTTCAATCCATACCTCAATTCCACGTCATCCTCCCCCATCCCTCACCCTTCCCTCCCAGAAAAATAAATAAATAAATATACAAACTAAAAAAAAAAAAAAAAAAAAAAAATTTTCACTATAATCCCCCCCCCTCACTCCCCCCCCCCACCACAACCCGCCTGCTCTATCATATTTCAAATGTTTTACATCATACTTTCTCTATAATTTAAATATGGAGCCCAAATCTTCTGATATTTCTCATCTTGATCTCTCATTGTCATTGTTAAATTTTCCATTTGTTGGATTTCTGCAATTCTCTGAAACCACTGTGCTCTAGCTGGAGGGATGCAGGGTTTTTTTGCTTAGAGAATAGGTGCAGGAACTCAACCAAGCCCCCCCCCCCCCCCCCCACTGAACCGCATCGAACAATGGGTGTGGCCTAATTGCACAGTGGATGGATTCTAAAGGGCCAATAAATACCAGGAGTGCGTTATGTGCATAGTTCAGAGGTGCACTACATACGGAGTGCAGAGATCAGAGGTGCATTACGTACAGAGTTCAGAGGTGCATTACGTACAGAGTTCAGAGGTGCACTATGTACAGAGTGCAGAGTTCAGAGGTGCACTAAATACAGAGATCAGAGGTGCACTATGTACAGAGTGCCGAGTTCAGAGGTGCACTATTTACAGAGTGCCGAGTTCAGAGGTGCACTATGTACAAAGTGCAGAGATCAGAAGTGCACTACGTTAAGAGTTCAGAGATCAGAGAGGTGCACTGCGTACAGCGTGCAGAGATCATAGATGCACTACATACAGAGAGCAAAGTTCAGAGGTGAACTACGTACAGAGTTCAGAGGTGCACTACATACAGGGTGCAGAGTTCAGAGGTGTACTAAGTACAGATTTCAGATGTGCACTATGTACAGGGTGCAGGGTTCAGAGGTGTGCTACGTACAGAGTGCAGAGTTCAGAGGTGCACTACATACAGAGTGCAGAGTTCAGGGGTAAACTACGTACAGAGTTCAGAGGTGCACTACATACAGAGTGCAGATTTCAGAGGTGTGCGTACAGGGTGCAGAGTTCAGAGGTGCACCACGTACAGGGTGCAGAGTTCAGAGATGCACTACGTACAGGGTGCAGAGTTCAGAGATGCACTATGTACAGGGTACAGGGTTCAGAGGTGCAGAGTTTAAAAAAAAAAATCAGCACAATGAACATTGTTTATGATCAATGCCATGGGTCCCTCCTCCTTTATTAGAAGTCCTCCTCCTCTGATTATCCCTTACCCCTGCTGCTGTGATCTTACAGTGCAATGGGAGTTAATGGCGTTGACAGAGCTGTAACAGGCACTCATCAAGGGTGCCCAACTCTACCCATCATTTCTGCCCAGCTTCTCCATTCATAAAAGCCAATACTGCTTCTATGAATGAAACAGGCTCTATGAATGGAGAGGGTGGACCGATCAATCACCCTCCCGTCCTCCATTCATAGATCGTCTTTCATTCATGGAAGGTATAGTACGGCATCTATAAATGGAGGAACTGGACAGAAAGAGCAGGCATAGTCAGGACACAGCAGCATAAGGGACACATCACATTGATGGTAACTAATATCCTTGTTCTGATTTATTTATTTATATTATTGGTTGTCCAATTGTGGGGTCCTCTCAGGATTCAGAAGATTATCTAAAGTTAAGGGTTGAACATCAGGGGCGATCAAAGGATTAAATGTGTCCCTAGGGGGTGCTTTCTAACAGTGGTGAGGGGGGAGGGGGTGCTATTCATTCACAGCGGGAGCATTTTTCCCGGACCCGGGAGAGCGAAATAACGCACTTGTATGTGATTTTGCGCAGGAGAGCCGCCGCCTTGCAGTATATGTACGCGGGGTGGTCAGCAAGTGGTTAAACAGAAAAAAAATGCTGAATAGGCTAAAGTGATATTAAAGTATTTTTTTTAAGTAACAAACATGTTATACAGAGCAGTGGTTTTGCACAGAGCATTCCCTCCTCTTCTCCTGCCGGCACTCCTCGCTCCCGAGTTACTGCACTGCATGTCCATCCAGACACAGAGTCTCGGCTCGTCTCCACCCCCTCTCCCTTCTCATTGGCTCACTGTCTGTGATTGACTCAGCCAATGAGGAGGGGGGTCCCCAGAGACCATAGAATGCATGAAGGTAAAAAACCTTGAGCCTTTAGAACCAAATTTTAAGTTTTGCTTGAAGATCGGCTTTAATGCAACCAAAGCCACTTACCTTTCCCACATTCCCCCACCTCTCTGTTCCTCCATAGTTCTAATTCTATGCAAGTTCCACATCAGAGCTTACCCCCTCCCTCATGCCATTGTGTTTTTTCCTTCCTGCAAAGCACATTGCTTAGTAAAAGCAGCACACACAACACAGTAACACATGTTGGCCACACACTTAACCCCTTGATCACCCTAGATGTTAACCCCTTCCCTGCCAGTGTCATTAATACAGTGACAGTGCATATTTTTAGCACTGATTCGTTTCACTGGTCCCTAAAAAAGTGTTAAAAGTGACAGTTAGGTATCCCATTTGTCTGCTGCAATATCGCAGTCCCGCTATAAGTCGCTGATCACCACCATTTATTCTAGCAAATGTAAAAAATAATGCGTTTATTTCAAAATTGTCACTCTTTCTTTTGTTTATAGCGCAAAAAATAAAAACCGCAGGGGTGATCAAATACCACCAAAAGAAAGCTCTATTTGTGGGAAAAAAAAGATGTCAATTTTGTTTGGGAGCCACGTCGCACGACCGCGTAATTGTCAGTTAAAGCGACGCAGTGCCGAATCGCAAAAAGTGCTCTGGTCAGGAAGGGGGTAAAATCTTCCGGGGCTGAAGCGGTTAATTTATATAAAAAATGCAGGTCCTTCATCTTTCCCAATACATTTAAGGAAAATAAGTTTTTTGTGTGTGTGCAGAGAGAGGGCTGGCTCAGGGATTATCTATAATAGCTTCCCATTCCCATCCTTCAATCCTAAATAAACAAGGAGACGGCGTCTACAACTCCCACTTTAGGATCATATCCCCGTACGCTGAGCATCAGGCAAGACACAGCGACCGACCGAACGTTCCGCTGGTAAGGGCTTTACTTCTTCATTCTGTTTTTTATTTTATTTTGGCCACCTTTCTGCACACAGAATCTTTTGCTGGAAGGATTTTATGGAACTTTCCATTGATTTTCTTTCTTTTTCTCACACTTTTTCTGCTTTCTTCAAGGTATTGAACCATAAGAGAGAGAGCTGGAGCTCAGCACTGAGCCACTGACTAGTCTTTAGTGTCAGATTGAAGTGTGTTATGTATAAACTAAACTGTTATTTCATTTTAAGTAGCCTATCGTAGGATTAGAACCCCTGTCAAGTTTTTTTTTTTATTATTATTGCTGTCTGTGTCCTTACTGGGGGGCCGCTATCACACAGATAGAAAGAGATTGGAAAATATAAATGTTATAAAAAAAAAGATTGCTATAAAATGTTAAGCTGGTCATACACTAGTAAATTTTGGAACAAATGTTTGCACACATGAAAATTCTCAGTACATTTGATGCCTTAATAATATTTTTTAACCGAGCCTCTTTTTGAGATTTGTTAAAGTTAAAAACAGTTTTTTTTTGCTAGAAAATTACTTAGAACCCCCAAACATTATAAAAAAAAATTCTAACACCCTAGAGAATAAAATGGTGGTCATTGCAATACTTTGTCACACCGTACTTATGCAGCGGTCTTACAAGCGCACTTTTTTTGGAAAAAAATGTTTTTAATTAAAAAATAAGACAACAGTAAAAGTTAGCCCAATTTTTTTTTTATGGTGAAAGATAATGTTACGTCGAGTAAATTGATACCCAACATGTCATGCTTCAAAATTGCGCCCGCTCCTGGAATGATGACAAACTTTTACCCTTTAAAAACTCACCGTATTTGCACAGCGGTCTAACAAGCGCACTTTTTTTGGAAAAAATACACTTTTTTGAATTAAAAAATAAGACAACAGTAAAAGTTAGCCCAATTATTTTTTTTATTGTGAAAGATAATATTACACCGAGTAAATTGATACCCAACATGTCACCCTTCAAAATTGCGCCTGCTGGTGGAATGACGACAAACTTTTACCCTTAAAAAACTCACCGTATTTGTGCAGCGGTCTTACAAGCGCACTTTTTTTGGAAAAAATACACTTTTTTGAATTAAAAAATAAGACAAGAGTAAAGTTACCCAATTTTTTTTTTTATTGTGAAAGATAATATTACACCGAGTAAATTGATACCCAACATGTCATGCTTCAAAATTGCGCCTGCTGGTGAAATGACGAAAACTTTTACCCTTAAAAAATTCCATAGGCGATGTTTGAAAAATTCTACAGGTTGCATGTTTTAATTTACAGAGGAGGTCAGCAGGATGGGCACGTTTAAAACATTTTTTTTTATAATTTATTTTACCTTTTATTTTTTATTTTTACACTGTTCTTTAAATAAAAAAAAAAAAAAGTGTCACTTTTATTCCTATTACAAGGAATGTAAACATCCCTTGTAATAGAAAAAAAGCATGACAGGGCCTCTTAACTATGAGATCTGGGGTCAAAAAGACCTCAGATCTCATATTTACACTAAAATGCAATAATAAATAAATAATTAAATGTGTCATTTGGGGGGAAAAAAATGTCCCTTTAAGAGATATGGGCGGAAGTGATGTTTTAACGTCGCTTTCGCCCAGCAATGGTATGGAGATGGGTGGGGGGCCATCTTCCCTTCACTTGTCTACATACCCAGCGTGGATGAACATCCGATCGCCTCCTCCACTGTCGATGGCTCCGGTAAGCAGTGGAGGGCACCGGAGCACGGCGGGAGCCCCTCTCCCACCACCGAAAATAGCGATCTTACAGCGAATCTGCCACAGAGACCACTCTTATTGGGAACCGGACAAAAAAGAGGATACTGGGGTTATGGCAGCTGGCTTCTGCCATAATAATGATATTCCTCTTCAAACTTAGGGCGTATATCGGCGTGCGGCGGTCCGGAAGTGGTTAAAAGTACATTCCTGACCAAAAAGCATACACAGAAAATCGAAAAAAGTTTTCCATCCCGCTCCTTCAAATTTTCATTTCACTACAGTTAAAAAGTTTTTGCTGCTGTCTGTTAACCCTCTGAGGACAAATGTCACACAGATAGCAAGAGATCAGAAAGTTCAATTGTTGGCCATACGTAGAATGTTCAAACGAACATTGGTACAGAAATTCTCAGTAAACTGGAGGAGTTAAAATACTAAATGAATTTATTTTAAATTATATTAAATTAAAGGGGTTGTAGAGCCTTCTGTATGCAGCAGCACCCCTTAACACTTACCCGAGGTCTCTCTCTGTCCAGCGATGTCCACGAGTGTCTCACCTGTCCAGATTCTCCTTCCTAATTGGCTGAGACACATTAGAGGTGTCATTGGCTCCCACCGCTGTCAATCACTCAGGAGAGAGAAGGGGCGGGGCCAGGTCGGGAATTCTTGTCTGAATGGACACACGGAGCTGTGACTCGGCTCGGGTGTCCCCATAGCAAGCAGCTTGCTGTGGGGGGCACTGAGCAGGAGGGAGGGGCCAGGATCACAGAAGTGGGACCCGAGAAGAGGAGGATCTGGGCTGCTCTGGGCAAATCCACTGCAACAGAGCAGGTAAGTATAATATGTTTGTTATTTTTATAGGGGGAAAAAAATGAGCCTTTACAATCACTTTCAATTAAAAGTAAATACATTGGCTATGCATAGAAGGTTTATACATTTGTACAAACATTCTCAGTAAATTTGATGACTTGATCTATAACATTCAGCATTAACATAACTTTGTACTTTATATAGTAACATACTTAACATAATAATAATGTTCTTTAAATAACATAACAATTGCTTTTACCATTTGATTTTGAAATCAATGGCCTTTAACTACCAAAAGCAATAAGCAACATATTACCAAATATATTGGGACACCTGCCTTAATACGCACATGAACTTTAATGGCATCCCAGTCTTAGTCCGTAGGGTTCAATATTGAGTTGGCCCACCCTTTGCAGCTATAACGGCTTCAACTCTTCTGGGAAGGCTCTCCGCAAGGTTTAGGAGTGTGTCTATGGGAACGTTTGACCAATCTTCCAAAAGCACATTTGTGAGGTCGTTCACTGATGATGGATGATGATGATGTTGCAGTCTCCACTCTAATTCATCCCAAAGGTTTTCTATCAGGTTGAGGTCAGGACTCTGTGCAGGACAGTCAAGTTCCTTTACCCCAAACTCGCTCATCCATGTCTTTATGGACCTTGATTTGTGGATCTGTGCACAGTCATGTTGGAACAGGAAGGAGCCATCCCCAAACTGTTTCCACGAAGTTAGGAGCATGAAATTGTCCAAAATGTCTTGGTATGCTGACACCTTTGGAATAAATTAGAACAGAGACTGCGAGCCAGGCGTTCTCGTCCAACATCAGTGCCTGACCTCACAAATACGCTTTCGGAAGAATAGTCAAACATTCCCCTAGACACACTTTCCCAGAAGAGTTGAAGCTGTTATAGCTGCAAAGGGTGGGCCAACTCAATACAGGCATACCCCACTTTTAAGTACACAATGGGGGTTTATTTACTAAAGCTGGAAAGTGCAAAATCAGGCTCACTTCTGTATAGAAACCAATGACCTTCCAGGTTTTATTACCAAAGATTAATTGAACAACCTGTGGTTAGAAGCTCATTGGTTTCTATGCAGATGTGAGCCTGATTTTGCACTTTCCAGCTTTAGTAAATAAACTCCATTGTGTACTTAAAAGTGGGGTATGCCTGTATTGAACCCTACGGATTAAGACTAGGATGCCATTAAAATTCATGTGCATGTAAAGGTGGGCGTCTCAGTACTTTTGGTAATATAGTGAATGTACACTGTAATTCTTTCATTCAAGAAAAGTTTTCCAACCTGCTCCTTCAAATTTTCTCTGCAATGTGGTAGAAAATGATCGTCAATATGATCCCACTGACAACTGAAATATCCAACAAATGTTCTTAAAAGAAAATATTTAGAATACAATTCTACTAGTGTTTGACCAGCTTAACACTTATCACCAGAACAAGAGGGTGAGGGGATCATTTCCATTGGGGGCACCTGTTCTGCTGACCACTTTTTACATGTAAAAAACTTCCTTTCTTACTTTTCTTTTGTGTCTCTAAGAGAAGAAGTAAAGGGAAATGTCCCCAATGGCACAAGAAGAGCAGAAGCATAACGTGAATAATGTGTTTTTACCCTTTGGTACTCTATCCAAAACAAAAATATGCTATACATACACTTTAAGCCCTTGTACACACGGTCGGAGAATCCGTCGGAATGTGTCCTATCGGACCATGTCGTCGGATAATCCGTCTGTGTGTGGTATGCATCGGACTGATTCCGTCGGAATATCCTTTGGACCCAATTTTCCAACATGTTGGAAATATTTCCCGACCAAGTGGGCCGATCGGACATACTCCGATCATGTGTAGAGAATTTTGATCGGACCAAGTGCCACGCATGCTCAGATCAAATTCCTACATCAAAGCTATTGGCTACTAGCCTGAATGTAGTCCCATCGTAATGAAATTACGTCACTGCGTTCTGAAAGATCTGATTTTTCGCCAACTTTGTCCGACCATGTGTATGCAACAGTTTCGGACAAGATCCGACGGACAAAATCCAACGGGCAAAATCCGATGGATTTGGTTGTGGAAATCTCCGACCGTGTGTACAGGGGCTAAGAGGATTCACAGTGGTCAGTTTTGTATACATGACTGGTAAATCACTTTCTCCCAGGTTTAGCTCAGTTTTTGCTATCAACATACATGACCCAGCTTCCCCAACAATGTTTGGATAGTGTAGGAGCGATTAATGGACTTTAAAGTTTTTCCAGCACATTTGGCGATCTGAACTCAAGATTTGCTATTTTGTAGAGACATTTAGTAATGATAATGGTGCCTTAGCAATACCCTGAAAAATTTACCTTTTGTTTGGAAGAAAACAGAAATGTATTTTCTGGTATGTGACTGTGCCAGGCACTCCTTTGCCTACAGCCTCAAAGCTGTGTACAGTATGTGCAGTGTGAGATCTAAGGCACTGCTGCCCCTGACTGCTGGTCTCAGGAGATTCAGAGTAAGATTTAGTGATGTCTCTACTGTGCTGCTCAATGTTCTCCTTGCTGGAGGCTCTGACATGAGGAAGCAAAGCCCTGAACCTACCATAATGGCCACCTACATACATAGACACAGTGCAGAACAAAAGGTGGTAAGCCAGTAAGACCCTTGAGCCTCTAGTGAAAGGAAGCCTTGACTGACGCAAGAGTGGCTCACCAAAAACGGAAATGGGGAAAGAAAAGAAGGCAGACTTTACTGGTAGCAGGTAAACTATAACAAAGTAAAAATTGAAAATACTTTATTGAATAGTTAATAAACATACAGAATAAAAGTACCATGGGACAACATATCCCCAGTAGATATAAATATCTTTAATGATTACAATATATGATGTGGATGTTTCAACACATAATTACAAGGTATTAGCCCTTGTACACACGGTCGGACATTCCGACAACAAAATCAGTCGGATTTCGTCCGATGGATTTTGTCCGAAACTGGTGTTGCATACACACGGTCGGACAAAGTTGTCGGAAAATCCGATCGTTCGTAACGTGATGATGTTATCTCGTTACGACGGGACTACGTTCAGGCTAGTAGCCAATAGCTTTGGTCTAGGAAGTTGATCTGAGCATGCGTGGCACTTTGTCCGATCAGAATTCTCTACAAACGATCGGACAAAGTCCTATCGGATCATGTTGTTGGAAAATTTTATAGCCCAGCTCTAAAACATTGTCGATCGGATATTCCGATGGAAACAGTCTGATGGAGCACACACACGGTCGGATTATCCGACAACACTGTCCGATCAGACGTTCTCCGTTGGAATGTCCGACCGTGTGTACAAGGGCTTAGAGTCAACGTGTTTCGCAGAAGTGCTTCTTTAGGACCTTTTTCAGCATATCCACGAGGGAGTAACCTATCTAAACAAATGCATGTTAGATATCCATATTTTAACTTACATTTTATTGTGACGATCATCACAAGGTGAAAAAAGTCATGAAGAAGCACTCCTGTGAAATGCGTTTAACTTTTTTTGGACTCTAACACCTTGTAGAGAGAGATATGATCTATACTAGGGACGCCTTGCCCTATTGTACTTTTATATGTTTTTTAACTATGCAGTAAAGCATTTGTAATTTTTACTCCGTTGCGGCTTCCCTGGTAAGATTAAAGTCCGTCTTCTTTCATTTCCCTATTTCCCCTTTTGATGTAGTAATTTTGCATATGGTACTAATATTGGCAGCCTCTTCTTTTTAAATAAGAATGGCTCAGTTAGGTAGGAGTTAACAATAACATAGCTCCATTGTGAATATCTAATAGGGCATGGGATGAAGGGGTTGAACCTGAACTCCAGTAAAGGCTATACTGAGGCAAGCACCACTGACCTGAAGACCTTCAGCCCTCACAAGGTTTGAATACCCACCAACCAATTCCTCTCTTGATGATGTTTGCCACAGCGTTATTGTAGGTTTGCCAATGGTTAAAGTTACTTTAGTGGGCTAGACCCACAAGTGGATTTTTTGGGCTAGTCTACTGCCTATCTTGCACTCATGGTAAGGATGAGTTTATTAGGTCACTGTGCAGGTGTCCTCACAGTATTATTGTGACTGGCACTGGTTGTTGTTATGTTGGAAAGTCAGTAAAGCTGCGGCCTTGTCCCTTCCAACTTCCAGTCTCCATGTCATTCTTGGCCAAGATTACATAATATGTAGGCCTATGCCTCTCATCAGTCACAGGGCAAGATGATCTGCAGGGAGATCACAGGCAATACTGGTCCTCATCCATTGCCTGCTTTTTTTGGCTCAGCTTCTTCAGTTTAGTTCCTCTTTAAACTGATCACCCAGCTATTCATGTTTATTAAAGTAAATACCTCTTCACTGGGCTTGTCAGGAGAAATAGTCCAGGTTCTCGCTATTTGTCCTAAGCACAGGCAGCTCTTACATACACCGCATGGATCTATCTATTTGTGATCAGCGTTATACATCCCAGAGTGTCAAAGAGTTAATTTTCTTTACTGTATTCAGGTTCATTTAAGAAAAGATAGCTGTTCTAAGTTCCTTCACCCCACCATATAAACACTTGTGACCCCTGTGGTCTTGCACCAGATTGTGGCTCCTTTCCCAGGCCTGCATCCTGTCACCTTATCTGTCTGCTGTCACTCTTCCTCCATCTTCCCTTTACTCATTATAATGGCTTATTACTACTATTAGAATTATTATTATTATTTAATGCAATCCTGTTGCATGAGAGCTTCATAGGCCAGGGAACTGTATTTACCTGATATTTAGGTTACTAACAGCATCCTGTATAGCAACTTGTCAATGGCAATAGGCCACAACTTACTATAAGACCTTGACTTGTGGGACTACTATTTGATACAGAGAAGCTTCTCCTAGTTTCAGCAGATGAACGGAATGGTGGGAGAGTGAAGAAGAGGTGAGTATGTGGTGCTGAAAAAGGGGATTAAAGTGAACATGTTGCTTTGTTTTGCATGGATCAAGAAGATGATCACTTTATAGTAGATGTAAACCTCTAACTGAATGCCATATCCCTGTGTATCATAGACACTAGACAGCTCTATTTCTTCCTATATTTTTCCTCCTTTGTTGCATCTCAGGGCTGCTGATCTCCTTTGCAGCCATTTTCTTTCAGAATGTGCTCCAGCAATGGCTGAACATCATTTCTCAGGGCAGGTTTCCTGATGGTGACATCAGTGGCCTATGCCTGGGTTATGTGTTATGAAATGACGACTTCTAGTCTTTGTCATCTCATAGCCCCTGTGCGACAGGGTGACAACCAGTGGCAGCTGGTGCTCAATATTTTGTGGAGGTTATTTTTTGGGGCAAGGCAGCGATCAACCCCCCCCCCCCCCCGCGTGAGAGATGGATGGGAAGGTGGCGATCAGAGGCCTCCTCATCTTAGGAGGCGGATGGGGAGGATCCAGGGCAAGGCTGCTGCTCCTCACTCCAGGGCCATTGCTTGTGGCTGAACAGTAAGGGTCCTGAGACCCGATTGGCCATCAAGTCATAAGACTCCCTGGCCACTCGGGTCTCAGGACCCGTTTCCTGATTGGCTAGGAAGAGAATCAGGAAGACAATAGCAAAAATTAATTTGCTATTGTCACACAACTGGGTGGGCTCAGGGGGCAGTGCCCTGCCCCCCGAACCCACCCTTCTTTTAAGTGAATTGAAGTGAATTAAAGCCTCAGGCTCTAATCATGTGCTTAATAAAAAACATTGAAATCCATGCATCCAGCGCCCTTCTTGTAACTTAGGGGCTGGGCGCATGGATTAGGGGGGCAGCGTCCCTGCGCCACGTATGGTAACAACAAAGCGGCACTACTGAGAAATGGGGATATTGCGTCATCCCTCTAACAAGACATTCCTGAACAAGGACCTGCATAACCGGATCAACAGGAATTATTGTAATAAAAGTTGCAGAATATATTAGTATATACTGTGTGTGTGTGTGTGCGTGTGTCTGTGTGTGTATATGTATATATATATATATATATATATATATATTGTAGACATGTCACTGGAGAAGTGGTTGAGGGGGTGTACATCTCACCTAGGTTGCTACACAGTGTGAGATGGTAAGTCCAGGATGGATCAGTTTCTCAGCAGCAATATGCTGCTGAGTTGTTATTTAATCTTTCCGGGCCTGGGTTTATATGGAATGGCAGGTAGGTTTGGTAGAGGGACCTGTCATTCCACACCCCCCATCCCTCGTTCCAGTTCTGGGTTTTGGATCAGGTGAGCTTTGATCCTAATTAGCCTGGGAAGGTAAAGGCTCTGCGGGCCTGCAGGTGTTCGCTCTCAGCCAGGGAAATGAACAGTCTGTGTGTTTGAGGAAGCTGCAAGCACAGCCACTGCTGGAGCTAAAATCCACCCTGCGATATCCAGGCGAAAGACGCTGTGTTTATAAGTGTCAGATAGGTGAGAAGAACCTGTTTAGTAAGCGCCCAGCCGGGCTAGGTTGTTTGTTTTTGTTGTTATTTTGTTCCTGTTATACACAAGAAGCACGGTGTTGCTGTATATTTTGTTTGTTGGACTGTTTGTACCACGAATAAACGCCAAGGTCTGCTTTATAAAGTCCAAGTCTGCTGTGAACTGTGTCCAAACACACCCTACCCCGGGAAGATCCCTTACAATTGGTGGAGGTAGCGGGCAACACGGTTGCTAGGGGCAACGGTGTGGACAGACTTGGCTACAGCTGCTGATGTCCTGGGTGAAAGCTGCAACTACACTCCAAGAACAGTCCAGCAACATGGAGGAGATGCTGAAGCAGATTATGCAAGTGAGTTTGCAACAACAGCAGGCTCAGACAGAGGCCAATAGACGACATGAACAGTCCATGGCTGCACAACAACAACTTATCGAGCACCTGATAGCAAATCGAGAGGCGCCTGTGGTTGCTAATCCACCCACAGTGATGGGAGCCGCTCCAGAGATTTTTTTTGGGAGAAGGACTGTGCAGAAAGCGCTGCAAAAGATGACTGCTGAGGACGATGTTGAAGCCTATCTAACAGTATTTGAGCGCGTGGCTGAGCGAGAGAAGTTACCAGCCGCTGAGTGGGCAGAGGTAATTGCACCCTATTTAACAGGTGAACCTCAAAAGGCCTACTATGACCTCAGTGAGCAAGAGGTTAAGGACTATACTCGGCTAAAAGAGGAGATACTTGCCCGACTAGGAGTTACTACTGCAGTCCGTGCCCGGAGGGTACGCAACTGGAGCTACAGTCTGGACAAATCAGCGAGGTCCCAGATGTATGACCTAATCCATTTGGCAAGAAAGTGGTTGGAGCCAGACACTTCTACTCCTGCACAAATCCTAGAGAAGGTCGTGATGGATCGCTACCTCCGAGCGCTTCCTACTGACCTGCAACGCTGGGTGGGACAAGGTGATCCTAAGAATGCAAACGAACTTGTCAACCTTGTGGAGAGGTTCCAGGCGACTGAGGACTACCTCCGTGATGTTCCTGCAGCATCTTCACCTCCCCGGAGCGCCAGATCTGTGCCGTCAGCTGGTAAGAGACTTCCATCTATTGGGGAGTGTGGAGGGGTGCTGATGGAGGGAAAAGGGCTCAAGTGGTGTCTCAGGGACAAAAGACTGGTGATGGTCCCGGGTGGCTAAGGGGCTCTGAAAAGGACTCCTTGCCAAAGAGACCAGGCCCTATCCAGTGTTGGAGATGCCATGAGGCGGGACACGTGTCGGCCCATTGCCCTCTTACCACTGAACCCATGGAGTGTGACGCTAGCCGGCGTCAGTCGCTGTTTGCGGAACCATCTTGTGCTGCAGTTCCTGGACTAGAGACTGAACCGCAAATCTGCAATATTACCATCAATGACCTTCCCGTTGAGGCGTTAATGGACTCGGGAAGCCTCGTAACCTTGGTGCATGCTAGCCTGGTGGCTGGGGACTTAGAGTCTAAAAAGCATATGAGTGTTGTGTGCATACATGGTGATACAAAAGTGTACCCTATAGTGCTGGCTAAAGTCGGGACTGAACAAGGCACCGTACAATATGAAGTGGGTGTGGTAAAAAACCTCATGCATAATGTAATATTGGGGCGTGATTTTCCATTATTCTGGGCTCTCTGGGAAAAAAGAAAAATCCCCAAAAGGAGTGGGGATACCTCTAAGGGGGTTGTTTTGTCCCCTGTGAATGATAGAAGTGTGCAGGATGAAAATGATTGTTCTCCTTTGCAGGTCCTGGCTGGGGAGGAGGAGGCTCCTCCCACTGAGCAAAATATACTAGACTTAGAGGTGTCTAGGGATAATTTTGGCGCTGCACAATTACAGGACCCCACTCTCAAAAATGCGAGAGAGCAGGTTGCTGTTATGAATGGGGTACCTCAGGAACCAGATGCTGAAAAAAGATTTCCACATTTTTCGGTGACTAATGATCTTTTCTATAGAGTCAATAAGGTTAAGGATGAGATTGTGGAACAGCTTCTGGTACCTAAGCCGTACCGGCGTCAGGTGCTTGACATGGCACATAACCATGTTCTTGGGGGACACTTGGGGACTGACAAAACGCGAGAGAGGGTTCTCCAGAGGTTTTTTTGGCCGGCGATATATGATGACATTCAAAAATACTGCGAGTCGTGCCCCACATGTCAGGTTAGTGCCCCAGTGTCACATTTTCGCAGTCCTTTGGTTTCGCTCCCTTTTATAGAGGTGCCTTTTGAGCGTATTGCCATGGATTTAGTGGGTCCCGTGGTAAAGTCAGCTAGAGGACACCAGTATATTTTGGTAGTCATAGATTATGCGACCCGCTATCCTGAGGCTGTACCCTTAAGAAACACTGCATCTAAAACAATTGCACGTGAGTTGTTTTATATGTTCTCTAGGACTGGGATCCCCAAAGAAATCCTAACTGACCAAGGTACGCCATTTATGTCAAAACTGATGAAGGAATTATGCAAACTATTTAAAGTCTCACACATCCGTACCTCTGTATACCACCCCCAGACGGACGGATTGGTGGAGAGATTTAATAAAACTTTGAAACATATGTTGAAGAAAGTGGTGGGAAAAGATGGTCGTGACTGGGATCATTTATTACCCTACCTCATGTTTGCTATTAGGGAGGTGCCCCAAGCATCCACAGGGTTCTCACCATTCGAGTTGGTCTATGGTCGTCACCCTAGGGGTCTACTGGACATTGCAAAAGAGACATGGGAGAGTGAGTCCACCCCATACAAGAGTGTTATTGAGCATGTAGCACAAATGCAGGACCGTATAGCCACTGTAATGCCCCTGGTAAGGGAACACCTCCAGAGAGCTCAAGAGGCCCAAAGTAGAATTTACAACCGGTCCGCAAGAATCAGGACATTCAACCCAGGCGATAGGGTCCTTATACTAGTCCCCACTGTTGAGAGTAAATTCTTAGCGAAGTGGCAAGGTCCTTATGAAATTGTTGAAAAGATCAGTGAGGTGAACTACAAGGTGCACCAACCAGGTAGAAGGAAGCCTTTCCAAGTTTATCACATAAACTTGATCAAGCCCTGGAAAGACAGGGAATCCTTGGTGGCGACAAATACTGTTAATAACTTGTCACCCCCAATCCCTCCAGTCAAAGTAGGTGATGCTCTATCAGTGTCACAGAAACAGGAGGCTCTGGAATTTTTACAGAAAAACAAAAACAAGTTCTCTGACCTCCCAGGGGGTACCCACCTCATCCATCATCACATTGAAACTGAGCCTAGAAGCAGAGTAAACCTAAAGCCCTATAGGATACCGGAGGCACGTAGAAAAGCCGTATCTGACGAGGTAAAACGTATGCTTGATCTGGGGGTAATTGAGGTGTCACAGAGTGAATGGTCCAGCCCGATTGTGCTAATCCCAAAGCCCAATGGAACTTGGAGGTTCTGTAACGATTTCAGAAAGTTGAATGAGATCTCCAAGTTCGATGCTTATCCTATGCCCAGGGTAGATGAGTTGATTGAGAAGTTAGGTAACGCCAGGTACATAACCACCCTCGATCTCACAAAGGGCTACTGGCAGATTCCACTTTCTGGCGAGGCTAAAAAGAAAACTGCATTCTCCACCCCTGATGGGCTATTCCAGTATGTAGTGATGCCATTCGGGTTACATGGAGCACCTGCAACTTTCCAGAGGTTGATGGACTTGATTCTGCGACCACATCGGGATTACTCAGCCGCCTACCTCGATGATGTGGTCATTTTTAGCCCTGATTGGGAAAGTCACCTCTGTAAGGTACAGGCCGTGTTGGATACCATAAGTGATGCAGGGTTGACCATAAATGCCGAGAAGTGTGCTCTAGCCCTAGAAGAGGCCAAATATCTGGGCTACATTGTTGGGAGAGGATTGATTAAGCCACAGCTAAATAAAATTGAGGCAATACAGAATTGGCCTAGACCCCTGACAAGGAAACAGGTTAGAGCTTTCCTGGGTATTACCGGTTATTACCGTAGATTTGTGCCGAACTTTGCCTCAGTTGCTGCTCCACTAACTGACTTGACAAAGGGCGGAAAGACAGCAATGGTCACGTGGACCCCAGAGGCCGAGAAGGCTTTCCAAAGCCTTAAGTCTGCCTTGTGCCAACCACCTGTGTTAGTTACCCCCAATTTCAGGCGAGAATTTCTGGTCCAGACAGATGCCTCTAACACAGGCTTAGGTGCAGTACTCTCACAAGTAGTGAATGGTGAGGAGCATCCGGTGACGTACTTGAGTAGAAAACTAACCCCGGCCGAGAAAAATTATGCCATTGTGGAGCGAGAATGTTTGGCAGTGAAGTGGGCCCTAGAATCTTTAAAGTATTACTTGCTAGGCAGGAAATTCAAGTTGGTGACAGACCATGCCCCCCTAACATGGATGAAGTTAAACAAGGAGAGAAATGCAAGAGTGACTAGATGGTTTCTGTCCTTACAAAACTTTAATTTCACTGTGGAACACAGGCCAGGGAAGTTACAGGCAAATGCTGACGCATTGTCGAGGGTGAGTTGTCTGTGGGGACAAAAGGCTCAGCCCTCCGGTCTGAAAAAGAGGGGGGGGATATGTAGACATGTCACTGGAGAAGTGGTTGAGGGGGTGTACATCTCACCTAGGTTGCTACACAGTGTGAGATGGTAAGTCCAGGATGGATCAGTTTCTCAGCAGCAATATGCTGCTGAGTTGTTATTTAATCTTGCCGGGCCTGGGTTTATATGGAATGGCAGGTAGGTTTGGTAGAGGGACCTGTCATTCCACACCCCCCATCCCTCGTTCCAGTTCTGGGTTTTGGATCAGGTGAGCTTTGATCCTAATTAGCCTGGGAAGGTAAAGGCTCTGCGGGCCTGCAGGTGTTTGCTCTTAGCCAGGGAAACGAACAGTCTGTGTGTTTGAGGAAGCTGCAAGCACAGCCACTGCTGGAGCTAAAATCCACCCTGCGATATCCAGGCGAAAGACGCTGTGTTTATAAGTGTCAGATAGGTGAGAAGAACCTGTTTAGTAAGCGCCCAGCCGGGCTAGGTTGTTTGTTTTTGTTGTTATTTTGTTCCTGTTATACACAAGAAGCACGGTGTTGCTGTATATTTTGTTTGTTGGACTGTTTGTACCACGAATAAACGCCAAGGTCTGCTTTATAAAGTCCAAGTCTGCTGTGAACTGTGTCCAAACACACCCTACCCCGGGAAGATCCCTTACAATATATATATATATATATATATATATATATATATATATATATATATATATATATATATGTATGTATGTATGTGTATATATGTGTGTAGCACTGACCCCCAAAGGAGCCGCTGGTTTTGTTGAGCTTACCTTTACCTTCTTGACTTCGCCTCTGTCTAGGGGTTCCCGTGGTAGATGGCCCAAAGGAATGCAGAAACTGACACTAGATCCTCTTTTGGGTTATTTATTTTAGAAGATAACACAGCTTCTTAAAGCGGAGCTCCACCCGAATTACTAGTCCTACGTCTATGTTATCCCCCCCCTTCCCTAATCGCTAGGTATCCCCCTTACCTTGCTGATGTCTTCTTCTGTTTTCTTCTTGTTTCAAATTTCCTGCCTCTGGAGATTACAGAAAGGGGCAGTGCTGCTGCGGAAATGGGCGGGGCTTCAGCGGCAGGTCAGTTCTTCCTGTCGGTCGCAGGGGCTCCTGGGATCGTTGTTTTTATTTCCCAGGAGTCTGTGCAAAGCCTGAGTTGTTGTCAGCGCTTGAGCGGATTGATCTGCGCATGCGCGAGATCGCAGATCTTACGGGCGGTGCATGTTAGGAGATTAGGAGGACTGTGTCCCGGAAGACAATGCCTGTGGGCTTCACATGCCCACAGGCAAAATGGAAAACGTCTGGAGACGTTTTTCTAATGACTTTAGGCGAACAAAAAAGGGCTGCAAGACACTTTCACATCATATACAAGTAAGTAACCTATTTAGAATACTTACTTTTGAAGATTAATGCGGAAAAAAAATAAAAAATAAACGGCGGTGAAACCCCGCTTTAATAAAGGGTAGAGGGTTAGGAAGGAAGTTCAGGTACTTTTGGAATGGCAAAATCCAGAGAATTAACGTTTCACAACTGGATTCTCACAACCTCCGGATAGACCTCCTCTCACTAGGCCTAGCAGCTGGCAGGGTGTTAAGTAAAGCAAAGTTTCTGCCACAGACTTGGATGTAGAATACTTGAGAAATAAAAGTATCTGCCACAGACTTGGCTATAACTGAGGGACGTAGACAAATTTAGAGAACTATCATACGGTACCATATCTCAGCCGGTCTGGCGATACCGTATGAATATAGATCCACATAGTGTCCTTCAACTGAGCCTCTACGCTCCTTCAGAGAAACCAGTCTTGCGCATGGTCTTCTCCCAAAGAGTCCTCCCTTGGATGCTTCTCCAGTTGCTGGGCCTCTCCCTAGATGAGACGGCACCGGAGCACCTTTGAATCATTATGGCCTCATATCCATTCAGGCCTGTCCCTGCAGTTGTTTTGCCTCGGGCTATCCAGCCCAGAGGCTCGGAATTGCATGGATCCACACCCCATGCCAGGAGGGCCATGGGGGCTGGTCAGGAGGACCAGGACCAAACAGATAGAAAATCTCTTCTGGACCGGAACCCCGAAGCACGTGATCGCAGTACCTTAAATACCACCTCCCAGAAGGCACAGCAGGAAAACGCTCCCACTAGGCTGGTTCCGAGACAATGATGGTACTCAATAGACCCAACTAGACTGCTTTCTACCACTTGCTGGCTGTGACAGCGACACCTGTAGCCAAGGAGAACTCAGTGCAATCCAGCTAGACTGGTACTGAAACCATAATTTGGCAAAATTAGCCCTAAAACCCAACTGTGGTTTTAGGAATATTAATTTTCAAAAACCATATAGCACATGCTCATCAGGACCCGGCGCTACATATGTATAGAGAAACAGGATGCCCTTAGTGATCAAACCAGGCCATTTTTTCCACAGATGAGTATGCACATCACTCAGAATATGACAGTAATATCCACTGTTAATAGTGGCAACACGGGGTAAAAAAGCCACATAAATAATGCCACGTTTGTCTCAGAAAATACTTGCCATCACTTTACCTGCAGGCACAATTGTTGGAAATTGTTTTGGTGGTAGTGAGTCCACATGCTTCTACTGCTTCGATGCATGGTGAGATCCAGAAAATCCTGGCCTTCCCTGTCAAAGCGCTCCTTAAGCACAGTGCAGAGTTCAACTCTTCTGTGCCAAAAAGCGTGTCAAAAGCAGAACGTTGTCTTGGTACCCAGCGTGCACTAACATTTTGAACACGCATATGTTCGTGAATGATTGTGTTCACCGTTGCCACAGAAAGATTAGTCTTTTGTGCAATTTCACAACAGGTTATGCATTGATTATCCAGGATCAGGCATTCCAACCGCTGAATTTTCACAGGAACTACATTTTTTGAAACGCTTTGAAACGTTTACACCATTCAATTGTCTTACTGAAGCTGAGCATCTCATCACTGTACTGTGGTTGAAGTCTTCTGTAGATATCTGTGGGTTTTATGCCTTCCTTCACAAGAAACTCCATCACCACACACTGTTCCATGCACACATTGACACTGTTGTCTGCCATCTTGATTAATGGTCTCTGGACTGGCCTGCAACATGTGCCCCGCCTATCAGTAATAGGACATACTTGCATGTAGTACCGCCACACTAGCATCCCTTTTTATACCTGTAATATTAAAAGTTCTGGTTTGTCTTGAATGCCCCTTGTGTGTGGATATAGATATATATATATATATTGTAATGTTGGGGTGATTAAGCACAATTGGTAGATGCACGTTTTAGTCTACATCAGGCAGGCGTTTTATGGTTAAGGGCCTGGTAGCCCACGTTTATTATAAGAAAACAAAAATATTTAGTTCATCCAGTAATCCCACGCAGGGGTTTAAATTCATTCAGCACACAAATGAACATACCAAGCCACCTGGCTCTCAATTGTCAACAGTTCCTCTGCTTGCTCCCAACAGATTTGTCAACTCTTTCCAGCCCCCTGGACTCACCGACTTCCTTAGTCTTCCTGACTCTCAAGGTTGTCAGCCTTTCCCAGTCCCTTACACGGACTACAGTCTCCCACAGGGCAAACCACTCTTCAGCCAGCAGCAAGCTGTTCACACTCCTCCATCCTCTACCAACATCCCTTCATTTATATGGCCTATATGCAGCTGGGCACACACCCTGCTCGTTAACATCAAGACCCAGACACAGGGCTGGAGATCCCGTCCCACCCATGACTCTCAGGGATCTCCAAACTACAGAATCCCATCTGGAGCTAGCAAAACCTGGAGAAAACTGACAGAGCAGTTTTCTCCATTTAAAAGCTACACTCTGTAGTCTTGCAGCCTGCAGATATGCAAACTCTGTGTCTGCGTCTCGTTTTCCTCCAATTTCATAGGGACAGAGCCTCGCTCTGTCACATATCCCCCCCCTTTGTTTCGATCCGGAGGGAGGAACACCAGCACCCATCACGATGGTTGGGACACCTCTGTGCTGGCTGTCAGCCACGTAGGCCCAACCCTTTTTCCGGGTGCGCTTCCAGGAACATTCCCCCCTGGATCTTAACAGGTTCCTATATTTTCCTATACTCAGCCTTCCTCTTCTTTTGGGGTCCCTGGGCTTATTCACTTTTCTTGGGGGAACTCTGCCTTCCTTGAGCCTTCTTTTCACCTTACAAATACCCATTTTACCCTTCACCATCGGTATTTCAGGTTTAAAACAGTTTCTCTTGTTACCCATGGCAACCAAATCATTGTTTGCAGAATGAACTCTTAACAGATCACAGCTTTCCGTATCATCAGTGCTTTCCAACTCAGTGTTTGTTAGAAGAAGACCCGAGGAGGGACTACATCCGACGGGACCATAGCACAGCTCCACCTCACCCGTTGTCCAACACTCCATGGGTACCTGTTCTAACAAACTACCCTGACCCAAGCATAAACCATTTTTTTCAGGTGTACACATTACATTGTTACGGCAACCAACATTAACACTTTCTCCCATAGTGTCTCTGGGCACCTTAACTTGTACCCCTGGGCCAGTGACAGAAAGCATCTCTGCTACTGCTGAGTCCATTTTGGGCCCTTCCTTCTCATGAGGCCTAGCGGGTAAGGCAGTATCTGCGCCCTCTACTGACAACTGCTCCGCCACACCTCGGACCACACCAGCAGAGATGTTTCTAGTCATCGCATCAGACGGAGAGACCTCTGATATCTCAAGCAGTTCTCTTGCGTGCCTTCCATACCAATCAATAACTAGAAGTACGCTCACAGAGAATCTGGAGATCCTGTGCCAAATGGGTAACCATTGGTCCCACCAATTCCACTGTTGGTCAAGGTTTCCCAGCACTGCCTGTACCACTTGGCTCCACCCATTGGTGCTACGCAGCACCACCTGGTCCAACTGCGGTGGAGATACCCAAGTATACAGCAAGTTCATTTTTACCAACTCTAGCATTTCCAGTAAGGTTTCTGTCATCTCTAAACATCCCATGTCTAAACAACAGAACTTTCTAGGGTCTTTTACCCTGTCCAAGACATGGAGGGGCTCAGCGACTGCAGGTTGAGAGGGTGAGACATTTGAAGAGACCTCATCCTCCTTGGAGGTACTCATCATCACAGCTTGTTGCTCCCCTGGAGAGCTGTCAGACACATGTCTCACACTTATCCCTTCTGCACCAGTGTTGGTGAGCCTCTGCAGGTCATTACAAGTCACACTATCACTTTGATACTCAATATCATTTAGCTGTGGGGCTGTGGACAACACATCTGCGATGCCAGTGCCCTGAACTGTTTCTTCAAAGGGGAGGGCAGCAACCTTTGCAGGGACCAGGACGCCCTCAACCACCGGCGGCTCTGCGATCCCCCTGTCTGGCATAGCAGTTGTGTCCACACCCTTGTTACTTAAGTTAGCCTTATCCAGCATGGCTAACAATTGTTTGGCCCAGCTGTCCCAGTCCATTGTGGTTCCACCATGGGCGTTCCACAGCGTTGCATCACCTGCTGTAGAAAGCCGCACAGAAACCTGGGAATCATTAGCTTCAACTGCACATTCCTCACTTCTATATACATCATTTTGTAACACCACACTTTTATCAACGTTGCATTGGGGTGATGCTTCACCTAAAGCTTGGTGCAGCACACCATTCTGAACACCTTTTTCTGGTGGCACTACAGACACATCCAGCTTTGTACACTCAGCTTTTGCAGGCTGAATTAACCCCTTGCCCACTGGGCTACACGTAGGGTTGTGGGGCTGCGCCCACACTCTCTCACTGTGTGGCTCAGTCATAACATTACAGGAAACACATTTTTCAGCATCATAATCACCAATCACATCACATTGGCCAACACTATTGTCAGCAAGACCATCAACATTCTCATTATGTGTAGACATAGCTACTGCTTTTGTGGGTTGTCTATGAGTCACCATAACCTCTGAGCGACTCTTCACAGCACCCGCTCTCAGTAAAGGGGCACTTTTGCCTATTTGGGCAGCTCCATAGCTGACCTGGGAAACTCTCTGCTCCAACACTGCAAGCTCCTTGGAAGTTTCCCTGGGCAACCCTGCAGCAGCTGTCACTAGGGAACATGGTACCAGCACTGTTTTGGTCACCCCTAGCTCAATTTTCCCAGCCATCTGCTGGATCATAGCAGGTATATGCAGAGTCCCCATGTCCTTTTCAGTCTTTAGCCCTGCGTCTAGTTGGGCTTTACGCTGCGCCTCCCCACTGCTCTGGGTAGCACAATGCAGAAAGTCTATGTCCATTTGTACTGCGGATCTCCCCACTGGACATACTCCCACTTCACTGGGTTCAGCATCATAAACTGAAACAGTCTTACCAGTTCCTGCAGCTGATGTCATAGCCTTCACTTGAGTGCGTTGTCTCACTGGTGTGGTGTCTCCACAGGCTGACTCCCCCATGTGGCCATGGAGCAACACTGCAGCCTTTTTGGACCCACTGACGCCCCCTGTAGGTAACACAAGATCCTGGTTGCTAGGGGTAACTGCAGACTTGCACTCCACATCTGGTCGGCTATACCTCATGCAGGATTCAGGCTGATGTGCTCTTCTTTCTGGTCTGACGACTTTCCCTAAGCGGTCATGACAGAAAACCTTACGTTTCTCTGGATTTCCAATTCCTAGGACTTCCGGCGACACTTCTCCCATCCTGGAGCATTGCTGGCGGCCCATGATACGACGGAACTCTCCTCTAAGAAGGATTTCCTCTTTAAACTTGCGATAGTCATCCTGGTCCCCATCCATCAAATGGTAAACCGACCGGAACTCTATCCGCAATAAGGTTTGCAGCAGTTTTGGCCACCGGTCCCTAGGCCATTTTCTCTTTACAGCAACTTTTTCAAATCTTACAAGGAAGTCTCCCACCTCCTCTGTAGGCAGCATGGGTTGCACATAGTCAGAGGCCAAGATGTCAGCCCCTTGCAGTGCACCCCACTCTTTGCGATTCCGCTGGAACCATTCATTCACTGTCTCACATTTCACTGGCCCCTTTTGGCTGGCCCTACAAGGTGGAGACATCTTCCCAGGCCATGCTGAGCTCACATCCTCTTTAACTTGATAAAACATGAACTTCTTGCTTTTTGACTGCCTCATCCTTGCAATCACATGCACACAGCAGCTTGTAACAGTTCTCAGCAAAGAAGGAGAAAAAAAAAAAAAATCTGATGTTTGATTCTTCCTTCACAGGTACACAACCCGCATTCAACACAGTCCATCAAATAAACGTATACGCAATGCTGTTCGCCTGGCTGCCACACACAGCTAGCAGCAGTTCCTGATGCGACTCACTGTGGAGCAAGGACCCGGATTCCACCGTCTACATGCCCGCATTCGAGCACCACTTGTAATGTTGGGGTGATTAAGCACAATTGGTAGATGCACGTTTTAGTCTACATCAGGCAGGCGTTTTATGGTTAAGGGCCTGGTAGCCCACGTTTATTATAAGAAAACAAAAATATTTAGTTCATCCAGTAATCCCACGCAGGGGTTTAAATTCATTCAGCACACAAATGAACATACCAAGCCACCTGGCTCTCAATTGTCAACAGTTCCTCTGCTTGCTCCCAACAGATTTGTCAACTCTTTCCAGCCCCCTGGACTCACCGACTTCCTTAGTCTTCCTGACTCTCAAGGTTGTCAGCCTTTCCCAGTCCCTTACACGGACTACAGTCTCCCACAGGGCAAACCACTCTTCAGCCAGCAGCAAGCTGTTCACACTCCTCCATCCTCTACCAACATCCCTTCATTTATATGGCCTATATGCAGCTGGGCACACACCCTGCTCGTTAACATCAAGACCCAGACACAGGGCTGGAGATCCCGTCCCACCCATGACTCTCAGGGATCTCCAAACTACAGAATCCCATCTGGAGCTAGCAAAACCTGGAGAAAACTGACAGAGCAGTTTTCTCCATTTAAAAGCTACACTCTGTAGTCTTGCAGCCTGCAGATATGCAAACTCTGTGTCTGCGTCTCGTTTTCCTCCAATTTCATAGGGACAGAGCCTCGCTCTGTCACAATATATATAAAATAGGCTATTGACAATAACGATAAAATATTGTGAATGACTTTTGAAATTGCATTACCATTTTTGAATTGATTGAATTTACATATACTTTAAGCCATTGCATATTTATTTTGTATGTGTAGTCTTATCAAAGTGTTCTGGGGAATATACAGGGAGTTTGCAAGCTTTTCCTGTTGCCTGTAGTGAAAATATATCTAGTAATGCATAGCGATGTGTAACCTATTGAACTGTGACCACTAGAGCTTCCTGTGACTTCTCTGATAGTAAAAGAGCTGAAGGAGTTTAAAGCGTTTGTTAACCCAAAAGTATAAATCACTGCTAGTCCCTCTATTATAGGCAGGCATAACACACTGTACAAGTCTTTTATAAAAACGAGGCATGTAAATACCTTTTTAGAGCGATCTTCAGGCCGGTCACGTGACTTGTGGCTGCTGTACAGCTCCAATACCTGGCTACTGCAGGAGGGGCTAAGATCTCACTCTGACATCAGCTGGGGAGGTCACCTGGCCTCCCAGTCCCTCCTGCAGTAGCCTTGGAGACTGGCTACGAGCCACATGACTGGCCTGAAGAGCGCTCCTAAAAGGTATTTACTTGCCTCATTTTTATAAAGACTTATACAGTGTGCTATGCTCAGGACTATTTTAGGGCAGGGCAAAAGGGGCAGCTGCCATGGGCCCTTTCATTGTGGGTCCCAAAGCAGCTGTCTCATACTTGCCAATTTAAATTCCCTTGTCCCTTGAAGTTTTAGTCCTGTTCTGTATCCCAATATCTCAGTGTGAAGTTCTGTTACTAATGTTGCTTAGCTCTGTCCTATTGCCGTGTACAGATGACTCACCTGCAGACCCTGTGTTTACATGTAAATAACCTGCATTGATATGTAAATAGCCGTGGACCTTCAGCATTGATATGTAAATAGAAGCAACATTCATATGTGTATCATGCCCCTCTGAGGTCATATTCACCATCACTTCTGCTGAATGCTGCCCACTGGGGAGGTAAAAGGGCATGCCAGAAAGTCTTGCCTACAATTGTGGTCATTAAGCCTAACATCAGACTGTTCTGAAAAGGTAAGCAAATTGGAAGTGGAACACTTTTTCAAAATAACATGGTGCCACAGCACCCTGAATTTTTATGCATGTGAATACGCACATCTCAGCAGATGCGTGAGGGTGTCATTAATAATAATGGCACTGATGTGTATCTGTTAAAGGGCAGCACGTTTCTGTGGTGTCAGGAAAACGATTTTGAATGCGTTCCCAATACACACAGAAATGTGAAACAGGCTAAATGTCTCAGTTACATTGGTGGTTTGTGTAAATCTTGTCATTACATTGGCGCTTGGTGTACAGTCCTTTCATTCACACTAGTGGCCAGTGTGAAGGCCCCCCTTATATTGGTGGTCAGTGTAAATCCCTCTTTACATTGGTGGTTACTGTGAATGCTTCTACTACATTAGTGGTCAGTGTAAATCCCCCTTACATTAGTGGTCAGTGTAGAAACTCCTCTTTATTTTGGTAATCGGTAAAACAATTCCAAACTTGCATTTGTGGTCAGTTTCAAATCCTCCCTTACATTGGTGGTCCATGTAGAAGCCCCCTTTAAATTGGTGGTGGGTGTAAATCCCCCTTACATTGGTGGCCAGTGTAGAAATTCCCTTTATTGGTTGTTGATGTAAAATCCCCCATTACATTGGTTGTCAATGTAAATTCTTCATTACATTGGTAATCAGTACACTTTCCTTCACATTGGTGGTAAGTGCAGAATTGCCCTTACACTAGTGGTCAGTGTAAATCCCCCTTTATATTGGTGGTTAGTGTAAAACCCCCTTTATATTGGTGGTCAGTGTAAAACCCCCTTTATATTGGTGGTCAGAGTAAATCCCCCTTTATATTGGTGGTCAGTATAAATCCCCCTTTATATTGGTGGTCAGTGTAAATCCCCCCCTAACTTTGGTGGTCATTGGAGGTCATTGTATATTCCTCCTTACACTGGTTGTTGGTGTAAATACTCCTGTTACATTGGTGTCAGTGTAGAAATCCCTCTTTATATTGTTGGGTGGTGTAAAAGCCCCCCCATTACATGGTGGTCAGTGCAAATTCCCCCTCACATTGGTAGTCAGTAAGCATTCCCCATTATATTGGTGGTCAGTGTAGAATCCCCCACTACAGTATATACCAGGGATCCTCAAACTACGGCCCTCCAGCTGTTGCAAAACTACTCATCCCATGAGGCATTGTAAAACTCTGACATTCACAGACATGACTAGGCATGATGGGAATTGTAGTTCCTGAACAACTGGAGAGCATTAGTTTGAAGACCCATGGTATATACTCTACTTGTCAAATATTTCCATCTTTGCTCTACATCAAATGGTCAGCAACCCTGTCCTCAGGGCCCACTAACAGGCCAGATTTTATGTATTACTTTGGGGAGATGCAGACTAGAATACTGCAATCACTGAGCAGAAAATTATATCACCTGTGATGTATTTCAGTTATCTTGCAAACCTGGCTTGTTAGTGGGCCCTGATGACAGGGTTGATGACCACTGCTCTACATTATTCAGAATTCGCCACAGTGTACTGCCTACTAACTAATCTCATCCACCCACCACTGCCACTGATCCCATCAACCCCCCAGCATTGCCACAGATCACATCCCTCTCTCCAAGCATTGCCACTGATCCCAGGAGTCCTAGGATCCCTATGAGTTTTCTGTCTATTGATGGGTCCCCTCACCTCCCAAGTCCATGGTGTGCAGGCAGTGAGGAAATAATGTGCTATAACCTCTGGCAACCAATCAGTGAGCAGTAATGATGTGCACTAACCTCATGCAACCAATCATTGAGTGGTAAAGATATGCAGTGACCTCTAGCAACCAATCAGTGAGCAGTAATAATGTGCAGTAACCTCTAGCAACCAATTGGAGAGTGGTACAGATGTCTAGTAACCTGTAGCAACCGATCAGTGAGCAGTATTGATGTACAGTAATCTCTAGCATCCGATCAACAAGCAGAAGTCATGTGCTTATTTTTATCTGTGCTTATTTTTATCTTTATTCTTATATAACATTTTTGTAATATAATTATAATATATAGATGCTTTTATATATACAGTGGGTATAGAAAATAATTTTCCCCTTTAAAATTACATTTTGTTGTTTTATAGCCTGAAATGAAGACAGTTTTTTGTTTTATTCAGCTGTGTTTACTCTATAACATCCAAGTGAAAGATATAACACCAACATTTCAGAAAAAAAATAAAATAAAAAAACAGAATTACTGATTAGGAAAAAGGATCACCCCCTTGTCTCAGTATTTTGTTGAACCACCTTTTGCTTTAATTCCAACCTTTAGTCTGTTGGCATTTGTCTCTACTAACTTTGTACATCTAGACTTTGCAATATTTGCACACTCTTCTTTGCAGAACTGCTCAAGTTCAGTTAAATTTGGTTGTAAGGTATACCCTCTTCCCATTGACAACTTTCTGTCAGAGGGCAGCAATTTGATGGTATTTTGCCCTATCCATTTTTCTTCTATCCTGACAAGTGCTCCAGTCCCTGCTGCAAAGAAACAACCCCATAACAGGATATTACCACCTCTATGCATTGTGTTATTTGGATGGTGAGCTGTATTGAATTTCCACCAGGCATCATTTGGTGTTGAGGCCTAATAATTAAATTTTAGTCTCATCTGACCATAGATGGGTTAAAGGTGCATTTTGGCAAAGCTCAGTTGTGACTGCGTGTGGCCTTTTCTAACGAGTCTCATGTGTGGAGAATTTGTGATATTGTTGTCACATGCACACAATGACCACTCTTTGTTATAAATTCCTGCAACTGCTTCAGAGTTGCTGTAGACCTCTTGGCAGCCTCTCTGACCAGTTTTCTTCTTGCTCTTTCATTCAGTTTGGAGTGACGTCCTGATCCAGGGAGGGTCTGTGTTTTTACCAAATACCTTCCACTTCTTAATAATAGACTTCACTGTGCTTCTTGGCACTGATAAAGCCATTGATTTTTTTTTATGTATCCATCTCCTTACTTGCGCCTGCCCATAACATAGATCCCAGTGACAGTGCCTTGCCAACCATAGTTGATTGTTTGCTTCAGTTGCACTATCAGGGACTGAAATGCTCCAGGAAAGCTCTTTTCATGCTGTGCTAATCAAAATTACCACAGCTGATCACAGTTAAAAGTCAAATTGCATTGTGTGCCATTGAGAAGGTGATTAGCTACATCCGATTGAGTTTACAAGTCATTTTTAGGAGGGGGTGATCCTTTTTCCAACTCTTTTTCTTTTTCTTTCTTTTTCTGACATGTTGGTGTTATATGTTTCACTTGGACATTAGAAGTTGCACTGAGTAAATACAACTGGATAAAACAAAAACTGTGTTTCAGGCTGCAAAGCAACAAAATGGGATTATTTTAAAGGGGTAAGATTCTTTTCTATACCCACTGTAAGTTTATATGATGAATATCCCAATGACTACAACTTTTTTTTATTACAAAATTTAAAGCTGCCATGTTTGCATTGATTGCAAATTCTTTACAAGCAATTTTTAATTGATTCTGATTCTCTTTATTTTCAGTATCCTCTTTAAATGAAACCCATATAGAGAATGTAGCAGATGACATTTGGGACCAAATGTCATATGCATGTAAATTTAGTTTTTGGCCTCAGAACACTAAAGGATCTGAGGGTTAATTATGTAGGTAGGCCTTAACACCAAGTCTAACCAGGCTGTGTTTGGAAGTTCTGCCTTGTCATCTGGACGGTGAGGTGCACATGACAGGCTAGAACCAAGTCTGGTTGGATGTTTAGGTTATTGGCCTTCTCTGAGCCAATCAGTGGGAGTGCCGGGCCCACTGAGGAGTCTGGGAAGGGGTACTTAAAGGGGTGTGGGTCACATGTTCGAGGTTCCGGAGTTGTTCGAGAGACCCGTGTGGTCTGGTCTGGTTCCAGGACCGGGGTAGCCCCATGAGGGGTCCCGGTTACGGGGTGTTCGACACCTTGCAACATCTTCCTGCCGGTGGCCCCTGATAGACCGGCTTGGTCTGGGGTAAGGATCCATCTGTTCCCAAGTCTCGGAACCTGCTGGTCCAAGGCGCAGTAACTGAGGGAGGATTCAAAGTGTCCGGGTGTGCTCTCGGCTTGGAGGGACACCGCAGCTCATGGAAGTGACCGGGGGAGGACTCTTCGGGAGAAGGGCCGGCAAGTGGCATCCTGAGAAGTGTCTGGTTACTGAGTTGAGAAGGACATTGACGATTTCACACTTTTCCAGTACAATTGAGGAGATGGGAAATGTTCCAGGTACGGTGGAAAAAGGTTCCTGTTCACCCTTAGCTGTTGGTTCAAGTTTGAGTCAACGTGCTGACTGCCATGATCTCTGGCTAGAGATCTGTTCAGCTTGGAAGTACCCAGCTGCGAGTGGCTACTCTCTGGGTGGAAGTAGAGACTTTGCTAGACCTGCAGTTCAAGGTGCCTGAGTTCTTCACCCGTGCCCTCTGTTCCCTAAAAGACTGTGTTATTTGAGAGTTCTTACTGCAAAATAAACCTTTTGAAAAAGGACTCCATCTGTGTCAGTGTGCAAGTTGTTGGGTATCAACCCTGGGAACCCCTAGATGTGGAGGAGCAGGCCAAGAGAAGGTAACCGGTAAGCACATTAAGTCAAGGCCACCCTGCAATGGGTTATGGCCGCTACAAGAAATATGGGGGCTGCCAGTGCTGACCTCTTTTGGAAAATACTAGTTCCCTGGCTGTTTCTGGCCTCAATATTTTTTGAGTCACTGACCCAGAATAAACATGCAGAAAATTGGTTCAAATTGAAGGTTGGTCTTATGATCTGCTCACTTAATAAGGAATTCAGAAAGCACTGTAACCAATGGATGAGCACGACAACTAATTTCATTTAATGAATGATAATGAGTCAAAATAAATAACATAAAACGAAATAATAATAATAAAACAAATAATAATAAAATAAAAATAAAATAAATGACTGAGTAAATAAATAAAATAAAAACAAGAAAACCTACTAAGGACAATTTTGTCTAGTAGATTTACTCTAACAAATTGAAGCCAAACTCCAGCTAACACTTTTTTAGTAAGTTGCAGCTTTTTTTCTTTTGGGATTAAGGTTTTACATAAATAAATAAAGACTGGCCATTGTAAACACACTTGTGAGTGATACATGGTTTGTCCCATCCCTCTAGCAGGACTGTCTATTCAAAAATGAGAGATTTACTGACAAAATCACCAGGTGAAAATAAAGTGTTGGAGGAGTAAACAGAGACAGAGTGTGTGAGGACTAGAGAAAGATGGAGTTACAGAGAGAGCTGCTGAACCTTGAGGAGACCTGTTACTGTGTGTGAATTCCTCAGAGAGGGCCTGATCATGAGAATCTGACTGCGAGGGGCCAATCGTGCAAAATTTGACTTCTGGGACAACTGATCACTAAGCAGACTAGACCTGATCTGTTGCATACTAGGAGTGGAACTATTGACCTTAACCCATTGTTGCCCACAGTTAATACTTACTAAGATTACCCCAAATCAACAGCCTATCAGCCATTCCTTGTGTACAATCTTAAAGGGTCCTCTACATGTGCACCACCGACAGAAGGGCCCCAAATGGAAGCTGGCCAACATTGACAAGTAGGCATCAGTACTTTAAAGTCACTTCTAGGGGAACCTCTTTGCCAGTAACGTATACACCCACCCACTATTGGGGCTGTGTGTATAGAATGCACTTAGGAACATTTCTTGAGTATATATTGCTTAGAAATACAGTAAGGTTGATTCTATGCAATTCATGCTTTCACAGTTGATGCTATTTTTATTGATACTATGTGGACTAGTGTCATGTGGCTGAGCCTTATTGCAGCACAAAGTTAATGGCTGTAGGTGAGGCCAACCTGCCTGTCAGTTTATCTAACATGTTCTGTTTATTTGTTTTATGCATTGCATTTGCTTAGACTTACCCATTTGCTTACCCTTTACTTACACAAGTTGCCTGTGGTCGGTTTTTCTGTGTACCTTCAAAGAATGGTAGAATATTAATGTTTAGGATACACAGGTGTGAGTTACCTATAACCAGTTGTGGTGATGGGGGCCGAGAGGGCTAAAGAGTCATGGCAGAGAACAGAGGACCCATCATTAAAAGCGGCTTCTGCAGGGGTTGTGCCAACCGAGGTCTGACAGTTGCCCCAGGGTCAACTGTCTGATCTAATTCCAATGACCAATGTGCTCATAGCTGAACTCTGGGATAAGCAAAAATGATCAAAATACAAGACCCATACAGTATGTATTCTTACTTGAATCTTGGTGTGCTTGGTGTATTTCCTCCATATGTGTGCAGTAATCCATTGTGATACTTCCTGTAATATAAACTGGTCACAGCTGTTTTCTCTCCTTGTACAGTGTGATCGGTCTTGTCTCAGCCTTGTCCTATAGTTTTCTGCGGGCAGCCTGTAGTGGGTGGAGCCACTGAGCCCCTCCTCCAGCTCTGTTCTCTGCAATCAATATGTACAGCACAGTGAACACGTTACCACTACTTTTACATGGTAATAACTAGCTTTGCAAATGCATCTGGTGAATAAAACGTGGATTTTGTTTCTTTTTGGTTATTGAGGAATATATTTAAATGAAAGTTTTTGTGCCTGGAGCTCAGCTTTAACATCATTAAAGCAGAACTTCACTCTCTCAATCATCATAGACTATTATTAATCCTTATGCTGCTAGCACTAGTAAATAGATAGGAAAGTATATCATATTTGTGTGTTTTAAACTATTTTTTTTACATTTTCAGTTACTTCATGGTTTCCATGCCTAGGCAAATAATGTCATACATCCCAGCAGTCTTCAGGAGGGGAGGGAGGGTGGGTTCTCAGCTCAGTCTATGCTTGAGATAAAGGCTGATGGATTCCAGTAAGTAAATGATACATGAATCATCTGTCCTTATGCAAGATGGACACTGCCAGAAATGCTGGGGGGGGGGGGGGGGAGTTTAAAGTTTCTCAGCAAAATAAAGCATGGAGACATGGATGGATGGAGGAGTTTGATTTGAGCATTAAAAACTAGTTAAATAGCATTTTTGGTTTTGTGGTGCTTAGATGCAGTGCAGTTCCACTATAAATAACAGCACCCTATTATAGAGAAATTAAATATAAATCTTAATAAGTCATAATTAAATATTAAATACTGTTCCATGAAACAACCCTCCTGTTGGGGCCTTGCGGGAGAGCTTGGAAGGCTACGGCTCCGGGGCTGGACAGAGATGATTGGGACGACATGTGGGGGATCTAGCAGAGATAGATTCATTACAAATTCCTACACAGAATCTACCTTACCCCGGCTAGACTGGCAGAGATGTTTGGGAATCAGCACTCCCTGTGCTGGAGATGTGCTGTACCCTTAGCTAACTTCATGCATATTTTCTGGGAATGCCCACTAATTAAATCTTATTGGTAAGCCATTGCCTCCTGTATAAGGTCGGTCACCTCAATTTCTATCCCTATGTCCATCAAAGTATGTCTTCTACACTTAGTGGAGCCCTTGGCCACTACCAGGGCCAGACGGACCCTTCTTACCCTGTTACTGTTCTACGCTAAAAAGCACATTATCCTTTCATGGAAGAGCTCCATGTCACCGACCTTGGAGTCTTGGAAAACATTGGTCAACAAGGCAGTACCCTTTTACAAGGCTACATATTTGAGCAGAGGGGCTCTGAACAAATTTGAGAAGGTTGGGCGGCGGGGGGGGGGGGGGGGGGGGGGGGGGGCCGTGGAATGGCATAGTAGCCCATTATGTGTCACTTACCTGACACAGGAGCCAGCGATGTTACCACTGTCCCCTGTAGCACGAAGCGTTCATCTTCTTCCGGGTATCGCTGCTCCGGCCACTCACAGTGCCAGAGCAGTGATGAAATCACTCCCACGCATGCGCACGGGAGCCGCCACTAATGGCATATTGCTGTTTGCTGTCTTTTTGCAAATATCTTGTAAACCGTGTAGGTTTAGAAGATATTTCATGCACCTACAGGTAAGCCTTAATCTAGGCTTACTTGTAGGTCAAAGTGGTCTGTAAGGGTTTACAACCACTTTAATGGTTGTAAATGGTTGTTAATGGTTGTAGCCATGTCACTATGGAGCAGGGGGGTGGAGAGCGTAACCATCCCATGGAGGATATCTGATAGAACACGGGGGAGTCGCGGAACTATATCCTTGTGTCATGGTAGACTGCCTCCAAGGTAGGAACATTTGTGTACCTGTCTGAGCAAAGTTGGGGGGGGTGTGACCATTCGGGCACTGCCCGGAGGCCCCATGCCACTAAGGGCCCCCATCAGGGTTGGCAGCCTCAATAAAACCAGGGACAGTATGTAAAAATCTGTTTTTTTAAAATTGCAAGATTATAGCTGCCCCACCTCTCCAGTACCTATTCTGTGTGTGTATACTGTATGTGTGTGTATATACTGTGTGGCCCCATAATCTATTGCCTGGGGGGCCCCATAATCTTCTCCTATTGCCTGTGGGCCCCATAATCTTCTCCTATTGCCTGGGGGCCCCATAATCTTCTCCTATTGCCCGGGGGGCCCCATGAGTTGTCAGTCCGCCCCTGGGTGTATCACAAGTTTCTGTGATAACGTTTATGTTGTATTGTTTTTCTGTAGTATACCGGCAAGTTTGTGGCCGGTTGCAGCCCACATTGTGTGGCTTGTTATAATATGTATTGTATAAAACAAGATAAAAATAATTTCCAAAAAAATATATTAAATACTGAAAGTCGTTCATAAGCCCAATCTTGACTGGTTTTAGGAATGTCACCACTATTCTAGAGAGACAACATCCAGACAGGCATTTGAATGGATTTTGTCTGCAGTTGCGTCTTGGTAACCACACACCAGACCTGCCAAGGCTTGAACTTCGAGGTTTTGGCTTCATTTTAGCTTGTCAGCAGAAAATCTTACTTCTACTTCCTTTCTTTCCACTTGTTTTGGAGTATTTGGAATTGACAAGTGTGCTGCTGTAGCAGTAAATCAGCACGACCAAGCTCATTTAAAATTCCTTTTGTGAGAGACGTACTGTGATCAAAGATGCAACATAACACAGAGCAGTCACTGCTATAGGAAAACATTTTCCTGCTGAGCGGCTATATTTCTGTTACTTGTACACAGTATTGACGTGTAACTTGATTGGCAGAAACAGAGATATTTTTGGTACAGTGAACCTCTCCTAACAGAAACATTGAAGCTGGACTCCTCCTAAACACGCTAGTTGCTTGGCTATTATGTTGATCCTCTGGCTTCAGTATACTTTGAATCACTGGCTCAAATAAAGTATGCAAGTAAGACCCCTTTCACATTGGTGAAGTCCGCCAGGGAATCGGCCCGCTCAGCAGGGGATATCTTCGCTGACCCTCGCTAAGCAGTCGGATGACGGGTCCATATCCACTCTGCATCAGCAGAGAGGAAACGGACACAGCCCGCTGTCCTCTATGGGCTGTTGAATGGAAACGGACCACCCGTCTATTTCTATTCGACTGTCATCCGATCTGGCAGATGGAAAATAATACCCCATCAGTCTGTTTTTAGCAGAAATGATCGGATCAGATGTCGTCGGATGTCATCGGACATGTCTCTTGACATCCGCCTCTCCATAGAGCGCAATGGATGGCCAGATCGGGTCCACCTAAAAAACTGACAGGTGGACCTGAGCGGGCCTAAGCGGGCCTAAGACCCCTTTCACACTGGGGCATTTTCTTTTACAAAAGGTTTTATTGATAACCATAGAAATTTCACAGTTTAACAGTGTAGTAAATGCATCATGAATAAACATAACATAACATTTAGCATCTTATAAATAAAATAAGTATGCTAATAAATCAAAGAAAAACAAAACAATAAAAATATAACAGAGGCTGAAAACAGTTGTACGTTATAAACATGAAAGTGGTTGGACACACTAAGGTTTCAGGAATGCCCGTAGGACCAAACAAAGAATGAAGAGCCCCAGGTGCAGGCAAAGGCATAAGGCCAATGAAGGTAATTAGGAAACTCTGGACAGCCGCACTCCAAAAAAATCTTGTGCCTTTTATTATAAAAACAGGATCACACTGTACAAGCCACAGCAAAGCAATATCAACTAACGCGTTTCACACTACTAAGAGAGCTTACTCATAGCTTACTCTTAGATATGAGTAAGCACTCTTGGTAGTGTGAAACGCGTTAGCTGATATTGCTTTGCTGTGGCTTGTACAGTGTGATCCTGTTTTTATAATAAAAGGCACAAGATTTTTTGGAGTGCGGCTGTCCAGAGTTTTCTAATTACCTTCATTAGTTGTAAACCTCAGACATGAAATATTTCTTTGCTATCAGCATGAGTCCATTCTGCCCCCTGCTTTCTGAACTCTCAGACAAGCTTATAAATTCAGTACTTTAAACAAATGTAGAGAAGTGAAGACTGTAGATAAACAGGTACAACTTATGTAGGAGGATATGTTTAATCTGTGTATCAACTGAGGATAGTCACTTCATTAGTTATACAGTATGTGAGGGTTTACAACCACTTCAAAAGTAGAAGAGTAATGCCGCGTACACACGACCGGACTTTTCGACGGACTTGGTCCGGCGGACAATCCGACGGACTTTGCAGCTGAGGTCCGCCGGACTTTTAAACTTGGCGACACACAATCACTCCAAAAGTCAGATGGATTCGAACGTAATGACATAGAATAAGGAAGCCAGTAACCAATAGCTGCCCTACCGTCGGTTTTAGTCCATCGGACTAACACAAAGTGACCGCATTTTTTTTTTTTACCAAATTCGAGTCCGTCGGAAAGATTTGAAGCAAGTTTAATTTCTAGGTCCGCCGGACTTTTGGGAAGAAAAAGTCTGCTGGAGCCCACACACGATCGAATTGTCCGACAGATTCTAGTCTGCCGGACCAAGTCCATCGAAAAGTCCGGTCGTGTGTACGCGGAATAAGATTAAGCTTTAAAAATATAAGCTTTAGTTTGTGCTGAGGCGTTTAGCCATGGTGCTTTGCATTAGACCAGGCATGTCCAAAGTCCGGCCCGCGGCCCGGTTTTGAATGGCCCGCCTGGTTATTTGGACATACATATCTTTTGTGGCCCCCGACGATCTCCCAGCGCTGGGGCCACAAAAGATATATATGCTTCGGAAGGTACAGGGAGGACAGGACCGAGCGCCGTACACAGGAGTATTTCCTGTTTACGGGCAGCCTCTGTAATAGGAAGTCTGTCTCCTGCACTGCCATTGGACGACTGTTCTGTCCATCAAAGGAGGCGGGACTTTCTATTAAAGAGGCCGCTGTGTAAACAGGAGATTCTCCTTTTGCGCTCGTCAGTGCATTCTTGGCAATGGTGCTGTGTTCCTGGCAATGGTGAGGCATTCCTGGCAATGGTGCTGCATTCCTGGCAATGGTGCTGCATTCCTGGAAATGGTGAGGCATTCCTGGCAATGGTGCTGCATTCCTGGAAATGGTGAGGCATTCCTGGCAATGGTGCTGCATTCCTGGCAATGGTGCTGCATTCCTGGCAATGGTGAGGCATTCCTGGCAATGGGGCTGCATTCCTGGCAATGGGGCTGCATTCCTGGCAATGGGGCTGCATTCCTGGCAGTGGTGAGGCATTCCTGGCAATGGTGAGGCATTCCTGGCAATGGTGCTGCGTCCCTGGCAATGGTGCTGCGTCCCTGGCAATGGTGCGGCATTCCTGGCTATGGTGATGGATTCCTGGCTATGGTGATGCATTCCTGGCTATGGTGGGGGCATTCCTGGCTATGGTGGGGGCATTCCTGGCTATGGTGGGGGCATTCCTGGCTATGGTGGGGGCATTCCTTGCTATGGTGGAGGCATTCCTTGCTATGGTGGGGGGGGGGGGGGGCATTCCTGGCTATGGTGGCGGCATTCTTGGCTATGGTGGGTGCATTCCTGGCAATGGTGGGTGCATTCCTGGCTGTGGTGGGTGCATTCCTAGCAATGGTGAGGCTACATTCTTGGCAATGGTGGGTCTGCAGATGTGCACTGATTAGGCTGCATTGGTGGGCACTGACCATTATTTTGCTTCACAGTTTTTTATTTAAACATCTTTTTTTCCCTGAAACTTCCCTCTTAAAGTGAAGGTGCGTGTTATACGCCAATTAATACAGTATGTACAAATACGCCCAAGCTCATCTCTTCCCACACACAGCCACAAAGGCAAGTTGGGCAGTGTATTAGAGCTCGAACTAACACACTTAGACCAAATTTTAACGGTTCAAAGATTGTCAGGCAAAATGGTCGGCCCTCACGCATGTTCACTTCATCAAATACGGCCCACTTTGAAAAAAGTTTGGACACCCCTGCATTAGACCTTATGTAGTACAATGCTGGAGTTGGTTGGGAACAGAAATATTGCTTTAAGACTTGAGGAGCAGTTGAAACCAGGCCGCCAACAAAAATGACCATCTACAGCAGACCAAGTCATCTTCACTCTGTCCGAGTCTCTTTTGCTTTCTGCTTATACAACAGTTTCCAAATTTCCACCCAATCACTCACCTTTTCATTCATTTCCGCCCAGATGCATCTGCTTTCTGTTTAGCTGCTTTACTTTATACTGTTTTGCTTTCTTTCCAACTGTTGTCATGTTCTGCCCAGTTCATGACACTTTTAAAGCAACTGTTTTTTTTTTCTGCCCTGCTCTTGACACCTTCTGCCCTGCCAGCTGTATTGCTGTCAATGCCAAGCACTTTTTCCTCTGCTCATCTGCTTTCCACCCAGTCACCTATTTTAATGTTAAGGTCTTTTTGAACTCTGATGGTCTATTACAGTGATGGCGAACCTTGGCACCCCATATATTTTGGAACTACATTTCCCATGATGCTCATGCTCTTTGCAGTGTAGCTGAGCATCATGGGAAATGTAGTTCCAAAACATTTGAGGTGCAAAGGTTTGCCATCACTGATCACATTGCATTATATCTATTAGTTTATTTTGCACTGTTATTTTAGTGTAAATTTGGACCCTCAGCTTACCTTGCATTCACCATTTATCCTCTCTGATTGCACACTAATCCCCAACCACCAGTAAGTCCCTGCCCTCCTTACTTTCCACCATTAAGCCAATCTGGATAGAGATTTCGGTAAAAGCATGTTTGAGCCCACTGCTATGAACACTTTCAGCTTTATTATTTCTAACCTAGAACAAGCAATGAGAATCCATCTTGTCAGGGCCATCTTTAATATTGTCTGGACCCCAGGAAAACATTCCTCCCCTTCATGAAATTTCACTCTACCTGCTCTGAGACATACAATAAATAGCAGCTAGATTCAAAATCAGTTTACAGTGGATCAGGCAGTAAAACAATTGCAAGTGGTTGCCAGAGGTAACAACATATAATTTCCACTCACTGATTAGTTGCTAGAAGTTACAGCATATCAACAGCACCCATTGATTGGTTGCTAGAGGATACTACACACCATTACTGCTCACTAATTGGTTGCAGCATATAATTGCTGTTTACTGATTAGTTGCTAGATGTTACTGAACATGAATAGCACCCATTGATTGGTTGCTAGAGGATACTGCACATCATTACCACTTACTCATTGGTTGCTAGAGGTAAACATAGCAATTTCTCCATGGAGGGTCCCCTGGACTGAATGTAGCAGTCACCCTGTGGAGGGGCCCCTGAACTGGAGTTTGCAATCTCCCTATGGAGGGGTCCCAGGACTGAAGGTTTTAATATCCCTATGAAGAGGCTCCAGAACTGGAGGTAGCAGTCTCCCTATGGAGGCTCACCAAAGAGAAACTGTTACTTCCAGTCCAGGGGCCCCTCCATTGAGAAACGACTACCTCGGGTCCAGGCCTTGCGCAATGAGGATTCTTTTCTATTATTTCCATTCATTTTTATTAGGCAACTTACTGCAAGAGATGCCAGCATGGATTTCTCCAGGGGTTTCCCCACATGCTTGAATGACCACACTAGAGATAGTTGGCCAACTCCTAGGGGTGAGCGTATATCTATGTGGGGCACCCAGTCTGAGCACCTTCGAACATGGATTTACTATTGAGCATGAGCACTTTCAATATACTGGGACTGTTAAAGATTTATACTTATTATTGTTTACATCTAGCGCGGTGGATTGTTTCTTTTAACCACTTGACCACTGGGCACTTAAACAGCCTTAATAACCAGACCAATTTTCAGCTTTCGGTGCTCTCACATTTTGAATGACAATTACTCAGTCATGCAACACTGGACCTATATGAAATTTTTGTCCTTTTTTTCACACAAATGGAGCTTTCTTTTGGTGGTATTTAATCACCGCTGGGTTTTTTATTTTTTGTGCTATAAAAGAAAAAATACAGAAAATTCTGTAAAAAAATGAATTTTTCTTTGTTTCTGTTATAAAATTTAGCAGATTAGTAATTTTTTCTTCATAAATTTTGGCCAAAATTTATACTACTACATATCTTTGGTAAAAATAAGTACAAATTGGTGGATATTATTTGGTCTTTGTGAAAGTTATAGAGTCCACAAGCTATGGTGCCAATATCTGAAAATTGATCACACCTGAAGTACTGACGGCCTATTTGAATTCTTGAGACCCTAACATGCCAGAAAAGTACAAATACCCCCCAAATGACCCCTTTTTGGAAAGAAGACATTCCAAGGTATTTAGTAAGAGGCATGATGAGTTTTTTGAAGTTGTAATTTTTTCCCACAATTCTTTGCAAAATCAAGATTTTTTTTACTTTTTTTTTTTTTCACAAAATTGTCAATTATCAGTTTATTTCTCACACAGCATATGCATACCACAAATTACACCCCCAAACACATTCTGCTATTACTCCCGAGTACGGTGATACCACATGTGTGAGACTTTTACACAGCGTGGCCACATACAGAGGCCCAACATGCATGGAGCACCATCAGGCGTTCTGGAGCACCCAGGACAATTCTGACATTTCTCTCCTACATGTAAAAATCATCAGTTATTTGCTAGAAAATTACATAGAATCCCAAAACATTATATATGTTTTTTTTTAGCAAACACCCTGGAGAATACAATGGTGGTCATTGCAACTTTTTATCTCGCACGGTATTTGCGCAGCAATTTTTCAAATGCTTTTTTTTGGAAAAAAAACAGTTTGTGCTTAAAAAAAAAAAAAAACACAGTAAAGTTAGCCCAATTTTTGCACAATGTGAAAGATGAAGTTACACTGAGTAAATCGATACCTAACATGTCACTCTTCAAAATTGCACAGGCTCGTGGAATGGCGCCAAACGTCGCTATTTAAAAATCCCCATAGGCGACGATTTAATTTTTTTTACTGGTTATATGTTTTGAGTTACAGAGGAAGTCTAGGGCTAGAATTATTGCTCTCGCTCTAATGTTCGCAGCGATACCTCACATGTGTGGCTTGAGCACCGTTTTCATATGTGGGCGGGACTTACGTATGCGTTCGCTTTTGCATGCGAGCACATGGGGACAGGGGCGCTTTAAAAAAATATATATATTTTATTGTTCATTTTACTTTATTTATTTTAGTTTGACATTTTGTTCCCCAAAAATACATTTTTTGATCACTTTTATTCCTATTACAAGGAATGTAAACATCCCTTGTAATAGGAATATGGCATGACAGGTCCTCTTTACAGTGAGATATGGGGTCAATAAGACCCCACATCTCACCTCTAAGCTGGGAAGCCTGGAAAAAATAAAAAAAATAAAAGATTCTGGATTTGATCGTATTGGCGAGTCGGTAGAAGCACCGGAGGGCAGCGGGAGGGGGGGGGGGGTGTCTATGGCTGGGTATTGCAGGGTATCACCGACTATGGCTGGGTATGGCTGGGTATCTCAGAGTATGGCGTTGCAGAGTATTGCGTTGCAGAGCATTGCAGGATATTGGAGGGTGTTGCAGAGCATTGCAGTGTTGCACGGTATTGGCGGGTGTTGCAGAGCATTGCAGAGTGTTGCAGGGTATTGGTGGGTGTTGCAGAGCATTGCAGAGTGTTGCAGGGTATTGGCGGGTGTTGCAGAGCATTGCAGAGTGTTGCAGGGTATTGGTGGGTGTTGCAGAGCATTGCAGAGTGTTGCAGAGCATTGCAGAGTGTTGGCGGGTGTTGCAGAGTGTTGCAGGGTATTGCAGAGTGTTGCAGAGTAATGCAGAGTATTGCAGGGTATTGCAGGGTATTGCAGAGTATTGCAGGGTATTGCAGAGTAATGCAGAGTATTTCAGTGTAATGCAGAGTATTGCAGAGTATTGCAGAGTAATGCAGAGTGTTGCAGGGTATTGCAGAGTAATGCAGAGTGTTGCAGGGTATTGCCGAGTATTGCAGAGTGTTGCATGGTATTGCAGAGTAATGGCAGGGAATTAAGGGGTTAATTTTCGGTGAGCAGCGATGTGGGCACTGCAGATGCAGCCCACATCGCTGCTGACACCGATCTCTTCCCCCTCCGCTGTTCCGATCGGTACAGAGAGGGGGAGGGAGGAATCGGCGTCATAACATGACGCCGGTTTGTTTACAAGTGATCACTCCGTCATTTGACGGAGCGATCACGTGGTAAACGGCCACTATGAGCGGCCGTTTACCGTGATCCGTGATGCGCCGGGTCCTGTGGACCCGGCAGTCACGGATGCTCTCGAGTGCGCGCCCCAGAGGCGCGCAAGAGCGGAATTCTGGGAGGACGTCATATGACGGCCTCCCAGAGATAAGAAACCGCCCTGTAGCCGTCATTTGGCTATAGGGCGGTTGTTAAGTGGTTAATTTGCATTTGCTATCTAGCAAGTTTTTACTGCAGCAAGTGGAATTACATTTGTGTAATTTATTAATCACTATTCACTGGCGCTTAGTATTAATTTAAATGGCAACCCTGGACAGTGGGCTCAAGGGACAGCTGCTTTTGGCCCCACAACAATGATTGGGCCTTCCCTTTTTGCCCCACCTTAAAGACGGCCCTGCATCTTGTACCGGTCTAAATTCAACATTGTATTGTGATTAGCTGCTATGAATACTTGTTCTTGATGACCAACATACATAAATATTATCCCTTGGAGTGGGGCTATTCTTGCACTGCAAGGGTTAGCTGCTTGTTTAGTCTAGGGGAGAGTTTTTGCACTTTAACTTACATAATCCTGTACTTCCCTGACAGATGACACTCCCCCATGCTCTGGCGGTGTACTATACCTTGGTGTCATCATGTCCGGGGTTCTTCACCCTGTACTCTGTGCCAAAATTCAACCAGTGAGCACGACTGCGTCATTTATTCACAGATCCCTGTGAATCAATAAACTGCAAGTACCAACAGCTTTTGCAGCTGTGGGCTTGTAGTTCTCAATGAACTACCATGGCGCTATTGAGCGCCGTGGTAGTTCATTGATTCCTCCTTTCAGTGGGAAACTGCTTGCCCGTACAGGCAGACAGCTTATACTCAGTCTGCAGGAGACCTGCATGACCTCAGTGATCTGCTGAAGCTTTTTTTTTTTTTTTTTTTACCTGCAAAACAAAAGTGCATTTAAAATTTTTTGTTAAAAGGTGAACTTTTCCTTTAACAAAGAGACAGTTGCCCACAAGCACAGCCAAAGATATACAATGTACAAAATATTTTATTATAAAAAACAACTAATACAAACATTTAAAACCATTTTGTCCTACATAGTTACCAAATATAAATGTACATGTATAACCATCATTGAATAAGCCACATATTGAATTAAACTTCCAATGAAGTAAGTAGTCTGTATTAATTCTCTACGCATTTTGCGAGATATGGACGAGTGTCCTCATGAGAGGTAAAGATGAATATTCGTTAGTTTAATTGGTTCTATAAAACTTCGCACATATACAGTCATTGTATGGATCAATAGCCGGCGGGATCACCCACTGGTTCACATGGTCCAAACCTGGGAATTGTGAAGGGAAGGGACACCACATACTGCAGTGAAAACCCCTGTGATGACACCAGAGGGCACTATGGAGAGTCTGCACATGCACTAGGAACCTGAACACATGCAGACCAAGATAACGCAGAGTGATGCTACCGGATCCAACCACAAAGTATTTTACAGTTGGGTTTTAAAAATACAGACTCCTCGGGTTCCTAGTGGCCCATTGTTCATAGAAAAGGCATTCTGGCTGCTGACAGTGTAGCACAACAATGACTGATCTTTATGTTAGTCTTTTCTCCTCCAGTTCCATTGGTGACATTAAACACGTTTGGTGCCAACTTTACATCTTCAGTCATGGCTTAGTTGTCTGCCCACAATGCCCTGACATCAGTTCTTGCTTGATTGAATGTAGCTGATGGCTGTAGGCCAGCTAGTGCACACTTGTCAGCCATCATTGGTATTTAGACCACAGTTTGAAGACATATGTCTTAGGCCCCTTTCACACTGACGTCCCGTTCAGGCCCGCCTGTCAGTTTTTCAGGCGGACCTGAACGGGTGCTCCATAGAGCTCTATGGAGCGTCGGATGTCAGCGGTGACATGTCCGCTGACATCCGACCCGCTCCGATCCGAAAAAGTGTGACGGAGGAAAAAGCTATTTTTCCATCGGTCTGCGGATCGGATCGGGTGACGACGGGCACTGCGGTCCGTCGTCATCCGATCTCCCATAGGGGAGAGCGGCGCTGTGACAGGTCCGTCCCTGCGCAGTGTGCAGAGACAGACCTGTCATCTCCCTGCTCAGCGGGGATCGGCGGAGTGATCCCCGCTGAGCAAACGGATATCCACGGGTCGGATCAGAACTGATCTGCCCCGTGTGAAAGGACCCTTAGACCAGGCATTTTCAACTAGGATTCCTCCAGAGGTTGCTAGGGGTTCCATGGGCTGTGGCTGATTGACCTCCCATCTGATGGTACCTGCATAGTTCCAGGGACAATTATATTTGGCAAAACATGCAGCAAGACACAATTATCCTTTTATCTGTAAAGCCCCTTACACACGGGTGGACTGATCAGTTTTTCAGGTGAACCCAATCAGACCCTCCAACCTCCTCTATGGAGCGGTGGGTGTCAATTGACATGTGTCCATTAACATCCGATCCTATCCGCTAAAAACAGATGAACGGAGATTCATTCCCCATCCGTCTAATGGATGGGATGGCCATTGGGTGTAAATAGACAGGCGGTCCAATTACAATCAACTGCCCATAGAGGAGAGTGGGCAGTGTCTGTGCCCTCCCTGCATAAGCAGAGCAAACCCGGACAAGCTATTCGACTGTTCAGTGGAGATAAGCGGAAAGATTTCCCGTTGAGCAGGCAGACTCCTGGCGTAGTCCACCCTATGCCACCACTCCATTCCTCCGACTAACAACCAACTTAAGGGGTATTTCCCCTAGAGACTTCCAATAATATGGCTTTAGTAAGGGTTCCACAAGACCTGAAAATAGTTTTAGGGTTTTTTCTGGGGTAAAAAAACGTTAGAAAGGCTGCCTTAGACCATTGAAAGCGTCACATCTACTGCAGTATCAGTAGTAATAAACCACAACCAGGATGGATGGGCAACATGTAGGATTAAATAATTATTAAAAAATCTTATGTTAACAAAGATCTAAACCAAATCACTAAAATCTCATATAATCTTTATTTGTTAATCTCATTTTGATCACTATTATCGGGAAGTCATTCCATAGCAATCATGTGCAGCTGACACTGGAAGGTGTGCATGTGGACAGGAAGTGGCTGAAAGAGGCAGGAGGAAATCAGCAGCACTGGGATGCAAAAATCAATGAAAAAAAAAGTAAAAACAGTATTTTAAAAGAAAAAAATATGACAAGTTTTCTAGTGCTTTGGCAAACAAAACATCGTTCAGTTAGAGTTTACATCTACCTTAACCATTTATACAGGTAACTTGGAAATTAACATGATGGTTGATATTGTAAGAATATAGAAAGCATTCCAAAAACCACACACCATACCAAGCCGTGTATCTTGGGTATAGTAGCAGCCTCAGCTCTGGTTGTGGTGGTGGCATTCTCAATAAACAGTAAAATCTGACTTGTTCTATTTTGTCTTTACAGGAGAAAAACAACTATTAAGATGAATTTCTACGTCATTCTCTGCTTAGCATTTCTTCCAGACCTTTGCTACCTTCAGCTGGCATTTGAATACTCAGAAAACAATGGTGCAAGTCGACCCAAATGCACATACACATTTGTGGTACCACAGCAAAAAATTACTGGGGCTGTCTGCATCAGCACTGCCAAGTTCCCTGAAGCTTTTGGAGTAAACAGAAGTGAAGTGGAGGAACTAAAACAGGAGCTGAGCCGCCAGCAGATTGATATAGAAATGCTTAAAAAAATGGTAGATGTTGACCATGAGGTAGCCACTGAAATGGATCATCTAAGAAAAGAGAATAGGAACATGGGATCCCGTCTCAGTCACCTACGTACCCAGTTCTTCCATGAAGTCCATCAAAGGAACAATAAATCAACTGACATCATCCAGGAGGAAAGCAGAGGCATCAATGCTACTGCTGAAGTTCTCAAGTTGGCCTCCAAGTATAAAGACCTCCAGGAAATGTATAATGTCCTAGCTTCTTTAGTTAACAACCAGAGTATTACCATAGCACGTTTAGAGGAGCAATGTATTCAAACCAGTTCTCGAGACCAGGCTGATAAGGTAAGGTTGATCACATAGCTTAAGCTCAAAAAAATAAATACTTTTATTAATCCAGATCGATAAATTGTGGTCCAAACCGCTTTAACGGGGGTAAATACCTTTCTGACTCCTAAATCAAAATTGAATAAAATAATCTACTGTGCCATAATGTGCTGACTCCTGACTCCTAAATCAAAATTGACCCCCTACTACTGTAGTCTCTTCTTTCAAAAAAATCATTTACCCCTGGGTCCTAGACGTACTTACGGAACTAAGGCCAATCCACCTTTTTTTCTGAGCTCCTACAGTAAAGAACCCTTTCTGCAGGAAACAAATTAAATCTCTGCTCTTGCAATTACAAAGAGTTCTATCATTTAGTGATTTACAAGGGAACAGTTTTCCACCAAATTGGTTCTGTATTTGCGATTTGCATACGATTTGTGGCTGACCTAAAGTGCAAGTGTGACTTTTGGGTAGGTATTGATCAGTAGCTTGCTTGTCTCTGCTCAAAACAAAATTTTAGAGGAACATGCTGTTACTGTATAACAGTCATTATAATGTAAAACAGCTCAGTCACTAAACAATGTAGTCAAAAAGAGTTTAATGGAAAGATAATAAAAACTCTCCTTGCTGCCTGCGCTTGTTGGTGGGGCCTACTTACCCTGCACGTGTATGGGGATACATCTCATATACGAGCTTATCAATGCCTGAGACCAGGTGGGGTCACGTTAATGTGAAAGTCAACATTATGGCGGTACCCGTACAACTTTGTGCAGTAGTATAACACACAGAGCTTCTCTGTGAAGTGTCTTGTCCCATGTCACTACAAACTTTGAAAACTTTGTTCATTGAATGTTGCTTTAAGGAGGGACACTGCTGAGCCCCTATGTCCTCTCCACCAGTCCAGCGTACCTCTGCCACCTCACTTCCAGCGACAGAATGGGGTCCTGCCATGCACCATGCGCAGACCTTGTGCATCACTTAACTCCTTCTTCTCTCTCATACCATGCGGCTATGTATATGGGGCCTACTGCGGGTTTGGTCTCAAATGTTTTTAGGGAACCGACAGCTAGGGAAGGAGCCAGAACACTGACCCCCTCATTACTGAAAGACCTGTCACCTACACCAGGTACCACGCATTGTTGACCAGCTGTTATGTATTCCCACCAGTTCATGGTTGAAAGTGGTAATTGCTTTACTGCGCCAACTTTCCTAATGCCGCGTACACATGACCAGACTTTCCAGCAGAAAAGGTCGACAGAATCATTTCATAGGATTGTGTGTGGGCTTCATCTGACGGACCTAGAAATAGAACAGTTTAAATATTTCCGACAGAATCAATTACTATCGGGAAAAACGTTTGTTTGTATGCCATTCCGACAGACCAAAAATGACGCAAGGGCAGCTATTGGCTATTGAACTTCCTTTTTCTAGTCCCGTCATACATGTTGTACGTCAATGCGTTCTAAACGAACGGACTTCTTTGGTGTAATCGTGTGTAGACAAGTCTGTTTCAGCGGAACTCTCTTCCTGACTAACCAAACTGTGGCTGCCTAGGCATACCTGTGCAGGTGCAGAGTTCATTGCTCTGAAATCCCCTTAGGGCGGCAGACAAAGGTTGCTCTGTGCTTATATCCTTCTCCTGGTTCCCATGCAGTCCTGCTCCCAAGCCCAGCCTTCCCCCTGTTTATACATAGACCAGGGAGGGAGGCAGAACCCAATAAAGCCCCTGAAACTGGCAGACCCATGGTTAACCCTTCCCTAACCTCGGCAGTCTAGTTTTACTTGCTAACCAAAACATTCCCTAGTAGGCCCCTGCCTACAGGCTGCCAAACACCACAGTAATAAAGAGTAAATTATTGCCGATATCGATATCCAACACTTCCAGGAGTGGGGATTTCTTGGTCTCCTTCTATACTACATTGTTTGATCCACTGGATCCTACATGACAACTGTGCCCTGTAGTGACGTATGGGTCAATGAAAGGAACCAGAAAGCATTGCGGGATACCAGAAAATCAACACTCCTGGAAGTGTCGGATTTTAAAAAGACTTTGGATAGTGGTTTCCCTTCTTTACAGCAGTGTTTAGCAACACAAATAGGTGGAAAGGCGAGTTTTTATTTTTAACTTTCCAGGGTACCCTTTCTGACATTTTTTGCATATTTTAGCCATACAGTTACATAAAATCTAGACTTACTAACCTGAAACAAGCATGCAGAAATCAAGGTCAGTGTCATAACTGATTTGCATACGTGTTTCAGGCAAGTAAAGGAAATGGATCAGCAAAACTTCAAGGCAAAGAGCATTTTTCAGAAGGAAGGGTTAGTAATAGCAGCTCTCATATTTCCTAAGTGAAGATTTCCTTTAACCACTTCAGTCCCGGACCGTTTTGCTGGCCAAAGACCAGACCACTTTTTGCGATTCGTCACTGCGCGGCTTTAACTGACAATTGCGCGGTCATGAAACGTGGCTCCCAAACAAAATTGACGTCCTTTTTTTTTCCCACATATAGAGCTTTCTTTTCTTGGTATTTGATCCCCCCTGCGGTTTTTATTTTTTGCGCTATAAACAAAAATAGAGCGACAATTTTGAAAAAAACGCATTATTTTTTACTTTTTGTTATAATAAATATCCCCAAAAAGATATAAAAAAAATTTTTTTCCCTCAGTTTAGGCCGATACGTATTCTTCTACATATTTTTGGTAAAAAAAAATCGCAATAAGCGATTATTGATTGGTTTGCACAAAAGTTATAGCGTTCAAAATAGGGGATAGTTTTATGGCATTTTTATTAATAATTTTTTTTTTACTAGTAATGGCAGCGATCAGCGATTTTTATTGTGACTGCGACATTATGGCGGACACATCGGACATTTTTGACACATTTTCAGGACCATTGTCATTTATACAGCAATCACTGCTATACAAATGCAGTGATTCCTATGTAAATGACACTGGCAGTGAAGGGGTTAACCAGTGGGTGGCAGTGTAGGAGTTAAGTGTTCCTAGGAGTGTGTTACTAACTGTTGGGGGCTGGGCTTTTATTTAGTGAACACTGATCTCTGCTCCAATCACACGGAGCAGAGACCAGCATCACTTGTTGCTAGGCAGAACGGGGAGATGCTGTTTACAACAGCATCTCTCCATTCAGCCGGCCCGTGAGACGATCGCGGGTATGCCCGCGGCGATCGAGTCCGCAGGACCCGCGACTGGACTCACGGGGTCCCGACCAGCACGCGAGCATGCTGCCGATGGCAGGGCGGCATTAAAGACTGGACGTACCTGTACACCAATATGCCTGCCCGTGCCATTCTGCCGACGTACATCGGCGTGCGCTGGTCGGTAACTGGTTAAAGTGTTTGTTAACCTAAATTTAAAAAAAAATTGATCCTGTTCCCTTAAAGCGTGTTATACAGCATAGTGCATGTGCTTTGTAATTTGGCTCCCTGTATCACCTGAAATACCTGGTTTATCTTGCCTGGCTATAACCTCTCCCCTGTAAACTGACAATGGTTTATCATGGCTGCTGAGCCCTGACCCCGCGGTCAGTTTATGTGCCTCCATCATCCGCAGCCCTGCTGTCTCTCCTCTGTTCTCTCCTCTATCCTCTCCCCCCTCCCCTGCCTGTCAGCTCTGCCCACTCCATGATCCTCCCCTCCTGCTGCTATCATATCAATACTATGATCATGCCATCCCCTCTGTTATAATGCTACGTGTCCCTGTGCTTGTTTTATATAAAAAAAAAATGCAGATTATATCATATATCAAAATGACTCCCAGCGCTCACATGACTCCTGGATTTCTGTTCTCCAGCTGACGTCAGTGACAGTACTTGGCCTCTCCCACTATAGCTGTCAGCCTGGGAGAGGGAGAGAGCCGAGGAGTCACGTGAGCACCGGGAGCCGCTCTGATATATGGTATGATCTGCATTTTTGTATATGGCACAGGGACACATAGCATTGTATAACAGAGGGGGTGGCATGATCATAGTATAGTGGGTTAACAACCACTTTAGGTTATTTTGCCTTCTGATAAGTCTGAACTTCAGCAAAATATGTGCTATATATGTTTGCAGGCTACACCATCTGATGCTGATCCTATTGATGTAAAGAAGAAACAGAACCGTCAAATTCATGAAGAGGAAAGGGATCACATAGCTGGTCCTCAGACACAATCAGATCCAGACCCCAGTACAACACCCAGTGGCCCTGTTGTCACGGAACCTGAGGCCACCAAACCAACAGGTACTTCAAATGGGATTATAAAGACAGCAGTTTTAAAAAAATGTGTATCAAGAATTGATTTCATCACAAGATATAGCAGAATGGGTAGATTGAGGGGCTAAGTGAGTAGATGACTGACTGGATGGTAAGTAATTGTGAAAATGGCACAATGTAGTCTTGTTTGGAAATGAAAAATTGAAGAACCAGCCCATTTATATAAAAGGGAAATTTCACTTATGGGCTGAGTCTGGTAGGCTAAGATTCTATCAGTAAGTTAAGGTTTAGGGTGTTCCCGCTCACTCTGAGGTGTTACATTCTACATTCTGTAAAATAAAGCAGACATCAACAATAGGAAAAGCCAAACCTTCCAATAAAGAACACATCGGGTTTGTAGACCTGTAAAATAAAAAGCAGAGATCTCCAGCACAGTCCCCAAAAGACATACAAAAAAACTAGCAGGTGTTTAAGACAAGATCTGAAATGTGGAATATGTGCTTAAGAAAATAAACCAGATAGTAAAGGGCTAGTCACTAGTATTGTCAATAACATGGTTTCTCAACCAGGGTTCCGTGGAACCCCATAGCTCCCGACTGTCCCTGATTTCGAGGGACCATCCCTGATTTGGAACAAATTTCCTCTGTCCATTTTTCCTCCTCATTTTGGTCTGATCTATATCATTGTATATAAAATGCACTATTTATCATTAAAAAAGTATTTCCCAGTGCTAAGCCTTTCATTCAATTTCTAAATAGCTGCATTTGTGACTTTCATAAGCCAGAAAAAAAGACATAGCAATGGTAGAAAAGAGCACTTGTTGGCTTAAGCAATATTTTGTTTGTATAATTCTCCTTTAAGGGGAATGGCAGGGGGCGTGTCCTATACCTACATACTTTTGCAAATAGGCGTCCCTCATTCTCATTTCAAAAAGTTGGGAGGTATGGAACTCAAGGGTCCTTCTAAAGGTTGATAGGGGCTCCTTGAGCAGTGATCAATTTCTGCCTCTTATATAAGTTCCCACTGACACCATTGCCCCTTTAAGTTATCTGCAAGGGGGAAATTCTTCCCAATTACCATAAGTGTAAGGAGTATTCTTCCCACTGGCCATCACACTAATGTATCATGAGTTGTAGATATACTACTTTTTTTTTTGCAGGGGTTCCCTGAGATTGGAAATGTATTTCCAGGGTTCCTCTGAGTTGAAAAGTTTGAGAAAGTCTGGTCTATAGGCTATAGGCTCCATGCCTTGTTCCACAATATATGAATGTGTGGAGGCGGTCATCTCCATAAAGGAGAGTGCTTTGCCTCCTTATGGCGAAATTGCCCCCTGTAATAACTGGTGATCTAATGATTGGTGGAGGAATAATCGTGGGAGAGATTCAGAATGCAGACCCAATGACTGAATAAAACAGTACGAAGATGCTTGTCTGCAGGTCCATAGCGGTACTACTTCCCCTCTACTAAGGAGAACAGTGATTAGCACAGCAGTGACATCCTTAAATCTCACACTAAATCACATGATAAAACACTAGACATATAGCTATGTTAGAAAATGCACTACTGTTTTTCAAGAACAAACTTGATTTTTCAAGCTACTGCATTTTTAAATGTTCCCTATAACACTTTTTGATTTCAGTTTTTTTTTAGAAATCTGTTTTATTAGCTTTTAAGCAGAAAGAACATACTTCAGGTGGACCAACCCACGCAGGGGGACCCCAGTAAAGAGAACACAATCATCCATACAACCAATAGAAGCTGTAGCTAACAAGGTGGTTCATGTACCAGTCCACAATTCTGTACAATGTATAGCAGAGCATCTTCTTAGAGTAGAGGGGTCCAAGTCAACTGAGAATAGGAGACAATGCAGTCAGCCTCACAAAAGCCCTCAGTGGATGGGCCTACGAGATATCTTGCCCGTACATTATTAAACGTTTTCTTTCTGCCCCTATTTTCATAGGTGTCTCGATAAAGAGGGAGGTTTGAATTAACTAAACATTTCCAGAAAACAACAAGAAGAGGAGAAGCCTTTTTCTAGCGCATAGTTGGGATCGACCGATTACCGGGGTGGCCGATATTCACTTTTTTAACAGTATCGGTCACAAAACTGACCAATATTGCTTCAAGGGGTTTTACCGGGGTGATACATGCAGCTGCATGCATCACCCTGGTGCCGTTCTTTAGAGCGGACGGTCAGCTTTATTGTAATAACAACCGTTGCAGCTCAGCAGCTGCTCAGCTGTTATTACAAGCAGTGGGAGGGGACATTCCCCCCTCCTGCTGCTCACCTGGGCTCTCCCATCCCACCAGGAGAACCAAGCAACCAGCCGGCACGTCCGTCGGCTGGCCGATGACCTGAACAAAGCCGATGCTCTGTTCGGGTCTCAGATCTAGTAATCCGGAAGCGATGTCATGACATCACTTCCCGGATTACTGGCATCCTAAAGGCGCCAGTTTTAAAAAATAAATTATTCAAAATGCAGCTCTTGGACACAATGCCAGGCCCCTGTCTTTCATTATATGACTGAGGAGTCTCATTTCAAGGGTTTTACATCCAGGACATAATCTATGCTGCTATTCATACTCTTAACTGGCTTTCCTACCAAAGTGATAGCCCACTAGGAGAGAGATGTGGGTGTTTTTCAAGGAGGACCAATGGGAAGAGGTGTTGCGGGCAAAACAAGGTATGCTCGCTTAACACAGCACAACGACTGTTCCAGCTATACATTGTACTGAGGGTCCACCTCAAGCCCGCAAGGCTGCATAGGATGGGCATAGGTGACAGCGCTGATTGTACAAGGTGTTCTAGAGACCATGGGGACCTCATCCATCTATTATGGCGTTGCCTAAAGCTACACCTATACTGGATGGGAGTCCTCACAACCATCAACAAAGTATTCCAGGTTAAAACATGTATTCTGGAGGACCTACCAATTGAAAACAACCCAAAAAAGGCAGTTGGTAGAGCTCCTTTCCAAGCCCGTAAACGTACTCTCCAACACTGTAAGGTGATTGAGCCTCCTACTCTATGGGAATGGATTGTCCAAATGGGAGCAACCCTAAGCCCCTGTACACACGGTCGGAGATTTCTACAACCAAATCCGTCGGATTTTGCCCGTCGGATTTTGTCCGTCAGATCTTGTCCGAAACTGTTGCATACACACGGTTGGACAAAGTTGGCGAAAAATCCTATCTTTCAGAACGTGATGACGTAATTTCGTTACGATGGGACTACATTCAGGCTAGTAGCCAATAGCTTTGATGTAGGAATTTGATCTGAGCATGCGTGGCACTTGGTCCGATCAAAATTCTCTACACATGATCGGAGTATGTCCGATCGGCCCAGTTGGTCGGGAAATATTTCCAACATGTTGGAAAATTGGGTCCGACGGATATTCCGACGGAATCAGTCCGATGCATACCACACACAGTCGGATTATCCGACGACACGGTCCGATAGGACACATTCCCATGGATTCTCCGACCGTGTGTACAAGGGCTAAGACTGGAGAAATACAGTGGGGAGAACAAGTATTTGATACACTGCAGATTTTGCAGGTTTTCCTACTTACAAAGCATGTAAAGGTCTGTAATTTTTATTATAGGTACTCTTCAACTGTGATAGACGGAATCTAAAACAAAAATCCAGAAAATCACATTGTATGATTTTTAAGTAATTACATTGCATTTTATTGCATGGCATAAGTATTTGATCACCTACCAACCAGTAAGAATTCCAACTCTCACAGACCTGTTATTTTTTCTTTAAGAAGCCCTCCTGTTCTATTAACTGCACCTGTTTGAATTCATTACCTGTATAAAAGACACCTGTCCACACACTCAATCAAACAGACTCCAACCTCTCCACAATGGCCAAGACCAGAGAGCTGATCTGATGTGGCCCCCCTGGTTGAACACACCTGGATTATCTTCAGTAGACCTAGTGTTGGATAGACTGCTTCTTTAACCCACATGTTATTGTGTTATGAGAGGGCCGTTTACTTGCATGGCAATGGATTACTGAACTTGATTTGAATAGGTGGAAGGGGAGAGGCCCGAGCCTTGCATTGAATAAATCAGACGATCTAGGGGACTAGTGTATTGTTGTTCTTTAACAAACAGTATATTTAAATAATTTTTTTCTGTTTTGGAAAAAGTAGGGCGTCCGTTCTCAACTATGGATCTGTGGAATCCTAGGGTTTCTTCAGAGATTGCCATGGGCAATATAAGCAATTTCTGCCTTTCAGATAAGTAACCACTGACACCAATGATCTTTTTAGCTCTCTCTAATGCCGCGTACACATGGTTGGAGAATCCGTCGGAATGCATCTTATCGGACCGTGTCGTCAGATAATCCGACTGTGTGTGGTATGCATCGGACTGATTCTGTCCGAATCTCCGTCGGACCCAATTTTCCAACATGTTGGAAATATTTCCCGACCAACTGGGCCGGTCGGACGTAATCCGATCATGTGTAGAGAATTTTGATCGGACCAAGTGCCACGCATGCTCAGATCAAATTCCTACATCAAAGCTATTGGCTACTAGCCTGAATCTAGTCCCATCGTAATGAAATTACGTCATCACGTTCTGAAAGATCAGATTTTTCGACAACTTAGTCCGACCGTGTGTTTGCAACAGTTTCGGACACAATCCGTCAGACTAAATCTGACGGACAAAATCCGACGGATTTCGTTGGCAGAATCTCCGACCGTGTGTACAGGGGCTTAGGGGTTCTCAACCCACTGACAATCAAACTAATACACACTAAGCTGTGGGGATAAAGTATTTATAAGCAGGGGTTCCTTGGACTGAAAAGTTATATCAAGGGTTCCTCTATCTTCAAAAGATTGAGAAAGGCTGGAATAAAGAATGGCCAGAGGCCCCTTTCAATGTTTTGCTGTGTTTTGAGGGGGAGATTTTCATTCATGTCATGTCCTGGATGTAAAACAGCAAGTAAGGGAAAACTATTGCAAAGAGCAGGGAAATCCCCTTTTAGACAATTGTCTCCGGAACTGGTGTCCCCTTCTCTTTTTGTCATGGTAAGAATGGTCACTAGGGAAAATAGGGAAGGTGAATCTCCCCAAAAAGGAAAAAGAGGGCAATAAAAAAAAACCTGATGGTGTTTCCAACCCTTATTTACTCATACACAAAAAAAAAATTTTGGGCCCTAGATACATTCTGACCATCATCAGTATCCCAACATCTGAAGTCTCATACCGTTTTCAGTGAACCACTGTTTATTAATTTTAAATGGGCTGCCAAACAACAATAAAGGACACGCAGCATTTTTAAACATACCGTGCACCACAATGCAAGGTAGTGCACTACTGGGTGTTGTGGTGATGTATGTGTTTTGGAGGTGCATCTCCATAGTACATTGGGGTGCCATTCAAAATTAATGGCAGTGCAACTCCCTAATCAACATAACGTTCAATGCGGTAAGATGCAGGTTTAACTTGGACCCATTGAAATGGTCTGTAAAAGGTTTTGGTGCCATGATATGCAACTCAGTGTTAGATTAATTCACAAACCTCTGCTTTAAAACTGACCCCAGTGTCCTTCCCTCTCCCATATTGTCATGTCTATGGAAAGGACCATGGGTGGATTGTTATGACGCCTTGCTGGGTGGACAGACGACAAGCGGCATCTACCTCCTAAAACCACGTAACAGCAACCAGATCATGCAAGCTTGGTGTGAGCAGTCAAACAATGGAGGGGGATGGACAGTAATACAAAAACGACAAGATGGATCAATCAATTTTTTTACCACCTGGCAAAACTACAAGGTGGGCCCAGCCTTCATTTTTTACTTTAAATACAGAAAATAAACAGTAATTGTGCAAAAATATCATGTTTAAATATATGCTGCGTTCACCAACCTTAATGCATGTGCCATTCACTCTGTTACAGTAGCAGCCAATGCCCCTGCTACGTACAAGAAAACCTTTCTACTCGCCGGCAGCATCTCTGTGCATTAAGAGGCGCTGTTTTAAGAAATAATATTGTATTATAATTTGGTTACAAAAGATAAAGCAAAAAGTTATAACATTTTAAATCTTAATGTGTATGCATAGCCAATTTATTCGAAAGGCTAAGGCACGATTAAAACCCTATCAGACTTTTACTGCTGCCTGTGTCCCCAGAAGGTAGATTTGCCTTCTCTGTTTGTCCTGTGACCACTGTCACTAAGGAAACCACAATTATACAGTTGTCACAAGTACAAAAGTTGAAAACTTCCACTATGGACAAGTGGTTTAGGTGACAACTACGAGGCTAAGTCCCGTAACTTTGTAGAGATTTCCTTCCACTGGTGTGTCCTCGGGACAGGGAGTGAAGAGAATTTTTCCAATAATAGACAGAAAAAAGGGAGTTTTATCTTTTCCTAATCTATACAAAACTAAAAATAAAAGTTTCATCTATGCATACACTAGAGTATCATTATTTCTATTATGCTCCTAAAAGTTTTTTGCTCTTATTTTCCCCAGAATGGATTTGGTAATTTGGACAGTGAATACTGGTTGGGCCTTGAGAACATTTTCTGGTTGGCCAACCAGGACAGCTACAAACTCCTGATCCTCATGGAGGACTGGCAAGGACGCCAAGCCAGTGCCGAATATGACCACTTTAGGCTGGAACCGGAGAGTGATTTCTACAGGCTGAGGCTTGGCCAGTATAGAGGGACAGCTGGGGACTCCCTCTCTTGGCACAATGACAAACAGTTCAGCACCCTGGACAAGGACAGAGACTCCTACCTGGGTAAGTTGCATAGCAAAGACACTAGCTTCTACTGCAGTTTACGTTTTATAATGTAGATGTGGTCTACCAAAAGATGGGTAGATGATGGCTTTCTATTTCTCCAGGGAATTCCAAGAATACGGGATTCTAACCTGAAACAGCTGTCCTCCTTCAGGGCCTATTGCTTTTGCTGTAATGTCTAAACTTAGCCTTACTTCAGCAACAAGTATACCAACAGTGTTATTAATTTCCCAACTTAACATAACAAAGTGTCAATATACACCAGTGCTGAAATAAAACGGCTAGCCTGTCTGTGAAGATTCTTATTTATACTGATCATGATATATACAGTAGTAGTTAATCTCATTCAGCTGGGCTTATTCTGTAATGTTGATGATGTTTCGTAGCTTGCCCAAGCTACTTCTTCAGTCTTTTTTTTGTAACACGTTTTTTTCATTTTCTTCATGTATGGATAGGGTGGGGACACTCCCTCCATGTTCCCCTCCTCATTCGGAGGCAAGCAAGGGTCCCATGAGAGGCCTATCCCGGGTGGGTTCTTCTGGGCTACGAAAAGTACTTCGTACAGGGTCACTATCTTGCACCTGGGGTAGCTTTAAAACCGATGACTGAACTTTAACAAACTCTCTCGTGATATATTTCACCTCAGTTGCTTTTGCATTTAGGAGGTACATGCTGAGCCAATGCTCTCTCCACCTGTCCAGCATGTCTCCGCTACATCACTCCCAGTAACGCTATGGAGTCCCTAGCATGGACTCCATGCGTGCACTACATTAACTCTTTTACTTCTGTACCTGTGTACAGACTGAGGACCTCTGCACTGCTGATTTTCTCCTGTTACTATGGGAGATGGATCACTGCAGAAGGAGTGCCGACAGCATCTCCCTCGCTGCAAGAGGCTATCTCACCTGTCACATGTACATAATTTACGACAGGCTACTAGAGAAACATTAATTACCCTTGGTAACCACTGTATCTTCACACTGTATTTACTCTTGTACCGTTATCTTCATACCCCAATGTGTTTAGTGACCCGAGGTGTAGACTATATGTGCCGGTTACTTGCAACACTTACTTACACCCCTTGAGTAACTTCAGTCCAGGCAAGGACAAAGTGCTACCAGGTCCTGACCCTGCCAACAGTCTCTCAGACCTTAGATCAAAGCAGCAATGTGAATGCAGAGCCAAGGGAAGTCCTTTGCTCCTTCTAAGCCTGACATTATATATGACACGCGGGGGGAGACCTGGAAGGACTGCCCTCACTCTGCTGGGAGCTGCTGCATCTGAGTGCTAGTAAATACATTTTTACAGAGGGAGGGGGGAAGTTGGGCTGTGGCACTGACCCATGCACTTTTCATTACTTACTACTGACCTCTGTGCTACTTTTACTGACCCCTGCCCTCTGTTATTTATTACTGACCTCTGCACTGTGTTACATACTGCTGACCCCTGCACTCGGCATCACTTACTATTGACCTCTGTTACTTTTTACTGACCCCTGCCCTCTGTGTTTTTTAGTTATGATCACTGCACTCTGTGTTACATATGGCTGGCGCCTGCATTCTGCATTACTTACTACTGAGCTCTGTGTTATTTACTACTGACCCCTGCACTCTGCATGACCTACTACTGACACCGTTACTACTTACTCGCCTCTGAACTCTGTGTTACATACTGCTGACCCCTGTACTATGTGTCACTTACTACTGACCTCTGCGTTATTTACTACTGACCCCTGCACTCTGCATGACTTACTATAGATACCTGCACTACCTACTGACCTCTGAACTCTGTGTTAGTTGCTACTGACCCCTTCACTCTGCATTACTTAATACAGACCCCTGCCCTCTGTACTATTTACTCCTGACCTCTAAATTGTGTGTTACTTACTGCTGATCTCTGGACTACATTCTGCTGACCTGTGCAATCTTCATTTCTCACTCCTGGCCCCTGCCCTATGCATTAAATACTATTGGCCTCTGAACTGTGCATTACATAAACTGAAAGGGTAGAACAGGTTTGTATTTTTACAGTGACATTATAATTTTCTATGTTTTTTTCAATCCTTCTTTACTTTTTATAGGGACCTAGCAAGGTTATCTCTTAAAAAAGTGAACTGCACCCCAGTGATCTTTGATCTCTGCCATGTTGTTCAGATACATCTCCACTTCTCCAGCTTTGTCCACCCCTGCAATATATCTTACCATAAAAGTCAACAAAGGAGCCATATGATTAACTGTATAAAAGCAAAAACACATATATAAACAGAACAAATGTAGTTACAAACCAGTTTTGCTTCATATTTCTCAAAGCAATGGTTTTAACAACCAGTATTACAAGACCAATGTTCTTCCCATAAGTGTGTACCCTTCTGTATCCTTTGCTTTCTTCTGTTTCCTCAGGTAATTGTGCCCATTTCCAGAAAGGAGGCTGGTGGTATAACATGTGTGCACACTCTAACCTCAACGGAGTGTGGTATCGTGGAGGCCATTACCGTAGTCGCTACCAAGATGGCGTGTATTGGGCTGAATTTCATGGTGGTGCCTACTCACTAAAGAAGGTTTCTATGCTAATAAGGCCTAACAAATAGACATCTTTTCTGTTTACATTGTCTTCTTTAAAGTAAAATATAGTTTTACATCAAGATTCTTCCATGATCCCCAATGATCAACAGAAGGCAACTGTCTAACTTACTGTAAGATCGGCAAGTCCCTTTCCTGACTCTGGTCTATTCCTTGGATGAACACAGTAGTATTTAAACATTCTATATAATTTAGATTAGATTGATTCTGGTGTTTCTTGCTTCAATTCCACTACTCTTACTGTGAAGAACTCTACTTGAGTTGAAGGTCAAAAACTTCTGTACATCCATGAGGAGCTTAACAAGTGTTCTGATAGAGTCTGTTAATTCATTTTGTTTATTTGTAATGAATGTATTTAAGTATATTGATCACGTTTGTCTTAATGGGAATGTGTCAAGATAGCAATATGGGTGCTGCCATTGGTTTTAAACGTGCAAGCTTCAGGGTTATCGTCCTTTAAAGCAGCGGTCTCCAAACTGACACCGATAGGGCACTATTCCTCCCACTAATATCAATGATGGGGCACTATTTCACCCACTGACATCAACTATGGGGCACTATTCCATCCACTGACACCAATAAATGAGCACTATTCCTCCCACTGACACCAACAATGGGGCACTGTTCCACTGACACCAACGATGAGGAACTATTCCTTCCAGGAATGCCAATGATGGGGCACTATTCCTCCTCCTACTGACCACAGTTACTAGACATTGTTTGCTCTCACTGATGCTGGGCCTGGAATTATTCTACCCCTACTGACCACAATGTGGCTTCCCAAAAGTCTGAAGGACAGTAAACTGGCCCTTTGTTTGGAATGTTTGGAGACCCCTGATTTAAAACAAGTACAGTGAATGTCAGCCAAGCCTATTTAATCTATCTCCTTGTGTTTGGTTATACTGTCCTCCAAGACCTCCAATATGTAAATAATGACATGTACCAAAAATAAAGTGGGACCATTTAGTAACTGTACAAGTCTGCATGAATACATTTTGAACATTACTCAATATACAGCATCAGTATAATATTTCCACAAAGCTCCACATTTAAACATTGATTAGCCATCACTGAACTTTTGAGTGACCTTGCCCAGGCTGACATGAAGTCTTCAACCTACTTCAGGCAGAAGAAACAATACAAATACACATTACTTATCATGCATGGACTTTATCTAAAACCTAAAAGTTTATTCATTTATTTTTGGACAGAGTGAGGAATTAAACCCACGTAAGGTTTTTACTCCTATCTGTGCCCCCATTGGGTAGATTCACCCTCTAATATATGTGCTGGTGACCAATACCACTGAAGTATTATTTTTTTTGTTCAGAATTAAAGATCAATACAAAAAAATGTGTTTCAAAACATAACTTTTTATTTTTTTTTGTAACAAAAAGTGGTTTCCAGAGATACTTGTAGCAAAGAATTTCTTACGGCAAAAAATGTGAAGACTGAAGCAACGTTAGCAAATGTACCAAATGTTAGCTGATGTAACCAGATATGTCAGCCATTAGCACTCTTACAAAAATCAATATGGCAGAGCATAATGCAACAAATGACAGGTGAAGTAATTTGATTTAGATAGAGCAACAGTAAAAAAAAAAAAAAAAAATACAATATGACACATTGTGTACACTAATAGAAGACACAAAGATAAGGCACTGATTTCTCTTGGAAATGTTTAAGGCTCAACTTCTGCTGATCTTAACTGTGGTTTCCCCCAACAAACAACACAAAACTGAAGGTTCAATGGCCCATTCAGCCTAAAGTTTTTAAAGGACCATAATAGGTTCAATCACCTTCTGGTTATAAGTCTTCTGGACCTTGTGGTGGCTTCCTCCACTCCCTCCGGCTCTGACAAACCCTTTGGCTTAATGCAAAGCCATAGTCTGGCTGGCCTCCTGTTGGATTCTACATGCAATATGTAAAGAATCCATCCTTTGGACCTAAGATGGAAAGGATCCTGGGGGACTGTTTTCCCCACCAAATTTCAGGGACCTTTAACAAGCTGGTGGGTGTTCTGACCCACTAACCTATGCAAAAATCAACAGCTTTTACCTGACACGACCCTTTGATGGTCAACAAATTTTAAATTAACATGGCTAAATGGTCAACGTTTCACTTAAGAAATGACTTAGTTGATCTGGACAGTTCATATGGATTCCAGGTTACCCACTGTTGGTCTTTAACTGTCGTCATCGCTCTCCTCTTCATCCGTCTCTTTGATGTCAGCCAGGATGAGTTCATCCAGATCACACTGGGTCAGGCTTCCCTGGCTCAAGCAGGTGGCCACAGTGGATCCTGAGCTCACATGTGGGGTGCTGGCATAAATCACTTTGGGTTCGTTGTTTTTAGCTCTGCTTCTAGGGTGGACACATAGCATACCTGGAATGTGAGGCTCTGCGGGGAAACATAAAAAGTAAAATATTTCTTCTACATCAATTATAGAGCTTTTGTTATTATGGTCAATAACCCCGTCAGATTAATCCAAATCCACAAGGCTTTTTTCCCCCTCATGGGTAACATTATGCACAGCCATTGTGCTCCACTATTGGGCACAAAGCATTGCAGGTATAGGTAATGAGCTGATCTGGCTGTAGGAGCTATTTGAACTAGGTGGACTAGGCAGTGCGGGTATGCTGAAGAGATGACGCTTACTCTTCTTGCTAAAAAGTGAAACCCTGTTATTTGACTCCTATGAGTAAAATACAAGTCAGCTTTAACATCCCTCTAAAAAAATCCTTTGATCGTAAATCCCGCTTACCTCTGCGATTGTAGCAGTCTTCGGCAAAGCAGCTGTGAGGGCTACGGGTTCGTGGGCCTTTGTTCCGCCTTGGAGGAAGTATGCGAGTGGGCAGGACGGGTGTAGTACACAAGTAACAGGGGCAAGCACAGCCCATCTGAGAAAATCCCCTGAAAGAACAAGACAAAAAACGTTAAAGAGTGTAAAGAGATTTCCATTTATTTCCCATTGAGTCTTCAAGACAGGAAGTGAAAAGAAACATGCTAAGGCTTCCATGCTCAATTAAGTTGTGGCTATGTATATACTTTAAGGAGAAAAGAAACACTGTAAATATGAGGCATCCACACTGCTCTGGCATTTTACGCTTTAATTACTATAATGTGTATCACTTGTCATCAGATCTCCATTAGTACCATTGCTCAGCATATTCCTGGCTCAGCAGTATGCTCAGCTCTTCTGATCCCCCCATCATTAGTAACCCCCAACTCTTCTGATCCTCCTCTCAGTAGTAAGCCCCCAGCTCTGCTGATCCCCCTATAAAAAAATATCCCAAGCTTTGAACATCTCACAGAGCACTGTTTAATCCATCATTTGAAACTGGAAAGCGTATGGCACAACTGCAAACCTACCAAGACATGGCTGTCCACCTAAACTCACAGGCCGGGCAAAGAGCGCATTAATTAGAGAAGCAGCCAAGAGGCCCATGGGAACTCTGGAGGAGCTGCAGAGATCCATAGCCCAGGTGGGAAAATCTGTCCACAGGAAAACTATTAGTTGTGCACTCCATAAATCTGTGTTTTATGGAAGAGTGACAAGAAGAAAGCCATTGTTAAATGAAATCCATAACAAGTCCCATTTTCAGTTTGCGAGAAGACATATGGAGGACACAGCAAACATGTGGAAGAATGTGCTCTGGTCTGGTGCGACAAAAATTTAAATTTTTGGTCTAAAAGCAAAATGCTATGTATGGCGGAAAACTAACACTGGACATCACGCTGAACACACCATCCCCAACGTGAAACATAGCGGTGGCAGCATCATGTTGTGGGGATGCTTTTCTTCAACAGGGACAGCAAAGCTGGTCAGAGTTGATGGGAAGACGAATGGAAACAAATACAGGGCAATCTTAGAAGAAAACCTGTTAGAGTCTGCATAGACTTGAGACTCACCTTCTAGCAGGACAACGACCCTAAATATACAGCCAGAGCTACAATGGAACGGTTTAAATCAAATCATATTCATGTGTTAGAATGGCCCAGTCAAAGTCCAGACCTAAATCCAATTGAGAATTTGTGGCAAGACTTGAAAATTACTGTTCACAGACACTCTTCATCCAATCTGACAGAGCTTGAGCTATTTTGCAAAATAGAATGGGCAACTCTCTAGATGTGGAAAGCTGATAGAGACATCCCCAAAAAGACTTGCAGCTGTAATTGCAGTAAAAGATGGTTCTACAAAGTATTGACTCAGGAGGACTGAATACAAATGTATGCCACACTTTTCACATATTAATTTGTAAAAAATGTAAAAAATAATTTATTACTTTCCTTCCACTTCACAATTATGTACCACTTTGTGTTGGTCTATCACATAAAATCCCAATAAAATACATTTGTGTTTCTTGTTGTACTATGACAAAATTTCAAGGGGTATGAACACTTTTTCAAGGCACTGTATGTGTTGTGTGGCTTAGGTGTGTCTTACACAAGTTAAGCACATTTTGTCTGAAATGGCACCAAATGTGCAGAAAGCAGCAACCTTTTCATATTTTACAAAAAAATGGGGTATATATTGTTTTTTTTTTAAATTGCGTTTGAAATTCGCTATGTGACAAAAAAATTGCAACGACTGCTATATTATTTTCTAGGGCCTCTTCTAAAAATATATATATAATGTTTGGGGGTTTTAAGTTATTTAAAAAAAATAATGATTACTGATTTTTGCCTGGTCAGCAAGTGGTTAAAAGAATGTTAGTTCTGAGCAGAGAAAGATGGGTTTTCATCTTTCTCTGGGTTTTGTAACTTCCGAATCAGGGTCTGGAAGTCAGAGACTTCAAAGTGCTTGTGGAGTTACCTACTTACTGACCAGGCAAAAATCTGTAATCAGTATTTTTTGCTAGAAAATAACTTAAAACCCTCAAACTTTATATAGGTATTTTAAGCAGAGGCCTTAGAGAATAAAATGGCAGTCGTTGCAATTTTTTATGTCACACGTTTTTTGCGCAACGATTTTCAAATTCACTTTTTTTAAAAAAATACACTCTGAATATAAAAAAAAACAATATATACCCCATTTATTTTGTAAAATATGAAGGATGATGTTACCTAACATGTCATGCTTCAAAAATGCGTGCACACGTGGAATGGTGCTAAACTACGGTACTTAAAAATCTCCATAGGTGAAGCTTTAAAAATGTCTACAAGTTACCAGTTTAGAGTTATAGAGGAGATCTAGTGCTAGAATTATCGCTCTCACTCTGACATTTGTGACGATACTTCACATGTGTGGTACGCACACTGTTTACATGTGAGGTATCGGCGCAAACGCGTAAAAGATAAAAATAAAAAAAAGGAAAAAGTGATGTCATGACGTCATTCCGTTACTCCTAGACCACAGAGATGAGCAGAGGCAATTTTTCCTTCGCTCATCTCTGTGCCCAGCTGCCACCAGCATCGGATTGGTTCCCAGAGCTACCGATTGCCCAGGTAAGCCTGGGAACCACTGCAAAGTGCACCCTCCCGCTGCTCAGACCACTTTTATCAGAAAGACCGACAATGCCCGAGGGAAACAATTGTGCCCGGGGGTATGACATCTAGCTGCATCCATAACCTCGGTATTAAAAGTCAAAATAATTATGTATTTTCCCAGTTAAGCCGTCTCCAACCCAGTGTCCGCGTCTTGCCAGAAACCAGCAGTCTAAGTGTGCAGGTGTTCACAGCCCTTATCATCTAAGACCTGACAACAGTTTGAGGTTCTATCCACAAGACAGGAGGTCTCTGCATAATGGTCAGGAGGACATTGATCCTTCCTTAGGAGTCAAAGAAGGGGCACGGGGCAGCCAAAGCATGTATGTCTGCACAGAGCAGGTTCAGATGGTGACAAAGCAGCAAGGAGCTTGAAAAGAGCCAAGGTACAGAATGTGTACAGGAGCACTGAGGTACGGTGCTTGATAGCCTGGAGGACCAAGGCAACAGGCCTGAACAGCTACAAGGCTGAATGTCATTTATGTTCATGTTGATGGTGGAAACCCCTGTGTGGGAAATTGATTTTCTGTATCTTTTTTTCATTTTATTAATAAAAGTTTGCCAATAAGCCCTTAAAGTGGTTGTAAAGCCTCCCCCACAACTTTGTCCCATGTAAATCAGCATAAAAAACCCTAATGAACACTGCTTGTAGATATCTCCTTACTTGCTTAGTATTGTTGTAATCCTTGTTGTTCTGTAGAATGAAGTCACTGAGCATGCCCATATCTCCCCTGATTTAAGGCACACTCTCTATGTCTTATCTATCTGTTATCGGGACTTCCTACAGCACAACACTGAACTCCCAGGAGGCTGCAGAGTCATACAGAGCTTCCTTCTACACACCATGTGACCATGCGACATGCCATGCAGTGTAAACTTGGCCATTACTGCAGTCTTATCAGCTGAAGCTGATAAGACTGCAGTAATGGCCAAGTTTACACTGCATGGTATGTCGCATGGTCACATGGTGTGAAGCTGATAAGACTGACAAAGGTAAACATTAGATATCGGCACAAGTAAATACTATGAAATAAAACATGTCAGCTATGAACAGGGAAGCAGGGTGGCCATAGAAACATTGAATTGAGAAGGAGGCTTGGTTAACAGTACAGGAAGTGCTCAATGTAAGGGCGGAAATACACTCCACTGTGGACTCAGAAAACAATACTTAAGATGCACTGCCTAACCCCTGGAAACAAGTTTTTTTAAAGTTTCTTTAACCACTTCCCGACCAGCGCATGACGATGTACGTAGACAGAATGGCACGGGCAGGCATATTGGCGTACAGGTACATCCAATATTCAATGCCGCCCTGCCATCGGGAGCGCGCCGCCGGCGGCGCGCTCCCGCGCTGTTCGGGACCCCCGTGAGTCCGGTCGCGGGACCCGCGGACTCGATCGCCGCAGGCATCCCCGCGATCGTCTCACGTAGCGGCCGAATGGAGGAAATGCCGTGTAAACAGCATTTCTCCATTCTGCCTAGCAACTAGTGACGCTGATCTCGGCTCCATGTGATTGGAGCAGAGATCAGTGTTCACTAAATGAAAGCCCAACCCCCCCACAGTTAGTAACACACCCCTAGGAACACTTAACCCCTACACTGCCACCCCCTGGTTAACCCCTTCACTGCCAGTGTCATTTACACAGGAATCACTGCATTCATATAGCAGTGATTACTGTATAAATGACAATGGTCCCAAAAATGTGTCAAAAATGTCCGATGTGTCCCCCACAATGTCGCAGTCACAATAAAAATCGCTGATCGCCGCCATTACTAGTAAAAAAAAAAAATAATAAAAAATTATTAATAAAAATGCTATAAAACTATCCCTATTTTGTAAACGCTATAACTTTTGCGCAAACCAATCAATAATCGCTTATTGCGATTTTTTTTACCAAAAATATGTAGAAGAATACGTATCGGCCTAAACTGAGGGAAAAAAATGTTTTTTTATATATTTTTGGGGGATATTATAACAAAAAGTAAAAAATAATGCGTTTTTTTCAAAATTGTCGCTCTATTTTTGTTTATAGCGCAAAAAATAAAAACCGCAGGGGTGATCAAATACCACCAAAAGAAAGCTCTATTTGTGGGAAAAAAAGGACGTCAATTTTGTTTGGGAGCCACGTCGCACGACCGCGCAATTGTCAGTTAAAGCGATGCAGTGCCGAATCGCAAAAAGTGGTCTGGTCTTTGACCAGCAAAATGGTCCGGTCTGCAAGTGGTTAAACAGTAAGTATTATGCGATTTGGGCTGGATTACAGTGGCTATAGTCTGATAATAACTTACTATTATAATGGACTGAATGAAAAGAAGCATCAAAGTGGGAGAGTTTACCTCCTCTTTAAACAGCACTTCTGGAGTGGACTTAACGAGAAGCACTATCACTGAGCAAAAACCCCAAGCCATCACAATCCTCTATCCTGCTTGGCAATTGAAACACAGGCTGCTATAGGCAACACATTATAATTTCTCCCTACTATGGAATATGAATTGTTGTAAACAAGAGATAAATTAAGAGAATGAACAATAAAATGTGAAGTTCATAAAGAATAAAAAGAAATCAGAGAGAGAAGACAATAATGAAATAGAAGAATAAAGCTCAGGCTTCCTCGTTTCTTTACTTGAACATCCGGTTGCAGGTCCGGCAATTGAACTCCGCAATCCCCCACATCTTATCATAAGGCACTGGGTCGTATTTCTTCCGGCAGATGTGACATCTGGACACCTGAATAGAAAAAGCGAGCACATTAATAGAACACTAGCAACATCCTACTAAACTCTGAATGACTAAAGATTTAAAGGGAACATATCGGAATATTTCAGTGAAGGTTTGAAATCCCCAATCTTCTCCCTCTTCTCTGTGCAGCACTTCCGGGATGGATCAGAATGTTGTTCTCTGCCAGGGCTGATCAATTAGAATCAATGTGATCCATCCCAGAAGCCCTGAGAGGGAGAAGAGTAGTGCTTCCCAATCCCTGGACTGCTACACCAGCTGTGTGGGCACAGACAGCTCATCAAACACAGACGTACTGCAGGGACCAGGAGGATGAGTGGTGTTAGGCCCCTGTAAGATGGCGCCTCCGCTAAGAGGAATCCGCTGATCTCCGCTGAGCAGGATGACAGGTCCATGTCCCCTCCACTATGCAGAGCAGACAACACAGTCCCGCGCTCCTCTATGGGGCAACTGGATGGAAATAAACTGCCTGTCTGTTTCCATCTGATCTGCCGGATGAATGAGGCATAGGACCACCATCCATCTGTTTTTGGTGGACAGGATTGTATTGTAGAGGGTATCAGTGGACATGAAACCTTAATAACCGAAAACCTTAATAACCGAAAAATAAACTACAAAGGCATTTTACCCTTATTTTATTTCAAGAACATTAGGTCCAAATGTAAAAGTGCAATATAATACCCCACCACTGCTTCACTTTTACTCCGGCCACCCACCTCTTTCCTCTGTGGAACCCTTCGCCACCACATCTTGTCACATTCTTTGCAGGAGAACTGGCGGTTATGAGCGGGGATAAGGTTTTCAGTAGCATTGTTGAACATTTTTAAGTTCTTCTCTGTCAGAGGAAGGTGCTTCAACCTTTCAGCCAGGTTCTGAGGAGAAAATAAACGAAGATCATTTCTCAAGTCCAAATTTTCAGCAAACATCACATTCCAATGCTCTTCAAGATCAGGATTACTCCCATTAGTGTAACAGTGCAAAGAAGATACAGAATAATAAATGGTTCTCACAGGCTGTCCGATCAGGTCCGCCTGTCAATTTTTCTGGAGGATCTGATCAGACCTTACAGTCTCCTCTATGTCCGCTGACATCGGTCGATATCCAATCTGATCCTGCCCGGAAAAATCCAGATGGATGGTGTGGTCCTATTTTTTAACTGTCTGGTGGATCGGATCAGATAAAAAGCGGACAGGCAAAACAGTTCACCCACTTTCTGCTATTAGTCCACTAAACTTACTATAGCTCGCTCCTGGAAGAGCTCCTCGGTTCATATTGCTTGTTCAGGTGTAAGGTCTCCAGGATCTTGCCTAATAAGCACCTTGCAAGTAAGCTTAATGATTCCGTACCTTACTTTAAATAGGTATGGGAGCCACGGGCTCATTACAGTAAGACTGAACTGTAGGAACTCTATTTCTAGACCTTGGTCGGGATTCCTGATCTCAAGACAGTTCAGGCTCCTCGCCTGGGTTGCCCCCTCTTTCTTTTTCCTCCCCTGGGTCCTAGGTTTTGGTCGGTGCTCTAACCGGGTCCCCCACTACTCCCCTTTCTCTTTCCGCTTCTTCACTTCTTTATTTTTGAACTGTATGGTATTATGATTGGGGCTAGTCTTTGTTTTAAGCCTTCGGTACACATTGGACCCCCAGGCTCGAATGTCCCTCTGAAATATTTTGGCACCCTTATGCTTCTTCGTTTTTTTTTATTGCCTCTGTGTTTGCTAGTCTTATCATACTTAAAGGATAAGTTCACCTTTGTTCACGTTTTTTTTTTCTAAATTCCAGCTCCCTATGTACCAATATAGCTTTCATGTACTTTTTCTGCAAAAATATCAACACTATCTATTAATTCTACATATACTTACTTCACTTGTCCACATCCATTTGTAATGTCTTACTTCCTGGTCAGACTAGAGGTTATGACACAGGAAGGAGTTGACCAGCTGACCTCATTAGCGCACACCTTTGCATCATCCACCTACACATTCCCAGTAGCACATTTTTTTTAATAAAATGCAATCAATCAATGATCATCCTTCTCACTTTAGGTACGCCCATTTGCCCACCGCTGCCATTGTGCCGACGTATATCGGCATGTAGCGGTCGGCATGTGGTTAAAGCTAGTCAGAATACTAAAAATATTTTGTACAGAGAGGTCACATAGGAAGGAGTTGACCAGCCGACCTCATTAGCACACACCCTGCATCACCCACTCATTCCCAGTGCACGTTTTTTTAAATGAGATGCAATCAATCAGTGATCACCCTTCTCATTAAATACACAGTATACAATCATATGGCATAGTGTATGGCCATCTTTATACAAGTACATAGGAGGGAGTGGACAGAAACACCCCGTTCACATCTCTGCATAGTGGGAATTTGCATTCCTACATGCGTCTTTTTTTTTTTTTTGCAAGGTGGGGAGGTGTTTTGGAGCATTTCCACCTTAATGGGGTACCGTAAACACAGAAATGTGAATGGGTCCTGAAAGTGAAATTGGTGCATTAACACAAGAACAATGAGGTTCCATTCACATCTGTGTGTTTCCCTGCATTTCAGAAATGACAGTAAAAAACGCACGAAGCTCTACTCTAAAAAAGGTTCTGAAGCTTCTTTGGGGCGATTGCTGTGTGTAGGGCAGCTCATTCAGATGGATGGGGTGCCCTATGTTTGATGAGTGAAAATGCTCCAAAACGCCTCCCCACCTCGCAAAAAAAATAAAAACAAAAAAACGCATGTGGGAATGCAAGTTCCCGCTATGCGGAGATGTGAATGGGGCTTGACAGCTGAGTGTTTCTGTTCACTCCCTTCTATGTACTTGTATAAAGATGGCCATACACTATGCAATCTGATTGTATATTGTGTATTTAGTGAGAAGGGGGATCACTGATTGATTGCATCTCATTTAAAAAACCATGCAGCTGGGAATGGGTGGATAGAATAGAATGCATTAAGGTGAAAAAACATTTACCTTTACAACCCCTTTAATGGGTAGGAGGGTGGATGATGCAGGGTGTGTGCTAATGAGGTCAGCTGGTCAACTCCTTCCTATGTGACCTCTCTGTACAAAATATTTTTTGTATTCTGACTAGCTCTAACCACTTGCTGACTGCTGCATGCCGATATACGTCGGCACAATGGCAGCGGTGGGCAAATGGGCGTACCTGCACGTCCCCTTTAAATTGCAGGGCAAGTGCGTGCGAGTCCGCCGGTCTCCTGGCAATTATGTCACGGAGCCGCAGAATGGGGAAGTGTAAACAAGGCATTTCCCAGTTCTGCCTTGTGACATGACAGAGATCACTGCTCTCTGTCATCAGGAGCAGTAATCTCAGTCATGTGAGTGGTAGTCCATCCCCCCACAGTTAGAATGACTCCCTAGGACACACTTAACCGATTCATCGCCCCCTAGTGTTTAACCCCTTCCTTGCCATTGTCATTTACACAGTAATCAGTGCATTTTTATAGCACTGATCGATGTATAAATGACAATAGTCGAAAAATAATGACAAAAGTGACCGATGTGTCTGCCATAATGTCAGTCATGTTAAAAAAAAAATCGCAGATCGCCGCATTACTAATGAAAAAAAATAATTATAATAAAAATGCCATAAAACTATCCCCTCTTTTGTAGACGCTATAACTTTTGCGCAAACAATTTAATATACGCTTATTGAGATTTTTTTTTTACCAAAAATATGTAACATACATATCGGCCTAAACTCAGGAAAAAAATGTGTTTTTCTATATATTTTTGGGGGATATTTATTATAGCAAAAAGTAAAATATATTGCGTTTTTTTCAAAATTGTCGCTCTTTTTTGTTTATAGTGCAAAAAATAAAAACCAAAGAGGTGATCAAATACCACCAAAAGAAAGCTCTATCTGTGGGAAAAAAAGGACGTCAATTTTGTTTGGGTACAGCGTTGCACGACTGCGCAATTGTCAGTTAAAATAACGCAGTGCCGAATCTCAAAAAGTATTCTGGTCAGGACCGGGGTAAAATCTTCTGGGGCTGAAGCAGTCAATAAAAAAGATTGAAAAAAGCAAAAAAAAGCTGACAAGCGCTCCGTTTCCATCCGATTTCCCCATAGAGGAGAGAACGGGAACTGGGTCTGTGTCTGCTCCGCACAGGGGGGGGACAGAACCTGTCATCCTCCTGCTCAGCGGGGATAAATGGAGCGATACCACAGCTGAGCAAGTGGAGGCGCCTGTGTGAAAGTGTTTATAGCATTTCATTGCTCCTTATTGCACCATCTGTAGTCTTAGCATTGTTAAGTTTAGTGGTTTCCAGCATTGTTCAGTTTATCTTGATATGAAATCATGCAATAGCGCTGAAGCTTGATATGCCAAAAAGCCAAGCACCAGTGCTATCATGGGGGGGGGGGGGGGACACAAGTAAGTCATATAACCCCTATACTCAGAAATTCCATTTTTTTTTGTGCGCCTGAATGGAGCAGTAGGAGAATGCAGGGACAGCGAGTGTATGCTGGAGAGGAGATGAGCATTAAATTAGAGTATAGGTGTATTTCAGCTGTGCACTGCAAAAAGCTTGTGTCCATGAAGGGGTTAATCAGCAGGCATCTGCACGCTGTAGATTAACATTCCTGGTTTGACACAGTTGCACATTCCTAGCTGTCAGATTATGTCCTTCCTGACAACTAAGGACTGGGAACCAATCAGGTTGCTTCCCAATCATGTAACCCCATGACCATTAGGACAAGGTGATCACAAGAGGTTTATAAGTAAGCAAGCAGCAGTTAAGTTTTTAACCCTTTGCTGACAAGTGTACACACATATTATATGTGGTGTCTTCCTCCATTGGGCCACATGTGTGCGGAACTGTGTTAGTGCTGGGCGCACGATGCGTAACGCTTTCCCAGCATGAAGACTGAGCTGTCACTGGCAGCTTCAGGTCATGTACTAAAGATCGGCAGCAGGGAAGACCAGCTCTCAATCACATGATCACTGTTATAGCCTGTGATTAGCTATTGCAGTAATCAGTACTTGTACAGCCTGCCGCTGTACTCTTTGGCTAGGTTCACACTGGTGCGGTGCGGGAACCACAGCGATTTAAGTGCTGGTTCCCACATTGCATCTGAATCGCAGGCAGTTCACACTGACATCTGCAAACCGTTGTCAATATAAAGTTAATGACACCCCCAAATCGGTTCGCAGAATTCAGTGTGAACTGTGGAATTGGATAACATGGATCTGAATAGCCATTCCATCCGATTCCAGTGCAGAAAAAAAAAGGGTCCTGCACCATTTTGGTGAAAATGCCCTTTAACCCTGGCTCACATTGGTACGATTTTACATGCGATTTGACATTTCAAATTGGCGGCAATGGCACTGTCCCAATTGGTGCGATGCTGCATTTGCGGCGCAGCACCAATTTCAAAAAGTAGTTTCTGTATTACTTTTTGCGATTTAAATCTGCACAGATGTCTCTGAAATCTCAGCCGACACATGCAGGAGTTAAAACGCACGAGTTCAGCTTCATTCCCGCAGCTCAGTGTGAACCTGGGCTTACTGGTGTTTGTCATGCCATTTACCTGTTTACACTTGTAAGTAGTTTTTTAATTTAATAAAAGCTGGATTTTAACAATACTACACTATGAGAGATCTTCCTCGGCTGGATTCACACCTATGTATTTTTAGTGCTTTTTGCATTTTGCAGATTTGCAATACAGTCCATTTATCATGGTTTTCTATGGAACACGTTCTGTAGTGCAAATCTGCAAAATGCAACAAGCACTAAAAATGCATCGGTGTGAATCCAGCCTTCCTCTAGCCTATCATTGAATTACATTGACCACGTGATGGATGACTGTGGTCAGCGGGATGAGCTCCATACCTGGAAGTCATTATCCATCCATCCATATGGGATCTTTTCCAAAGAGCAGCCAGACCTTCTTCCTCTGAGGTCTGACGATCTGGTACGCAGTTTGTGATTGGTGGTGCACACAAGCGGTGAAGAGTTTTACTTTGCGGGATTATTGGAATATATTGGCGCATTCATTTTTTTGGTTATGGACTTTGCACAGAGCACTTTATTGGAACTTTATTGATTTGATTATCTGAACACAATATGAATTTGTTTTTTGCTTTTCACGTGATACATTTTCTATATATCGGATGCATTATATTTTGATTGGCGGGTCGGCTAATGCTTCGGTACACAGGCATCTAAACAAGGTGGTCTTTCTGCATGGATCCAGAGAAAGCATGGATCCTGTGTTGCTAAGCAGGGGCTCCGATCCATGCGTTCCCCTAGTTTAAGCACCTCCCTCACAGTAGTAAAGCACTGGTCAGGCACACAGTTAACCCTTTGATCGCCCCTGATGTTAATCCCTTCCCTGCAGGTGTCATTAGTACAGTGACAGTGCATATTTTGAACACTGATCACTGTATTGGTGTCACTGGTCCCCAAAAAGTGGCAAAAGTGACAGTTCATTTCCAGACTGTCCCCTGCAATATTGCAGTCCCGCTGATCACCACCATTACAAGTAAAAAATAAAAATCTCCCATAGTTTGTAGACGCTATAACTTTTGCGCAAACCAATCAATATATGCTCATTGGGATTTTTTTTACCAAAGATATTTAGCAGAATACAAGTTGGCCTAAATATTTTTTACTTTTTGCTATAATACATATCCAATAAAAAAAATTTTACAAATATTTTTTCATCAGTTTAGGCCTATATGTATCCTTCTACATATTTTTGGTATCCCAATAAGGGTATATTGATTGGTCTGCGCAAAAGTTATAGTGTCTATAAATTATGGGATAGATTTATGGACTTTTTTTTTTATTGTTTTTACTAGTAATGGCGGAGATCAGCGATTTTTAGCGGGACTGCGACATTGTGGCTGACAAATCTGATCCTTTTGACACATTTTGGTGACAAGTGACAACAATACAGTGACTAGTGCTATAAAGATGTACTAATCAATGTACAAATGGCCCTGGCAGGGAAGGGGTTAACACTAGGGGGCGATCAAAGGGTTAAGTGTTCCCTAGGGAGGTGATTTCTAACTGTGGGGGGAGTGGACTGACTGGGAGTAGAGAGAGATCGCTGTTCCTGATCACTAGGAACAGACCATCACGCTGAACTCTCCTGTCAGAACAGGGATCTGCTTTGTTTACACTGGCACATCCCTATTCTGGCGCTCTGAGGAGCGATCGCGGGTGGACATTGTGGCTGCAGGACCCACACATCGGCTCCCCCGCTGTGCAACGGGCACGCCACCACAGTGACTCATGTACGAAACGACATACGGGTATGTCATTCCACGCAATAGGGCCGCCCTGCTGCAGTATATATGCGGTGAGTGGTCCTTAAGTGGTTAAAGTGGTTGTAAACACTTATATATACCCAATGAAGTGATCTCTCGCTCCTCCCCTGTCAGAACAGGGATCTGCCTTGTTTACATAGGCCTGTATCTATTACATGAAATGACACACAGGTATGTCGTTTCCTGCAATAGAGCCGCCCTGCCACAGTATATGTACGGCTGGCGGTCTTTAAGTGGTTAAAGTGGTTGTAAACCCTTACATATACCCAGTGAAGTGACTGGCCTCATGTGATACACAGAGATGAAAAAAAAAACCTCCAACATAAGTTGTGCCTGTTTATCTGCGGTCTTCTCTACATTCGTTCAAAGTTCTAAAATATTTAAAGTTTGTCTGAGAGTTCAGAAAAAAGGGGGCGGAGAGCTGAAGACACTCTCTGAAGAGCTCAGTGAGGAGAGCTCTGATTGGAGGGGAGGGACACACCCCACTTCACACAGCAGCAGAGCTAAGGTTGTCAATCACAACCTGTGTGCCGGGGCTCCCTCTCCTGTTTTTTTTTTTTTTTTAACTATTTAAATACCTATCTTTGCCTTGAATCAACAAAACCCAATCCTAAGGGAAGGGGCCGTGCACAAAGTGGGCTTTTCCCTGTATCACTGCTCACATTTGGTGGAGATCCCCTTTAAGTCATTTCTGGTTATTGTATACTTATAAACCGTACCTGTATGTCCTTGTCTGTACTCAGGTCCTGCCAGAGAAAAAAAAAGACAAATAGATCTTCTTAGTAAACCGTTATATGACTTGGAGAAGTACCAGCCACACAAATAGGAGAAAAGCAAGGAGAGATTTTCAGGCGTCGAGTGTCTTCTGGCACTCAAGTATGTAAGGCCTGCCAGAGACATTAATCTCTTGTATAGTAGAGGAGGATGACTGTACAGCTCAAACAATATGCAGCCAATAAAAGCCTAATAGTGATATATTACAACAAAGAAAATACAAGCATTCAGTGTCCTTGACCACTATCACATGACAATATTTTAGCCCTTGTATTTAAAGAGCAACTACACTAAATCTGAGCACCGCAAACCAAAAATACAATTTCATTGATTTTTAATTATAAAAGCAAACTCCTCCATCCATCCACGTCTCCATGTTTTATTTTGCAGAGTAATCATTTTGAACCCCCCCCCCCCCAGCATTTCTGTCTGTGGCCATCTTGAGTAAGGGCAGATTATTCATGTAGCATTTACTTCCTGGAATCCATCTGCCCTTAGCTCAGGCATGCAGGCAGGAGGGTGTGCTTAGCTAAAAGACCCCCTCCTCCCGTTCTGAAGACTCCTGGGATGTATGACATCATTTGCCTAGGCCAGAAACCAGGAAGTAACTGAAGAAATGTAAACAAAAAAAAAACAAGTGTAAAACAAGTAAATCTGATATACTTTACTATCTATTTCCTAATTCTAGCAGTATAAAGATTAACCATAATCAATTGTGATTGAGAGAGAGAGAGAAGTTCCACTTTAAGATTTCTGTCATGAGATAAATCCTATGGCATAGCTCCCAAATGTCCCTGATTTCAAGGGACTGTCCATGATTTGTCCCTCTGTCCCTCATCCCTCCTCATTTGTCCCTCATTTTGCTCTGATCTATATAGATGTATATAAAATGCACTTTTTATCTATCAAAAAGTGCTTTCATCTGATTTCTAAATTGCTGCATTTGTAAATTCCAAAAGCCAATATAAAGGAATATTAGGGGTAAAAAAAAACAGGTGTGTTTTTTCCAATCTTGTTTTTTTTTTGGTACAATTCTCCTTTAAGGGGGCGTGGCAAGGGGTGTGTCCTATGCCTGCATACTTGTGCTGATAGGTGTCCCTCATTCCCATCTCAAAAAGTTGGGAGGTATGCTAAGGGGTTGATTTACTAAAGGCAACACTGGAGGAAGAAGACATCACCAGAAGAAGAAGACACATTGGGGGACATTCTTCATTTTTAATAAAGGACTTATCAAAAACTGTGAATTAGTTTTCTGTAACACTACACTTTTTTTTTGGGTGACTGGGTAGGAGTACAATGTACCCCATACTCATTCACATGGAGGGGGATCAGGATCTGGGAGCATCCAGATTCCAATAAGCCCCCTATCCACAGACCCCCACAACCACAGCCCAGGGTTGTGGGGAAAAGGCCCTTGTCATGTTAAGAGTACGTTGCCTTGTATTGTAAGTGTACGGTCTACCCTCATGTTGTAAAGCGCTGCGTAAACTGCTAGCGCTATATAAATCCTGTATAATAATAATAAGGTTCCTAATAATATGGTTTTCCTGGCCTGCATGCTCAGATAAGGGCCTGGTATGGATTCTGAGGGGGGGACCCACAACAGTTTTTTTTTTTTGGCATGGAGTTTCCCCTCAAATTCGACAAGAAATATGGCGTGGGGTCCCCCCCCCCAAGATCCATACCAGGCCCAAAGGGTCTGGTACAGATCCAGGGGGTGCGGGGTTCTCCCTCAAGATCCTCAGAGCACAAGTGACATCAGTTTAGATGATGATCCCAACTTCCATTCAAATCAAGGGGCTGAAATGCCCAAGTCGGACCAAAGCAGTGCAGGGAGCATTTTCAAAGTCGGACCAGTTAAGACGGTTCTCATAGGGAACCATTGATGTTGACATGTCATGTGACTTGTGCTCTTGAAGTCATAGTGTGAATCGGCCCTTAGCTGGATTTAGTACTTTCTATCCTCACAGGTACCCTTTAAATCGGATGATCAGCATGACAGCTATGCAGCTAGAATTTGATTACATACCATGTATATTTCTCATGGCAAGTTCCCTTTAAGTAGCTCTTTCCTTCGGTACAATAATAGAAAAACCGAACGCTCAGCTGAACACGATCCCTGCATGTCAGGCCAGGGAAGTGGTTAACCCACAAAAACAATCCATTTCTCGAATACTACACAATTGTACAATTACCTTTGGCGTGTCTTTGTCCTTCTTTAGTTTATTGATTACATTCTGGAAAACAGACATTTTAATATTAAGAGAGACAGCCAACAAGATAAATCTACTTTATATGGAAACTCTCACCTGGCAAAACCTTTCCAAGGTAATGCAGCCCCGGAGGAGACTACTAGAGGCTGTACAGACAAACACTGCAAAGGCATGGTCTGCTGTTGTCACCATCACAAAGCTGCTCTTATGCCCCATACACACTATCAGATTTTCTGCAGATTTTTGTCTTCAGATTTTCCAAAACCATGTAGTACAAGAGCCTACCTGGTTGCATACAAATTTAAACTCCTAAGGTTTGACCTCATATTATATGGTTTTGGTAAATCTGAAGACAAAAATCAGCAGAAAATCTGGTAGTGTGTATGGGGCTTTATGCAATGATGGGCAGCTGGAGTGAGTACAGGAAGTGGCTAAAGAGGACGCAGGAGATTAGCAGCACTAAAGCCTCGTACACTCAATCGAATTTTCTGCCGAGAATTGTGTGATGTTAGACTGTTGGCGGAAAATCCGACCGTTTGTACACTCCATCGGACAATTGTTGTCGGATTTTCCATGGACAAATGTTGGATGGCAGGTTTTAAAAAATTTTGCGGACAAATGTCTGTTGTTGGATTTTCTGATCGTGTACACAAGTCTGTCGGACAAAAGTACAAACACACATGCTTGGAAGCTCCATCTTGTAAACTAGCGTTCATAATGGAGAATTAACATTTGTGACGCGGCAAATTATGAAATCTTGAAATGTAGCGCACATTCTCTTCTTCTTTAATGGGATAATAATGAAGCTGCTTTGCTGGTGACACTGATGGAATTATTGCAAACAAATTTTCAAAGGCTTTTTTCTTCTAGTGATATCAAGAATAATATTATTATGTTTTTTTTTTTTTTTTTTTTTTGGGCAAGTTAGCACAACACCATTATCCCGTAGTTTTTAAGATCAAAGATACAACTATGTTGGTGTCCCTTGTTAATTTTACATTGTATTTTTTAAAATGTAACTGCCTACTCCCAAACTGTAATTTGATATAAAACACATAGCCAAGTATTATTCTCCACAATTTTTTTTTTATTGTGCATTAAAAAAAGAAAACAAATAAAATTAGACATGCTATCTGCCAATAGAACGTAAACCAAGTGCATTCTATGCATCCAAAAATATAGAAAATATACCAAATCAAATCATTATTCAACCAAAAAATAAAATAAAAGCCTCATGCATGTGTTCTGCTTCTTAATATAGGGGTCAACAATGCCAAGAGTTGGTGAAAGCAGGGGTCCATCATCCGGAGATAATTCCGAAAATCACCCGGATTATTATCCTGGAGCTCCCGCAGCAAAGGCATATGACATAATTGGTCACGATTAATAAAGCAACCAATTTTTGGTCCAAGAACTCCTCCTCCTGATCCTGGACTGTACTTGGGTCAAAGAAATAACTCCAAGGCCAATAATAAATAACACGTTATCTCCTCTGATTCCACATGTCTGGTTGACAAACAGCCTTTAAGAAACGAACTGAAAAGCACGAAATGAAAAACGAAATGAAAAGCGCGAATCAACACTCACCAAACTTCTACTAACACAAAATTAGCAGACGGAGCCCAAGGGGGGGGCGCTAAAGAGTTGAAAAAACACGTAGTACTTCACTACGTTCGTGTTTGTTGGCCGACAATTCCTTGCCATTTGTAAGCAAGACAAAATCCAGGCACACGCCTTCGGACAAAAGTCAGAGGTTTTGTCTGCGGAAAATCCGATTTTGGCTTTAGAAGAACCAAAGCAGCCAGCACATTAGAGACATTCTTGTGAAAGTGACATGTCACGGTCTCTACAAGGCCAGTGTGGAGGTTACAGAGATGAGGGCTTAAAGCGGAACTAAACTGTATCTGGGCGCCACAAACTGAAAACACTACTTAACCACTTCCAGTCCGGGCCAAGTCTGACATTCCTCTCCTACATGTAAAAATCTGTATTTTTTGCTAGAAATCTACTTATAACCCCCCAAACATTATATCTTTTTTAAAGCAGAGACCCAAGAGAATAAAATGGTGGGTGTTGCGCATTTTTATGCCATATGGTATTTGCACAGAGGTTTTTGAAGCACAATATTTTTGGGAAAAAAAAACACCCTAGCCCCTGGTTTACATTGATGAGATGTGGGAAACACAGATTCCTGTGCATTTCCCGCACCGCATAGCAATCGCACTGTGTTCATGTAAATTAAAAGTTAACGACACCCCAAAAGCAGGTCGCAAAACACAGTGCATTTGCCTGAACCAGATTGCATGGGTATGAACACCAGATTCAGTTCCCGTGTGAACAAAAAAAAGCTACCTGGACATGCAGATGAGCTGCAATTTGAGCCATTCAAAATGAATAGGCGCAAATTGCGGCACACAGATTCACATGTGGTGTGACAGTGTAAACCATGGCTTAATGAATTTTAATACACAAAAATCACAATATATACCCCAATTTTTTATAAAATTTGAGCGATGATGTTACACGAGTATATAGATACCAAACACGTCACGCTTTAAAATTGCGTATGCCCATGGAACAGCACCTACCTACGGTACCTAAAATCTCCATAGTTGTCGCTTTAAAAGCCTTTACAGGTTACCACTTTAGAAGTTACACAGGAGGTCTGCCACTAAAATGATTGCTCTCACTCTGACGTTCATGATGGTACCTCATATGTGTGGTGCTATCGCCATTTACATATACACGTGGGACCGACGTGTGCGTTCACATTTGCATGTCAACACAGAGGAATGGGGGCGCTTTATTTATTTTTTCAATTTTATTTATTTCATTTTTTTTTTTACACTGTTATTTAAATTTTTTGTTATCACTTTTATTGCTATCACAGTGGATGAACAATACCTCTTGTGATAGCATGGGCTGTTACAGGTCTTCTTTATGGAGAGATCTGAGGTCTATTAGACTCCAGATCTCTCCTCTGGCCTCCAAAGCATCTGATCAAATGGAGATCAGTTGGTTCTAATGCCGCGTACACACGACCGGAATTTCCGGCAGACCAGGTCCGATGGTCTTCCCGACTGACTTTCGGCGACGTTCCGACGGACTTTCTAAACAAACGGACTTGGCCACACATGAACGGACTAAGTCCGTTCATTTTGAATGTGATGACTAGGGGTGCAACGCATCAAAAAACTCACAGATCGGATCGTTCCTCGGATCAGAGTCATGGAACGGATCATTTTTCGGATCAGCAAATAATAACTGAATTTGCAAAAACCTGTGAAAATTCCACCACCATATAGTCCCCACTGTAATATACACAATCTCCCCACTGTAATTTACATCTCCCCCACTGTAATATCCACGTCATCTCCCCCATTGTAATATTGGCTGAGCATGGCTGGGTATGGCTGGGTATCTCCAAGTATGCCTGGGTATTACCGAGTATTTCAGGGCATGGCTGGGTATGGCAGAGTATTGGCAGGGTATTGCAGAGTATTGCAGAGTATTGGCAGGGTATTGGAGAGTATTGGCAGAGTATTGGCAGGGTAGTATAGCAGAGTATTGACAGGGTATTGGCAGAGTATGGAAGGATGGCTGTGACTGCAATTGTCACAGAGCAGCGCTGTGGACACTACAGATGCAGCCCACAGCGCTGCTGCCATCCGATCTCTCCCCTCCACTGTACAGATCGGTACACAGAGGGGAGAGAGGAACCGGCGCCATCATGACGCCGGTTTGTTTACAAGTGATCGCTCCTTCATTTGACGAAGCAATCACATTGTAAACGCCGACGGGTGCACCAAGATGGCCGCCGCTCCGGAACTAGGCCAAAGCTGCAGACTTTCCTAAGGCCGAGACCGCGGAGCGCAGCGTGTGCCGATCCGAACGGGGTGACCCGTTCGGATCCCGGATAGGTGACGATCCGTTTCACGCCTAGTGATGACGTAAGACGGGACTAAAAAAGGAAGTTCAATAGCCAGTAGCCAATAGCTTCCCCTGCGTTGAATTTGGTCCGTCGGACCAGCATACAGACAAACGGTTTTCCCGATAGGAATTTAGTCTGTCGGACAGATTTGAAACATGTTCTATTTCTAGGCCCGTCTGATTTTTTTTAATGAAAAATTATCGGATTAGCCCACACACGATCAGATTGTCCTAGGGACTGATTCTGTCTGACCTAGTCTGCCGGAAAGTCCCATCGTGTGTATGCGGCATAATGCTCCCACAAGCTGGTAATGGCTTGTTTATATAAGACCGAATGAGAGGAACAACTTCAGTTCCTTTCACTGTGTCCCAGGAAGTGGATCCCGCTGGTTGCATCCTTACCGGGCTCCCTATGGGACAAGAGAAGCGGTAAAGACAGCAGAGTAGGGGGATCTGCTGCCTGTAATAGTAATCCAGTGGTTCTATAGCTGCTCAGATTACTTTTACTTTGTGCAGAATCACTGGGGCTAAAAAATGATCCTCAATCAAGGATGTATATATATCCTTTGGACGGAAAGTGGTACATTTATTTTGTACCCCTTCAGGCCTTATGCTGCGTGCACACGGTCGGATTTTCCGACGGGAAATGTTGGATGTGAGCTTGTTGTCAGAAAGCCCGATCGTGTGTACACTCCATCGAACATTTGCTGTCAGACTTTCCACCAACAAATGTTAGCTAGCAGGTTCTCAAATTTTCCACCAACAAAACAGTGTTGTTGGAAAGTCCATCACACAAAAGTCTACGCATGCTCAGAAGCAGAAGCAGTCAGTCTTGTAAACTAGCACTCGTAATGGAGAATTAACATTCGTGACGTGGAAAATTATGAAATCTCCAAATGTAGCGCACATTCTCTTCTTCATTAATGGGATAATAATGAAGCTGCTTTGCTGGTGATACTGATGGCGTTATTGCAAACAAATTTTCAAACGTTTTTTTTTTTTTTGTGATATCAAGAATAATAATAATAATAGCACAAAATCTAAAACGCAAAAAGAAAAGTGCGAATCAACATTCACCAAACTTTTACTAACACAAAATTAGCAGAAGGAGCCCAAAGGGTGGCACTAAAGAGCTTATTTAACACCTAGCACATCTAGTACGTCACTACGTTCATAATTGTTTGCAAACATTTGTGTGTGACTGTGTGTATGCAAGACAAGTTGGAGCCAACACCCTTCGAACAAAATTCATACGGTTTTGTTGTCGGAAAGTCCGATCATGTGTACGGGGCATAAGGTTAAAACAAATGTTAATGCCTAAGCACAATTTTGCAATTTTTACATGTGTTAGTAAAACTGTACATATCATTTTGTGCATCCAGGTATATTATACCTTCATTTTTTCAGGACAAATTGGAGTTTTATTTGGTAGTAAATGGTAATAGTTATCTCCTAATTTATTTAACTATCAAAGGAAAACTGGTCCAAAATAGTAAAAAAAAAAAAAAAATAATTCCTGTACAGTGCATGGACCGCCACTGCTGAGAGAGTTTAGTTCTGTAACTGCTGACGTTTAACATTGAAATTTGCATATTATAACATATAAAACTCCTCTGTCCCTTGTACAGTTAGAAGCCCTCAAGCAGAATTTCACACTTACAATACACCCAATAATCAGATTATACGTATATGATTAAAAATAAAATCAAACCTATTCTAATTTTTTTTATTTTGAATCCAGGAACATTATTAATGATTATTGAACTCCACAAGTCTGGGCACCTGGCCAGGGCCCCGGCACAACCTTGACCCGCGCTGAGCGCTGTCTGACAGATGCAGTAATCTCATGTCGGGTCATAGTCCTCCTTCTCACTTCCTGTGTCGGGAATTTTAGGAAATGTGAGTGATGACACGGAGTTCTTTGAATGACAAATAAAAGAAATCCACCCAAAGGCTGACACCCCAAGGACTGGTGATTGGATTTATCCAGCTATGAAGATTAATTTAACCACTTGCCTACCGGGCACTTTCACCCCTTTCCAAGGCCATTTTTCAGCTTTCAGCGCTATCACACTTTGAATGACAATTGCGCCGTCATGTAACACTGTACCCATATGACATTTATCATTTTTTGCACACAAATAGAGCTTTCTTTTTGTTTTGTTTAACCACCACTGAGTTTTATTTTTTGCTAAAAAAACAAAAAAAAATGTAAAATGTGAAAAAAATAAAGTTTTTCATATTTTTTTCTAAAATTCTGCAAACACATAATTTTTCTCCTACACTGATGGGCACTGATAGGCTGCACTGATGAGGCAGCACTGGTGGGTACTGATGGGAACTGATAGGTGGGACTGATCACGGAGCACTGATGAGGCTGAACTGATGAGCACTGATAGACAGCAATGATGGGCATTGATAGGTGGCACTGATGGGCTGCACTGATGGGCTGCACTAATAGATGACACTGATGTTGAGGCACTGACTGGCAGCACTATTGGGCAAAGATTGGTGGAAATGGTGGGCACTGATTAGGGAGCATTGATGGGCACTAATAGGCAGCAATGATGGGCACTAATAGGTGGCATTGATGGGCAGCACTGATAGATGACACTGATGTTGAGGCACTGATTGGCAGCACTATTGGGCAAAGACTGGTGGCACTGGTGGGCACTGATTAGCAGTACTGATGGGCACTGATTAGCAGTACTGATGGGCACTGATTAGCAGCACTGGTGGGTACTGATTAGCAGTACTGGTGGGCAATGTTGGGAATTATGTCCCTTTAACAGAAACCAGTTATCGGCTTTCCTCTTTTATCCATCGTGAGGGAAAAAAAGCAGATAACCGGCTTCTGTTTACATTATGTGGTCAGCTGTCATTGGCTGGCAGCTGATCATACGCTAAAGGGCTGCTGTGATAGGCTCTTTACCCCGATCTGTAATCAGCCGAGTCCGAAGGACTAGGTGATCATAGAGCGCGCCGCAGGACATGCGTGGGCATGCGCGGGCAGTGCAAGTATGGGAGGACTTCCATGGACGCCGTCCTGGCATTGTAAGCCAGCACTGTAGCCGTCTTTCGGCTATAGTGCGGGAAGGAACTGGTTAAAGCCCAACTCTGAGAAAATGTTAAAGTATTCCTTGTAGGGGGGTTGCACCCACACTGCAAGGGTTATTAAATGATTTCTTCTAGGAGAGAGGAGAAAAAGCTGTACTTACCTGACCCTCCACTCCCATGACAAGCAGCGCTCCCCTGTGATCTGGCAATGGACTGTTGACTGTTCTTTGACATCCTCACATCCAGTGCAGGGCTATGGATCCTGATCTGGTCTTGAAGGCATCAGGACCTTAGACCAATTGAGTGTGAGAATGCAGATGCTGCGGGTGCCGATCTAGCTGTGGGGAGGAGTGGAGGATCGGGTAATCAAATCTCCTTGTACTGTTTCCCTAGACCTATACAAGTAATTAATCCTTGCAGGGCGGGCACAGCCCCACTGCAAGCGATGATCTTTTAGTTGCCCGGAGTTGGGCTTTAAGCACTTGCTGCAATACGACGTACCACCACACCACAGCTGTAGGCATCATCCTGGTATTGTTTCATTCAGCCGGCTGGGCACTTTCATGTAAAAGCAATCCTAAATAGCCGCTTGGATTTCTTTTACAAGCAGTAGGAGGCAGCCCCCCCCCCCTTCCTGCCGCCTTCTTTGGCTCTCCCGTCCCACCGGGGAGACTGGGATTGCGACTGGTGGTTCCGCTGGTTAACCGTAGAGCTGATCGGGGACCAGAACAGCCTTGATCATCTCTATGGTGGAAGAAACTGGAAGTGATGAGTATTTAGTCGAGTGTAAACAAACTCTTAGGCCGCGTACACACGAGAGGATTGTCCGTCCAACTTAGTCCGCTGAAACACATTTCAGCGGACAGTCCGCTCGTGTGTGGGCTTCAGCTGACTTTTTCAGCGGACAGTCTGGCGGACTAAGTCTTTCGGAATTTCCGTAATACAGTCCGTCCAACTTTGGTTTCAGCGGACAGTCCGCTCGTGAGTAGGCTAGTTGGACGGACTAAGTATGGCGCATGCTCAGAAAGGATTTACACGGCCGAAGGTTGCATTGCAGTGTATTGGACGTCGTATTTCTAGTCCCGTCGTACGTGCTGTACACGTCATCGCGCAAGCTTTCAGCTGTCTGTTCATTGTGTGTGGTCAAGTCCGTTCATTCAAAAGTAGGACGGACTGTCTGTCGGATTGTCTGACGGACTTAGTTAGCCAGACAGTCTGCCCGTGTGTACGCGGCTTTAGGCTGGATTCACACCGATGCATTTTTAGTGCTTTTTGCATTTTACAGATTTGCACTACAGAACATGTTCCATAGAAAACCATGATAAATGGACTGTAGTGCAAATCTGCAAAATGCAAAATCACAAAAAATGCATAGGTGTGAATCCAGCCTGAGACTCCATTCACATTTTTTGAATCTGCCCATTCACACCAATGCGTTTTTTCATGCTTTTTGCAGAAACGCAGGACATTATTTTTTAACATGGGTTCCTATGGAACTTGTTCACACCAATGCATTTTTGTGCCTTTGTGTTTTTAGAAAGGGTCAGGGATTTTTTTAAAATGCAAAACGCTGCTTTTTTGGTTCAGTAGACTTCAATGGAGAAGCTGAAGAAAAGAATGTAGTGCGTTTTTACTGCAATTTTGCCACAATTCGTATTTTTTTGTAATTTGGCGAAAAAAAAAAAACATTGCAGCAAAGTCGCAGTAAAATTACAGTAAAAAATGCAAAAAGCACTGCAGAAACGCTCAAAAGCAATATGCATAGATGTGAATAAAGTCTTACTACTTTGAAAAAAGCATTGGATCATACCAATTTTGGTATGATCCGAAGCTTTTAAGGGCAGGGCTTTTAAAAGACCCCAGATGTCTCAGTAAAGAGGATCTGTCACTGCCTATTGCTATTACAATGGATGTTTAGATTCCTTGTGATAACAATAAAAGTGATAAAAATAAAAACGTAAACGCACAGTTTAAAAATAAAATTTTAAATGAAGAAAAAAATGTCCCCATTCCCCTGTGCTTGAGCTCAAAGGGGAATGCACATGTTGGTCTTGCTTCAGGGCATAAACGGCAGTAACGCTTGTGAGGTATCACCACGAATGTCAGATCGAGAGCACCAAAACCTTTGTAAATCTAAAGGTAACTCAGTGTAACATGGTTTATAGTTTACTAAACAAGTATTATATTGTGTTTTTGTGCATTAAAATTTATTAAAAAAATTTTCTTCCAAAATAAAAAGCATAGGAAAAACCACTGTGCAAATACGGTGTGACATAAAAAAAATTGCAACACCCACTATTTTATTATCTAGGGTCTCTGCTTTAAAAAATATATAACATTTGGGGGTTTTTAAGTAATTTTCTATCAAAAAATGTATGTAAACAAAAAGTGGCAGAAGAAGGCTTGGTCTTCAAGTGGTTAATACTACAGGTTGCTGCACTTTGCACTCTGCCATCGCTGAATAAGGGGAATAAACAGCTTACCATTGCAACTTTGTCCTTTTTCAAACTGCTTCTGTCATCTGGATCCATATCTGGAATTTTAACATATAAACGTAGGAATAAGGCAAACAGGTATTTTGGAGGAAGGGTGCAGTAACAAACATAATTACTAACTAATTATTAACTAATTTATCTACAGTATTATGAGGTGATAAGTATTAGGGGAATAAGTAGCCACTCCAGAAGTAGACCTCCAGAAGATTTACCCCCCACCCCCACCACTCCTGACCAGGCCATTCTTTTGCGATGCGGCACTGCGTAATTTTACAGACAATTGCACGGTCGTGCGGCGCTGTACCTAAAAAAAAATGTATGTCCTTTTTTCCCCATAAATAGAGCTTTACTTTGGTGGTATTTGATCAACTCAGCGGTTTTTATTTTTTGTGCTATAAACAAAAAAAGAGCGACAATAAAAATAAAAAAAATATCTCTCTCTCTCTCTCTATATATATATATATATATATATATATATATATATATATATATATATATATATTCATATATATATATATATATATATATATATATATATATATATATATATATATATATATATATATATATATATATATATATAAATATATATATATATATATAATATTATATATATTTTATATAAAACATATCCAATAAAAATGTGAAAAGATCAAATTTTTTCATCAATTTTGGCCAATATGTATTCTGCTACATATTTTTGGTTAAAAAAAATACCAATAAGTGCATATTGATTGGTTTACGCAAACGGTATCGTATCTACAAACTCTAGAATAATTTTTTACTAGTAATGGTGGAGATTAGCGACTTATAGTGGAACTATGATACTGCATCAGACATTCGGACACTGACAATTTATGGGGACCAGTGACACTGAAACAGTGATCAGTGCTAAAAATATGCACTGTAATTGTACTAATGACACTGGTAGGGAAGGTGTTAACATCAGGGGTGATCAAAGGGTTAAACGTATGCCTGACCAGTACTTTGCTACTGTGGAGGAGGTGAATGTACTAGGAGAAAGCATGGATTGGTGCCTCTCGGTGAGACACAAGATCCATGTCTTCTGTAGTGACAGAACGGCGATCTGCCTTGTTTACATAGGCACATTGCCATTCTGCCTGTGTACCAAAGCTTGGCGGGTGCCGGGTCCCACACCCGGAAGTGCAGGATCACATCGCCTTGCCGCTGTATATTTACACAGTATACGCTCGGCAAGTGGTTAATAGAGGGTAGTATAGTACTATAGTATTTTAAGCAACAGACAGCATGAATTCATAAAAGACAGACGTTGTCAAACAAATCTGTTTTTTTTTTATGAAGAGGTAAGTAAAACCTTGGAAAGCGGGGTGGCTGTGGACATGGTTTACCTGAATTTTGCAAAAGTGGTTGACACAGTTCCTCACACATGGCTAATGTGTAAGGTAAAGTTTACAGGCTGTGCAAAGGAAAACCTGAAAACATGGCCCGTTGGGGATACTTGAGGACTGAGGTTGAGAACCACTGGTCTAAGGTTATCAGTGGTGCACCCCAAGGTTCAGTGCTGGGACCCTTATTTTTTTAATATCTTTATAAATGATATTGGGTCTGGGATTAAAAGTACCATTTCTGTCTTTGCAGATGACACCAAACTATGTAGTGGAATAACGTCCTTACAGGATGTCTCCAATTTACAAGCCGACCTCAATGCTCTGTCTAATTGGGCAACTATGTGGCAGATGAGGTTTAATGTTGATAAATGTAAAGTTATGCACTTGGGGGCTAAGAATATGCATGCATCATACATACTAGGGGGAGTACAACTGGGGGAATCAATGGTGGAGAAGGACCTGGGTGTTCTGGTGGATCATAAGCTTAATAATAGCATACAATGCCAAGCTGTGGTTTCCAAAGCGAGCAAAGTTCTTTCTTGTATTAAGAGAGGTATGGACTCTAGAGTGATATAATTTTGCCCCTGTACAAATCATTAGTAAGACCTCATCTGGAATATGCAGTTCAGTTTTGGACACCGGTTCTCAAAAAGGATATCAGGGAACTGGAGAAAGTGCAGAGAAGGGTAACCAAACTGATACGAGGCATGGAGGAGCCCAGCTATGAGGAAAGATTAGAGGAACTGAATCTATTTCTCGTGAGAAGAGGAGATTAAGGGGGGACATTATCAACATGTATATTTACATAAGTGGTCCATAGGGTGAACTTGGTGTTGAGTTGTTCACTTTAGGCTTGGTTCACACTGGATGCCGATGCGGCTCCCAGCAGGGGTCGGGGGTGTTCTGGTTCAGCGTTTTAGGTCTGATTTTATCTCAAATTTTGGGCTGTATTCGGACCTGAAATGGACCAAAAGACGCACAGGGCTCCTGTGCAATTCGCATCGGAGATATGTGAAACGGCTACATAGAGAGCCGGTCACATTCTCCTGCTATTGCAAATTGGATGCAGGCATCCTGCATCCAATTCGCAATAATGTGAACCAGGCCTTAAGGTCATCACTGAGGACAAGGGGGCACTCTTTACGTCTAGATGAGAGAAGATTTCATCTCCAAATACGGAAAGGTTTCTTCACAATAGGAACTTTGAAAATGTGGAATAGACTCCCTCCAGAGGTGCTCTGGCCAGCTCAGGAGATTGCTTTAAAAAAGGCCTGGATTCTTTCCTAAATGTACATAATATAACTGGATACTGACATTTATAGGTAAAGTTGATCCAGGGAATATCCAATGGCCTCTTGGGAGATGAAGAATATTTTTTCCCCCTCTACAGCAAATTGGATCATGCTTTGCTGGGTTTTTTTTTTACCTTCATCTGCATCAACTGTGAGTAAAGGATTGTGTACATGGGGTTTATTTATTTGTGTGTTTTTTTTTTTTTTTTTAACATGGGACAACCATATATGTCAGAGGACAGTAGTGAGTCTCAGGCAACAAAAAAAGTCATGTGTGCTAAGAGATGGAGGGATGGCTGTGTACATTAGAAGACAGAGCCCATGTAGTGTATGTCACATGACAGTTGTATATGTCAAATGCATGTTAGGCGATGAAAGATCATGGTGTGTGCCAGATGACGGAGGACATCGGTGCATGCCAGGGGATGGATGACATCAGTGCATGTCAGGTGACGGTGGATATCAGTGCATGTCAGGTGACAGTGGACAGCGGTGCGTGTCAGGGGATGGAGGACATCAGTGCGTGTCAGGGGATGGAGGACTTTGTCCATGTCAGGTGATGGAGGATAGTGGGGTGTGACAGGGGACAGAGGGCAGCGGTGCAGGTAGGGTGACGGAGGACATCAGTGCGCGTCAGGTGAAGGAGCACAGCGGTGCGGGTCAGGGGACATCGGTTCGGGTCAGGTGACGGAGGACAGCAGTGTGTCAGGTGACGGAGGATAGCAGTGTGTGTCAGGTGAAGGAGGACAGCGGTGCGTGTCAGAGGACAGCAGTGCGTGTCAGGTGACGGAGAACAGCAGTGTGTGTCAGGTGACGGAGGACAGCAATGTGTGTCAGGTGACGAAGGACAGTGGTGCGTGCCAGAGGATGGAGGACAGCGGTGCGTGGCAGGTGACAGAGGACAGCGGTTCCTGCCAGAGGACGGAGGACAGCGGTGCGTGTCAGGTGATGGAGGACAGCGGTGCGTGCCAGAGGACAGAGGACAGCGGTGCATGTCAGGTGACGGAGGACAGCGGTGAGTGCCAGAGGACAGTGGTGCGTGCCAGAGGACGGAGGACAGCGGTGCGTGTCAGGTGACGGAGGACAGCGGTGTGTGTCAGGTGACGCAGGAAAGCGGTGCGTGTCAGAGGACAATGGTGCGTGTCAGGTGACGGAGGACAGCGGTGCGTGTCAGGTGACAGAGGACAGCGGTGTGTGTCAGGTGACAGTGGTGTATGTCAGGTGCCGGAGGGCAGCGGTGCGTGTCAGGTGACGGAGGACAGTAGTGCATGCCAGAGGACAGCGGTGCGTGTCAGGCGACGGAGGACAGTGGTGCATGCCAGAGGACGGAGGACATCGGTGCGTGCCAGGTGACGGAGGACAGCGGTGCATGCCAGAGGACGGAGGACAGCGGTGCATGGCAGAGGACGGAGGACAGCGGTGAGTGCCAGAGGACGGAGGACAGCGGTGCGTGCCAGAGGACGGAGGACATCGGTGTGTCAGGTGATGGTGCATGTCAGGTGACAGAGGACAGCGGTGCGTGTCAGGTCACGGAGAGCAGCGGTGTATGTCAGGCGACGGAGGACAGCGGTGCATGCCGGAGGACAGCTGTGCGTGCCAGAGGATGGAGGACAGCGGTGCGTGCCAGAGGAAGGAGGACAGCGGTGCATGCCAGAGGACGGAGGCAGTGGTGCATGCCAGAGGACGGAGGACAGCAGTGTGTGTCAGGTGACGGAGGACAGCGCTGCGTGTCAGGTGACGGGGGACAGCAGTGCATGCCAGAGGAAGGAGGACAGCGGTGCGTGCCAGAGGACAGCAGTGCGTGTCAGGTGACGGACAGTGGTGCATGCCAGAGGACAGCGGTGCGTGTCAGGTGACGGAGGACAGTGGTGCATGCCAGAGAGCGGAGGACAGCGGTGCGTGCCAGGTGACGGAGGACATCGGTGCATGCCAGAGGACGGAGGACAGCGGTGCGTGCTAGAGGACGGAGGACAGTGGTGCATGTCAGGTGACGGAGGACAGTGGTGCATGTCAGGTGACGGAGGGCAGCGGTGTATGTCAGGCGACGGAGGACAGCGGTGCATGCTAGAGGACGGAGGACAACGGTGCGCGTCAGGTGACAGAGGACAGCGGTGCATGTCAGGTGACGGAGGGCAGCGGTGTATGTCAGGCGACGGAGGACAGCGGTGCATGCCAGAGGACGGAGGACAGCTGTGCGTGCCAGAGGACGGAGGACAGCGTTGCGTATCAGGTGACGGGGGACAGCGGTGCGTGCCAGAGGAAGGAGGACAGTGGTGCGTACCAGAGGACGGAGGACAGTGGTGCGTGCCAGAGGACGGAGGACAGCGGTGCGTGCCAGAGGACGGAGGACAGCGGTGCGTGCCAGAGGACGGAGGACAGCGGTGCGTGCCACAGGACGGAGGACAGTGGTGTGTGTCAGGTGACGGAGGACAGCGGTGCGTGTCAGAGGACAATGGTGCGTGTCAGGTGACAGAGGACAGCAGTGCGTGTCAGGTGACAGAGGACAGCGGTGCGTGTCAGGTGACGGAGGGCAGCGGTGTATGTCAGGCGACGGAGGACAGCGTTGCGTGCCATAGGACAACTGTGTGTGCCAGAGGGCGGAGAACAGCGGTGCGTGTCAGGTGACGGAGGACAGTGGTGCATGCCAGAGGACGGAGGACAGCGTTGCGTGTCAGGTGACAGGGACAGCGTTGCGTGTCAGGTGACGGGGACAACGGTGCGTGCCAGAGGAAGGAGGACAGCGGTGCGTGCCAGAGGACGGAAGACAGTGGTGCGTGCCAGAGGACGGAGGACAGCAGTGCGTGTCAGGTGACGGAGGACAGTGGTGTGTGCCAGAGGACGGAGGACAGCGGTGCGTGCCAGGTAAGCATGTAAGGTACAGTACACAACCTACCCTAGATAGAAATCCTGTATAATGATGATGATGTCAGTTGCGGTACCTACCATTAAGGTCGTCCTTGCACAGGATGATGTATTGACACACTTGTTCATGATTGTTGGTAAACTTCCTCATGAGATGGACCGCTGTCTCTATTGGAATGTGGCCGTAGAACTTCTCTCTCAGTCGCCGGACGCTCTTTTCCAGCTGTGGGAACAAACAGAATGAGTGCTAACTGGTAAGGACTACCCTACTGGTGATTATACTGGAATCTAGAGAGAAACAAACTTCAAACTGACCCCATCGTCTTGTTACATCAAGAAGGATACCAGTAGGAGACATTCTATTCTAATCCCGCGTACACACGATCGGAATTCTTGTCGGAAAAAGCTCTGATGGTTTTCCCGACAGAATGCCTACACATGGTCACACCAAATTCCGATCGTTTAGAATCGTACAACGGGACTAGAAAAAGGAAGTTCAATAGCCAGAAGCCAATGGCTTCCGTCTCGTAGTTGAATCTGAGCATGCGTGATTTTTGGCGTGTCGGAATTGCATACACACGATCGAAATTTCCAATAGAAAGTTTTTCCGTCGGGAAAATTGAGAACATGCCATCAATTTTTGGCTGGCGGAAATTCAGCCAGCTAAATTCTGATGGAGCATACACACAGTCGCATTTTCCGATGAAAAGCTCTCATCAGTCTTTTTCTGGCCGGAATTCCAATCGTGTGTATGCGGCATAAGTCCATGTGGCTGGTTGTCACCGAATGCCTGAACATTGCTAATCCTTCCATGTTTAGGACATGTACTGTGTATCCCTTAGAAGTAGATCCCACAATGATTCCTACACTGTATCCTGAGTCAAGCAAGAGTTGCCATACCTGAACCTGTACATGCTGCATACAGTGTGATAATAGTGGTAAATGGGCAGCCACAGGTGTGTGCCTCTACCATACAGGGGGTTGTGGGGTCCGGGGGGTCCGTATCCTCAATGGATCGCTCAGTCTGGATGCATTGCAGCTGCATGAACAGCAGGACTGGCATTCCTTTTTAAAAGGCGAAATGTCCTTAGTACAGGTTCTCTTTACAGAGCAGCTCAGCTAAGTGCTTTCATAGACAGGCTTGTTTGGAGAAAACAGTGACGGAGCTCTGCCATGTGTTTTTTATTTTTTACTTTTTGCTATATTAAATATCCCCCCCCCCCCAAAAAAAAAAGTAAAAAAATGTATTTCTTCAATTTAGGCCAGCATGTATTCTTCTACAAATTTTTGGTAAAAAAAAACGCAACAAGCGTATATTGATTGGCTTGCGCAAAAGTTATAGCATCTACAAACTATGGGATAGGTTTATAAAATTTTTATTATTTTTTTTTACTAGTAATGGCAGAGATTTTTAGCGGGCCTGCGAAATTGCGGCGGACAGATCGGACACTTTTAACACTTTTTTTTGGGACCACTGACATTTATAAAGCGATCAGAGCTAAAAATAGCCACTGATTACTGTATAAATGTCATTGGCAGGGAAGGGGTTAACACTAGGGGGCGAGATTAAGGGGTTAAGTATGTTCCCTAGAAGGTGTTTCTAACTGTATGGGGGGCTAGACTGACTGGAGGAGGAGTTAGATCACTGTTCCTAATCACTAGGAACACACAATCTCTCTCTCCTCCCCTGTCAGAACAGGGAGCTGTTTGTTTACATTGACAGATCCCTGTTCGGCCTGTCTCTGGAGCGATTGCGGGTGGCTGGCAGACATCGAGTCTGCCGGACCCGCTGATTGGCTCCAGGAAAGGGTGCACGCACCGCCCACAAATCGCTATGTATATGCCCCCCGAAGTACAATAATCGCAATTCGCACAGGGGAACCAACTTGCCGCAGAACAACTGTGGCGGGCGGTCTGTAACTAGTTAAAATAGAAATGTAAGGAAAACATTTGTGTAAAATCATGTGACAAAAACTACAGCCACCATTATTTTATTCTCCAGGGCCTTTGCTTTCAGCAAATCTATAATGTTTGGGGGATAACCAAACTTGAGGCCTAAAATGTATACTATAACGTGCGCCAAAGCTGAAAAAAAATGACCTGGGTAGCAAAGTGGTTAAAAAGAACTGCAAACAAAAACGGCGGTCATTTATCATCCAAACAATATAATGGTGGAATGATGACATGAAAGGGTTACCGTAATTAACTGCAGTGAGAGGGACGGCGTCAGTCAACAGTCAGTGTTTGGCTTGGCTGCTGTCTGGCTTTCTTTAGAACTTTGCTCTGTGCCAGAGAAGACTTGTTTACATTCAGACAAGGACAGTGAGAGAGGGAAATCACCATACATGCAGTCAAAGCAAACGACGCGCACCCATCAGAGGCCCATCACAGTGCTCTGCGCTCGCCACCTACAAGACAATAGCAATGCACAATCTTTTGGGGATTGTTTACACTTGTGGTGGGGTAATAAAAATAGGCAGTCGAGGCAGTTTTACCACCCCCCACTTTAGCTACACAGGTAACCGGATGGTGTTGTATAGATGCCACAGTCACATTTGCACCAAAAATGCAATCCTCTGATGCTTTTGGCGGGCAGTACCATCAATGAAATGGGGCAGCACGGTAATCGCGGTGCTGCAGTCCATCTAGGGTTAAAACGGTGTTCAGTAAGCAACGTATTGACAGGTGACCTGAAAGACAGCGAGGATCACTGTAATAGTGGGGGCTACTAAAATGATTCTCCACTTCGCAGGGATCCCACAGGTATGGTATATGTGTTAGGTGTGATAATTTAACCACTTCAATACTGGCCACTTTCACCCCCTTCCTGCCCAGGTCAATTTTCAGCTTTCAGAGCTGTGAATGACAATTACGTCACACAACACTGTACCCATATGAATTTGTTAGCATTTTTTTTTTTTTTTTTTTTGAGACAGAACTTTCTTTTGGTGTATTTAATTACCACTGGGGTTTTTTTCTTTTTTTGCTGAACAAACTAAAAAAGACTGAAAATGTTGAAAAAGAAAAAAACATTTGCAAATAAGTAAATTTTCTCCTTCACTGATGTGCATTGATAAGGCTGAACTGATAGGCACTGATAAGGCTGAACCGATGGGCACTGATGAGGCTTCTCTAATGTGCACTGGTGAGGCAACACTAATGAGGCAGCACTGATAAGCTGCACTGATGGACACTGATGAGGCTGCACTGATATGCACTGGTGAGGCGGCACTGATAAGCTTCACTGATGGACATTGATGAGGCTGCACTGATGAGGCTGCACTGATGAGGTGGCACTAATAAGCTGCACTGATGGACACTGATGAGGCTACACTGGTGTGCACTGGTAAGGTGGCACTAATGAGGCGGAACTGATAAGCTTCACTGATGGACACTGATGAGGCTGCACTGATGAGGCTGCACTGATGAGGTGGCACTAATAAGCTGCACTGATGGACACTGATGAGGCTACACTGGTGTGCACTGGTAAGGTGGCACTAATGAGGCGGAACTGATAAGCTGCACTGATGAACACTGATGAGGCTGCACTGATGTCATTGGAGAGGTGGCACTCATGAGGCGGCACGTAAAAGCTGCACTGATGAACACTGATTTGAGACTTTACTGATATATAATAGTGAGGTGGCACTAATGAGGCGGCACGTAAAAGCTGCACTGATGAACACTGATTTGAGGCTTTACTGATATATAATAGTGAGGTGGCACTAATGAGGCAGCACTGATAAGATGCACTGATGGACAATGATGAGGCTGCACTGATGTGCACTGGTGAGGTGGCACTGATAAGTTACACTGATAATCAGGGTAAATAATCTACTGACAGCCTTGCCGGTTATCGGCTCTCCTTTCCTCACACAGAAAGTGTGGGAGTAAAGGACCAGTGATCACATGGTAAAGGGCTGCTGTGATTGGCCTTTTACCCTGATCTGTGATCAACTATGTCCAAAGGACACAGCAGTCACAGATTGCACCCAATGGGCACCCGGGGGGTTCTGGGAGAACGTCCATGGACACCCTCCAAGAACTGGAGGACCTCATTGTAGCTGTCTTTCGGCTCTAGCGCAGTGGACAAGTGGTTAATACCCGGAATGGATTGTAAAAAATAAAAACGTTTGGGCAAAATCCACTTGTCAGACCAGATTTAATATTTTTTTCCTCTAACAGTTTCTCGTAACTTTTTTAGAATTTCCAAGTAACAATGTTGTTTACTATTGTACCATGTACACTATTATATGGGTCCTGGAATCACAAGCAGCCGTTTGTAAAAGCAAACAGTTCTTTATTACTTCCTCCAAAACAGGTAACATAAGTAGCTTCCTTCAGCACAGAGTAAACAGTTCACAGTTCCAGCAAAGCAAGGAACCATACAACTGTCTCGCTGACAAACTCATAGTGCCCCATACTGGGGTAGGTTCCACCGTGTTTCAGGGTGCCGGGCAGGCCACGCCGGTTCAGCAACGCGTGTCTCAGTTCCCAAGAGTGTTCACCCTTCCAAATTGTGGGCTTCTCCACATCACCTCACTGACAAGCCTCCCTTGCCTCGGGCCTAACCCCTTCAGGAGCCCTGGTAGTCAGGGTGTGGAGGTTGCTACTAAAATATATATGTGTTGTGAGTTATAAATGCCAACAATACCAAAAAATAATATAAATACATACATATATATATAGATATATATATATATATGTATCTATATAGATAGATAGATATATCTATATCTATCTACATATATATATATATATATATATATATATATATATATATATATATATATATATATATACATACAGTGCCTTGCGAAAGTATTCGGCCCCCTTGAACTTTTCAACCTTTTGCCACATTTCAGGCTTCAAACATAAAGATATAAAATTTAAATTTTTTGTGAAGAATCACCAACAAGTGGGACACAATTGTGAAGTGGAACGAAATCTATTGGATAATTTAAACTTTTTTAGCAAATAAAAAACTGAAAAGTGGTGCGTGCAAAATTATTCGGCCCCTTTACTTTCAGTGCAGCAAACTCACTCCAGAAGTTCAGCGAGGATCTCTGAATGATCCAATGTTGTCCTAAAAGACTGATGGTGATAAATAGAATCCACCTGTGTGTAATCAAGTCTCTGTATAAATGCACCTGCTCTGTGATAGTCTCAGGGTTCTGTTGAAAGCGCAGAGAGCATCATGAAGACCAAGGATCACACCAGGCAGGTCCATAATACTGTTGTGGAGAAGTTTAAAGCCGGATTTGGATACAAAAAGATTTCCCAAGCTTTAAACATCCCAAGGAGCACTGTGCAAGCGATCATTTTGAAATGGGAGTATCAGACCACTGCAAATCTACCAAGACCTGGCCGTCCCTCTAAACTTTCAGCTCAGGCAAGGAGAAGACTGATCAGAGATGCAGCCAAGAGGCCCATGATCACTCTGGATGAACTGCAGAGAACTACAGCTGAAGTGGGAGAGTCTGTCTATAGGACAACAATCAGTCGTAGACTGCACAAATCTGGCCTTTATGGAAGAGTGGCAAGAAGAAAGCCATTTCTCAAAGATATCCATAAAAAGTCTCGTCTAAAGTTTGCCACAAGCCACCTGGGAGACACACCAAACATGTGGAAGAAGGTGCTCTGGTCAGATGAAACCAAAATCCAACTTTTTGCCCACAATGCAAAACGATATGTTTGGCGTAAAAGCAACACAGCTCATCACCCTCAACACACCATCCCCACTGTCAAACATGGTGGTGGCAGCATCATGGTTTGGGCCTGCTTTTCTTCAGCAGGGACAGGGAAGATGGTTAAAATTGAGGGGAAGATGGATGCAGTCAAATACAGGACCATTCTGGATGAAAACCTGTTGGAGTCTGCAAAAGACCTGAAACTGGGACGGAGATTTATCTTCCAACAAGACAATGATTCCAAACATACAGCAAAATCTACAAAGGAATGGTTCACAAATAAACGTATCCAGGTGTTGGAATGGCCAAGTCAAAGTCCAGACCTGAATCCAATCGAGAATCTGTGGAAAGAGCTGAAAACTGCTGTTCACAAATGCTCTCCATCCAACCTCACTGAGCTTGAGCTGTTTTGCAAGGAAGAATGGGCAAGAATTTCAGTCTCTCGATGTGCAAAACTGATAGAGACATACCCCAAGCGACTTGCAGCTGTAATCGCAGCAAAAGGTGGCTCTACAAAGTATTAACGCAAGGGGGCCGAATAATTTTGCACGCCCCACTTTTCATTTTTTTATTAGTTAAAAAAGTTTCAAAAATCCAATAGATTTCGTTCCACTTCACAATTGTGTCCCACTTGTTGGTGATTCTTCACAAAAAATAAAAATGTTATATCTTTATGTTTGAAGCCTGAAATGTGGCAAAAGGTTAAAAAGTTCAAGGGGGCCGAATACTTTCGCAAGGCACTATATATATATATATAGAATATAATAATTTTCTGTGTACAATTATAGAGCAGGTTCCACCTCCCGCACATATAAATGTGTTAGTACATCAATATCCAAATATAGTGTGGCGCTTTTTTTACATGCAGTGTAATAAATAAACCTAATCAGTGAATGGCACAATTCAATACATTTTCAAAAATCAAATAAAAGCAGTTTTACTGCTACAGGGCGAAAACCTGTATACATATGTGATTTGGCTCTTCCGGTTATGGCACGTGCATGCGCATCCCCGGTAGCTCGCTGCCTCTGTGATCACACACAGCAGGAGCCCAGCGGCGGTTACCGCGGACTGGATGTCCGCCAGCACCCGCCGATTGTTCAGTACACAAGCAGAGCAGCGGTCTGTCAGGATGGAAGGCATTGATCGCCCCTGATGTTAACCCCTTCCCAGCCAGTGACAGTGCATATTTTTAGCAACGATCACTGTATTAGTGTCTCTGGTCCCAAAAAGTGTCAGGCCCCTTTCACACCTGTGTGAGTTGTCCTGCGACTTGGGACTGCAAAGTCGCATGGCAAGTTATACCCCGTGATTTCCAATGACTACAATTCATATCTGTGCGACTTTAAGTCGCACTGACTTCAAAGTAGTCCCTGTACTACTTTGGTCCGACTTTCATGCGAGTTGAGGTCCATAGACCTCAAGTTTACACAGGCATTCCTTAAAATCGTGGTAAAATCACGAAAAAATCATGTGAAAGGGGCCTTATGGGTTTATTTACTAAAACTAGAGAGGTCAAAATTAGTCACAATTCTGCAGCGAAACCAACCAGATTCCAGATTTTATTGCCAAAGCCTAATTAAACAAGCTGAGGTTAGAATCTAGTTGGTTTCTCTGCAGAATTGTGACTCATTTTGCCCTCTCTAGCTTTAGTAAATAAACTCCTTAGATCTCTTTCACACTGGAGGCCTTTTTTAAGTGCTTTAGCGCTAAAAAATAGCGCCTGTAAAAAGTCTCTTCTGCAATCCCAGTGTGAAAGTCCGAGTGCTTTCACACTGGGGCGCTACGCTGTCAGGACGTCAAAAAAAGTCCTGCAAGCAGCTTCTTTGCACTCAATGGGCCGACGCCAAAGCACCTGCACCTCGGCAGCGGCACTTTGCGGGCGTTTTAAACACTTTATTCGGCTGCTAGTGGGGATTAAAATTGCCATTGTTTTATAGCAGAAATATATCTTTTTTCAAAATTGTCAGTCTTTTTTTGTTTATAGCGCAAAATATAAAAAAACACAGATGTGATTAAAAGAAAGCTCTATTTGGGAGGGGAGAAAAGGACATCAATTTTATTTGGGTACAGCATCACACGACCACACAATTGTCAGTTAAAGTATAGCATTGCTATATGCAAAAAAATGGCCTGGTAAGGACGGGATGTAAATCTTCCAGAGGTCAAGTGGTTGAACAGTCTTCATACAGTGCTTCAATGCTTACACCACTTAGCCCACGTACACACGGTCGGAGATTTCGGCAACCAAATCTGTCGGATTTTGCCCGTCGGATTGAGTCCGACGGATTGTGCCTGAAACTGTTGCATACACACGGTCGGGCCAAGTTGGCAAAAAATCCGATCTTTCAGAACGTGATGACGTCATTTCGTTACGATGGGACTACATTCAGGCTAGTAGCCAATAGCTTTGATGTAGGAATTTGATCTGAGCATGCGTGGCACTTGGTCCGATCAAAATGCTCTACACATGATCGGATTAGGTCCGTCCGGCCCAGTTGGTCGGGAAATCTTTCCAACATGTTGGAAATTTGGATCGGACGGAGATTCGGACGGAATCAGTCCGATGCATACCACACACAGTCGGATTATCTGACGACGCGGTCCGATAAGACTCATTCCGACAGATTCTCCGACCGTGTGTACAAGGGCTTAGTGTTCTTGTATCCTTCACACACTTGGGAACCCTCCACCAGTTGTGCTCTCACCTCAACTCCATAACATAGAGAGCTTGCGTTCCCTTAGTTGGCTGCTGTTATTTCCCTTAAGCCTAGTGGTCCTTCTTGGAGGTAGACTCCCTCTATGACCCCTGGTTATTATCCAGCTTCTTCTTACAAAACCCAAGGTGCTATCCCTTTAAAGATCTCTCCAGCTCTCTCCTCCACGTCATAGCTTATATACATAGATGATACTAAAACGGCTCTTTAGCCTATTAACATTTTTATTGACTATTCTCTTGTGCAGAATATCACTCACATTACAAGGGTGCTCCAAACATAACCAGCATAAAACATATATAATCCTCCTTATGGATATTGGTGGTTATCTAATTTGTTATACCGATCCTCCATACTATCCTGAGCATCGTGAAGTCATTCAACAAACCCGACCCTACACATTTTGTCACCAGGTGATAAAGTCATGGGATAACACCTACGGCTTTGTAAGAAGAAGCTGGATCATAACCAGGGGCATAGAAAGAATCTACCACCAAGGAGGACCACTAGGCATATTACGGAAATAACAGCAGCCCACTGAGGGGAACACAAGCTCTCTATGACCCTACATGTTATGTGAGGTCGGTCATGGAGTTAAGGTGAGAGCACAACTGGTGGAGGGTTCACAAGTGTGTAAAGGATACAAGAAAACTAAGCGGTGTAAATAAGAATTGAAGCACTATATGAAGACTTTCATTTTTGTTTATTGAATTGTACCATTCACTGATTACATTTATTGTACTGTGTGTAAAGAAGTGCTACACCATATTTGTATATCAGGGTTTGGAGGCTCTTCCCACCCCAAAACTCTTCAAGCCTGCACAATTCCGGTTCCCTAATATGGACTTATCCAACCAGAGAGTACTGGAAATCGGTCCTCTCTTTAGCCAAATTCCCCCAAAACACATCACTCTGTATGGGTGAGAACCGGAGTACTCAGCAATGTCTCCAAAACTGTCCCCCTTAAAAGGACTCCAAATTAAATATTGAGGAAATGTGCCTGCAGTCTAGGACACATTCCCGATGTCCTGTACACCCCCAAAAAAATACCAGCATGAGCGTACAAGGGTTCGCACTTTTGCCAATTTTTACACAAAATTTGATGTTACTACCTTCCCGTCCGGCCTATAGTGGTGGTGGCTTTACCTTTGTGACTGGGCGTCATATGATGTCCTCCAGAACAGGCCGTTCGTGTGTGCCCCGGGGGAGAGCAGCTTGGTGATCGTGATGCGATGTGTCCCTTGAACACAGCGCATCACCAATCACAGTGAAGAGCCTATGATGTAGGCTCTTTACCATGTTATCAGCTCTGTCCAATCACAGCTGATCACAATGTAAATAGGAAATGACAGTTATTGGAATTCCTCACCTCATGCTGACAGCATGTGAGGAGAGGAAAGCTGATAAGCAGCATTCCTCATTGGGGACATCTGCACTGATAATCAGTGACCTGATTATCAATGCAACCCCATCAGTGCTGCCCCTTCAGTGCCCATCAGTGATGCCTGTCAGTGCCCACCAGTGTTGCCCTTCAATGATGCCTGTCAGTGCCAATCGGTGCCCATCAGTGATGTCTGTCAGTGCCCATCAGTGATGCCTGTCAGTGCCAATCAGTGATGCCTGTCAATCCCAATCAGTGCCACCTATCAGCACCCTCTATCAGTGCTGGCTATCAGTGTTTATCAGTGCCTGTCATTGCGGGCTATCAGTGTCCATTAGTGCTGTCTGTTAGTGCCACCTATCAGTGTCCATCAGTGCTGCATATCAGTGCCTCCTATCAGTGCCACCTATCAGTGCATATCAGTGCCTTCTCATCTGTTGCCATCAGTGCCCATCAGTGCAGCCTTATCAGTGCTCATCAGTGCCACCTCATTGGTGCACATCAGTCAAGGAGAATAGTTCCTAATTTACAAAATGTTATAACAGAAACTAAGAAAAACTTTTTTTTTTCAAAATGTTCGGTCTTTTTTCGTTTGTTTAGCAAAAAATAAAAACCCCAGTGGTGATAAATGCCAGAAAAAAAAAAAGCTCAATCTGTCTCAAAATGATAAAAATGTTGTTTGGGTACAGCGCTGCATGACCTCGCAATTGTCATTCAAAGTGCGACAGTGCTGAAAGCTGAAAATTGGGCTGCGCATTTTAACCACTTTCAGACCGGACCATTTTGCTGGTCAATGACCAGAGGTCTTTTTACAATTTGGCACTGCGCTGCTTTAACTGGTAATTGCGCGGTCATGCAATGTTGTACCCAAACAAAATTTGCATCCTTTTCTTCCCACAAATAGAGCTTTATTTGATGGTATTTGATTGCCTCTGCGATTTTTATTTTTTGCGATATAAACGTAAAAAGACCGCAAATTTTGAAAAAAAATGATATTTTCTACTTTTTGTTATTAGAAAAATCCAATAAACTCAATTTTAGTCATACATTTAGGCCAAAATGTATTCAGCCACATGTCTTTGGTAAAAAAAAAGTCAATAATTGTATATTTATTGGTTTGCGCAAAAGTTGTCACATCTACAAACTAAGGTAAGTTTTCTGGAATTTACGCAGCTTTTAGTTTACGACTGCCTATCTCATTTCTTGAGGTGCTAAAATGGCAGGGCAGTACAAAACCCCCCCAAATGACCCCATTTTGGAAAGTAGACCCCCTAAGGAAATTGATAAGTGGCATGTTGAGCCCATTGAATATTTTATTTTTTTGCCTCAAGCGATTGAATAATGACAAAAAAAAAATTTTTTTTTTTTTTTACACAAAGTTGTCACTAAATGATATATTGCTCACACATGCTATGGGTATATGTGAAATGACACCCCAAAATAAATTCTGCTGCTTCTCCTGAGTACGGGGATACCACATATGTGGGACTTTGTGGGAGCCTAGCCGCGTACGGGGCCCCGAAAACCAAGCACCGCCTTCAGGCTTTCTAAGGGCGTAAATTTTTGATTTCACTTCTCACTACCTATTACAGTTTTGAAGGCCATAAAATGCCAAGATGGCACAAAACCCCCACAAATGACCCCATTTTAGAAAGTAGACACCCCAAGCTATTTGCTGAGAGGCATGTTGAGTCCATGGAATATTTTATATTTTGCCACAAGTTGCGGGAAAATTACAAACTTTTTTTTTTTTTTTCACAAAGTTGTCACTAAATGATATATTGCTCACGCATGCCATGGGCATATGTGAAATGACACCCCAAAATAAATTCTGCTGCTTCTCCTGAGTACGGGGATACCACATATGTGGGACTTTTTGGGAGCCTAGCCGCGTACGGGGCCCCGAAAACCAAGCACCGCCTTCAGGCTTTCTAAGGGCGTTACAGTTTTGAAGGCCATAAAATGCCAAGATGGCACAAACCCCCCCCCCAAATGACCCCATTTTGGAAAGTAGACACCCCTAAATTTAGGGGTACACTAGTGAGACTAGGTAATAAATGGCGGGTGCCCTGAAACTATAAAAAAATAACTAACCAACCAGCGTCACCTGTAACAGTTAAATGGTGATCACTGGTGAAAGGGTTAACTAGGGGGCAATCAGGGGGCTTTATGCGGTAGTATATGGGGGTCCCTGGCGCTATAAAAAGCTGCGGCGAACCTAAATACCTACCTGCCTAACTAGCGTCACCTGTGACACTAATACAGCGATCAGAAAAAGGATCGCTTATTAGGCTGGGTTCACACTGGAGCGATGCGGGAACGTCACGAATCCGCGGCGGGTTCCCGCATCGCATGCCTCCCGGCGGCAGTTCACACTGCCCTATGCGAACTGCTGGGAGTGTCAGTGAAATGTTAATGACACCCCCAGATCAGTTAGCATATCGCAGTGCGATCTTCAAACTTGGATCGCATGGTGTGAACACCCATGCGATCCGATTCTGCTGCGGACCAAAAAAAGGGTCCCATGCGAGTTTGCGGCGGGTGCGACGCGAATTCAGCCATACTATCTGTATGGCTGAACTCAAATCGCACAGAGATCGGATGTGATTTGCACTGCAGTGCGGTGCGAATCACATCCGTTCTCATAAACCGCTGCAATGTGAACCCAGCCTTAGTGACACTGGCGACGGGGGGTGATCACGGGGTTAAACCTTTATTGGGGGGGTTAGGGGGGTACCTTAGAACTAAAGGGGGCTAACCCTAACTGCCCTAACAGTTATTACAGTCAAAAATGACACCAATGCAAAAAAAAACTGTGACTGGGGGGCAGGGGTAATTGGGGGGGTGATCGGGGGGGTGTGAGTGTGCCTGGCATGTTCTACTGTGTAGTGACGTGTTGGTGCAACTCACCGATCCTCTCTCCTCGGTGTCGGAACGAAAAATACCGACACGGAGGAGAGATTACATCACTTCCTCTCCTGTGTTTACATTACAGGAGAGGAAGTGATGTCACAAAGGATTTCTATTCGTCTGGAGTGATCGCGAGGGGGTGGCCATGAATGAATGGCCGCCCCCTCATCCGGGATCGCTCCTGAACGAATACCGACCGCCGCAGGCACCGGGCGGGGGCCCGATCGGGCCCCCGACCCGCGGGAAGGCAGGGACGTACATGTACGCCCTTATGCCTGCCCGTGCCATTCTGTCAACGTACATCGTCGTGCGCCGGTCGGGAAGTGGTTAATCTGCCACCCCAGATTCAAGCTACTCATTTTCCACGAACAGCGCAATGAACATATTTCTTCTACTACTCCATAAAGATGGAGTCAAATGGTCTGCGACTCAGGCAAGTGCAAGTTAACTGTACTCAAAACTGGACAATAACTATTCCAAAAAAACATACCTGGAGTTCAGCATCAAGGTCAAGTTTGCATATTTTTTTAATGTGAACCACTAAAAAAACACAACAGCACTGCAAGAGCCCCCCCCCCCCCCCCCATTAACACATTGGGGGTTATTTACGAAAGGCAAATCCACATTGAGCTAAAAGTGGACTTGAAAGTGCAGGCGCTCCCAATCTAAGGGGTAGATCTGAAATGAGGGGAAGCTCTGCTGATTTTATCATCCAATCATGTGCAAGCTAAAATGCTGTTTTATATTTTCCTTGCATGTCCCCCTCGGATCTACAGCGACTTTACTTCCAAGTGCACTTTCTGTGCAAAGTGGATTTTCCGTTAGTAAATAACCCCCTAACTGTGTTGATGGGGGAAATCTAGCAATTTTCTTTTCCTCCACTCGTGGTGGAAGGAAAGAAAACTGAACGATCTATGGCTGCTTTAGAGGCCTGTTTAAACTAGTTATGGTCTCTGAAAAGCGTTCCGCATTCAGATCAGTTTTCAGAAAGCATTTGACAGCTTTAAGCTTTAACCTCTTGGACCCTGCATTAGCCAGTCACAACCTTACTGGTCAGTAATGGGTCAATAAGATTGTGACGGGCTAATGCGTGAATGGGAGAAAACGTTTGATTTCCTCAATGTCTGTTGTGTCTACAGGACAGGAGCGGATGAGAAATCTCTTGAATAGAACACAGATGGCTATGAAAACCCCAAATTAATAAAAAAATACTTTACCTTAGGTATACTGTACATTTATTTTCAGATGTAGCAAGAAGAACTAACATTTGGGTAAGAAAAAAAGGCCGCTTCTCCATATAAGGGACACATGGGGGGTTATTTACAAAAGGCAAATCCACTTTGCATACAAGAGCACTGCAAGTGCCCTTGAAAGTGCACTTGGAAGTGCAGTTGCTGTAAATCTAAGGGGTAGATCTGAAATGAGGGGAAGCTCTGCTGATTTTATAATCCAATCATGTACAAGCTAAAATGCTGTTTTTTATTTCCCTTGCATGTCCCCCTCGGATCTACAGCGACTTTACTTTCAAGTACACTTGCAGTCCAAAGTGGATTTGCCTTTAGTAAATAACCCCCCCCCCCCCCCCCATGGTTTCCCAAGAATGTCTGACGTTTCCTTCCCCAGAACTTCTCAGTCATGTGAGCAAAACTAAAAGAATCAAACCAGAAACAAATTTCTCTATCTGAAACTGACAAGTGCCATCTATGACTGACAGTTGAGGAAATAGAAATGACGTGGCCAGGAAATGAGGATCCCTGACAGCAGATGTGTACATGGCTTGGTTAGAGAACACAGATAAGGTTGATTTACTAAAGGCAAATAGACAGTTGCCCCAGAGCTTAGTAAATGAAGAAAAGCTTCACTTTGCAAAGAATACCCAATCACGTGCAAGGAAAATCCTCCAGCAGAGAGGCAGAATGGCGGTCTGCCGAAGTAAACAAGACAGAATGCCGAATGCATGGATCTATGCCTTCCCCTAGTAAAGGCATCTCTCACACTACACAAACACACAGGCTATGCACACAGTAAACCCTTTGATCGCCCTTGGTGTTAACCCATTCCCAGTGTCATTAGTACAGTGACAGTGCATATTTTTTTAGCACTGATCACTGTATTGGTGTCACTGGTCCCCAATAAGTGTCAGTTAGTGTCCAAATGTCCACCGCAATATCGCACCTAAGTGCCCTCCCTGTACGCACCCGATACAAGTCAGCACCTAAGTATCCTACAAAAGGAATCCACTGTATAGAACAGACTGATAGAATTTTCTAATAAAGACCACACAGATGTTTAGCTTGTGAAAGGTATATACAGCTTTATTAGTTAAAAAAATGTATCTTAAAAATGTAAAAGTGTTAAAATAATAACATATGTCAGCACCTTCCAGCGATGGGACGACAATGTTGTCAGCAATTGAATTCAATCCGGATAACGCGAAATGTCCCTTCTATATGTATGAATAGCGCAGTGTAAAAACATTTCGTTTTGCCTTTCTTGGATTTGCTTATAGACACTTTGCATTTTACAACTTTATACGTACTCTCTGCAAATGACATGAACAGTGAAGTCTCTGCTTGTATCTTCACCCCTGCTGTTAATAACACAATCCGTATATCTTCTATATACACCTCATACATCACACTTCTCTATCTGTGGACTTATTGGTCTGATTGTTATAGATGTCTAGATGTAGAACTTCTTTTCTAGATCATATTAGGCTGGAATCATTTTATCTCCTATGTTTTTCCCCCAGCCCTAGAGGCTCATATAACGTGTCATTAACTAATAGGACGCTGTGATTCAGTTAGAGATGACATCACAATACGATCATCCCATCGCTGGAAGGTGCTGACATTTGGTATTCTTTTAACACTTTACATTTTTAAGACACATATTTAGAACTAATAAAGCTTATTACTTTTTACAGGCTAAACTGCTAGTAGTCATTCTATACAAGCCAGTGACTGAGTACTGCCCTTGTTCTGTAAGCACCCAATACAAGCTGGCACCTAAGCTCCGTAGTCACCCTTCTTGCTCTGTAGACACACAATATCAAGCTGGTATCTAATCACCTTTCCTGCTCTTTAGTTACCCTATACAAGCCGGAAACTAAGTACCCTCCTTGTTCTGTAGATACCCAACGCAATCTGGCACCTAAATGCCCCTCTTACTCTGTAGTCACCCTGTACAATCTGGTATATAAGGTACCCGCTTCTTGCTCTGTAGTCATCCGATACACGCTGGCACCTAAACACCCTACCTGCTATGCAGACACTCAATACAAGCAGGCACCTAAGCACCCTTCCTGCTCTGAATTTACCATCAGTATCCTCCTTGTTCTGTGGACACCCAATGCAATCTGGCACCTAAGTGCCCCTCTTACTCTGTAGTCACCCTTTACAAGTTAGCACATAAAGCCCCCACCCCTCCTGCTCCATACCCCCCCCCCATAGAAGCCTGCACCCCTCCTCCATATTCCCTCTATAGAAGCCTGCACCTCTCCTGCTCCATAGAAAGTCCCCCTCTATAGAAGCCTGTACCCCTCCTCTATAGGGGGACTATGAAGCAGGAGGGATGCAGGCTTCTATAGGGGGAATATGGAGAAAGAGTGGTGCAGGCTTCTATGGGGGGGCTATGGAGGAGGCCCCCTATAGAAAGCCTGCACCCCTCCTTCTTCATAGCCCCCCTATAGAAGCCTGCATCCCTCCTGCTCCATAGTCCACCTATAGAAGCCTGTGTCCCTCTTTCTCCATAGTCCCCTTATAGAAGCCTGTGTCCCTCCTGCTCCATAGTCCCCCTATAGAAGCCAGCGTCCCTCCGGCTCCATAGTCCCCCTATAGAAGCCTTCATCCCTCCTTCTCCATAGTCCCCCTATAGAATCCTGCGCCCCTCCTTCTTCATAGTCCCCCTATAGAATCCTGTGCCCCTCCTTCTTCATAGTCCCCCTATAGAAGCTTGTGCCCCTCCTTCTTCATAGTCCCCCTATAGAAACCTGCAGCCCTCCTCCTTCATACTCCCCCTATAGAAGTCTGCACCCCTCCTTCTCCATAGCCCCCCTATAGAAGCCTGCACCCCTCTATCTCCATAGTCCCCCTATATAATCCCTCACCCCCTTCTCCATAGTACCCCTATAGAAGCCTGCACCTCTCCTTCTCCATAGTTCCCCTATAGGATTCCGCACCCCCCTTCTCCATAATCCCCCTATAGAATCCTGCACCCCTCCTGCTCCATAGTCCCCCTATAGAATCCTTCACCCCTCCTACTCCATAGTCCCCCTATAGAAGCCTTCGTCCCTCCTTCTCCATAGCCCCGCTATAGATTCCTGCGTCCCTCCTTCTTCATAGTCCCCTTATAGGATCCTGTACCCCCTTCTCCATAATCCCCCTATAGAATCCTGCACCCCTCCTGCTCCATAGTCCCCCTATAGAAGCCTGCATCCCTCCATCATAATCCCCCTATAGAATCCTTCACCCCTCCTGCTCCATAGTCCCCCTATAAAAGCCTTCGTCCCTCCTTCTCCAGTCCCCCTATAGAATCCCGCGCCCCTCCTTCTCCATAGTCCTCCTATAGAATCCTGCACCCCCTTCTCCATAGTCCCCCTATAGAATCCTGCACCCCTCCTTCTTCATAGCCCCCTTATAGAACTGTGCACCCCTCCTTCTCCATAGCCCCCCTATGGAATCCTGCGTCCCTCCTTCTCCATAGTCACCCTATAGAAGCCTGCACCCCTCCTTCTTCATAGTCTCCCTATAGAAGCCTGCACCCCCCCTTCTCCATAGTCCCCCTATAGAAGCCTGCAACCCTCCTTCTCCATAGTCCCCCTATAGAAGCCTGCACCCCCCGCTCCATAGTCCCCTATAGAAGCCTTCGTCCCTCCTTCTCCATAGTCCCCCTATAGAACCCTGCACCACCCCCTTCTTCATAGTCCCTCTATAGAATCCTGCACCCCTCCTATTTCATAGCCCCCTTATAGAACTGTGCACCCATCCTTCTCCATAGTCCCCCTATGGAATCCCGCGTCCCTCCTCCATAGTCACCCTATAGAATCCTGCACCCCTCCTATTTCATAGCCCCCTTATAGAACTGTGCACCCCTCCTTCTCCATAGTCCCCCTATAGAAGCCTGCACCCCTCCTTCTTCATAGTCCCCCTATAGAAGTCTGCACCCCCCTTCTCCATAGTCCCCCTATAGAAGCCCGCAACCCCTCCTTCTTCATAGTCCCCCTATAGAAGTCTGCACCCCCCTTCTCCATAGCCCCTCTATAGAATCATGCACCCCCTTCTCCATAGCCCCCTATAGAATCTTGCACCCCTCCTTCTTCATAGCCCCCTTATAGAACTGTGCACCCCTCCTTCCACATAGTCCCCCTATGGAATCCTGCACCCCTCCTTCTTCATAGTCCCCCTATAGAAGTCTGCACCTCTCCTTCTTCATAGTCCCCCTATAGAAGTTGGCATTTCCACACCCCTTCTCCTCAGTAGTCAGAAATTGCGCAATAGCCCCACTAACGGTCACATGGTGACGTCTGGCTGACATCTGCTGTAGGTGCCCCCGGGGTGCCATGTGTGACCCTTAATTCTGCGTGACCCCATCACATGGTGCCAGGGACATGCGCTGCATTACAAAGATGCCCTGTATGGGAGTGCCAGGGTCCTATACAAACCCGTGACCGCTCCTCACCCACATGCATGGGCAGCGTGTGCTGACAGTCCTCAGGACGCAACAAAACGCACAATACCGCAAACTCTGCAGAACCACAACTCCCAGCATGTCCTCATCACCCTGAGCTGCCTGGGCCTTGTGGTTCACCAACACCCGGTGGGCTCCAGCCCCTCCCCCATCCCGGGCACACACCCACCTCCAGCTCCTCCGCCAGGTTCCCCTGCATGATGGCGGCGTGTACCGGGACCGTTCCTGCCCGCTGATCACCGTCCGCCTGACTGTTCCGGGTCCGCCCGCCAGAGGAGGGCCGGGGGGAGGGGAGGCGGTGTGTGTCCGGGGCTGCCTGCAATCCTGATCATCATCACCTCCTCCGGGGCTGTCATCATCATCGTCCCCGGCTTCACTCTCTACATCTCACATCACTCCTTAGATAACCATTCTGCCATGGCAGCCCCCATCTATATGCCTTTCCTACAAACTGACGCTGCATCAACGCGTAACGCATTGCACAGATTGCGTGATCGTGCCCTCCCATGCATCGTTATAACGCATTGCACACATCGCATGATCGCGCCCTCCCATGCATCATAATGCATTGCACAGATCGCATGATCGCGCCCTCCTATGCATCCTCATAACGCATTGCACACATCGCGTGATTGCGCTCTCCCATGCATCATAACGCATTGCACACATCACATGATCACGCCCTCCCATGCATCATAACGCATTGCACACATTGCATGATCACGCCCTCCCATGCATCATAACGCATTGCACACATTGCATGATCGCGCCCTCCCATGCATCATAACGCATTGCACACATCGCATGATCTCGCCCTCCCATGCATCATAACGCATTGCACACATCGCATGATCTCGCCCTCCCATGCATCATAACGCATTGCACACATCGCATGATCTCGCCCTCCCATGCATCATAACGCATTGCACACATCACATGATCGCGCCCTCCCATGCATCATAACGCATTGCACACATTGCATGATCGCGCCCTCCCTTGCATCATAATGCATTGCACACATCGCATGATCGCGCCCTCCTATGCATCCTTATAACGCATTGCACACATCGCGTGATCGCGCTCTCCCATACATCATTGTAACGCATTGCACACGTTGCGTGATTGCGCCCTCCCATGAATCGTTATAACGCATTGCACACATCGCGTGATCGAGCCCTCCCATGCATCGTTGTAACGCATTGCACACATCATGTGATCGCGCCCTACCATGCATCGTTATAACGCATTGCACACATCGCGTGATCGCACCCTCCCATGAATTGTTATAACGCATTGCACACATCATGTGATCGCGCCCTCCCATGAATCGTTATAACGCATTGCACATGTCGCCTGATCGCGCCCTCCCATGCATCGTTATAACGTATTGCACACATCATGTGATCGCGCCCTCCCATGGATCGTTATAACACATTGCACACATCACGTGATCGCGCCCTCCCATGAATCATTATAACGCATTGCACACGTCGTGTGATCGCACCCTCCCATGCATCGTTATAACGCATTGCACACATCGCGTGATCGCGCCCTCCCATGCATCGTTATATCGCATTGCTGTACACACAAACTGTATGGCTGAATTTGCATTGCATTCGGACCAAACTCATGCAGGACCCTTTTTTTGTCCAACACCCTTGTGATTCGATTCTGTAAATCGCATTGCGTTTTGCAAACTGATTGCGGGGTGTCGTTAACTTTATTATTATTATTCATTTATATAGCGCCAACAGTTTACGCAGCGCTTTACAATGTATAGGGGGGGACAACACAATTACAGTACAATACAAAAGGTACAGGAGGGCCCTGCTCGTAGCGCTTACATTCTAAAGGTAGGGGGTGGTGGTACAAAAGGTAATAGCTGCAGAGAATGATTTGATGGGGGTGGCTCGGGGACAGTTAGGTGGGTGTGGGATAGGCTTAACTTAATATCAATTCGCATGAACAGGTTGCGATTTTGATGCAGCAAGGATTTGCAGCACATCTACTGTGAACCAGTCATGAGAGAAATCTTGGAAGCTGTCGGTGGCTACAGACTCTTGTGGCCTGCTTTAACAGATCTTCCGGCCCTGGGTACCTGTTTAACCACTTACCTACTGGGCACTTTTCCCCCCTTCCTGCCCAGGTGTATTTTCAGCTTTCAGTGCTGTCGCACTTTGAATGACAAGTTTATAATTTTTTATCATCTTACACAAATAGAGCTTTCGTTTGGTGGTATTTAATTACTTATAGACTCCTGATCCCTCCATAAAGAGTAACTGTCACTGCCTATTACTGTCACAAGGGACAAAAAAGTGAAACTTCCGCTTTAAGCACTCCTCGCCCCCTGACCTGCCATGTTTGGCATGCCATTTTGTTTGGGGGAGAGTGTGTACCCTTTTTTTCGTGGGACTTCCTGTCCCACTTCCTGCTTCCTATCTTCGGCCGCCAAGGCGACTCCTCTTCTCGCCCTAGGCGGCTCCTCCCTGACAGCAATCTTCTGGGACACAACTCAGGTCCCAGAAGATCGGCTGGCCAATAGCAGAGCGCAGCACAACTCACGCATGCGCAGTGCGCGCCAGGCCGTGAAGCCATAAGCTGTCACGGCCAGGTGCCCACAGTTACCATGACGGTGCTAAGGAGAGGGAGAGAAGGCGGCCACATCACTGGACCGTGGGACAGGTAAGTGTGGGTTTATTAAAAGTCAGCAGCTATGCTTTTTGTAGCTGCTGACTTATAATAAACGAAAAAACAGGTGGAACTCCGCTTTAAGTGTAAAAATAAAATAAATAAGAAAAAAAAGTGTAAAGCGTCCCATCCTCACGCCGAGAAGCAAGCGCCCTCGAGTCGCACCCTCAAATGTAAACAGTGTTGAAAGGTGAGGTATCACCTTGTGCGGTAGCACCATGATCCTTAGAGCGAGAGCAATAATTCTAGCCCTAGACCTCCTCTGTAATTCTAAACGGATAACCTGTAGAAATTTTTAAAGCGTCGTCTATGGAGATTTTTAAGTACCGGAGTTTGTCGCCAATCCACGAGTGTGCGCAATTTTAAAGCGTGACCTGTTAGGTATATATTTTCTCGACGTAACATCATCTTTCACATTATACAAAAAAATTGGGCTAACTCTGCTGTTTTGTTCATGCGCGGGCCGAATGGTTTGCCCAACGCTAGCTACCATCCCTGTGAACGAGCCATATAACTGACATAGCTCCCCACGATTGTGCACGAAGGTGATTTATCCGGCATCAAGGCATGCCAAGATGATACTACTAAAATTGCTGGTGGCAGAAGCACTGATGTGTCCGATTACAGGAGAGGAGATCATAAAGGTCATATATACATTCCCAGGAGAGAAAGCACCAGGCCTAGATGGTATTCCTATGGACTTTTATAAGAAATATGGAGCTTTACTAGCTCCAAAATTAGCAGAAGTATTTACAAGTGGTCTATTGAAAGGAGTCCTTCCAGACTCAATGAGGCCTGCACACATATAACCTTATTATACAAGGAAATTATATATTATATTATACAAGGAAAGACCCAAAACCAGGGGCGGACTGACAACTCATGGGGCCCCCGGGCAAAAGGAGATTATGGGCCCCCCAGGCAATCAGAGATTATGGGGCCACACAGTATACACACACACAGTATACAATCACACAGTATACACATACATGTACACACAGTATACACAGAGATGTTTCTATTGGCTGAGAAGGTACTGGAGAGTTGGGGCAACTATAATCTAAGGATTTTTAGACCAAAAGGATTGTTGGTAAGGGACATTTCAGAGACAGATATAAAAAAAACACAGATTTTTACATACTGTCCCTGGTTTTACTGACGCTGGCAACCCTGATGGGGCCCCCTAGTGGCCCAGGGCCCCCGGGCAGTGCCCGAGTAGCCAAATGGTCAGTCCGCCCCTGCCCAAAACGATGTTCTTCATACAGGCCAATAGCTTTATTAACCACTTTCAGACCGGACCATTTTGCTGGTCAATGACCAGAGGTCTTTTTACAATTTGGCACTGCGCTGCTTTAACTGGTAATTGCGCGGTCATGCAATGTTGTACCCAAACAAAATTTGCGTCCTTTTCTTCCCACAAATAGAGATTTCTTTTGATGGTATTTGATTGCCTCTGTGCGATTTTTATTTTTTGCGATATAAACGTAAAAAGACCGCAAATTTTGAAAAAAAATGATATTTTCTACTTTTTGTTATTAGAAAAATCCAATAAACTCAATTTTAGTCATACATTTAGGCCAAAATGTATTCAGCCACATGTCTTTGGTAAAAAAAAAGTCAATAACTGTATATTTATTGGTTTGCGCAAAAGTTGTCACATCTACAAACTAAGGTACGTTTTCTGGAATTTACGCAGCTTTTAGTTTACGACTGCCTATCTCATTTCTTGAGGTGCTAAAATGGCAGGGCAGTACAAAACCCCCCCAAATGACCCCATTTTGGAAAGTAGACCCCCTAAGGAAATTGATAAGTGGCATGTTGAGCCCATTGAATATTTTATTTTTTTGCCTCAAGCGATTGAATAATGACAAAAAAAAATAATTTTTTTTTTTTTTACACAAAGTTGTCACTAAATGATAAATTGCTCACACATGCTATGGGCATATGTGAAATGATACCCCAAAATAAATTCTGCTGCTTCTCCTGAGTACGGGGATACCACATATGTGGGACTTTTTGGGAGCCTAGCCGCGTACGGGGCCCCGAAATCCAAGCACCGCCTTCAGGCTTTCTAAGGGCGTAAATTTTTGATTTCACTTCTCACTACCTATTACAGTTTTGAAGGCCATAAAATGCCAAGATGGCACAAAATCCCCACAAATGACCCCATTTTAGAAAGTAGACACCCCAAGCTATTTGCTGAGAGGCATGTTGAGTCCATGGAATATTTTATATTTTGCCACAAGTTGCGGGAAAATTACAAACTTTAATTTTTTTTTATTTTTTTTCACAAAGTTGTCACTAAATGATATATTGCTCACGCATGCCATGGGCATATGTGAAATGACACCCCAAAATAAATTCTGCTGCTTCTCCTGAGTACGGGGATACCACATATGTGGGATTTTTTGGGAGCCTAGCCGCGTAGGGGGCCCCGAAAACCAAGCACCGCCTTCAGGCTTTCTAAGGGCGTTACAGTTTTGAAGGCCATAAAATGCCAAGATGGCACAAACCCCCCCCCCAAATGACCCCATTTTGGAAAGTAGACACCCCTAAATTTAGGGGTACACTAGTGAGACTAGGTAATAAATGGCGGGTGCCCTGAAACTATAAAAAAATAACTAACCAACCAGCGTCACCTGTAACAGTTATATGGTGATCACTGGTGAAAGGGTTAACTAGGGGGCAATCAGGGGGCTTTATGCGGTAGTATATGGGGGTCCCTGGCGCTATAAAAAGCTGCGGCGAACCTAAATACCTACCTGCCTAACTAGCGTCACCTGTGACACTAATACAGCGATCAGAAAAACGATCGCTTATTAGGCTGGGTTCACACTGGAGCGATGCAGGAACGCCACGAATCCGCGGCGGGTTCCTGCATCGCATGCCTCCCGGCGGCAGTTCACACTGCCCTATGCGAACTGCTGGGAGTGTCAGTGAAATGTTAATGACACCCCCAGATCAGTTCGCATATCGCAGTGCGATCTGCAAACTCGGATCGCATGGTGTGAACACCCATGCGATCCGATTCTGCTGCGGACCAAAAAAAGGGTCCCATGCGAGTTTGCGGCGGGTGCGGCGTGTGCGACGCGAATTCAGCCATACTATCTGTATGGCTGAACTCGAATCGCACAGAGATCGGATGTGATTTGCACTGCAGTGCGGTGCGAATCACATCCGTTCTCATAAACTGCTGCAATGTGAACCCAGCCTTAGTGATACTGGCGACGGGGGGTGATCACGGGGTTAAACCTTTATTGGGGGGGTTAGGGGGGTACCTTAGAACTAAAGGGGGCTAACCCTAACTGCCCTAACAGTTATTACAGTCACAAATGACACCCGCCGGGTGATCAGGGGGTTAAACCTTTATTAGGTAATAAATGGCGGGTGCCCTGAAACTATAAAAAATAACTAACCAACCAGCGTCACCTGTAACAGTTATATGGTGATCACTGGTGAAAGGGTTAACTAGGGGGCTTTATGCGGTAGTATATGGGGGTCCCTGGCGCTATAAAAAGCTGCGGCGAACCTAAATACCTACCTGCCTAACTAGCGTCACCTGTGACACTAATACAGCGATCAGAAAAATGATCGCTTATTAGGCTGGGTTCACACTGGAGCGATGCGGGAACGCCACGAATCCCCGGCGGGTTCCCGCATCGCATGCCTCCCGGCGGAAGTTCACACTGCCCTATGCGAACTGCTGGGAGTGTCAGTGAAATGTTAATGACACCCCCAGATCAGTTCGCATATCGCAGTGCGATCTGCAAACTCGGATCACATGGTGTGAACACCCATGCGATCCGATTCTGCTGCGGACCAAAAAAAGGGTCCCGTGCGAATTTGCGGCGGGTGCGGCGGGTGTGACGCAAATTCAGCCATACTATCTGTATGGCTGAACTCGAATCGCACAGAGATCGGATGTGATTTGCACTGCAGTGCGGTGCGAATCACATCCGTTCTCATAAACCGCTGCAATGTGAACCCAGCCTTAGTGACACTGGCGACGGGGGTGATCACGGGGTTAAACCTTTATTGGGGGGGTTAGGGGGGTACATTAGAACTAAAGGGGGCTAACCCTAACTGCCCTAACAGTTATTACAGTCACAAATGACACCAATGCAAAAAAAAAAAAAAATGCAATTGGTGTCACTGTGACTGGGGGGGCAGGGGTGATTGGGGGGGTGATCGGGGGGTGAAGGGGGGGGGGGGTGTGAGTGTGCCTGGCATGTTCTACTGTGAAGTGTCGTGTTGGTGCAACTCACCGATCCTCTCTCCTCGGTGCCGGAACGAAAAATACCGACACGGAGGAGAGATTACATCACTTCCTCTCCTGTGTTTACATTACAGGAGAGGAAGTGATGTCACGGAGCATTTCCATTCGTCGGGAGCGATCGCGAGGGGGTGGCCATGAATGAATGGCCGTCCCCTCATCCCGGATCGCTCCCAAACGAATACCGACCGCCGCAGGCACCGGGGGGGGCCCGATCGGGCCCCCCACCCGCGGGAAGGCAGGGACGTACAGGTACGCCCATATGCCTGCCCGTGCCATTCTGTCGACGTACATCGTCGTGCGGCGGTCGGCAAGTGGTTAAATATAGATCTAAAAATACTGCCGAAAATATTAACATTGACATTACAACCTTTATTAAAGAATATCATAGATTCGGATCAGACAGGATTCATGCCAGAAAGAACGACAGATGTTAATTTACGTAGATTACATACAAACATACTCACCACGTATATGAGGGATCTAGAACGGTGGCCTCTCTGGACATAGAGAAGTCCTTCGATATGGTTGAATGGCCTTTTCTTTGGGAAATACTTTGAAGGATGGGATTTCCATTAATATTTATTAAATGGATACAAACAATATATAAAAAAAAAAAACATGTCATCGATAAAATTGGGAGGAAGGCTCTCGTCCCCATTTCAGCTGCATAGAGGCACGAGGCAGGGCTGCCCTATCTCTCCGGCACTCTTTCAATAGAGCCCGTGGCAGAGGCTCTTAGGACCTCGCCGAATATTCAGGGACTTCGTATTGGGGGGCTGGAGGAGAGGGTAGCCCTGTATGCCGATGATATGTTGCTGTTTTTGAGAGATGCAGGTCCTCCATTTAAAGCGGGAGTAAACCCAGTTTCAAAAAACACTTACATTCCCGGCATGCTGGAAATGCTAACTTTCACATTGGTTGTGCTCTCAACCAAACTTTCAAACCATCCAATGGCTGGTTTCATAACTGATCACATGTGCAGCATTATGGCAGTTGAAGAATCATTAGAGGCCAAGATGGCAGCTTCCTTGACTGAAAATTATAGAAGGGTTTACTTCCACTTTAAATGAACTCTAGAACTACTGAATATTTTTTCAATGTTTACAGGGCTTAAAGTGAATTGGGATAAGTCTTTGTTATTCTCTATTGACAAAGGGGCACAAGACACAGCTCCCCCAGATCTACCGTTAAAATGTGTATCGGAATTTAAGTATCTGGGCATAATAATATCTCGACAGGTCAAAGACTTTAAAATGCTGAATTTAGATCCAGTAATACAGGAGTGTAAGAAAAAGTTAAAGATCTGGGAGGCATTGCCCCTGTCGCTGCTGGGGCGTATACATTTAATAAAGATGAAGATTCTTCCTAAATTTCTGTATTTATTTAGAAGTTCTCTGCAGTGGTTGCCTAAGACGTTTTTTACACAGCTACACGGCATGTTTTCTACATTTATATGGAAAGGCAAACCAGCTAGAATTAAACTAAGCGTACTTATGCGTCCGGCGGTACAGGGGGGATTGGCTTTCCCAGACCTTTATAAATATTATATGGCTACACAGTTGGTGACGATAGAGAGATGGCTGAATCCGGATGGATTTGACTCTGCCACGATGGTAGAGGCTGCAGTGGTCCAGTCGCGGGAGGTGTTGCAGTCATTGCCATTCCGTGGATTAAAATATAGGACAGCTCTGACTCCCTCCATGATTACGACAGTAAAAATATGGAGAGCAGCCATGGCAAAAGAGGACCATTTGAGAGGGGATTTATCCCCACACACTCCATTATGGAGAAATCCAGAGCTCCCACATTTGGATTCCATCCAAGATCCAAGGGCATGGACTAGATTTTGGATTAAAAAACTATCACAAGCTGTACCCGAAGGGAGAATTATTTCATTTGCCGAAATAAGGAAATGTTGGAATATACCTGAGAACTACACTTTTAGATACATGCAGTTGGTTCATGCTTTATTGGCTCAGTTCCCGGAGGGGATGCCACAATTGACAGAAACAGAATAAGCCCTTGTACACACGGTCGGACATTCCGACAACCAAATCCATCAGATTTTGTCCGACGGATTTTGTCCGAAACTGTTGCATACACACGTTCGGACAAAGTTGTCGGAAAATCCGATCGTTCAGAACGTGATGACGTTATTTCGTTACAACGGGACTACATTCAGGCTAGTAGCCAATAGCTTTGGTGTAGGAATTTGATCTGAGCATGCGTGGCACTTTGTCTGATCGGAATTCTCTACACATGATCGGACAAATTCCGATCGGATCATGTTGTCGGAAATGTTTATAGCCAAGCTGGAAAACTTGGTCCGTCAGATATTCCAACGGAAACAGTCCGATGGAGCCCACACACGGTCGTATTATCCGACAACACGGCCCGATCGGACATTTTCCGTTGGAATGTCCGACCGTGTGTACAAGGGCTTAGAGCAAATGGTAAGGAAAAAGACCAAAAAAAAGCAAATTTCAATTTTATATAGCTACTTATCCAAAACTACATTTTCAGATATAAGTAAGCTATGTGAAAGCTGGACAAGAGATGCTCCAACATTAGCAGATAAAAACTGTGAGGAGATATGGAGATCTCCACTCCAAATACTAGTATCTCTGCAAGATAAGTTAATACAATTTAAAATAATACATAGAAGTTATTATACGCCATACAAATTCTACAAAATATTTCCAACAAACTCTCAAAACTGCTGGAGATGTGCAGGTACCCCAGAAAATTTCATCCACATATTCTGGTCTTGTCCAAAGATAGTGATATTCTGGAGGGAGGTTTTGGGAGTAATTCCTATAGTAACATCAGTCTCTTTAAATCATGAGGCAGAGATCTGCCTATTGGGACTAGTAGGGAATAATATCACCCCTATAGGAAGGAGAATACAGGTGGGTCTGTTGCTTTTTTATGCTAGAAAAGCAATAGTGCTGATTTGGAAGAAGGCAGAAGCCCCAACGTTAACACAGTGGAAATATTTAGTAAATAGTAATCTACCATTATATAGGAAAACATATTGGAGTTCTTTTTCATTTATGGATAATACCAATATACAAAGTGCCATTAGATGATTGATATGTTGATATTAATTAAAATTGACTTTGTTTCAATCTTAGATATATAGTTTCCGATTACTGTCTTATGTGAATTACGCACACCCCTGATAAAGAGAATTCATACAAGACCTCGAAACGCGTTGGATTTTGCCTATGTCCACTGTAACATGCTGTAATACAGTGTAGTTTAGGTGAAATGCATGAGACTTTGGAACAAATATTGTCAACTGTGTCTCTTTTGATACTTTTTGTAAATATATGAATTTTATATTGTATTGTTTATGGCAATTTTGTATGTGCTGATATTATTTTAGTCTTATTATTAAAAACGATATGTTTTATTATACCTTGTATACTTTTTTTGGCCTCTCAGCCCATTTGAAAGTCCTTATCCCAGAGGAGACAATTTGGTTTTGAATTCGTTATGACATTTAGGATTGGGCTGAGTTTTGGCCATGTATTAAATATGAGTTATAGCACCTTTTTCAATTCCATATTGGAGTAGAGGACATATGAGAGAGCATGGGCAAGCTGGATAGAAAATTCCATAACGGCATCAGGATACAACAGCATGGAGATAGGGCAAGCCACACCAAAAGGGGGGAAAAAGGGGGTAAGAGGGATATGAATGTATAAATTTATATGTATAATTTTGTAGTATTTGAGGAAATGACTATGAATGGATTTTATGGAGCAACTTCGCAGCCAGAAAGAGGGACACAGACATTGTGACAGATTTCCACAAGTTGCCACGGCTGCTGGAAGAGAGCCCACTGCCAAGGATAAGGAGGTCTCTGTGATTGGCTACAATACAGTCTGTGTAGAAATGGCCACATCACCCTTGCTAGAGGACTGCTGGGAGAAGCAAAGACTTGTGGGGGATGTAGTCCCCACAGACACTGGGCTCAGTTTTTTTAGAACTATGTGGGACTACAAGGCCCAGAAGGTGAGCGCTACAGAAAGGAGGAGGAGGAGAAAACATAAACCTTGGACCTGAGGGTAGTTTCACAGGGGAAAGTGAGAGGTGACCATCAGAGTGGGCTATTGCATTTGCAGACATCCCAACCTGCAGAAACTCATATCAGGGAGGTGGCACTTTGCGCCCGCAAATGACCCCACCCCCGCGGAAAAATATTTTTTAAATCAGTTTTTCACAATTTTTTTCGCAGTGCTTCTGGGGAAGGGGTGGGGGTGGATGGTATGTGGACGGTGTCAGTAGTTTTTTTATTTTTAATAATACATTTTTTTACAATTTAATTTGTTTAAAAAAATAAATCACAATGCTTTCTGGGGGGAGAGGGTTGGCGCAGTGAACAGTGTTGGTAGGGCAGGGGAGAGTGGTTTCAGTAGTTTTTCATTTTATTTTTTTACATTTTTTCAATTTTTTTTACAATTTTCTTTTTAATATTTTTTGGGGGGCTTTGGTGAGATGTCAGGAGTCTAAACAGACCCCTGACATCTCCCCTTTGAGACAGACAAAAGGACTGAGGACACAGATTCCCCAGTCCCTTTCTCAGCACTAAAGATGAATGGACAGAAGACAGAGACTCCTGTTCATTCATAAACTGAGCAGAGTAAACACAGTTTACTCTGCTCAGTAATCACAGGAGCGATCTCAGTCACTGTGTCCAATTACTAGTTCCCCCCGCGCCCGGCGGGAGAGGAGAGGATGGGAGCCGGCTGCGGGGGACGAGGGGGGTCGGAGGAGAACAGGGGGGGGGCGGAGAAGGACATGGAGGGGACCAGAGGAGAATGGGGGGGGTGGAGAAGGACATGGTGGGGGCTGGGGGAGGAGCACACAGAACAGCCGGGAATGATCGGGCCTGGCCAGGACCTGAGCCACTGCTGACATCACTGGTTCAGTGAGATATCATAATTTCTGGGTCCTGAGTCACTGCTGATATCACCGGTTCTGTGAGATATCATAATTTCTGGGTCCTGAGTCACTGCTGACATCACCGGTTCTGTGAGATATCATAATTTCTGGGTCCTGAGTCACTGCTGACATCACCGGTTCTGTGAGATATCATCATTTCTGGGTCCTGAGTCACTGCTGACATCACCGGTTCTGTGAGATATCATCATTTCTGGGTCCTGAGTCACTGCTGACATCACCGGTTCTGTGAGATATCATCATTTCTGGGTCCTGAGTCACTGCTGACATCATCATTCCTGCATGAGATCGCCATTTCCAGGACTAAAGTTGCTCCTGACGTCACCAGTTTCGGACGCTAGAGAGCAGGAGGAGGTGTAATCACAATTGGCTTGGGGGGTGAGTGGTGGCCAACCACGTCTTTCTTTCCCACTTCTTAAAGGGAGGGGGGATTTACTAAAACTGTAGAGTACAAAATCTGGTGCAGTTCTGCATAGTAACCAATCAGCTTTCAGTTTTTTTTTTTTATCAAAGCTGAATTGAACAAGCTGAAGTTAGAAGCTGATTGGCTACCATGCATACCTGCACCAGATGCTGAGTGCTCCAGTTTTAGTAAATCCCCCCAATGTCACCTTACATTAGGATATAATGTGGGTACTTAAAGTGGTTGTGTTAGGTACCTGGTGGTTAGCCTAGCTTGGCAGGAGAAGACCTCTCTTACGGCTCTGGTTCAGGGGCCACTGGAATGGAGACAGTGGTCCCGTGAGCACAGCAGGGTAGAAGTGTGTGAGTAGGTAGCAGCGGCTGGTGCTCAGTGAAGAGATGATCCTCCGGGAAGCTGGAACTGCAGGAGATGGCAGAGCAGGTGATGGATCAGCAATCAGTGGTCAGCGGACACTGGAAGAGCAGCAGCAGGACCAGGAGGGAGCACAGCACACTCAAAGCAAGCAGAGGGATGGTCAGACAGGCCGGGTCACAACGGATAAGGCAATCAGGCAGATACAGCAGGCAAAGGCAAGGTCACAGGCAGGCAGAGGTTCAGCAGCAGTAATCAAAGTAAGTCTATAAACAGGGTCAGGCAGACCAGGATCAGGGTTGGAGAGGTCAGCAAGGTCAGACGAAAGCCTGGTCAGTAATCACAATCAACAGGCAGGGAAGAGGAATCTCAGGTACAGAGCTGCAGACAAACAGCGGCGAACAAGTACAGCTGTCATCTTTAAATAAGGGCACTGGCGCCAAACAGCCCTAACGCGCACACGTGTGCGTGCGTTGTGCATGCACACGCGCCCGTCATGCACGTGCGTGTGCCTGGGGTTCGCACCGGTGAGCGTCCACATGAGCGCACACACATACGCCCATTTCGTGCGGGTAGAGCCCTGACAGGTTGTAAACACAACTTCTGAAAAAAAAACACCCTGCAAGATAAAGGCATAATGCGCTAGTATGCATAGCATACTAGCGCATTATGAATTACTTAGCTGAGAATGAAGCCCCCGCAGCCATCCACATCTCCCCCTCCAGCCGGCGACATCTATCCCAGAGGTTACTTCCGGGTATCGCGTCTCCGTTGCTGTGATTGGCCGGAGCCGGGATGACGTCATTCCCGCGCATGCGTGGGAGCTGCCGGGAAAGGCACAGTACAACTGAAGCAATGGCACATAATGGCTTAAAGAGGAAGTAAACCCTGATGGGTTTACTTCCTCTTTTTTTCCCTGCAAAGGTAAAGCATAATGGACTACTATGCATCGCATAGTAGCCCATTATGTGTCACTTACCTGACACAGGAGCCAGCGAAGTCGCCGCTGTCCCCTGTAGTCCGCCGCATCCATCTTGCTTGTGGCGTCTCGCAGCTCTGCCGAATGACAGCGGCGAAGCCGCGATGACGTCACTCCCGCGCATGCGCACGGGAGTGGCGTCTCGCAGCTCCGCCGCTGTCATTCGGCAAAGCCGCGATGACGTCACTCCCGCGCATGCGCACGGGAGTCGACAAATGCGGCAGCTCCATTCTTGGAACTGCCGCGTTTAGTGCGCCTGCGCGCCGCTGTCTACGGCGCATGCCGTTTTCGGGCAAATATCTCCTAAACCATATAGGTTTAGGAGATATTTCTTGGACCTACAGGTAAGCCTTAATCTAGGCTTACCTGTAGGTCAAAGTGGTTTGTAAGGGTTTACTTCCTCTTTAGGTACGCATGTGCTGGCACATGCAAATACAGGGATATCTCCTAAACCATGCAGGTTTAGGAGATATCCAGTGCAGCTACAGGTAAGTCTAATTATAAGCTTGCCTGTAGTTTAAAGTGGCTGTAAAGTGTTTACAACCACTTTAAACCCTGCTACTGTGGGATCCCCTTGGCACCAAGTGCAGTAGGACTACTTTGCCTGGCTGTTCTAGTGCTAAATGCCTTGTTGACCGCTGCCAACACTGTAATCCACTACGGACTGGGAGTCAACAGCAACACCCATGTGAAAGAAGCCTTAGTAAATCATCCTGCATTATAGCAAGTCTCTCTTTTCAAGGTTTAACATCAATATAGCAATTTTGGTAAAAGCTCAACAGCCTGGTAGGCTGTCATCATCAAAAACCCATAGTGATATATACTGTACAGTACGAGTGGTTAAATGGCCTAAGAATCAAGTAAATAGAATGATAAAACATGTAAAAGTGGATGGATGGATATCTGAGGAAGAACAGGAGTGCCACCCAGAGGAATTTTCCTACTTCAGTTTGCTGGCATTGAACAGATTCTGGTGAATTTAGAATATCATTAAAGCCTCATTTAGGTGAGGTAAAACACCTGGGGGGGGGGGGGGGTATAATTAATGCTCAGTGGCTCAGGCTGTGCTAAACAAAGTGTGCAAGCAGTGGCAGGAGCTACATGCACATAGAGCTTCTCACCTGCTATGGACATCCACAGCATTCATCCAGGGCCGGTGGTACACAAACTGATCTTTTCACAAGCTAATCTTCCAGTTTGTATGCAGTCATAGCACAAAGTACTGCTGTGTCCAAATCCAGTGTTTTTATACAGTATATATAAATCCATGGTGAAATCATTGCTGACATAACGCGTATGGGTGGAGCACCACAAAGTAACTAACTACCACTATGGAGGCTGAGCTTGGAACCACAGTCTGATCCTTTATTTTGCTGGAGCTGTCAGCAGGATCTGGTGAAGACGTTGAGCAGTGTACTGGTCTACAAATTTGGGGAAATGATCGAACTCAGAGACAAAATGGGCTAATTCTTACATATTTTGATTAGATAAATTAGAAAAAAGGAGATAAAGGTGCTGGTTGGCTAAAGTTTTCAAGATATTTCACAATAAAAATTTGTACACCGAAGAGTATATTTGGCCACAAGGGAGGGAAGCGCCTGATGAGCAGGATGCCTCGTAACTTCTCGAAAAAGTACGGTAGAACAATGAAAACGGTACCACATGGAAGTGTATAAATGTATTTTCACTTTGAGACTAAAGATTATTACCCAACTGCAATTTATTGTTCTTTTATTGCAAGACACAATTATCTTGGTTAGATCTACACATCATACAGTTACATCTGGTTTGCTTGTGAAAGTGTCATTGCCTAACATTTCCAAGGAACAGTTGCGTGATATTTTCCCTCAGAAGCCAAGATGCCCCGAAGCTGTTTAAACAAAGCAGATTACTTCTGCTACATTTACGGTGAGGTTACTTTTGTATCTCAAAGGTGCAGTATGACGGCAGTGGTAAAAAAAGGCATACCACCTATATTTTGGATGCAAAATAGGGGATCAGGACAAGAGTTGGGCCCCTCATTATTGTTGCATTACATGCACAACTTATCTGCGTCATTGGATAAACAAGAAGAAAAAGTCCATGCCTTTTGCAGTCCCAATGTGGAGGGAGCATGAAAATGTTACATGAAAAAACAATAAATGAATGGAAAGTTATGTTATTGGTATAAAAAAAAGATATAATTTTAATGATTGGCGTGGCACCGTTCTCATTGCTACACTATATTGTCAAAGGTATTAGGACATCTGCCTTTAATGGCATCCCAGTCTTATTCCGTGGGGTTTAATGTTGAGTTGGCCCATCCTTTGCAGATATAACAGCTTCAACTATTCTGGGAAGGCTGTCCACAAGGTTTAGGAGTGTGTCTATTGGAATGTTTTGACCATTCTTCCAGAAGTGTATTTGTGAGTTCGGGAACTGATGTTGGAAAGAAGGCCTGGCTCACAGTCTCCACTCTAATTCATACCAAAGGTGTCCTATTGGGTTGAGGTCAGGACTCTGTGCAGGCCAGGCAAGTTCCTCCACCCCAAACTCGCTCATCCATGTCTTTATGGACCTTGCTTTGTGCACTGGTCTAAATCATTTGTTGGAGGGGGGATTATGGTGTGGGGTTGTTTTTCAGGGGTTGGGCTTGGTCCCTTAGTTCCAGTGAAGGGAACTCTTAAGGCATCAGCATACCAAGGCATTTTGGACAATTTCATGCTCCCAACTTTGTTGGAACAGTTTGGGGATGACCCCTTCCTGTTCCAACATGACTGCGTACCAGTGCACAAAGCAAGGTCCATAAAGACATGGATGAGTGTGTTTGGGGCGGAGGAACTTTACTGTCCTGCGCAGAGTCTCGACCTCAACCCGATAGAACACCTTTGGGATGAATTAGAGCGGAGACTGCGAGCCAGGCCTTCTCATCCAACATCAGTGCCTGACCTCACAAATGCGCTTCTAGAAGAATTTTTCAAACATTCCCATAGACACTCCTAAACCTTGTGGACAGCCTTCCCAGAAGAGATGAAGCTGTTATAGCTGCAAAGAGTGGGACAACTCAATATTGAACCCTACGGACTAAGACTGGGATGCCATTAAAGTTCATGTTCCTGTAAAGGCAGGTGTCCCAATACTTTATGATAATATGGTGTACATTACATTTTTCAGAAAAGTTATGGCGCATAATCACACATCCCCCTCATAATTTTGAATTATTTTGATGCAGCTTTGACCTGAATCTGTATCTTAGAAACCGGAGCCAAGTAATAATCTTGACTTCATTTTCCTTTATTAGTGACCCAATTCTGGTAAAATGTAGCTACTTTCCTTTCCAAGGCTTTCTCCTTGTAGACCAGGGAGATATCCGCTTGTGGATGAGCAATTGAAGCCTATTGTTAAAAGTGCAACATGTGAGTGAGTTTTTATAGTGAATAAAGGGATCATTCACTTTATACAGAGAAATTCTTTTTATTCTTTGTGTCCTATCATATGATCAGATTAACTGCATTGGAGGTGAACTGAGGAGAGAGAGGAGGTGGTGAACCGGCTTTGTAGCTGATCCCGGGTGATTAAAGGGCAGCGTGATCGATTGACTTGTGCAATCGCAGGGTCCATATAAGAAGGTGAGCACCTTCCATAAGCTTCCAGCTGGTGATGTATCACACTCTTTGGTGACATAATCCATTCTGGGAAGAAGGACTTCATTGTTAAAGCGGGGTTCCACCCTAAAGTGGAATTTCCGCTCATCGGATTCCTCCCCCCCTCCGGTGCCACAACTGCCACCTTTCAGGAGGGAGGAGGGTACAGATACCTGGATTATCCACTTCCGGGGATAGCTAGCCGCAAATGCCCCCCCCCTCCCCCCCGTTGTATTCTGGGAAACACACAGTTCCCAGAACACAACGGGGACAAGTGAAGACACGCATGCGGAGTAGGGGACCGGGCAGTGAAGCCGCAACACTTCACTTCCTAATTCCCGGACAGAGGTTGGCGATGGGGGCAGCCGAGATACGAGCGATTGCTCATCATCTGCTGCTGATATCGTAGGCACCCTGAATAAGTGTCTATATATTAAAAGTCAGCAGCTGCAGTATTTGTAGCTGCTGACTTTTAATATTTTTTTTTTAAGGTGGTCCTCCGCTTTAATCATGGATTACTTAATTTAAGAGGGAAGTTTCAGGAAAAAAAATATTGTATGCCCATCTGCAGCCTGTTGTGTGCCCACCTGCAGCCTGTTGTGTGCCCATCTGCAGCCTGTTGTATGCCCATCTGCAGCCTGTTGTGTACCCACCCGCGGCCTGTTGTGTACCCACCTGCAGCCTGTTGAGTGCCTACCTGCAGCCTGTTGTGGGCCCACCTACAGCCTGTTGTGTACCCACCTGCAGCCTATTCTGTGCCCATCTGCCCCCTCAATGCAGCTCACCATATCTCGGATGAAATCACTGAGCCGTCATCTGTTTCCTCGCTCTCAGTCGGCAATCACATACACAGTCCCGCCTCCGCCATCGGCATTGGACAAGCTCCTGTGATAGACAGAACACTGGTCCAATGCCAGAGGTGGAGGCAGGACTGTGTGTCAGAGAGCCGAGAGGAGAGGAGATGACAGCTCAGTGGTTTCCGGCGCCGCTCGTCCCCCTCCTTCTTTCCGAAGTACACTGTTGGCATATAACACACACCCGCGGTTTCCCCCCTATTTTCAAAAAAGTGTGTGTTATACACCGATAAATACAGTAATTTATGTTGCAGTTTATGTCTTCTTTTGGAAGAATTATTCTGGGAATAAATTATTCTGGGAATAAGGACAATCACTTTAATGCATAGAATGCATTAAAGTGGAGTTCCACCCAGAAATTGAACTTTCGCTTATCTGGTTCCTCCTCCCCTTCATCTCATTTTGTGTCACATTAGGCACCTTTCAGGGGGGAGCAGATTCCTGTCTAATCCAGGTATTTGCTCCCACTCCCGGCAAAAGATAGCCGCAGTATCCGCGGCTGGCGATCTATGATCTCTTCCCCCCCCCCCCACTCTCTTCTGGGAGACACACAGATTCCAGAAGACAGCAGGGACCAGTCAGAATGCACAGCACGACTCACGCATGCACAGTAGGGAAACAGGCTGTGAAGTTGCAAGGCTAGACTTCCTGATTCCCTTACTGAAGAGACCAATGCCTGCACTCGGAGCTGAGGGACAGTCGGCTTCGGGTGAGGACATTCCAGGCGTCCTGGACAGGTAAGGGTCCTTATTTTAAAAGTCAGCATCAGCAGCTGCAGTATTTGTAGTGCTGACTTTTATTTTATTTTTTTGCAGGCGGAACTCCGCTTTAAGGTGAAAAACCTTTACAACTCCTTAAATTTAATACAGGGATTTCCTATGATCCTCAGCTCCCTCTAGTGGCCGTAATGCAGTATTTGTTCAGTCAAGAATATACCACATTATGGCCACCAGCTTAAAGTGGATTTCAACCCAAAATGGGAACTTCCACTTTTTGTGATCCTCCCCCCCTCCGGTGTCAAATTTAGCACCTTTCAGGGGGGAGGAGGGAGCAGATACCTGTCTAATACAGGTATTTTATCCCACTTCCCAGCATTTGCGGTGAGCTATGCCACTTCCGGTGCCTACTCTGTCCTCCCCCGCTGTATTCTGGGAGACACACAGGTCCCAGAACACAGCAGGGACCAGTGAGGACATGCAGCGTGACTCGTGCATGCGCAGTAGGGAACCAAGAAGTGAAGCCGCACGGCTTTGCTTCCTGATTCCCTTATCGAGGATGGCAGCGGCAGCAGCCGAGAGCCGACAAACAGATCTGCTTCGGCTGCTGACATTGGGGGCTCCCTGGACAGGTAAGTGTCCATATATTAAAAGTCAGCACCTGTAGTATTTGTAGCTGCTGGCTTTTAATTTTTTTTTTTATTTATTTGTTTTTGTTTGTTTGTTATAAAAAAAAAAAAAAAACATATACAATCACTTTAAGAGCCGGTTCACACAGCGGGCGATGCGAGGCGACACAACTCGCCTCGCCTCGCTCTCGCAAGTCGCCCCCGTTCTGTACAATGGAACCGTTCTGAGAGGAGCGACTCGAGTCGCTCCGACTCAGAAAAAAGGTTCCTGTACTACTTTTGGGCGACCTCGGGGCGACTTGCATTGACTTCTATACAGAAGTCATTTGCAAGTCGCCGCTGAGGTCGCGGCGAGGCAAGTCGGAGTCGCCTCGCCTCGCCTGCAGTGTGAACCGGCCCTTAGGCAGGGGTCAAGTCCTGGGGAAAAAAGTGTGGGAATTCCCACCCAAGATCCACTCGCCCACAAAAAACAAAAACAAAGATACGCTCATATGCACGAATGCTTCATAAGTGGTATTTTTCATCCAATTTTCGTATTGTCTGTATGAAGCTTAACTGTTAGTACATAAAAAAAAAAAAACAATCCTCAATAAACATAAATACGGTAATTCTCTGAATAATCAGCATTCATTCAATTGTGCTTCCATGCAAATGTGAACATCATGTTCTGATGTTTATTGGGGAATGTTATTTTGTATATAGAGTGTTTACGTGGTGAGTTTACACTTTTCATTGAACAGAGTTTGGATAACACAGGGTTAAACGGAAAGGTCATAAATTAACTGCACATTATCTGGGCAGAATGCTTGGGGCGATAGTGATGTGTCCCTGCTTAGGAGATGTATGTTAGCTTGGGGGGCTGCAAACTCTACAGGGCTCCAACTCACACTCGCTGCTATTCCAACCCTTCACATATTTCCACATAAACTTCCCTCCTGGCATTAAACTTTGCCAGGTATTGTGCTCAGCTTACCACCCCAAACTGATATTCCTCCCTCAGCTCACCTCTCCCCCTGCATGTCCTGTGAGCAGAATAGCTGTGCTCCTCCTCTGGGTTCTCTCATCATAAAGCACTGAAGATAGATGAGGGGGGATTCAGCGGGACACACAGAGCAAGTATGCAGGAGACTGGGGGGGGGGGGGGGGGTGAGGAGACAGAAAATCAGGAGGGGCCGGCGGGGAGGAGCGCATCACGAGAGGTCTGACTAAATACAATCTCTTAGCAGCAGGGACCTGATCTACCCATCAGCTAGCTGTGATTGACAGGTATATCAAAGCGGAAGCTGTCATGGGGCCCCCTACTGGCAATGCCTGAATGGTCAGGTGTGCGGCACTTACTATTGTGAGCTGTGTCGGTAGCTGCTCGTGTAGCACCTGCCACACCGCTTGCATACTTCAAAGTCTTGCAGGACATGGCTGCTAACGGGAACTGAGTTCCTGTTGTGGAAAAAGTACAGGAACTCCGTTCCCATGTGTTCCCGCAGGACTTGAGCCCTTTAAGGGCTCTGTGCAGGGAAGATCAGCATCTGAACCCAAAGAAGCTGGAAGCTGATAGACTGGAGGTCATATAATGCATTACAACTACATTTGCAGTAAAAGTTTACCAGTATTCTGTAAGACCCCTTTCACACCGAGCTGCCCCGGGCGTTAGCGGTAAAGCGGCGCTATTTTTAGCACTGCTTTACTGTGGTTTTAGCGGCGCTATTTGGCCGGTAGCGGGGTGGTTTTAACCCCCCGCTAGCAGCCAAAAAGGAGGTAAATCCGTCCACCGGCGGCATTTTGCTGCCGGTATCACAGTGCTGCCCCATTGGTTTCAATGGGGTGCAGCGGTGGAGGAGCGGTGAGTTCACCGCTCCAAAGAAGCTGCTGGCAGGACTTTTTCTGAAGCCCTGCCAGCGCTGAGCGTTTTCATACTGGAGTACATGGAGCAGCTGTTTTAGGGCGGTTTGCAGGCGCTATTTATAATGCTATAGCGCCTGCAAAACGCCCCCAGTGTGAAAGGGGTCTTATATTTGAAATGATTATATCCATGCAAAAAAGTCTCAGCTTTTAGTACTACTGTAATATCGAAGATCTGTTTCCCCCGCCCTTCATATAACTTCATGTTTGACTCCTAGACAAAATACAGTGTATATTCTACTTCTGAGTATATTTATTGTATAACCTTCACTGTTTCCCAGTATAAATTAACCCCTTATAGTAAGTGATTATATGCAGTTTTTGTACTATAAAGGGCTAATTCTTGTTTTTTATAACCCTCATCATGACAGGTGATACAAAAAGCATTCTGCTACTATGTGTCTTAGTGGCGGCAGGCACATGCAGCTTGTGTCACGCTACCTATGACAAGGGAGTCTGTCATGCATAATATTATATTACAGTCCTGTCTGAAAATCTGCAAAACAGGATTTTATGTGTTTTTAATCTTATTTCCTCTTTAAATAAAAAGTGTGATCTCTGAGTCTGATGATATGTAACAGATCTAACCTTTAATAGTATATACATTTCTTCTGTCTGTTGTTCTCAGAGTGAATTCGATATTTTGTTCCCCAACCATATGGCTGGTTTATTTACATTTACCACTGCGTAGGGATATTCAAGAATAAAGTGTCTTTTTTTTTAAACTTTACATAACTAAATGATACAAACTTTTAAGGTTTTTATCCAATTAATCAATTAATTGATTATGAAAATAATCATTGCAGCCCTACACAAGCTAAAGCTGACAATCATTGGTAGTCATTATATTAGGCAAAATATGTCCAGAATTTGGCAAGGCCGGACAAATGCTTGTCACATTCTGTTGGAATACTGAATTGTATTTTGTGCTACAACTATTGTACATCGGTATTTAGTAGAGATATATTCTTCAACCAGTAGATGGCAGTGTTTATAAATTTGTAGCTGCATCTATGATTTGCTCTGTGTCTTTTCCCTGAATAAGGTTTCCTGTCTGCAGTTAAGCAGCAAAGCCCACGTGGACTGTGCACTGTCTGTTCCATAGGGCTATATACAGAATTTCTAACACATTCATGTTCTCTGAACTTGTTATAAATAGACCCCTTGTGTTACCATTTCCAATTCAGTAAACCCACCACAAATCACCAGACAGACAAATTAGACCAGGTAGAGTGATAACATTCAGGAATCAAATGTTTATTAATATTTAATAAATACGTATCAATAAGCAAAAATAAGAATCTAGCAGCAAAATAAAAGCAAATAAAAATACTTTTAAACTTTAATAATATGTCAATTGAATTTAATTTATTAACAGTGACAGGTGGAGAAATCTTAAATTTATTTATTTATTCTTTTTCTGCTGAGGTTACCTCTAACTCGATTTTTATCCTGGGCTTGCATCATTGTTGTATACTGTAAAAATACTAGTTTCATTGATGCCAGAAAGTACAGTCAAAAGTATGCTTCCAGCGCTGCTCATACACACAGGCCACACTGTCTGTCCCCTGCCCATATGCAGAAAGACTGTTTTCTGAGAACCAGTGGGTTTGATTTACTAAAGGCAAATAGACTGTGCACTTTGCTCTCCAAGTGCAGTTGATCCAGAGCTTAGTAAATGAGCAGAAGCTCATGTGCAAGCAAAAATGATGTTTTTTTTTTCTATGCACATAATTGGATATTCCTTGTAAAGTGAAGCTTTACCTCCTTTACTAAGCATTGGAGCAACTGCAAAGCGCACAATCTTTTTGTAGTTGTAATAAATCAACCCCAAAGTGCCACTTTCCAAAAAATACCCAATCACATGCAAGGAAAATTAACCGCTTGCCTACCAACCGCTGGATTTTTACTGCGGCAGAATGGCATGGCTGGGCGAAACGACATTACTTTACATCGCTTTGTCCTGTGACCACTAGCCCCCCGGAGCCGATGCGAGTGCCCGGCGAGTGCGATGACCGCCAGGCTCCCACAACACTCGTGACAGAGCGAAAACTGGGATCTGTGTGTGTAAAGAAACAGATCAGCTGTTCATACTATGTATGAACAGTGATCTGTCATCTCCCCTAGACAGTCCCCTCCCCCATCAGTTAGAACATACAGTAGGGAACACAATTAACCCCTAGATCGCCCCGCCACTACTAGTAAAAAAAAAAAAAAAAAAAAAATGCTATAAATCTATCCCCTATTTTGTAGACGCCATAACTTTTGCGCAAACCAATCTATATAAGCTTTTTGCGATTTTTTTTTTTACCAAAAATATGTAGAAGAATACATATCGGCCTAAACTGAGAAAAAATTAGGGATATTTATTATAGCAAAAAGTACAAAATATTCTGTTTTTTTCAAAATTGTTGTTCTTTTTTTGCTTATAGCGCAAAAAATAAAAACCACAGAGGTGATCAAATTCCACCAAAAGAAAGCTCTATTTGTGGGGAAAAAAGGGCATCAATTTTGTTTGGGTGCAGCGTCGCATGACTGCGCAATTGTCAGTTAAATCGACACAGTGCCGAATCTCCAAAAATGGCCTGGTCATTCAGCAGCCAAATCTTCTGGGGCTGAATCGGTTAAAAAAGCATTTTTGCTTGCACACGATTGGATGATGGAAGTCAGCACCCCAGCTGTCCTACTGAAGTGCTGTACCTCTGGCTGTACTTCCATGTACTTTGCATCAATAAAATTAGGATTTTTACAGCACACAAAACAAGTCTAGGGAGCGACACAGCGGCTTAGTGGTTCGCACTTCTGCCTTACAGCACTGGGGTCCTCGAGTCAAATTCCAGCCAGGACACTGCCTGCATGGCGTTTGCATGTCCTCCCTGTGCTTGTGTATGTTTCTTCCTAGACTCCAAAGACATGCTGGTAGGTTAAAAATAAAATGTTGTCTCTAGTATGTCAGATAGGGTCTATAAATTGTAAGCTTTGCCCCTTGAGGGCACAGATACCTGTAATAAATAATAGGATAGGCATTATTAGAGGTAACTACTTGGTACAGTAGAAGTAAAACACAAAAGCATGTTTTCCCCCACAGGATGCACAGGTGTTTCATGCATCTACCTACAATCTCATTCACGCCTATTAGGATGCAGCGGCTGCACGGGCACATCCACTGCTCCCGATCAGACATCTGTTCAGGTGCGTATGGGTGTGTGCCTCCAAATACTGATGGCGTGAGTTCATGGGCAAGCACCTGCACTGATGTCAAATTGGGAGCAGGAGCTGTGTCCCAATAGACACGTATGGGACTTTCTGCATGAGGATGCATGGAACACTTGTGCATTCTATGTGGGCAAACACGGTCCTTTGTACAGATGTACACTTAAGTGCTTGTTATGCTTACCGTGGAACCTAAGGGGTTAACCCTCCCCTTTGTGTAAAAAGGCTGTTTGATCCTGTCTTCTCTGATCCTCCCCTTCTTCCACTGCCCCCAATCCATCTGCTGATAGCGAGGAGCCTTGGGGGCACTCTGCACATGCTCAGTTTGGTGTGTCCAAACACATCAAAACAAACCAGAAGAGCATACAGTCCAAACGCATCAAAACAAACTCAGTTTGGTGTGTATTGCTTTTTTTTTCTGGGAGGGTGCATGTGATCAGCACAGGGCCAATCAGCACTATTCAGACAGAGGGTCAGGAGTTATGCAGCCCCATAGGACAGTAAGGGGAGAATGAAAACTCCTCCTACAAGCTTTAACCAGACACTGACAGAAGTCACAAGACCGCTATATACCGCTGATGAGAAAAGGTATTTAGTGGTTTATATTTACTAAAATAATAGGATTTACATGTTTTGTGTACTGTGGGAGACCAGATATAGTGAATGCAGGGTCCTGGGTTTAGAAACACTTTGGGGGTTATTTACTAAAGGAAATCCATGTTGCACTGAAAGTGCACTTGGAAGTGCAGTCACTCTAAATCTAAGGGGTAGATCTGAAATGAGGGGAAGCTCTGCTGATTTTATCATCCAATCATGTACGAGCTAAAATGCTGTTTTTTATTTACTTTGCATGTCCCCCTCAGATCTACAGCGACTTTACTTCCAAGTGCACTTTCAGTGCAAAGTGGTGTTTCCTTTAGTAAATAACCCCCTTTAAGTATGCCCTTCTGAACAAAGTTGTAAGTCCCAAGTGCAGTCTGCTTGAAAATCAAACCATTTAATGGAGGGAGCATAAAAATGTGAATGTTTAATAAATGCCTTTTTTTATTGAATGGGGCTCCACCAGCCTGAAAACTTCAACCCCATCAGTAGGCTGCAGACATAGACCCCTGTGTTCTGTATGAGAGCAGCGGTCTCTCTGCAGCATTCCGACACCCTCCACCACTGACCTACAGCTGGAACTCTAAAAATCATCACTGATAGCTTTGATGATTGCCCAACTCTCAGCGCAGGGGACGTGTCACACCACTGCAGAGAGATCACTTTAAGATATTTAGGGTCAGTTCACACCGGAACACATGCATTCCTGTGTTGTCTGATTTCACCACTCGTTTATATATGAATTGGTTGCAAAATGCATTGGAATGCAAAAACAATGTAGTGCAAGCGCTACTTTTTCAGGATGCACTGCACCAAACTGCATGATACTCCGGTACCATGTTATTTGGTGCCTGCAAACGCATGGTGTTGGCACCCTCACAAGGGCAGTGAGTTCATCTGTGGTGAAGGGAAATGTGCATAGGACACGTCTTTTCTGCACTGCGTTTGGTGTGAGCCGGCCCTTACAGATACTTATAATATACATACAACCAGTTAAGTGACTGGCCTCAGGTGATACACAGAGATGAAACAAATAAGTTGAACCTGTTTACCTGCAGTCTTCTCTTCTCTATAGCCGTTCAAAATGCAGAATGTATACAGCTGGTGTGTGCTTACAGAAAGCAGGGGGTGGGGTGTTGAAGTTACACTCGCAGAGCTCAGTGAGGAGAACTCTGAGTGCTGATTGGAGTGAAGAGAACCCCCCCCCCCCCTTTTCACACAGCACACAGGAACAGAGCTGTCAATCAGCTGGAGGTCCCTCCCCTGTCACCTTTTTTTCTCTTGGTGTCAGCAAAATACTAATTAGCAGAGGCAGCAGACAAAAATTAGACTTAGTGCTCTGAATTGAGACAAGTACACATTATAGGAGATATGCTTTTTTTCATATTTCATGCCTGAGGTTTCTAAACACTTTAGGGCCCAGTTCACACCAGAACGCAATGTCGGAAACCCACGTTCTGTGAGCATTTCCTGCATCGCACTAAAAATGCACTGCATTTATGATCTGTAGTGGATGACAAAGCTAACTTAATCACACCCCAAGCACAGGTTGCAAACCCAGTGTGTTTGCCTGCACTAATGTACCATGCAATCCTTTTACTCTGCGTTTTATATAGCAGCGAATGCACTACTTTTGCCTGTGGTCCAGTGCAATTTCAGCCCATTTGCAGGCTACAAGTAAGCTTTAAAGCAGTGTTTTCCGACCTGCCCCTCCAAAAATTAAAAGTCAGCAGCTACACATACTGTAGCTGCTGACTTTTCATATTAGGTCACTTACCTGTCCTGGAATCCAGCAATGTCGGCACCCCAGCCTACATCGGCAGTTGGGTGCTGCCACTACCATTGCCAGTAAAGCCCCATACACACTATCAGTTTTTCTGCTGAGTTTTTCCTTCAGATTTACCAAAACCATGTAGTAGAAGGGCCTGCCTGATTGCATACAAATGGAAACTCCTAAGGTTTGACCTCATATTATATGGTTTTGGTAAATCTGAAGGAAAAAGTCAGCAGAAAAACTGATAGTGTGTATGGGGCTTAAGGAAACCCGTCAGTGAATCCTTACAGCTTTTTATTTGCAGAGTTGGATCACACACTATGTATGGAAATGAGCATGGACATCAGTGTTGGATCACACTATGTATGGAAATGAGCATGGACATCAGTGTTGGATCACACTATGTATGGAAATGAGCATGGACATCAGTGTTGGATCACACTATGTATGGAAATGAGCATGGACATCAGTGTTAGATCACAACTATATATGGAAATGAACGTGGACATCAGTGCTGGATCATACCTATGTATAGAAATGAGCGTGGACATCAGTGTTGGATCACAGCTATATATGGAAATGAACGTGGACATCAGTGCTGGATCATACCTATGTATAGAAATGAGCGTGGACATCAGTGTTGGATCACAGCTATATATGGAAATGAACGTGGACATCAGTGTTAGATCATACCTATGTATAGAAATGAGCATGGATATCAGTGTTGGATCACAACTATATATGGAAATGAACGTGGACATCAGTGTTGGATCACCCCTTTGTATGAAATGAACGTGGACATCAGTGTTGGATCATACCTATGTATAGAAATGAGCATGGACATCAGTGTTGGATCACAACTATATATGGAAATGAACGTGGACATCAGTGTTGGATCACCCCTTTGTATGAAATGAACGTGGACATCAGTGTTGGATCACCCCTTTGTATGAAATGAACGTGGACATCAGTGTTGGATCATACCTATGTATAGAAATGAGCATGGACATCAGTGTTGGATCACAACTATATATGGAAATGAACGCGGACATCAGTGTTGGATCACCCCTTTGTATGAAATGAACGTGGACATCAGTGTTGGATCACCCCTTTGTATGAAATGAACGTGGACATCAGTGTTGGATCATACCTATGTATAGAAATGAGCATGGACATCAGTGTTGGATCATACCTATGTATAGAAATGAGCGTGGACGTCAGTGTTGGATCATACCTATGTATGGAAATGAGCGTGGACATCAGTGTTGGATAACACCTATGTATGGAAATGAGCATGGACATCAGTGTTGGATCACACCTATGTATGAAAATGAGCATGGACATCAGTGTTGGATCATACCTATGTATGAAAATGAGCGTGGACATCAGTGTTGGATCATACCTATGTATGAAAATGAGCGTGGACATCAGTGTTGGATCACACCTATGTATGGAAATAAGCATGGACGCCAGTGTTGGATCACACCTATGTATGAAAATAAGCATTTGCCTTTAATTCTAATTTAAAGCAGAACGCCAAACAAAAATAACAAGATAAAAAAAGAACAGCCCATTAAAAGATCAAATAAAACCAAATTTTGTTGCAATATTCACTTACATAGGTGCTCATTGGGAAGAATGTCTCTTACATATTGGTCAGTGAGAGAAGGCCCCATTACATTGTTGGTCATTAGGAAGAATGACCCTTGCACTTTTGGTCAGTAGGAGGAATGATCCCTACACTGGTGGTCAATCTGGAAAGAATGTCCCTCACACTGGTTGCCAATAGAAAGAATGCTCCTTGCATTGGTGTTTGGTGGGAATTATGCCTCCTTACTTTGGTGGTCAGTGGGAAGAATGCCTCCTTATCCTGGTGGTCAGTGGGAAGAATGCCTCCTTACTTTGGTGATCAGTGGGAAGAATGCCTCCTTACCTTGGTGATCAGTGGGAAGAATGCCTACTTAACTTGGTGGCCAGTGGGAAGAATGCCTCCTTACAATGGTGGTCAGTGGGAAGAATGCCTACTTAACTTGATGGTCAGTGGGAAGAATGCCTCCTTACCTTAGTGGTCAGTGGGAAGAATGCCTACTTAACTTGGTGGTCAGTGTGAAAATGCCTCCTCACCTTGGTGGTCAGTAGGAAGAATGCCTCCTTACCTTGGTGGTCAGTGGGAAGAATGCCTCCTTACCTTGGTGGTCAGTGTTAAGAATGCCTCCTTACCTTGGTGGTCAGTGGGAAGAATGCCTCCTTACCTTGGTGGTCAGTGGGAAGAATGCCTCCTTACATTGGTGGTCAGTGGGAAGAATGCCTCCTTACCTTGGTGGTCAGTGGGAAGAATGCCTCCTTACCTTGGTGGTCAGTGGGAAGAATGCCTCCTTACCTAATTGGTCAGTGGGAAGAATGTCTACTTAACTTGGTGGTCAGTGGGAAGAATGCCTCCTTACATTGGTGATCAGTGGGAAGAATGCCTCCTTGGGGAATGCCCCCTTACGTTAGTGGTCAATAGGATGACTTGATCCCCATGTACAGTGGTGGTCAGAATGGCAACCTTATAGACAGCAAAAAAAGATCATTGGTGTCATGATACTGGCTTTATAAAGCAGTGCTGGACTGGAAACTACTTGGCACCATCAGATGGGAGGTCAATCATCTACTTCTCAAGGAACCATTAGCAAACTTCTGGGAGAACCCTGGTTAAGAATTATGATTTTGTCATTCAAGGCATTGAGGTAGATTGTAGGGTAAGTAAGTTGCCCAGATAACAACTAATTGTGTAGCTCTTTCTACCAAAGACAGTATTATTGGGAAATGATCTTCCTGCACGCAACTGGTTTACTCTCTGTTACCCTGATATATATTTTTGTTAGCTGCTTAAAAGTTTAAATATTACCTTTTTGTATAGATGTAACTGTGATTCACATTTTATGATCATTTAATAATATTAAAATGGATGTTCCAACTGCTTGGGATACCTTTTAACAAACACATGGACAAACCTTTGGTTGTTGGCTGTTACACTACTTCATAGACTGCAGGTGTCACTGTTACTCTTTGTATAAATAAATAATAGGCTGCATATGCAAAATAATTTGATGTAGGCATCCTGCCCACAACCCCTGTCAATGTCAGAACTGCTAATTACAAAATAGATGGGACTGCTTAGAAGGGATTAAAAGAGTTTACGTACATTCCTTTCCAAGGTTAATGTTACATCTACATACTTCCAGATAGGGAGGCCTTCTGTATATGGTTTTCCATGTATAATGCATGGCATGCTGTGAAAATGATTGTTTTAAAAGTGAAAAAATAATTGGATTTTGCCAGTGGATTTTGGGATTCCTCCTTTTTAAGCTCAGTCGAGGCTTGCTTGCAGTGTTTGTTATCGCAGAAGAGACAAAGTGCATATCTTCCGTGGGTGGGGAAAGCAATCCTTGCCCGGGAGGCGATCAATCAACTTGGTACATTCAGCTTGCCCATTAACAGTTCAAATCTCAGCTCAGATTCAAACCATGTATGGCTGGTCTAAGTACACTCAGCAACCACCAACAGATCACCCTTCCTGCCCAGCAGCCACCAACAGATCTCCAATGAATAATGCCGCATACACACAATTGGAATTATCACCGGAAAAAGCACTGATGGTTTTCCCGTTGGAATTCCAATGGAATTACGCTCAAATTGTCTTGCCTACGCGCAGTCACACCAAATTCCGACTGACAAGAACACGGTGACGTACAACATATACGACGGGACTAGAAAAGGGAAGTTAAATACCTAGTAGCCAATAGCTTCCATCTCGTAGTTGAATCTGAACATGCATGAGTTTTTGCGCGGCGGAATTGTATACACACGATCGGAATTTCGGAAAGTTTTTCCATCAGGAAAATTGAGAAAATGCTATAAAATTTTTGCTGGTGGGAATTTGCCCAGCTAAATTCCGATGGGGCATACATGCGGTCGCATATTCCAATGAACAGCTCTCATCGTCTTTTGCTGGCCAAAATTCCGAACGTGTGTACGCGGCATAAGAGTTTCCCTCTGCCCGACTGTTTAGACCAAGGTTCCATGGAACCCTAAGGCCGCGTACACACGCGCGGACTGTTCGCCCAACTTTGTCCATCCAACAGTTTCGGCAAACAGTCCGCTCAAAATTAGCATGGACGGACATGGCCACACACGACGAACGAACAGTCCGCTGAAACCGTGCGCGATGACGTGAACGTGCCGTACGTCGGGACGAAAAATACGACGTCCTATACACTGCATTATAACTTTCGGCGTGTAAATCCTTTCTGAGCATGCGCGGAACTTAGTCTGTCGAACAAGCCTACACACGGACGGACTGTTCGCTGAAACAAGGTTTCAGCGGACAGTTTTACGGAATTTCCGAAAAACCTTGTTCGTCCAACTGTCCGCTGAAACTGTCCGCTGAAAGCCCACACACGAGCAGACTGTCCGCCCAAACACTGTTCAGCGGACAAGGTTGGGCGAACAGTCCGCCCGTGTGTACGCGGCCTAAGGTTCCTCCAGAGGTTCTTTGGGGTTCATTTCTGCCTCGCAGATACGTTCCTACTGACACTGGTAATCTTTTAACTATCTGTAAGGGGACAATTCACCCTCCTGACCACAAGTGTAAGGAGCATTCTTCCCACTGACCATCGCACTAATGTATTATGAGTTGTAGTTATAGAATTTTTTTTAGCAGGGGTTCCCTGAGTTCAGAGAGTCATTTCAAGGATTCCTCTGTGTTAAAAATGTAGAGAAAGGCTGGCTTAGACACTAAACATTTATACTATATACTAGATATTTATGCCTATAATGCCCTGTACACACGACCGGCTTTCCCGCCGGAATAAACTGACGGAATTCCACTGAAACTATCTTGCGTACACACAATCACACCAAAGTCCGATCGTCAAGAACACAGTGACGTACAACATGTATGATGGGACTAGACAAAGGAAGTTCAATAGCCATTAGCCAATAGCTTCTGTCTCGTACTTGCTTTAGAGCATGCGTAGTTTTTGGTCAGTTGGAACAGCATACAGACGAGCGGTTTTCCCGATAGGAATTGGTTCCGTCAGAAATATTAAGAACATGTTCTATTTCTAGGTCCGTCAGAATTTTTGAAAAAAAAAAGTCAGTTGAGGCATACACATGATCGGAATATACGATGAAAAGCTTCCGTCTGACTTTTTCTGTCGGACATAACGCTCGTGTGTACGTGGCATAAGAGTCAGACAGTCACCTGAGCATTTTGGTCAACTGTTTATCAGCAAGATGAGATGAGGGATGTCAAAGATAGCCTGTGGTGGACTAGAGGTGGGTGTATGGTAGATAAGAATAAACTTTTATCAAGAAAACCATGTCCTCTTTAACCACGTGCTGACCAGCCGCCGCAGTTGTACAGGCAGGCGAATCGCCGCTATGTTACGTCGCTCCTTCTGGTGGTCACTAGGGTGTGATGACCACCAGGCTTCTGCGATCACTCATAACACGGCGAGAACCAGGATCTCTGTGTGTAAACACAGAGATCCCGGTTATCTGAGGGGAGAGGGGACAGATCGTCTGTTCATACAAATTATGAACAGCGATCTGTCATCCCCTCTAGTCAGTCCCCTCCCCCCTTCAGTTAGAAAAAACACTAGGGAACACAATTAACCCCTTGATCGCCCCCTAGTGTTAACCCCTTCACGTCAGTGACATTTTTATAGTAATCAATGCATTTTTATAGCATTGATTGCCTTATTAATGCCAGTGGTCCGATGTGTCGGCCATAATGTCGCAGTCATGATAAAAATCACAGATCGCCGCCATTACTAGTAAAAAAAAAAAATAATAATAAAAATGCTATAAATCTATCCCCTATTTTGTAGATGCTATAACTTTTGGGCAAACCGATCAATATATGTTTATTGCGATTTTTATTACCAAAAATATATTGAAGAATACATATCGGCCTAAACTGAGAAAAATTTTGTTTTTTAATTAAAAAAATGGGGATATTAATTATAGCAAAAATTATAGCAATTATAGCAAAAAGTACAAAATATTGTGTAGCTACAAAAAATTGTTGCTCTTTTGTTTGTTTATAGCGCAAAAATAAAAACTGCCGAGATGATCAAATACCACCAAAAGAAAGCTCCATTTGTGGGAAAAAAAGGACTTAAAATTTGTTTGGGTACAACGTCGCACAATCGTGCAATTGTCAATTAAAGCGACGCAGGGTCAAATCGCAAAAAGTGCTCTGGTCAGGAAGGGGTAAAATCTTCCGGGGCTGAATCAGTTAAAATGATTATCTATCATTCAGGAGCCTCTACTCCTCCACAGGCTCCTTTGACATCCCCATCTCACTATTTTGGCTATTCAAAGTTCCACGAGAACCACCGGATTTGTTCCCCAGAACGTCAAATGGGACCTCTAAGACCTGCAGGAAGAAAGACGTATTCTCCATAGGTGAATCCTCCTAGGTTGTGCACACCACACATGTGATCAACCGCAACCTCAGATGTTTTGCATTCCCTTCATTTTTACATTGCTTTCATTCTACTTTTTTTTACTCAACTACTGATAGGTCTGTCCTGCCTGCTCTTCTTTTTTTTATTTCTCTGGCCTTTCTCTTAGGCCCTTTGCTTGCTTTTACTCGGCCCTTGAAGCAAATTATTCCCCCCATTGTTAGCAACAGTGGGGCATAGTAGGAAAACAAGAAAAATGACACCAATGATGGGGCACTATTTCTTCCACTGACACCAATAATGGGGCATTATTCCTCCCACTGACATCAATGATGGGGCACTATTCCTCCCACTGACACCAATGATGGGGCACTATTCCTCCCACTGACATCAATGATGGGGCACTATTCCTCCCACTGACATCGATGATGGGGAACTATTACTCTGCCTAATACCAATGCTGGGCATTGTTTACTGCTACTGACACCAGGACATGTTCTTCTCCCATGGACCATAGTTTGAAGGTCAGTAACGTGGCCCTTTGTTTAAAAAAAAAAAATGTTCTAGAGCTCTGTTCTCTCCACATCTTGTCTTACCTTTTATATTACCTCCTTTCCCAGCTTTGATACCTTGCTTAGATAAGTTGTGTAGTCGTATCTCGTATAGAGCTAGACTTGTAATCATTGGTCTTTGCTTTTTGTGTTTCATGTATAGCGATGATTATTTCTAGGTATGCCTTTTGTGTTTGCACTAGTCTGCTGTGGTATTTGCTGCATAATTTCTACATATTATTTACAACACATTAGTATTTCATTTGATCTGTGGCATTGGTTCTCCCAGTTTGAGAATTCACAAGTTATATTATTTGATCTGTATTCCCAAACAGGAATCTTTATTACTTCCTATGATACTGGCTCAGATTATGGGTTCTTAGAAGCCTCCTCATGCACAAGGATGGTGGGCAGTCACCATCTCTCTACCATGGTGGTTTGGAGGTGTGATGCCACATTCATATTAGATCACACAGATGTAAGAAATGCTGACAATTTTGATGCTAAACTTTTGATCATCCTGGCAATTTTTTACCAGTGATATATCATGGCATAGGTTGTTTTTATGTAAGGTATTTTCGCCCCGCAATGCTAAGCCACTGTAAATTTTCAATGAGAATGTCATCATGAAAATAATACTGATTGTAGGGGTTAGAGGTTGGGTTGATGACTGGCACTAAGATCAAAGTCTACCAAGGTAATATTTTGGCCAGAAAAGTTATGGTTAGCTTGGCTGTTAGGCTACGTTAAATATAATGCCACGTACACATGATCGGACTTTCCGCCCAAAAAAATGTGGATTTTTGTTCGAAAGTTGTTTGCTCAAACTTGTCTTGCATACACATGGTCACACAAATGTTGGCCAACAATTACGAACGTGAGAACGCGGTGATGTACAAGACATATGACGAGCCAAGAAAAAGGAAGTTCAATAGCCATTCCGAGCATGTGTGAACTTTTTTGCGACGGACTCGTGTACACATGATCGGACTTTCCGACAACAACGTTTTGTTGGCGGAAAATTTGAGATCGTGCTATCAAACATTTGTTAGCTGAAAGTCCAACAGCAAATGTTCAATGGAGCATACACAAGGTTGGACTTTCTGACAACAAGCTCACATCCAACATTTCCCGTCCGTGTGTACGCGGCATAAGAAGATCAGCCCAAAACATCATGAAAGTCATACTTTTCAGCTTTAAAACTAAGGCCGCGTACACACGGGCGGACTGTCCGCCCAACTAGGTTCGTCAAACAGTTTGACAAACAGTCCGTTCAAAATTTGCATGAGCGGACTTGACCACACACGACGAACGAACAGTCCGCTGAAAACTTGCGCGATGACGTGAACGGCACGTACGACGGGACGAGAGATTCGGCGTCCGATACACTGCAATGCAACCTTCGGCGTGTAAATTCTTTCTGAGCATGCGCGAGACTTAGTTTGCCGAACAAGCCTACACACGAGCGGACTGTCCGCTCAAACCAAGTTTCAGCGGACAGTCTTACGGAAATTCCGAAAAACTTTGTTCGTCAGACTGTCCGCTGAAACTGTCCGCTGAAGCCCACACACGAGCGGACTGTCCGCTGAAACACTGTTCAGCGGACAAAGTTGGACGAACAGTCCGCCCGTGTGTACGCGGCCTTATGCTTACAGCCAGGGTAGGCTACTTCATTTTAGGATTTTGGGTGTGATAACTGCCATGACAAATATATGCAGGGTAAGAATTAGTTACAAGTACAGATCGGCAACAAAATCAGGCTTTGGTGCCAATAACTCTTGAGCTAAAAATGGTGGTGCTGAAACTCCCACACTCAGAAAAACTGCTCAGATGTTGAGAAGACAAAAAATAAGACACTGCCCAAGTCCAAGCTAGCTTCATCATTGATGCTCCTGTGCTTCAGACTGGCATAACCCTCCTGCGGAAGCAGTTGCAAGTGATACATTTCAGGAGGTTCAGGCTGAAGTGGAAGACGGAGCCATAATTGAATAGTAGGTTGTAGTAGGACCTGACGGACAAATTCCCGGTGTTGTCAGCATACTTCATGGCAGTGAGTGGAGTATACAGAGGATTAGTCTGAAGGCGGAACACTGGCTGTGTCATTCCTATCACTTTCACTGTGGCCTGGATAAAATACAAAATGAGTAAGACTGTCACAGTTTGTAGAAAAAAAACAAAAACAATCAGTGCTGCTCCAAGGCCTTGATATATAGGCCTCTGGTCCAATGTTATCGCCAGGTGCCGACCCCAAGAGAGAGCATGCCCCACTCAAATTAGCACAGATACATGGAAACCGCGGCCGCATTCTGATGATATCAATCATGTCATTTATTCTGTTCCACTGGCTTGAACATAGTCCCCACCCGTGGCCATGCCCTGCTGATGCATGTCACCTAGACGGGGCTGAATCATAGAGGTAGGAGTTGCCTGGACTAAAGGTTTTTTTTATATCCAACACACCATTAACAAATAAAACCTATTAAATGATCATTTAAGACATTATTTACACAATTCAGTATTTCACTCGGAGGAGGGTAAAAAAAATGGACAGGTGAACGTAGATACAAAACCCACCTACTGCTACACGCCCAAGCGCCCACCCATAGAACACATATCATGTGTGTACCTAAATAAATATGAATATCACAAGACTATCACAGGACATACCTTTCTTTCATCATTCAAGCTCAAGCTGGTGATGTACTGTAAAAGTATATAGGTATATATAGGTATACATGGAAGTAAAAGTATCCATATACTGGATAACTATAGAACCTCTCTTTCGTAGGTTCAGATGAGCTTATTCATAATAAATAATTTTTCCTATCTACAGCTGAATTTAATACTCTTGCTTAGCTATTGACCCAAGGCCCCTTATCTAATTAGGTGATGCCTTTTTTGTACTTCTGTGTGCATTCAGGTTGGCTGAAATTGCGTGTATTCCATCTCAAGTTCTTCCAATATTTATGGTGTCCCTGCTCTCTGTAGTATTTCTACATTAACCCTTTATCCGGTGTGCACGAGGTATTAATTTCCCCGTATATATACCATCATGTGTATATTTAACCCATTTTTTCAAAAAAACAAATTAGGCTAATTTGGTCTCTCCTCTACCCCCTGCAGTCACCATAGGTGATATATTATAGTTGGACGTCTTCCCCCCCCCCCCCCCCTTGAAAGTTTTTCACCAGTTGCAGGCTCGGAGGTGAGCCGGGGGTATGTATTTAAATTATTATAATATATTTTTCTATTCAATCTACCCTGTTTAAGAACCAGACGATATTCACTCAATTACCGTATTTGCCGGCGTATAAGACGACCCGGCATATAAGACGACCCCCTAAAAACCTGCACAGTTAAAATGTTTTGCCCGTACTCACCGTTTAAGACGACCCCCGATTCCGAGGCTTCCGACGCTTCATATCCCTCTTCTTCTTCGTTCTTGCTGGAGCCATTTCCTTCTTCCTTCTGGTGCTGGAGCCAATCACGGCGAGCAATGTATTCTATTAATGAATACAAAGCCTGCTGGGATTGGCGGAGGCTGTTACATCATCAGCCCGCGCCTCACTCTCAAAGCCAATCGGAGCAGGCTACTGTGTGTAGCCTGCTCGGATTGGCAGAGATTGCTGCTCCAATCCGAGCAGGCTCTGTATTCATTTGAATACATCGCTCACTGGGATTGGTTCAGTGGTATATACTGTATGTAGCCGAAGCTACATACAGTATTACCGGACAGCCAGAAGGCATCCCAGCAGCGGACCCGGCGTATAAGACGACCCGTCCTTTTTGCTCAGTTTTTTTAAGTGTAAAAGGTCGTCTTATACGCCGGCAAATACGGTATATTTTGTATTAATTATTGTTTTTTTGTTATCATTTATAGTTTCTGTTCGTCTTAGTTTGGTTTAAAAAAAATGGTTCCCCTGAAGAAGCCATTGTAATGGCGAAACATGTTGGGACTCTTTTGACCAACAATTAAAACTTTGATTATATTACACTGAATAGACGACAATTTTATCTAATGTATTTTGTATTGTTGTGATTTATTTCTGATGATACATATTTTTACGACTATCTCATTAAATAAAGAACCAGTGTTCATTCCTTTTAAAGTATCTATCGTTTTTGTAATTTTTTTGGTATTTCCCCTATTTACTAATTTTAGGCACCGTAATAATCCCCCTCCCCAGTCCTACACTCTGTTTTCCATAACATACTGGGATGAGGTGCCTTATGTATTAGACTTCCTCGCCGTACTTTTCTACTTCTCTATCCATATATATTTAAAAACTTGAAGGATCAAACAAATCTGTAGATTTCATAAGTCATTGGACTAAGAGGGAGTGGATAAGCTACCGATTGGGATTCATTTTTGCTTCTGTTAACTAACACATCCTGAACACTGAATTTGGATAATGGCCCTCTGGGTGTTTAAGGTCTTAAAATTAACTGAAGAGGACTATAACAGTCTAATGGTCAGTTCACCATATCGGTAAAGAGCCTTACGTAATTACTAACCTTTGCTACAGCATCTGGTGTCTGCCCCAAGGTGACAAAGATCTCATGAGCAGCAGGTACGTAGACCTCCTTAAAGCATCTTATGGTTTCAGCATCAGCTCCAGGAAAGTCAGACTTGGATACTTCCTCCATCAGCTTCATCTCAAACTCTGTGTTGACGGGGCCTGGCTCTATCATAGAAATGCTGTACACATACAATATGCATTAGATGGGCTCTTAAAAATTTAGCTCTTAGGGGGATTTCTCGGAAAATACAGATGTCCCCATCTTTCATGAATAAAAAATATACTGTAGGCATTTTTACTTACAAGATATTAAACTTTAAAAGTTGAACAGCCAGACTTTCACAGAAACCTTCAATTGCAAACTTTGAGGCAGCATAGACGTCATTGAATACAATACCTGTAAAATAAAGAGTTGGTTGGTGGTCAGGGCATGAGCTTCCCACATACCAAACTTGTATTGCCCACTTTTTAGAAATTAGGGAAAGATAGACAAACCTTTTATTTTTTATTTTTTGGATAGAGTAAGGAAGGTTTAGAACAGGGAACAGCAGCCCCTGCCACACATGCCAGAGTGGGTACACGATGCCTCCTCTGCTGGCACACAAAGGTATTGACTGTAATTGACAGCTCCTTAGGCTGTCAATTACAAACCTTACTTACATCAGTGAAAACAGCTGGTGATGGATGACGTTGCCACACTATGATAAGGAAGCAAACCAGGCAGCCAAACTGAAGGGACCATCTTGTTATAGCCTCTTCTCTGCTTGGCTTCTACAAAACGGCTCTTACTAGCTTCTGTGCCTTGTTTGTGTGTTCTGCCTAGATGGGAGTACAGTGACTCGCCTATAGGCAGCAGTGGTAATAAGAAAGACCTGCTGCCCCTCAAGCTTGGAGAAAGGGGATGTCAGCAGCAAGATAAAACTGTTTTACCTAGTGAAATATGTGTGATATGTGCAACCCTTCTTATTATTTACATGCACCCATATATCCAGTGTGACATGGGGTAGTTAGCAGAGGCGTAACTAGAAACCTCAGGGCCCCGGTGCAAGAAATCAGGAAGGGCCCCCCCCCCCCCCGAAAAGCATGATTTTGATACTATATTTTTTTCCACTGTACAACAAAGTAAAACATTTCTGTGCAACCTGTGTCCCCAGTGGGACCTGTGTCACCAGTGCAGTGGTGGTCCTGGAGAGGGGTGGTGGTACTGGAGGGGGGCTGGTGGTGGTACCTGGAGGTGGGTGGCGGTGGTGGTACTGGAGGGGGTGGCGGTACTGGAGGGGGTGGTGGTCCTGGAGGGCGATGGTGGTCCTGGAGAGGGGTGGTGGTACTGGAGGTGGGTGGCGTTGGTGGTACTGGAGGGGGATGGTGGTCCTGGAGAGGGGTGGCGGTGGTACTGGAGGTTGGTGGCGGTGGTGGTACTGGAGGGGGATAGTGGTCCTGGAGGGGGATGGTGGTCCTGGAGAGGGGTGGTGGTGGTACTGAAGGTGGGTGGTGGTGGTACTGGAGGTTAGTGGCAGTGGTGGTACTGAAGGGGGGGTGGTGGTACTGGAGAGGGGTGGCGGTCCTGGAGAGGGGTGGCGGTGGTACTGGAGGGGGATGGTAGTACTGGAGGTGGGTGGCGGTGGTACTGGAGGTGGGTGGTGGTGGTACTGGAGGAGGGTGGCGATGGTACTGGAGCGGCATGGTGGTCCTGGAGAGGGGTGGCGGTGGTACTGGAGGTGGGTGGCGGTGGTGGTACTAGAGGGTGAGTGGTGGTACTGGAGAGGCATTGTGGTCCTGGAGAGGGGTGGCGGTGGTACTGGAGGTGGGTGGCGGTGGTGGTACTAGAGGGTGGGTGGTGGTACTGGAGAGGCATGGTGGTCCTGGAGAGGGGTGGCGGTGGTACTGGAGGTGGGTGGCATGGTGGTGGTACTGGAGAGGGGGTGGCATGGTGGTGGTACTGGAGAGGGGGTGGCGGTGGTCCTGGAGGAGGGGTGGCGGTGGTACTGAAGGTGGGTAGCACGGTGGTGGTGGTGGTACTGGAGGTGGGTGGCGGTGGTACTGAAGGTGGGTAGCACGGTGGTGGTGGTGGTACTGGAGGAGGGGTGGCGGTGGTACTGAAGGTGGGTAGCACGGTGGTGGTGGTGGTACTGGAGGAGGGGTGGCGGTGGTACTGAAGGTGGGTAGCACGGTGGTGGTGGTGGTGGTACTGGAGGAGGGGTGGCGGTGGTACTGGACATCAGGATCCCCAGATACCCCCCCTTACTTTAGGGTCCCCAGAGAGCCCCCCTTACTTTAGGGTCCCTAGACAGTCACCCCCCTTAAAGAGGTTTCTCTGTACCTTGCTGGACTCCGCCGTGCACCTTGGCCCCCAGCAGATCTCTGTACCCCCCCCCCCCGCACCTGGGGGGAGGCAGCGATCAGCAGTTCTATGATGGTGATGGGCGACGGGATCTTCCTGAGTCTCTGCACACACTGGAGAGGAGTCAGCACGGCTGTGAGTGAAGAGCATGTCTCATGTAAACAGCAGCACAGAGACACCGGCACTCGGGAGTGAAGTTTCATTTTCCCTCGTCCTCTTGCAAAACACACAGAGGATCTGCTCCCCCTTCGGCCCCCCCTCCCCTCCTCTCCTGTGTTCTCCGCGGGCATTCAGGTGTGAAGCTAACAAGCTCACATTTCCCGCGGAGAACACAGGAGAGAGGAGGGGAGGGGGGGCCGAAGGGGGAGCAGATCCTCTGTGTGTTTTGGAAGAGGACGAGGGAAAATGAAACTTCACTCCCGAGTGCCGGTGTCTCTGTGCTGCTGTTTACATGAGACATGCTCTTCACTCACAGCCCTGTGAATAGCAACCACGCCGGGGCCCCCCCACAGTGATGGAATTCCAGGGCCCAGTCGCAACTGCGACTGTTGCGACCCTGATAATTCCGCCACTGGTAGTTAGCTCTCATGGTAGATGTGTTTATACAGTGAGTCCAGGGCAGACAGAAACTATTTTTAAAAGAGAAGTATGTTTTTTTTTTCAGAATCATACTTACCTAGGTGGATGTAGTATCGGTTCTGAGAACTGAGCGATTAAACACCACAGATCGCTCGGTTCTCAGGGCTCCCTGAGCAGAAAGCTGGTGACTATCAGTCACTGTTGTCTGCCCTGCCCCATCCCTCCTTGCTCACTAGGGGTGGAAAGGGGAAGAGAAGGTGGAAGTGCCTGATTTAGGTTTTCAGCAGCTCGCTGAGAGTCTGAGCCAGCCCATGCATGTGGGCGGTTCCCGACTTCATTGTCGCGATCTTACCCAAGCCTGTACCAGCTCTGTGACTTGAGCCGACAGCAGGCTTCAGCCCGCTGAAAATGGGTCACAGGAGTGCAGAACGAACTGAGAAGGAGAAGATCCACAAGAGAAGTACAGTCAAAGCTTCTCCTTTAAGGGACTTTTCTTTAAAAGAAAGCATGAGTTCAAAAAGAAGGACTTCCCACACAGGGATATTTTTCAGCTTCAGCAGAATAAATACATTGGAAAATGCTGAACCACCTGGCTCATAAGCTCGCTCAGCTTCAAATGTAGTACCACGGTGTCCAACACTCTTGGGTACTTGACTCTCTAGCCTTTAGTCCCACAACCCTGCTGCACTGCCCACCTCTGGACTTTGGATTGAAGTTCTCCTAACACCCCAATAGAAGTCGACCTAACTCCTGGAACTGAGACCCCTTGTCTCTTGGCTTCAGGTTGGACCTTCTGATAGGGTTGCCACCTCATCCCTTTAAACCCGAACACCTTTGAATTACACAGGTTCTGAGGATAATTAAATGCAGATAAGGCACCAAGTGAGTTTAATTATCATCTTAATCAGGCACAGAACTTGTGTAATTAATATGTGTTTGGGTTTAAAAGGATGAAGTGGCAACCCTACCCTCTGACCCCCTTGATGAGACCTTCCTTCTCCCTCACTGAGAGTGGTCTCCAAACTGGGACCCCTCAGCTATCCTCAGATCTGAGTGTATAACGACACTGCACACTTGTGTACTCAGCCAGGTTGCAAGTGTCTAGCAAAATATGGACACAGGTTTAAATGTTCTAAAAGAAATCCAGAGAAAGACAAATACACAGCATTCTCTGCTCAGAAACACTAGTCTGGAACGTTTCACTTACCCAAAATGCGAATCCTGTGTCACATTTTCTATCGTCTCACAGTGACAGTCTTGTTCTGTTACACAAGTTATAGTGTGGGTGAGCAATCTAAATTTCCACATGTTAATCCTGCTTCTCCAGCCTGTTACGTGGAATATAGATTATAGTCTTTTAAAAATACATCTGATCTAGGGTTGCCACCTGTTCAGGATTCACCCGGACTGTTTGGGTTTGGAACCATGGGTCCGGATTTGAGACTGTCTGAGACCCGGACACATTCTTCAGACAGAATTATAGCTTCCCAGAAGGATTGCTCGCTACAATTATCTAAGCTAAGAGTGTCCCTTTCACACTGCCCAAAGCCAGCACTAACAGCCCCCCAAACACAGACACAGATGGGAGAGGAGAGAGGGCTCAATCTGCACCTCTTCCTCCCACCCCAACCCCTCTGTGTCTGCCCACACTCCAATCCCCAGGGCTGTGCCTCAGAAAAGGAAAGTGGGGGCCGGAAATTTGAAGTCCAGCAGCTTCAAATCCATCTGGATGAGAGGTACTGACTGCCAAGGGGTGAGTGAGCTCACCATCCATCCCTGTCTGTGACTTAAGTCTCCCCCCCACCCCTCTCTCTCCTGCCTCCAAGAGAGTACACTAAGGTAAATCAGGGTTCTCAGAGCACTCATTACATCAGAGCTCCCATTTACACCAGAGGCCACAGTGTGCCCCCTTACATCAGGGTCCTCTCCGTACGCCAGAGCATCTCTTATGTTAGAGTTCCCAGAGTACTTAGTGTTTTAAGTTGGGACAGAGCTCCTTTAAAGCATTTGTTAACCCCCCAAAAAATGTAGATACTGGTCCCTTAAAGCAGATTACACATCAAAGCACCTGTGCTATGTAATCGGTCCCCTCTAAACTGTAAAAAAAAAAACCCTGAACCTGCCACTTCCTGTATGGCCTTTCCAAACAGACCACAATAACCAGGGCATCTGCGCCCTGATCACCGTGGTCAGAAAGCCTCCCTCCGTGATAGGCTGGCTGCTCTCTGCTTTCCTCTCTCCCCCCTCACCCCTTCCTTCCTCCCTGTCAGCGCACTCTCTGTCTGTCTCCAGCCCGGCCCCGCCCCGCCGCTATTACTCTAATATTAAAATATTCAATTTGTCACTGCCAGCCTCTTTATTATACACAATGTGTAAGTTGTATTTAAAAATGAGCGCTGTAAATACTGAATATCAGCTGTCTTCAGGCCAGTCACGTGATCCACGGCTGCTTTCCAGCTCCGATGAGTGGCTTCTGCAGAGGAAATAAGTGGGCAAACGTGATCTCCCTCTGACATCAGAGGGAGATCACGGCCCCTCCCGCAGAAGACATCTATCAGAGCTGAAAAGCAGCTACGAGTGATGTGACCAACCTGAAGCCAGCTGATAGTCAGTATTTACAGCGCTCATTTTTAAATACAACTTGCACATTGTGCTATGCCAGGCTCTTATAGAGGAGCTGGCATAGTCTTACAATAATGCCTTAACAACCAATTTAAGTGAGTTGCCCCATGAAGGAACTGCTTGGATTAGGGTTGTTACTTGTTGCATCAATATAGCTATGTCCCACCTTGTAGCCCCAAAACACTGCTGATCACCACAATATGGCCGCTTCCACGCTTCTTCATGGATGGTAGAAGCTCTCTGACCAAGTAGACAACCCCAAAAAAGTTTGTCTCAAAGATCTTCCTCATGTCATCCATGGAATGGCTTTCAAGGGGGCCAATGTGTCCAATACCAGCGTTGTTCACTGTAATGAGATAATATTATGTATTTACAGCAAATGAAACAGAAGAACAAAAAGAACATTTATAAAAAATAGAACACAGAATTACAAAGCTAAATGCAGAGAGAAAGTGAACAATAGTAGTGTGCTGTTATTGATGGAAATGTCCCCTCTAGTGGTCAGTAGCTTCTACAGTAGATCTAGCAGCTTCTCCTATACATTAAAACTTATTGTACCCTTATTTGTATAGAAACATAGAAGAGTGACTGCAGAAAAAAAAACAAGTGGTCCATTGAATCTGCTCCATTTTTTTTTCATGTGTTTTTTTTTTTACTTTTTTTGAGTATAGATCTTTGTTTGTCCCAAGCATGTTTGAATCCACATACTGTTGACTGACTCACTGTGCCAAGCATCAGCTACTCTTTCTGTAAAATATTACATTCTAAGATTAGTTTTAAATTCTCCTCCTGCTAGTTTGAGGTCATGTCCCCATGTTCTTGATCTTAGCTCCTGAAGTGTCCCCTGACTTTTATCCCCCAGACCTTTCACCATTCTTGTTACCCATCTCTGGACTTGTTCTCTCTTAACATCTTTTTGTAAGTGAGAGAAGCCCGGAGCAAAAAATAAATAAAATAAAAAATAGTGGAGGGTTGGCATGACAGGGAAAACAGTGTGTAGTAAAAATGAGAGTGCTGAGAGAGGGCTCACCGGATTGGGGGAGCCTGGGGGATTGGACATAGTCAGTTAAAAGTAGTTGGCCCCTCCCCAGCGTCACTACAGCATGCAGGAACAAACTTCCTACCCAACCTCCCCCCCTTTTTTTTTTTTACTTTGTTAGATATGTTTTTTTTCCACAGAAAGGCATGACCTCAGGATGTCGTGGCAGTTGGCGGGTGTTGGTCTTTGCGGATGAATGAAGACACCTCGGATAAGGAAGAGTTCGGGATCTGTCGGTGGTATGGGTCCCGCTGGTGATATTCCAGTTAACGGTGGTTTCGCTGGAAGTTGGTTAACGGGTGCACTGCGGTCATTGGGTTATCTCTGAGCCAGCATATCGGCTAGAGGCCTATTATCATAAAAGGTACCACAGGGCATTATTACACATATGGTATTTTGGGGGTTCCTGCAAAGACCATTGCTAGTATTAACTGATGGCTTTTTGGTAACAGATGTTTTACTTTGTTAATAAAAATTTTCTCCAACTTGGTGTGGTCTCCATTAATGGGTAATGGTATGGGGTTTGGATTTTATGGGAAGGATGGTACATCTGTTATATAATGGTCAAGGTCTCCAGAACTAGACACAGTATTCTAAATGAGGTCTTTCTAAGGATTTATATAGGGGAATTAGGACCCCTTCCCTCCTGCTAGTGAGCCCACGAGTGGTTCATTATTATTTTATGAAGTCAGACTTTCTAAAAAGTTAAGTATCAACCACTTACTGACCACCTTACTAATGAGTAGGGCGGCAGAGTGGCTCTCCTGTGCTGGAGCACGTACCAAGTATGTGCTCCAGCACTTCCGGGTAGGAGGGGCGTGCTGTGATTAGACAGAACACAAGCCAATCAGTGGGTGCCAGCCAATGGATGACCGTCAGCACCCACTGAATGGCGAGGAGAAAGACAGGACAGAAATCTGTAAACAATACAGAGCTCTGTGCTGTCAGCAAGGATGTTCTGGTTTTTGTTTCCCTTACTAAAAGCACCTGATTACACTATTGATATTACTGATTACCGTATATACTCGAGTATAAGCCGAGATTTTCAGCCTCTTTTTTGAGGCTGAAAGTGCCCCCTCGGCTTATACTCGAGTCACCGCTGTCTGACTGCTCGATCAGCGTATCGAGCAGACAGACGGCGGACATTAAAATTCAAAAGCCGCGCCTCCTTCTCCGCCTCCGCCTGTGATAGGCGGAACACTGAATTTCCCAGCAGTCAGTGTTCCGCCTATCACGGACATCCGTTCATTCTCATACTACGGACGAGTATGAGAGGATGTCCGTGATAGGCGGAACACAGGCTGCTGGGAAATTGAGTGTTCCGCCTATCACAGGCGGAGGCGGAGGCGCGGCTTTTGAATTGTAGAATGGCCGCCGAGAAGAGCGGCGATCCTGGAGCGGCGATCCATCGGCACGACACGGGACGGAGGAGGCACGGGACGGAGGAGGCTCGGGACGACGGCGGCTCGGGACGGAGGCTTGGGACACAGGTAGGCTGGACACACACACAAGGCTGCACGGACACACACACACACACACACACACACACACACACACACACACAGGGATGGATGGATGGATGGATGGATACACACACACACACACACACACACAGGGATGGATGGATGGATGGATGGATACACACACACACACACACACACACAGGGATGGATGGATGGATGAATACACACACACACACACACACACACACACAGGGATGGATGGATGGATGGATACACACACAGGGATGGATGGACGGACACACACACAGGGATGGATGGATGGATGGATGGACACACACACAGGGATGGATGGACGGACACACACACAGGGATGGACGGACACACAGGGATGGACAGCCATGTCTCACCCTCGGCTTATACACGAGTCAATAAGTTTTCCAGTTTTTTGGGGGTAAATTGGGGGCCTCGGCTTATATTCGGGTCGGCCTATACTCGAGTATATACGGTACACTATTGAGTTTTATGGAGACGCTGTCACCTTGCCCAAGTGGGGAAAACTGATGATATATCTGCAAATGCAACACACAAGTAGACAAAAATTTCCCACACGCTTACCAGCTAGCCTGCAGAAACCCCCCTCCCAAAAAAAAAAATTGCCCCCGTCTAACAATTCCCATTAAAAACAGAGGTTTTATTTGCACACATTTGCAAAATATATGTGGAAGCCACAGTACCTAGGTTTAAAGCTCCTCTGTGTAATGCGGTCCCAACTCTATAGACTTCAGAGTCTCCAAGTTGGAGCACATATAGCAGTGGATACATTTAGGGCAGGTTTGCCTGGAGGGAGCCCACACCTCTTTAAAAGCATAGAGACACATTGGATGCCCAGCAAGAGCACAATGGTGGCTGGCGTCATCCAACACATCCCCACTCTGCAAATGCACCCCCTGCCATCCACTCAAGCAACTTATACTCATCTTTCCAGTGTTCCTTTGCTGCTCCTTCCACAAATGCAGGCAGTACTAAAACCACTGGGGTGAGTAACTATGGGGGGGGGGGGTGATGGGGGGCAGGGCAATAACATCACTCCCTTGATTATGTGAAATTACTTAGGCCAACAGTTGGGTTGTAAAGCCAAGTAATTTCACTGGGGAGGAGGTGACATATATTACCATGCTCAAAAGTGCCCAGTGGCCAAGTGTGCAAGAACAAGAAGCAACAGGGCAGCACTGGCAAGGTGAGTATAGGAACTTGGTATGGTATGACTTCTACCTGATATACTTTGCATTGGTCTTGTTAAATCTCCCCTGTAACCCTAAAATTTTGATTATGTATGGTGTTTCCTATAACAAGGTGCTACCCCTGTGTACCCGATTTTACACAGACAGATGCCCTACCTAGAATGTCCACCGTCTGACCAGGCAGTGCAGCCAGACACTTCTTAACAGAGTCTTCACTGGTCACATCCAGCTGTCTGATCTCCAGTGTTTTATTGAGATGCTGTCCAGCTTCTTCCTCCAGCTTACCACTCTTTCGCAAATCCCTCATGGTGGCAAAAACTACATGGAGAAGAGCACAAATAATCCAAATCCATGTTAACAGATGAAAACATCATATTGAAATGCCAGACTATTAAACCATTTATGAGATTTAAATTGTGTGACCACATTAAATAACCAGTTTATTTAAATGCAACTGTTTTGAAACTATGTAGGTTGCCTTTGCTGAGCTTTCTTTTTAAATAACAATCTTCATGTCTTAATCAATTAAGCTTCTATTTTTTTTTCTTTCCAGTAGATATAGAGCAGTGGTCTCCAAACTGTGGCCTGAGGGGAGCCAGATGCAGCCATTTGCTTTCTTTTATCCAGTCCTTGGGGCACTATTTGATCCACTGATACCAACAATAGGCCATAATCTTTACCCCTCACTGACCCCAATGAAGGGGCAAAATTCCTCCCAATTACATCAATGATAGGGCACAGTTTCCCCAAAGACACCCAAGATGGGGCATTGCTTTTTTTCACTGACATTGGGGACCTTTTCTACTCACAAAGGCCAAAGTCCAGTCCCCAAAAGTCTGAAGGCCAGTAAACTGGTTCTTTGGAAAGTTTGGAGACCCTGATATAGAGCACACTTTACAGAGTACCGTTCATATGAGTCACTTCCCCAAGGAGCTTTCAATCTGAAATCTCTAAAGCCCCGTACACACAAGAGGACTTATGTCTGACAGACTTCCGAAGGAGTTCCGTCGGAGTTCTGCTGGAATTCCGACGGAGTTCTGACTGACTTTTCGGCTGAGCGGACTTGGCCACACACAATCACACTAAACTCCGACGGATTCGAACGTGATGACGTACGACTGGATTCGAATAAGGAAGTTCATAGCCAGTAGCCAATAGCTGCCCTAGCGTCGGTTTTAGTCCGTCGGAATAGCATACACACGAGCGAATTTTTCGAAGGGACCGGGTCCGGCGGAGTTCCTTCGGAAAAATTTGAAGCATGTTCCATATTCTAAAGTCCTTCGGACTTTGGCGAGTCAAAAGTCCGTTGCAGCCCACACACGATCGAATAGTCTGACGGACTCAGTCCGTCGGACTTTGGATGTTGAAAAGTCCGCTCGTGTGTGTACGGGGCTTTATGCATCCCTGTATTTACTGTTCCATATTTCATATAGGTGACCATCCACATAATACTAAGTATGCAGATTTCAGAAATATACATAAGTTGCTTGCCAGAAAAGATGCTTGCAATTGAGTTTGTGTGCCACACTTTTACACACCATAAGGCCAATGAACCTACCAGTATATTCCTGGATTGTTGAAGAAGAAACAGAGTGGCAAATATATAAAGTTGATCTCCAACACAATTGTACAGGCTCCTCTCCTGTAATGAAATAGTTTACTCTGATTTCACTAAACACTGTGAGCTTCTCACAATGTGCATCAGAAGCTGCAGAAGTCAGATAGAGCCTTGTTATCTGGCTACAGGACATCCAGCATCATCTAGCCCAGCCATTCCCAACTAGGGTTCCTCAATCTGTTGCTAATTGACTTTGCATCCAATGGTGTCTACATATTTCAATGTTCAATGCCACTTGGCAGAGCTATCAGTATGACTGCAGGGTTGGTAATCTGACCACACCTGTAAAGGGGAATATTCTTCTCACTGATCACTGACTGTAATGCCGCCTACACAGGATCGGACTATCTGGCGGACTTTTTGTTCCCAAAAGTCCGGCGGACTTAGAAAGAAGTCTTGATTTGGCAGTCCGGCGGACAATCCGCCTGTCTGTATACTAGTCCACCAGACTTTTGAAATGAACAGAATTGCCTACACACGGAGTAAAGTCTGTTAATTTTGAACGTGGTTCCAGGCAGAAGGAACTAGCGAAGGAAATCAATGTCGCCGCCTCCATTGGTGAAATTGACACCTCACTAGCCCGTCACCTGGTATGGAATTAAAGGGGAACCCCTATGCTGAAAAAATTGCCCGGGGGTCCCCCCAAAGTCCATAGCAGACCCTTATCCGAGCACGGTCAGGAAAGGGCTGTACCAGGCCGCGTGCCCTCAACATGGGGGGTGCTTTGGGGAAGGGGGGCTCTGCGACCCCCCCACCCCAAAGCACCTTGTCCCCATGTTGATGAGGACAAGGGCCTCCTCCCGACAACCCTGGCCATTGGTATCAGGGTCTTCAGGCGGGGGCTTATCAGAATCCGGGAGCCCCCTTTAATAAGGGGCCCCAGATTCCAGCCCCCCACCCTAAGCGATTGATGAGGACAAGGGCCTCTTCCCGACAACCCTGGCTGTTGGTTGTCGGGATCTGTGGGCAGGGGGCTTATCAGAATCCGGGAGCCCCCACCCTATGTGAATGAGTATGGGGTACGATGTACCCCTACCCATTCACCTGGGGAAAAAAGTGTTAATAAAAAAACACAACACAGGTTTTTAAAATACTTTATTAGAAGACCCCTGGACGGCGGCAGTGACCAAGGAGAAAGCCGTGCTCCTCCGCTAGTATAAGAGCTAGCGGTAAAAGAGCAGAAGATAGCGGAGGAGTCCGGCGAGAAGACCCCCAAAGACGGAAGAAGACCCCCAGGGCTGTCTAATAAAGTACTTTACAAACCTGTGTTGTGATTTTTTATTAACACTTTTTTCCCCCAGGTGAATGGGTAGGGGTACATCGTACCCCATACTCATTCACATAGGGTGGGGGGCCGGAATCTGGGGGTCCCTTATTAAAGGGGGCTCCCGGATTCTGATAAGCCCCCCGCCCACAGACCTCGACAACCAGTGGCCAGGGTTGTCGTGAAGAGGCCCTTGTTCTCATCAACATGGAGACAAGGTGCTTTGGGGTGGGGGGATCGCAGGGCCCCCCTTCCCCAAAGCACCCCCCCATGTTGAGGGCACGCGGCCTGGTACGGCTAAGCTCGTTCGTCCCCACCCCCTTTCCTGACTGCTGCGTGCTCGGATAAGGGGCTGCTATGGACTTTGGCGGGACCCCACACCGTTTTTTTTCAGCGTAGGGGTTCCCCTTTAAATCCATACCAGGTGACAGGGCTAGCAAGGTGTCAATGTCACCGATGGAGGCGGCAAAATTGACTTCCTTCGCTAGTTCCGTCTACCTGGAGCCACGTTCAAAATGTACGAACTTTACTCCGTGTGTGGGCAAGTCCGTTCATTTCAAAAGTCCGGCAGACCCCGCCAAAATCTGCCGGAAAAGTCTGGTGTGTGTGTGGGTGTGTGTGGGCAAGTCCGCTTGTTCATAAAGTCTGGCGGACCTCCGCTGCAAAGTCCAGCGGGTTGTCGGCCGGAATAAGTCCACCAGATAGTCTGATCCTTGAGACCTAAAAATTATTTCCAGTGTTCCTTTGGGCTAAAATGGATGAAAATGGCTGATCTAGTCCTTTCCTCCCCTGTCTTACTATCCCTAGCCTGCCCCTTTTATTTACTCATATGCAGTTCTTTCATTCATGGAGACTCAGCATCACATCTAAATGCAGTTACTCCTTCAGAGTGACATCCACTCTTCATGTACATAACTCCTTACAAGCAGAAAGCCCTTGGCTTGCCCCAGGGCCCTTGAGAGGAATACTGAGGCAGGGCGTTACCATGTTTTCGGGAAGCCATGTATACCACCTTGCAAGCCCATCCCTGGTAAGTCTTGAACCCATATCCCAGCATTACAAGGAAGGTGCACCAACAATTTAGCCAACACACAGAGACAGGACTTGGGATACACGGTCGGAATTTCGGCCAGCAAAAGACCAATGAGAGCTTTTCGTCGGGAAATGCGACTGTGTGTATTCTCCATCAGAATTTCCGCCAGAAAAAGATTGAGAGCAGGTTCTCAATTTTTCCGATCGTGTGTATGCAATTCCGACATGCAAAAAACTCACACATGCTCAGATTCAACTACGAGACGGAAGCTATTGGCTACGGGCTATTATACTTCCTTTTTCTAGTCCTGTGGTACGTGTTGTATGTCACCGCCTTCTTGACGGTCGGAATTTGGTGTGACTGTGTGTATGCAAGACAGCTTGAGCGAAATCTTGTCGGAATTCCGTTGGGAAAACCATCAGAACTTTTTCCGACCAAAATTCCAATCGTGTGTACGCGGCATTACACTTCAAAAGACTATTAGCTGAAGTAAAATTGTGTTGGATTCAACGTCTGTGTCTTTTGGAAGAGTTAGTGGTTGTAAAGTCAGAAAGTTTTTTATTTTAACGAATTCTATGCATTAAGATAAAAAGCCTCCTGCGTGCAGCAGCCCCTCTCAGCCCCTCTAATGCCGTGTACACACGAGCGGACTTTTCAACATCCAAAGTCCGAAGGACCGAGTCCGTCAGACTATCCGATCGTGTGTGGGCTGCAACGGACTTTTGATTCACCAAAGTCTGACGGACTTTAGAATATGGAACATGCTTCAAATTTTCCCGAAGGAACTCCGCCGGACCCGGTCCCCTTCGAAAACTCCGCTCGTGTGTATGCTACTCCGACGGACTAAAACCGACGCTAGGGCAGCTATTGGCTACTGGCTATGAACTTCCTTATTCGAGTCCAGTCGTACGTCATCACGTTCGAATCCGTCGGAGTTTAGTGTGATTGTGTGTGGCCAAGTCCGTTCGGCCGAAAAGTCTGTCAGAACTCCGTCGGAATTCCAGCAGAACTCCGACGGAACTCCTTTGGAAGTCTGTCGGACTTAAGTCCGCTTTTTGTTTGTTTATAGCGCAAAAAATAAAAAGCGCAGAGGTGATCAAATACCACCAAAAGAAAGCTCTATTTGTGGGAAAAAAGCATGTCGATTTTGTTTGGGTACAGCATCGCACAACCGCACAATTATCAGTTAAAGCGATGCAGTGCCGAATCGCAAAAAGTGCTCTGGTCAGGAAGGGGGTAAATCCTTCCGGTGCTGAAGTGGTTAATCCTGACCAATTATGTCATATGCCTTTGCTTCGGGAGCTCCAGGAGAATAATCCAGATGATTTTCGTAATTATCTCCGGATTACGGAACCCTGCTTTCACCAACTCTTGGCATTTCTGACCCCCTATATTAAGAAGCAGGAGACATGCATGAGGCTTTTATTTTATTTTTTGGTTGAATAATAAAGATTTGATGTGTTATATTTTCGATATTTTTGGATGCATAGAATGCACTTTTTGGTTAAGTTCTATTGGCAGATAGCATGTCTAATTTTATTTGTTTACTTTTTTTAATGCACAATAAAAAAATTGTGTAGAATAATACTTGGCTATGTGTTTTACTTCAAATGACTGATTGGGAGTAGGCAGTTACATTTAAAAAAAATCAATGTAAACTTGACAAGGGACACCAACATACAGTGGTGTGAAAAAGTGTTTGCCCCCTTCCTCATTTCCTGTTCCTTTGCATGTTTGTCACACTTAAGTGTTTCAGAACATCAAACCAATTTAAACAATAGTCAAGGACAACACAAGTAAACACAAAATGCAATTTGTAAATGAAGGTGTTTATTATTAAAGGTGAAAAAAAATCCAAACCATCATGGCCCTGTGTGAAAAAGTGATTGCTCCCCTTGTTAAAACATACTATAACTGTGGTTGTCCACACCTGAGTTCAATTTCTCTAGCCACACCCAGGCCTGATTATTGCCACACCTGTTCACAATCAAGGCATCACTTAAATAGGAGCTGCTTGACACAGTAAGGTCCACCAGAAGATCCTTAAAAGCTACACATCATGCCGAGACCCAAAGAAATTCAGGAACAATTGAGAAAGAAAGTAATTGAGATCTATCAGTCTGGAAAGGGTTATAAAGCCATTTCCAAAGCTTTGGGAATCCAGCGAACCACAGTGAGAGCCATTATCCACAAATGGCGAAGACATGGAACAGTGGTGAACCTTCCCAGGAGTGGCCGGCCGCCCAAAATTACCCCAAGAGCGCAGCGACGACTCATCCAAGAGGTCACAAAAGACCCCACAACAACGTCCAAGGAACTGCAGGCCTCACTTGCCTCAGTTAAGGTCAGCGTTCATGCCTCCACCATCAGGAAAAGACTGGGCAAAAATGGCCTGCATGGCAGAGTTCCAAGGAGAAAACCACTGCTGAGCAAAAAGAACATCAAAGCTCATCTCAATTTCTCCACAACACATCTTGATGATCCCCAAGACTTTTGGGACAACATTCTGTGGACCGATGAGACAAAAGTGGAACTCTTTGGAAGGTGTGTGTCCAAGTATATCTGGCGTAGAAGGAACACTGCATTTCATAAAAAGAACATTATACCAACAGTAAAATATGGTGGTGGTAGTGTGATGGTCTGGGGCTGTTTTGCTGCTTCAGGACCTGGAAGACTTGCCGTGATAAAAGGAACTATGAATTCTGCTGTCTACCAAGAGATCCTGAAGGAGAATGTCCGACCATCTGTTCGTGTACTCAAGCTGAAACGAACTTGGGTTCTGCAGCAGGACAATGATCCTAAACACACCAGCAAGTCCACCACCGAATGGCTGAAGAAAAACAAAATGAAGACTTTGGAGTGGCCTAGCCAAAGTCCTGACCTGAATCCTATTGAGATGTTGTGGTATGACCTTAAAAAGGCCGTTCATGCTCGAAAACCCTCTAATGTAACTGAATTAGGACAATTCTGCAAAGATGAGTGGGCCAAAATTCCTCCAGGACGCTGTAAAAGCCTCATTGCACGTTATCGCAAACGCTTGGTTGCAGTTGTTGCTGCTAAGGGTGGCCCAACCAGTTATTAGGTTTAGGGGGCAATCACTTTTTCACACATTTTTTTTCACCTTTAATAATAAACACCTTCATTTACAAATTGCATTTTGTGTTTACTTGTGTTGTCCTTGACTATTGTTTAAATTGGTTTGATGTTCCGAAACACTTAAGTGTGACAAACATGCAAAGGAACAGGAAATGAGGAAGGGGGCAAACACTTTTTCACACCACTGTAGTTGTAGCTTTGATTTTAAAAACTACAGGATAATGGTGTTGTGGTAACTTGGGCAAAGAAAAAGCAAAATAATATTATTCTTGATATCACTAGAAAAAAAAAGCCTTTGAAAATTGTTTGCAAGAACTCCATCAGTATCCCCAGCAAAGCAGCTTCATTATTATCCCATTAAAGAAGAAGAGAATCATGCGCTGCATTTCGAGATTTCCCAATTTGCCATGTCACAAATGTTAATTCTCCTTTACGAACGCTAGTTTACAAGACCGACCGTTTCCGGCTCGTCCTTGCTTCCAAGCATGCATGTTTTTACTTTGGACTTTTGTCCAACGGACTTGTGTACACACGCTTGGAAAATCCGACAACAGAAATTTGTCTGCAGAAAATTTTAAAAACCTGCCATCCAACATGCGTCTGCGGAAAATCTGATAACAATTGTCTGATGGAGCGTACAAACGGTCAGATTTTACGCCAACGGCCTGTCATCACACATTTTCCATCGGAAAATCCAATCATGTGTAAGAGGCTTAAGACCAGGTTCACATTTGTACGACAAAATGCTCTGACATTGGGAACTCATGTCGCATGACATGTGAAAATCAATGTTTCCCTATGAGAGCCATCTTAACTGGTCTGATACAAGTCGGTCCAACTTTGAAAATGCTCCCTGCACTACTTTGGTCCGACTTTGAACCCACTTCAGCCCATTGAAGCACACTGACGTCGGATCAAAGTCGGATCACCATCTTAACTGATCCGACTTTGGCATGCGACTTGTGCTATGATGATCTTGAAGGGGAACTCCACGCCAAATAAAAAAAAAAAACAGCATGGGTTCCCCCTCCAAAAGCATACCAGGCCCTTTGGTTTTAGCCTCTCTCCACATTGAGCAGCCACATATTTTGAAAACACAAATTGTGGAGCCAAATTCTGCCTAAATGTGTCCAATTTTTATAAATGTAGCTTCTAATCTGACTATGAACACATTTTTGCGACTGGTCTCTTATAATGCTTAGGTCTGATCTTTGCATAGATAAACATAGTCAGACTTTAGGATTATCATATATGGGTACCCGACTCTTGCTGTCAGTATTACATGATGTGCTCTGCAATGAACTTGCATCACTTGCAGTATCTGTTATATTCAGCACCACTTAAAGCGTCTGTAAGAAGCTTCATGATCGTAGGAAATAAGAAGTAAAGCTTCTTAAGGATAAGAAGATTTACTTGGAGCAATAGGTCAGTGCCTGTTTGTGTTTTATAAGCAAAATCTGAAAATGTTCAATCATTTGCCAAGGGTTGACATTATTGCTGAAGATGTGTTTCTTTTTAAATATCTCCTCACATGTAAGCTGACATAGGAAACAGGACGAGAAGCGTCATATTGAAATAGGCAGCAGTGCTGAAAAACAGTATGCATACATTTGGAAATTATTATTGCGCTATTATAACTTCCCCCAAAATTCGAATATTTTTGCTTATTTAAAGGGTCAGTCCACCCCAAGGTGACATTTTTTCCTTACAAGTAGAGTCTGCTGGTCCATGTCCTGTGGCTTCTTTTTTGTCTTGGAAGCTCCAAACAGTCAGATTATGTTAAAATTCTGAACTCTGTTCCTGTTCACCTGGGAGTTTTTGGTGTTCCTGCCCACCTACTGTGGTCCAGTTCATCCTATTAAATTATTACTATATAATAAACTAAAGGATTTTAGCAGACAGAGTGGTTGCCCTAATGATGGGAAGAGCAGTTGATCAGACCTGGGGACTCAGCACAGAATCCCTAGACATACAAGAAACTGTCATAAAATGTATCTCTCTATAGTTTTTTTTTTTAAATTAAATACTCTTTATTGAGAAAAAGATTTTCCTTTTACATACAACATGTTATAAAAAAGAATTACCATATAAAACAGCAATAAGTACAAATTCTTACGATATATAATTTATCAACAAACACAGACGTAGTCATATACCCCATACTAATTCCCCTAGCCTGTCTACCAGGCTTCCCTCCCCCCTAAACCCCTCTTCTTTGAACACATGCTACTGGCTCCAGCCAGATCAGATTGGGCTGGCTAGGAAAGTGGCAAATCCCTACAGGGACCAGGACGGGGAGCAGCAACGAATTGCCAACCTCACCAGGTCCAACCGGATAAATACTTGCTAAATCCTATCGTCCACTACCACGTCCAGGGGGTAGCCCATGTCGTTCAGCCACGGATTCCATAGCGCCCCAAACTTTTTTAAATTATTTTGTCTAATAAACATTGCACGTTCACACCAAATTGTAGAATTAATAACATTTACCCAAGCTTGTAATACTGGGGGGCTCGCTGCCTGCCAGTTCAGCGCAATTAGACGTCTGGCCTGATATAGGCACCTCAGTATAGCTGTCTCTGTTGCCACGAGTATTTTACCTCCTTCCATAATACCCAGTAGGCAAGTCCTAGCTTCCGGTTTCAAGGTGGTATTGAAGATCCTATTGATGCTATGTACAATTTCTAGCCAATACTGATATCGTTTTGGGCACTTCCATACCATATGGAGAAAATCCCCTAGTGCCCCACATCTGGGGCAGTTACCATTAGAATTACTACTTATTTTCCGCATTCTTTTAGGGGTATAGTATGCCCTGTATAGAAAGAGCTTATGGGACATGCGCTGTGATGGGGAGATAGATACCAGATTCCCCTGTGCTAGGATCCCATCCCATTGGTCACCCTTGAGTGGTCCCAAATCAGCCTCCCATCCCCTTCTACTCTTATCTGGGCCCTCTCCTTTCAGCGCTTTATCCTTAAGTTTTACATATAGCCTAGAGATCTGTCCCTTTGTTTGCCTTCGATCAAGAAGTTCTTGAAGTAGGGGGGTCTTAGTCCTTTCAATGGTAAGTGTGCGATACTGTGCTTGTATCCCATGTCTCACTTGTAGGTATGTATAAAACGTTCTATTGGAGATACCAAATTCCCGCCGAAGACCTTGAAAAGGTTTCATAAGGTTTCCCTGGTAAAGGTGCACTAATCTAGTGATCCCCCTTCTCTCCCACTCCAGGGGCCTACCTATACTATTTAATTCGGCCAGGTCTCCGTTATCCCATAAGGGTGTATACTCAGTCACTCCTTCATAGTCCAAAAGTTGCTTAGTTGTCTGCCAAACTTTCCTCGCCAATACATTGGTGGGACACCTACAAGCAAATGAATTAGCCTCCAAGACTTCAGCTAGTGTTTTGTGACGTGCTTTGATGATCATCAATTTATGATTTGGACAGCCGCCTCCTTCAAGCCCAGCCCCAGTAAAATGCTGGAGCTGGGCTGCCAAAAAGTATGTCTTTAAATGCGGTATCGCTACTCCTCCCTTTTCTGCAGAAAGCTGCAACGTCTGTAATCTAATACGAGGCTGTCTCTTCCTCCATATTAGCTCACAAATCAGCGCCTCCAGTCTAATAAACCACTTCTGGTTAATCCAGATTGGAGAATTGTGAAGAACATATAGAATCTGGGGCTGCCAAATCATTTTTACCAAATTACAGCGGCCAGCTACAGACAGGGGGAGGCGACACCAATTATCCATCTTTTGCTTCAACTTTGCCAGTAGTGGTACTAGATTCTCCTCAGCATACTGGTTAATGTCTCTGGGGATCCAGATACCCAGATACTTTAACTTGGGCACCACTTCCAGTCCCGGAACCGTGAATTGTGTTGGACCCTCAGACCCCGACAGTGGCATCAGGGCTGATTTGCTCCAGTTAATAACCAAGCCTGATTGCTGTCCAAATTCCTCCATCAACTGCACCACATTATTCAGGGTAGAGCCCGTGTCCCCAATAAAAAACAAAACGTCGTCTGCAAATAGAGCCATCCTCTCTTCCTCCGATCCGCGCCGGAATCCCTGGATGTCGGGGCATAATCTCGCCCGTACAGCCAGGGGCTCCATAGCCAATACGAACAGGAGGGGGGACAGCGGGCACCCCTGTCTCGTTCCTCTTTCTAAATAAAATATGTCGGAGAATAGGGTCCCCATTTTAATCTTTGCCCTTGGTCCCCCATATAGTAACTTTACCCATTGGGTAAATACGGGGCCGAAGCCAAAACGTTCCAAAACCCCCCAGAGGTAACCCCACTCCAGGCTATCAAAGGCCTTAGTAGCATCCAAGGCCAGTATAGCCCCCGAGCCTTCATTATCTCTAGGTATTTGTAGGTTTAAGAAAACCCTCCTAATATTGGTGCTAATAGTTCTAGCCGGGATAAACCCGGATTGGTCTGGATGTATCAATTTATGGATACAGTTGTTTAAACGAGTTGCTAAGGCCTTAGCCAAGATTTTTACGTCTGAGCACAACAGGGATATCGGTCGATACGATGAAATCTCCTGTTGGTCCTTCCCCTCCTTTAGGATTAAGGTGATATTAGCCTCTAACATTGAGGCAGGGAGTTCTCCCCTTTCTAATGCATGGTTTAATGTTTCCAGTAATGCCGGCAACAACTGTTCACTATATCGCTTGTAGACTTCCACTGGAAGCCCATCAGGGCCAGGGGATTTATAGTTGGACATACTAGACATTGCGCTTTTTAGTTCTTCCATCGTTAATGGCAGGTCCAAATTCAGTCTATCCTGGTTTGAGAGCATAGGGATATCTGTTTGATGTAAAAAGTTGGTGGCCAATCGTCTATGATCCTGTATAGTCGATTTATATAATTTACTATAATAATCCCTAAGTACCTTCATGATCTCAGAGGGTCTGGAAACAAGGTCTCCATTTTCTGTTTTAATTACTTGTATTGCAGTAAAGGGGCCGTTCGATTGGGCCAATAGAGAAAGAACTCGACCCACCCTTTCTCCTTCACCAAAATAATATTGGCGTTGAAAGATACGCTGATTTTCTGCTTTCTTTAAGAGGGCCATTTTATATATCTGTTGGCAGTTCACCCAAGCCTGTTGTTTAACTGGCGATGGGTCCTCTACGAACGCTCTCTCAGCTTGAATAACATTATTTCTAATTTCTTTCTCTTGCTCTCGAGTATTTTTTTTAGTTATTGCGATTTTCTGTATTAGTAAACCTCTAATGAAGGCTTTTAAGGAATCCCAAACAATTCCGGGTGGTGCTGTCCCTCCATTAATTTGAAGAAATTCCCCTATCTGTGCTCCTAGAAGGTTAGAGTTGTCAACTAGTTCTAGCCAAGCGGGGTTTATTCTCCACTCTCCCCGTGGGGGGCTCTCTCCCGTACTCAAAGTAATCACTAAGGGGGAATGATCTGAAATCCCGCGTGCCTCATATACCATATCTACCACCAACTCCGATGCCTCCTTATTCCCCAGGCCCATATCTATTCTCGATAGTGACTGATGTGTGCTAGAGAAGCAAGAATACTGCCTATCCTGAGGGTGCCGCATACGCCAAATGTCCTTTAATCCCACCTCCAGCAAGAATTCATATAATCGGCCGGTTCTACTCCCCACTGGGCAGGGAAATCTATCCAGGCTCTTATCCATAGTTTCATTGAAATCTCCAGCTATCAACCATGGAACCCCTGGTTTACCCAGGCTAAACATTAAAAATTTATGTATAACCTCCAGCTTAAAGGGGGGGGGGTATATAAATGTTGGCCAAGACATATTCCTGCCCACCAATCAAACAATGTAAAAAAATAAATCTCCCCTCCCCATCAATCTGAGACTCTTTACAAAGAAAATCTGTACCCCTCCAGACTAATACACTCACACCACGGGAGTACGATGAATAGAAGGAATGATAGTGTGCCTGGAAGCTCCGACTATGAAGGTGGGGGGCCGCGGCCGGAGTTAAATGGGTCTCTTGTAGGAAAAGGAGACCAGGCCCCCTCTTCTCCATCTCCAACATCACGGACCCCCTCTTCCTAGGGTCTCCCAGGCCCCTCACATTCCATGAAATTATGTTCCACCTACCCATCAGCTCCAGCGGCTAAAAATACTCTGGGATGGGGGGAGGGGCAACGGGGGAGGGAGCCGCTTCCTCCCCCGAGCACCCACCCATCCCAGTCCGCTCCCCGCCACGATCCCGGTGCCAACAGCATGTGTTCGAAGACTCACCCCCCTCCCTCCTCCCCCCCAACCCTGCCCATTAGAGCAACCCCTAGGGGTCTCAATTGCAGCCGGTATAACCATACCTCATTCAAAACATGCCCTTGCTCCCCACCTCCCCCAGTAATCCTGCCATCTTTGTTTAACACAAGTTTCAGGTGGGGACATAGTCCCTCCATAGCGCCAATTGTATCAAAAAAAAAAAAAGGGGAAAAAAAGTGGCACTGTAACTTCAAAGACTCAATAATTCTAGTGCTAGACTCTAGATATCCCCCCACTGCCCCCCCCCCCACCCCCCAAGAACCACCCTTCCCAACTCAACTACAAAACCTCTTTACGTCGACTAAAATTAGCTAATGTGTTATTTAATTTATTATTTAATTTTCCTTACGTTATTATAGTAAACATTAACCCATAGTGTTTACCCATTCCTTCCTCCATAGTTATCCCTCTCACAGGTAACAATCAGTGACATTCTACCTTCCCGTTCATTCATCAACAATTATATAAACAAAATATTCCCAATAATATTTATACACAGAGTTTGTCCTCATCACCCACACCCCCCCTCATAATACCCCTATATCTATACCCCACCCCTTACAAAGACTTCATACACAGTGCTCCACATAATCATTGACATAAATTCAAAGGTGAGATAATTCTATTTATACACATTATCCTGTCCTCTTTTCCCCCAACTTTCTATTTGACCCTTGCCCCATACCTTTTCCCTCGCTTGGTACTTCTCCCTCACTCCCCCCCCCCCCCCCCCCATACCTGTGATAATACTTTATGTAAGCTTTATACAGAGTGTAATTCACCGTGTAATACACAATAATCCATAATACCTTATCCCCCCTCCCTACGTGGTTAATATGTTATCTCCACTTACTCAACCCCCTCCCTACCCCCCCCCCCCTCCCCCAAAAAAAAAAAAAAAGGAGGGACACCCCCACCCCCATCCCCTTCCCAACGCTTAGTGCTGAGAAAAAAAAAAATTGCACTACAACACTAGCAGCCACTAAAGAGACTCCCTATGTTCCTCGAGCCAGTTCGTGGCCTCCAAAGGGGAGCTGAAAAAAAAAGTTGAGCCCAAAGCAGTTACGCGAAGTCGGGCCGGATACAATAAAGCGTAGGCTATCTTGTGCTTTTGCAAATTACGTTTAACAAGTAAAAACTCCGCTCTCCGTTTCTGTAAGTCTGCCGAAAAATCTGGATAGAATGACACTCTAATCCCTCTGTGGAAGATGTCTCCCAGTCCTCTAACTCTCCGCATCAAAGTTATACGATCATTGTAGTTGATAAACCTCAATATCGTTGGCCTGCAGCGTCCTTCTGCTAGGTGTGACCGAGCAGGGACTCTGTAGGCTTTTTCAATGCAGGACGGTGAGGAGAAGGAGACATCCCCCAGTAATTCCCTGAACCAGGTCTCCAAAAAGGCTACAGGGTTAGGTCCCTCACTTCCCTCAGGGAGGCCAATTAATCGCACATTGTTTATGCGGCTCTTATTGTCCATATCGTCAATTTTAGAAGCTTGTGCGGCAACTTGTTTCTGAAGCATAGCAATTTCTCTCTGTAGGGGGGATAGGTCATCCTCCACCGTACTTAATCTTTCTTCTAGTGCCTTTGTTCTGTCGATGGTATTACTTAGTAATTGGCTCATGGCATGCAATTCATTTTGGATGTTTCTTAGTTGGCTATCAAAGCCAGAGATAGAAGCTTTACACTCGTTAATCGCCAGCAGAATCTCTCGTAGGGTAGGTTCACCACCCCCTGCAGATTTTTGAGACATCTTATTTTCATCTTGGGATGGCTCGCTCACCCCCCCCCCCCAGGAGGTATAGTACCGGAATCGGCTGCCAGGCAACCCACACTTCTCCTGTCTCCCAGCGTCCCCTGGGTTTTTTGCTGGCCAGATGAGTGGTGCTGTGTCTTCCTGCCTGGAGAAGTCGCATGTGCAAAGCGCTCAAGTTTTGAAGCCGCTGAAGCTTGACTTAATTTTTCCTTGGCTGCACGTGTTTTTTGGTTCCCCTCCCCCTGCGACATGTCCTCCGCAGCTCTTTTACTAAGCATAGTGATATTCAAAAAAAAAAAAAAAAAAAGGAAAGGAGGAAAAAGGCAGTAGACCAATGGAGACCAGTATTATTATAACATAAATAGGAGCTAGTTTTCAGCGGGGGGGAGCCGCTGTTAGCTAGTAAGTGCCTGGGCAAGAGGGGATTTGTATCAAAGTCTCACATACCAAGAGCCTACATCAGTTATCTTATAGGGCTAAGCACTTGCCAGCTAGCGGTTCAAGAAGAAGAGCAAAAAAGCAAAAGGCAAAAGGCAAAAGGTGAGTGCAAGCCATCCATCCATGCAGGGGTCGCCCATATACAGCTATGCTAGCAAATATTAACAAGCTTGCAAGTCCCATCCAGTCCACTTGCTGGCCGACTGCCAGCCATCCTAAGCTATTTACCAAAGCTAATATACCTTGGTGTACCTTGTAGTGCCTCAAGCCTCTGGGGGAAGGGTTACCGCTGGGCGAGCCCTGATGGTCCACTCAGCCGAGTCTCGTCGGCGAAGCTGTCTTAATACAGGCTGGTCTCGGAGCCTCTTCCATACGATCCCCCGCAGCGCTGAGAAGGAGACACTCGGCTCTCGGAATCACCTGAGAAGGAGACGCTCGGCTCCCGGAGTCACGTGGGCGCACGAACCTCCACGAGATCTGTCTCGGCGGCTCTCGGCAATTTCCGATAGTCTCCGGCGAACGAGGGGTAGGCGGAGATGTTTAAGGAAGCTCCGATCTCAGAGCGCAGTCCTGTCGGGGAACGGAGACGCACATTCTTCGGGACTCAAGGAGTAGGCAGGGAGCCCGGGCATCACTCAAGCTCACTCACTCGCTCACTCCCACCTCCATCCGGCCACCGTATCTCTCTATAGTTGATATATCAATCATAAGACGACTGTAGAGCGATCTAAATTTGGTTGGTTCAGCAAGAACCCAGCAGATTTTGATCCATGTATGGGAACCCAGGTTGTACTAAAGTTGATCGACTTCAGTAGATCCCACCTGTAATCGGGTTGGAATTAGCCAGTTAGGCGCTGTCTCAGCTGGGAGGGTAGGAGTTAATGCTTTCTCAGTTTTTCGTTTTTGGGTGGGTTTTTCTCTGAGTCCAACCCTCCTGATCCTGTGTTATAAAAGAGGGACAATGGTCCAGAAATAGGTCCCTCTAGCAGTGACCCCCCAGGAGGGGAGTCCAAGGCTCTGAGCAGGTCAGAGATAGAGAGACCAAATGCCTGAAAGGTAAAGAGACAGAGAACAGCACCTGTGAGGAGCAGAAGGATGGTGCTCACTACCTAACAATAACAAGTTCATATTGGTTCTAGTAACGACTGTTCATTTTTAGGATTTCTGGAGACAGAGGTAGCAGAGGAACTGGCTTGTGAAACCTTAATATAGCAATGGGCTCTGATGCTATTTATCCCAGAGTTTTAAGAGAACTTCGAGAAATAGTTGTTGGACCATTAACGGATCTTTTTAAATCTCTTCCAAGAGGAGAAGTTCCCCCATGACTGGTGGGCAGCTAATATTACACCTATTCACAAGAAGGGCGGCAAGGTAGAAGCTGGCAATTACGGGCCAGTGAGTTTAACATCGGTTGTAGTCAAGTAAATGGAATCACTCCTGAAAAGAAGGATCATTGATCACTTAAAAATACACAACTTGCTGGACCCAAAGCAGCATGGCTTTACTGGGGGAAGATCATGTCAGACCAATATGATTGTTTTTTTTTTTACAAGCTAGGACTTAATCCTTGGGTGGTTCAGTGGATATGAAGTTGGCTAAAGGATAGATACCAGAGTGTGGTTGTAAATGGGGTTCATTCTAACCAGAGAGCAGTCACTAGTGGGGTACCACAAGGCTCTGTACTAGGTCCTGTTCTATTTAACCTATATGTAAATGATATAACTAAAGGTTTGTTGGGCAAGGTATGTCTTGTTGCTGATGACACAAAGGTGTATAATACTGTAGGGTTGATATCCCTGGAGGTGTCTGTAATATGGAACATGATTTGGCATTGCTGGAAGATTGGTCAAAGCAGTGGAGACTGCAGTTCAATATTTCTAAATGTAGAATAATGCACCTAGGGGAAAATAATCCCCTGAGAGAGTACAACATTGGGGGTACAGTGTTAACAAGCACTACAGAAGAAAAAGATTTGGGGGTACATATTTCAGATGATTGCAACATGAGAAAACAGTGTGACCAGGCAAAGGGAAAAGCAAATAGAACTCTAGGATGCATCACTAGAGGGATCACCAGCAGGAGGAAGGAGGTCCTGATTCCCCTAAATAGACCTCATTTAGAATACTGTGTCCAGTTTTGTAGACTTCACTTACAGAAAGATATTTCTCAGGGGTTTGCGTGGCATCAAAGTCCCTTTCCCAGTTGAAGCAGTAAGATGGGACACGCGAGTTATGCCGCGTACACACGACTGGAATTTCCGACATAATAAACTCTGACGGTCTTTCTGACTGAGTTTCCGATGGAGTTCTGACTGAACAGATATGCCTACACACGATCACACCAAAGTCCATTAGCTTTGAAAGGCAATGACTTACAACGGGACTAGAAAAGGAAGTTCAATAGCCAGTAGCTAATAGCTGCCCTTGCGTTGTATTTGGTCTGTCGGACTAGCATACAGACGAACGGTTTTCCCGATAGGAATTGATTCTGTCGAAACTGGTTATATTTCTAGGTCCATCAGACTTTTTGAAAAAAAAAGTCAACTGAAGCCCACACACAATCGGAATATCCGATGAAATGATTCCGTCTGACCTTTTCTGCCGGAAAGTCCGGTTGTGTGTACGTGGCATTATAGTTGTTTAGTATGAAAAAGTATAATAAAGAAATAAGGACTTGGGTTATGGGGGACATCTAACAGATGGTTTCAAATGCTGTTGCGGTTACTGACCAATGAGCAATCATGCTTTTTTGTCAGGAATTCCAACAGACGGATTTGTAGATAGTGGAATTTCTGGAGTCTGAAATGTCATAGGTATCCTTGAAATATTGGAAGGTGACGATGCCCCGAGCTAACAATAAAGACCAGACTGTCATTAAGCCTTTGCTACGCCACCAGTGGTAGCTCAGATGACTCTCCAAGCCCAGAGGGAATAAAGATTTATTAGTGGCAGACTTATTCTATGGCATGTGTTAAGAGAAGGGCGTAGTTCTGCATCCTTGACCAGGGCACTGGATGATCCTGTCCCAGTACTGCCTATAAGTAATGTGTACTTTTCACATAACACTGATTCCATTTTGATTGTATGGCAGTTTGTGAAATTTATAATTTACTTTTTACTTTTTCAGGGGGCCCTGTCCTGTGTTCTCAGCTTCGCCCACCTGTCTGTATTTATTTGTGCAGTACATTTCAGCACACTGTAAATGCGTATTGGACAGCACTTAACTTTCCATTGCAATGCATATCTACAGTGTTACAGTATGGTGTGTTATAATCCAGGCCATGATATGTGTTGTAAAACATGGTGTGGTGTGAACGAATCTTTAAGCCTCGTACACACGATTGGATTTTCCACAGACAAAACCTCAGACTTTTGTCCGAAGGGCGTTGGCCCCAAACTTGTCTTGCATACAAACGGCACACAGTTGTCGGCCAACAAACACGAACGTAGTGACATACTATGTGTTTTTTCAGCTCTGTAGCGCCACACTTTGGTCTCCTTCTGCTAATTTTGTGTTAGCAGAAGTTTGGTGAGTGTTGATTCGCGCTTTTCATTTTGCGCTTTTCAGTTTGTTTATGAACGGCTGTTCGTCAACCAGTCATGTTGCGTAATCGGAGGAGATAACGTGTTATTTATTATTGGCCTTAGAGTTATTGCTTTGACCCAAGTCCAGTTCAGGAACAGGAGGAGGAGGATTTCACAGACCAAAAATTGGTTGCTTTATTAATCGTGACCAAGTATGTCATATGCCTTTGCTCCAGGAGAATAATCCAGATGACTTTCGGAGTTATGTCCAAATGACGGGCCCCTACTTTCACCAACTCTTGGCATTGGTGAATGGTGACCCCCTATATTAAGAAGCAGGACACATGCATGAGGCTTTTATTTTACTTTCTTGATCATACATCACGGGACACAGGAGCTTCATTACATAGTGGGTTATATAGGCACCTCTGATGATTGGACACTGGTTGACCCCAATTAAGGAGAATTCCTCCCCTATATAACCCCTCCCATCTGGGAGGCACCTCAGTTTTTTCGCCAGTGTCTATGGTGATGGCAAGAAGCATTTGATTGGGTTCCCGTTTAAAGGGGAACGTTTGTTTGGAGAAGAATTGGATAAATCTACTCTCCTTCCAATCAAAAAGAGCCAACGTCCGTCATTCAGGCGTGCTCTCTCTCCCGAAGCATCAAGCTCTAAGCAGTGGCGACGGCCTTCTCAGCCCTCCTCTACTAGAAAGGCTCAAGGCAGAGCCCAGGGGCAGGAAAAGACTTGGGGGCGAAAGCCTGCCAAGCAAAGCCCAAGAACTTCCTTGTGAAGGGGCGCCCCCACTCGGCAGAGTGGGGGGAAGGCTCCTGCAGTTTGCAGGAGCCTGGCGGAAAGAGATCCAGGACAAGTGGGTAACTAAGGTCTAGGATCCCCAGGGGTCCAGTAAAGCAAAAACGCTATTTCTGGCCTTAGATCACTTACTATCCCAGGGGGTGATAGTAGAAGTGAACCCAAAGAACAGGGTTCAGGGTTTTACTCAAATCTCTTCACCATTCCAAAGCAAATGGAAGTGTCAGACCTATCCTGGATCTGAGGGATCTGAACCGGTTTTTACGCATCCGGTCCTTCCGAATGCAGTCAATCCGCACTGTGGTCTCCTCCCTGCAAAGGGGAGAATTCATGGCATCAATAGATATCAAAGATGCATATCTCCATGTGCCAAATTTTTTCCGCACACCAAAAAATTCTAAGGTTCGCGGTAGAGCAGCGCCATTTTCAATTTGTGGCCTTGCCATTCGGGCTTGCTACGGCCCCTCGAGTCTTTACAAAGATTCTGGACCCTCTCTTAGCAGACCTAAGAGCTCAGGGCATAGCCGCCATGGCTTATCTAGACGACTTGCTTCTCATGGAGAAAACAGCAGAGTTCCTGAATCACAGCGTCACCAAAACGCTAGAACACCTGGAACACCTAGGTTGGATCATAAACCTAAAAAGTCGTCCCTACAGCCTGCCACCAGGTTGGAATACCTGGGCAGGATCATTGACACCGCTCAGGGCAGGGTGTTTCTTCCAAGGCTAAAGGCCTTGACCATTGGGGATCTGGTGCGTCTAATTCTGGGCAGAAGATCTTCCCCCATTCGGTTGTGCATGAGACTGTTAGGGAAAATGGTCGCCTCCTTCGAGGCCGTCCCATTCGCCCAGTTCCACTCAAGGCCTCTGCAAAGATGCATACTTGCGGCTTGGAACAGGAAGCCCCAATCCTTGGATCTTCCTATGCGTCTATCCCCAGGGACACTCAAGAGTCTCGTCTGGTGGTTGCAAACCAAGAATTTGCTGAAAGGCAAAACTTTTCTTCCTCTTCATGGAAGATTATCACAACAGAGGCCAGCCTAACAGGCTGGAAAACAGTGTTGGAGGAGACGTGCTCGCAGGGGAAATGGTCTGCGATCGAGAAGTTACTGCCCATAAATATCTTGGAGATCCGGGCAGTTTACATGGCTCTCATAAAGTGGTCTTACAGACTACGAGGTCTCCCGGTTCGGGTTCAGTCCGACAATGCCACAGCAGTGGCTTATATCAATCACCAGGGCGGTACCAGGAGTCTGGTGGCCCAAAAAAGAGGTGAATTGGTCTGCGACCGAGAAACTACTGCCCATAAATATCTTGGAGATCCGGGCAGTTTACATGGCTCTCATAGAGTGGTCTTACAGACTGCGAGGTTTCCCGGTTCGGGTTCAGTCTGACAATGCCACAGCAGTGGCTTATATCAATCACCAGGGCGGTACCAAAAGTCTGGTGGCCCAAAAAGAGGGGAATCGCATACTTGTCTGGGCAGAAAAGCATGTTCCGTGTCTTTCTGCAGGCTTCATTCCAGGAGTGGAAAATTGGCAGGCGGATTTTCTCAGCCGCCAGCAGTTGTGCCCAGGAGAATGGGCTCTGCACCCCGACGTGTTTCAGAACATATGTCACAAGTGGGGTACTCCGGACGTAGATCTGTTTGCATCCAGGTTCAACAGGAAACTGGACAAGTTTGGGTCAAGGACAAGAGATGCACTTGCTCAGGGGTCAGATGCTCTGACAGTTCCCTGGGATCAGTACAATCTGATCTATGCCTTCCCCCCGAGCCCGCTTCTGTCGCGGTTCCTGGGAAGAGTCAAGAGGGAGACAAAGTCGGTCCTTTTGGTGGCCTCGGCTTGGCCCAGGCGACCATGGTACGCGGAAATCATGAAGTTGACAGTAGGCAGGCCATGGGCCCTCCCTCTCCGGCCAGATCTGCTCTCACAGGGTCCAATCTACCATCCTGCTTTACGCAGTCTGAATTTGACGGTTTGGCTGCTGAGACACACATTCTGAGAGACCGTGGCCTTTCGGGGCCAGTCCTTTCTACTCTGGTCAATGCCAGAAAGCCGGCCTCCAGGCTTATTTATTACAAGGTCTGGAGGACATATGTTTCCTGGTGTGAACTCAGGAAATGGCATCCTAGGAAGTATGTCATTAACAGAATCTTGGCCTTTCTCCAGTCAGGCCTAGAAATGAATTTGGCCATAAGCACTATCAAGGTGCAGATTTCGTCCCTGTCAGTATTTTTTCAAAAGTTGCTTGCATCACATTCCCTAGTACGGGCTTTTATCCAGGGGGCCATGTGGACAAAACCGACAGTTAAACCTCCGGTATGCCCATGGGATCTGAATTTGGTTCTCTCGGCCTTACAGGGGCAACCATTTGAACCTTTGCATCTGGCTTCTTTAGTTCTCCTGACTAAAAAGCTGGTCTTCTTGGTAGCCATATCTACGGCTAGAAGAGTATCAGAGTTGGCAGCTCTTTCCAGCAAGGAGCCGTATTTAATTATCCATAAGGACCGGGTGGTCATGCGTCCCAACAGGTCCTTTCTACCTAAGGTGGTTTCGGGTTTCCATTTGAATCAGGATGTAATCCTACCATCCTTTTTTCCGGACCCTCAGTCCACAGAAGAAGAATCTTTACACACTTTGGATGTGGTTAGAGCAATCAGTATTTATCTTCAGGCAACTACTCAGATAAGGAAAACTGATTGCTTATTTATTCTGCCGGAAGGCCCTAGAAAGGGCCAGGCAGCGTCAAAATCCACTCTCTCAAGGTGGATCAGACAGTTATTTCTCAGGCCTATGGTTTAAAGGGGAAGATTCCTCCTTTTCGGGTGAAGGCGCACTCTACTAGGGCTGTTAGTGCTTCTTGGGCAGTGCATCACCAGGCCACCAGTGTACTGCAGGCTGCAGTTTAGGTCCTCCGGTCCCTGGCGGTCTATATTTATGATCTGTGTCTCCCTCCCCTCAATCTGAGCATTGCTATGGGACATCCCACTATGTAATGAAGCTCCTGTGTCCCGTGATGTATGATCAAGAAAATGGGATTTTTATATACAGCTTACCTGTAAAATCCTTTTCTTGAGAGTACATCACGGGACACAGGGCTCCCGCCCCTCTTGGGTTTTACGTGGTTTCTTATTGCTTTGCTACAAAACTGAGGTGCCTCCCAGATGGGAGGGGTTATATAGGGGAGGAATTCTCCTTAATTGGGGTCAACCAGTGTCCAATCACCAGTGGTGCCTATATAACCCACTATGTAATGAAGCTCCTGTGTCCCGTGATGTACTCTCAAGAAAAGGATTTTACAGGTAAGCTGTATATAAAAATCCCATTTTTTGGTTGAATAATGATTTGATTTGGTATATTTTCTATATTTTTCTATTTAATATATTTTCGGATGCATAGAATGCACTTTTTTATTAAGTTCTATAAGCAGATAGCATGTCTAATTTTATTTGTTTTCTTTTTTAATGCACAATAAAAAAAAATTGTGGAGAATAATACTTGGCTATGTGTTTTACTTCAAATCCCCAACATCTCATGTGTATCGATAGGCCCCACTCATTCCAAGCTGGCGCGCTTTGAGGATGACCTGTTATTGTTTGTAACCCAACCCCATCTATCCTTACCACATATAATGCGGGAATTCACGAGGTGTGGTAACCTGAGCAATTTCAAAGTAAACCATACTAAGTCAGAAATCCTGAACATCTCACTGTCCCAAGAGGTCCTCCGCCAAGTCTCCACTAAGTACCCGTTTAAAACAGGCTCCACCTCCATCCGTTACCTCGGAATCCAAATACCCACAGAGGGATCCCAATTATTCTCTTTGAACTATGCTCCCCTTCTGCTTAGAACCAAGACAGACCTCTCGAACTACACAAAGAAATGCCTATCGTGGCTAGGCAGGGTGAATGCCCTAAAAATGGACGTCCTCCCTCGGTTTCTGTATTTGTTCCAAACAATTCCCATTTCCATACCCTCCTGGTTCTTTAACCACTTGCTTACTGGGCACTTAAACCCCCCTCAGTCCCAGACCAATTTTCAGCTTTCAGCGCTGATGCACTTTGAGTGACAATTGCGCGGGCATACAACACTGTACCCAAATGAAATTTCTATCATTTTTTTCCCACAAATAGAGCTTTCTTTTGGTGGTATTTAGTTACAGCTCGGAGTTTTATTTTTTGCTAAACAAACAAAAAAAGATGCAAAAAAAAAAAAAAAAAAAATCATGTTTTAATAGTTTGTTATAAAATTTTGCAAACGGGTCATTTTTCTCCTTCATTGAAGTGCGCTGATTAGGCGGCACTGATGGCTGCATTGGTGGGCACTGATGGGCTGCATTGGTGGGCACTGATGGGCTGCATTGGTGGGCACTGATGGGCTGCACTGGTGGGCACTGATAGGCATAGTTAAGGCGGCACTAATAGGCACAGATAAGGCGGCACCGATGGGCACAGATAAGGCGGCACTGATGGGCAAAGATGGGCACAGATAAGATGGCACGGATGGGTGGCACGGATAAGTGGCACGGATGGGTGGCACGGATGGGCACTGATAGGTACCACAGATAGATGGGACTGATGGGCACTGATAGGTGGCACTGATAGGTGGCTCTGATAGGTGGCACTGCTGGGCACTGATGGGCGGCACTGCTGGGCACTGATGGGCGGCACTGCTGGGCACTGATGGGCGGCACTGGGGTGCAGCACCTTTGAGGCAGATTGGGTGGCACTGTGGGTGGCACTGTGGGGTGGCACTGTGGGTGGCACTGTGGGTGGCACTGTGGGTGGCACTGTGGGTGGCACTGTGGGCACTATGGGCACTGACAGGGGGCACTGACGGGGGGCACTTACTTTCTCTTTTATTTTACTTCAGGATGGCACTGCGGGAGGCAGGTGGGCACAGGCAACTGGCAGGTGGGACCTTGTATTGATGGCCGTGATCGGGACTGATGTCCCGATCACGGCCGCCGGTGATCGGCTTTTTTTTTCTCTCCTCGCGCTGTCAGCGCGAGGAGGAATAATAGCCGATTACCGGCTCCGTTCTATCACATGATCAGCTGTCATTGGCTGACAGCTGATCACGTGATAAGGGGTCGGGATCGACCCCTTACACGGATCGGTGATCAGGCGAGTCTCACGGACTCGCCGATCACAGAGCGCGCCGCGCGCGCCCCTCAGGGGGCGCGCAGGCCGCTCGTAACCAGGACGACGTCAATAGACGTAGTCCTGGAAATCTAGGTCCGCGCTAATGCCGTCATTTGGCAATAGCGCGGATCTGTAGTGGTTAAGAAGCTCCGCCAACTATTCTCCTCCTTTATCTGCGGAGGGGCTGGTCCCCAGAGACTCTCTCGCTCCCCAAGATTCGTGGCGGAGCTGGAGCTCCAGATGCCTCTATATACTACAGAGCAGCTGTGCTCACGTGTATACTTAACTGGTTTCCTCCACCAAATTATGGGTACAAATAGAGAGCCATATTAACCCTATAGATCTCTGCGCCTTACCATGGACGCCTACCGAATTCCTGAAAGGAGAGAAGCCCCTGAGCGACCTCACCCGACAAACCATACAAATCTGGACCCGAATGAATTCCTCCAAGATCCTGTCTCCTCTGAAAGGTCCCATGACTCCACTGTTTGGGACTCCAGCTTTTCCACCGGCCCTACACGGAGCAAGTTTTTGACCTTGGTGTAAGCAGAACCACAGACGACTTGCACAAGTCCTACGTTCAGATTCTTCTCTGACCCATGATGTTCCCTCCGGTCCATCTTCCAAATAACAAATAAACAGCCGTGCATAAGGGTGACATAAAGCATGAAGGTATCAATATATAACGCCAGGCATGTTTAGTAATACCTTACGTCCTCCTGGGGCCCCGGCCCCTCATTGGAGAGATCCTTTGGCTATCCTTAGAGAGACGCCGGACCGTAGAGGTAATTGGCGAGTTCGCCTGTCGGGCTTTACTCACACCTCCCCTAGCTGCTGCGTCTCTTGGTACATCTCCAGAAGCCACCGACGGAGTTCGGGACATCAGAGATCCATCCGTCCCTGCAGAGGGTTGTATCTGCTCCACTCGGAAGGGAGTCCACCGGGGAGACCCTCATTCACTATTGTCACCCGCAAGATTTGGTGTTAAAGAAATTTCGATTGATACTGACATCTACTTTGTGGATCTGATTGGACATTTATGTGTTTGCTTTCACCGCATTATATCATGGACACTTTCTTGATTGATATTTGTTTTTTGAATCTGATTGAATATTTATTGATTTTCTTTCACTACATTCTATCACGGATAATTGTTTTGATTCACCATTGATTTATTTGTATTGGGACATTTTATTTTATCCAACTTAATTCATTATTTTAAGTTTTCACATTTTAGCGCAACAATATTTTTGTATTATTTGCACCGCAATATAACATTAACCTGCAGGGAAGCCGGCTATTTTTATTTTTAAGAGTTTACTAAAGCTTTAAAGTTGTAAACCTCAGACATGAAATATGAACAAAGCATATCCCTCTATGGTGTGCACTTGTCTTAATTAAGAGCAATAAAATGATTGTATAGGTAAATAGAAACAAATAATAATAATAACAAACATGCCTATACTTACCTGCTCTATGCAATGGAATTGCACAGAGCGGCTGTGAACCTCCTCTTTTTGGGTCCCCACGGCATTTGTGGCCCCTCTCCTCTGTCCAGTGGTCCCTCCCCTCTGCTTGCACCCAAGCTCCACTGCTGCTTCCATTGATACAGACAGCGGGACTTGGCCCCACTCCCCCGTCACAGGCTTTGATGCTTTAATTGACAGCACTGGGAGCCATTGGCTCCCAGGGCCCCAGCAAAGCCAGCAAGATGTGAGGGGAGAGAATATCTGCAGACGTGCACAGCGCTGGATCGAATGTGGGTGAGGGTGAGCAAAAGAGGGGGGGTGGGGGGGATGTTGACACCTAAACATTTGTTACCTTAATGCAAGGAATGCATTAAGGTAAAAAATGTTTTGGCTTTACAACCACTTTACGTGTCACTTTTGTCTGCTGCTTCATTCCTCTGCTATCAGCATGAATTACTTCTTATAAGTTTTCCTGACACCAAAAGAACAATGGTGACAGGAGAGGGAGCTCCAGTTGATTGACAGCCTCAGCTCTGTTCCTGTGTGCTGTGTGAAGGGGGTGTGTCCCTTCCCTCCAATAAGCTCTCAGAGCTCTCCTCACTGAGCTCTGCAGAGTGCAATTTCAGCCCTCCTCCCCATTGTTTCTGAACCCTCAGACCAGGGGCGTACTAAGTGGGGGGGGCGGGGGGGCGGGCCGCCCCGGGTGCCACACACTGGGGGGGGTGTCAGGCCAGCGCCCCCCCCCCCTCCGCAACTGAAGTGTCAGACAGCGCCGTGCCTCGGTTCCACAGCCCACACAGAGAGAGCCCGAGGCACTGGCAGTGGGCGGCATTGCAGGGGGGGGGGGGGGTGCGAGCAGCACCCGAGTGGAGTGACATCTGCCGGCTCAGTGATCCGGGACCCGGCGCAATAATCCCCTTCTCTCTGTGGTCGCGTCGCGCGGCCGTTCTGATCAGTCTCGGGCAGCGGCTGTCACTCACAGCCGAGCAGAGTGAAGCCGCCTCCCCCTCCTCCATGCACAGCACTGTGTAGACAAGGAGGGGGAGGCGGCTTCACTCTGCTCGGCTGTGAGGGACAGCGGCTGCCCGAGAGTGATCAGAACGGCGCGACGTGAGTCACGCGACCACAGAGAGAAGGGGATTATTGCGCCGGGTCCTGGATCACTGAGCCGACATGTGACACTCCACTCGGGTGCTGCTCGCCCCCCCTGCAATCCCGCTGCCTTGGGCTCGAGGTACACTATGGGTCCTTAGGGGAGGCTGTGCACTGTAGGGGGGTTCTTTACTGTGGGGGGTCCTGCACTGTAGGGGGGTCTGCACTGTAGGGGGGGTCCTTCACTGTAGGGGGGGGTCCTGCACTGTAGGGGGGTCTGCACTGTAGGGGGGTCCTGCACTGTAGGGGGTCCTGCACTGTAGGGGGGGTCCTTCACTGTAGGGGGGGTCCTGCACTGTAGGGGGTCCTGCACTGTAGGGAGGGTCCTGCACTGTAGGGGGAGGGGTCTGTACTGTAGGAGGGTCTGCACTGTAGGGGGGGGTCTGCGCTATAGGGTGGAGGGGTCTGTACTGTAGGAGGGTCTGCACTGTAGGGGAGGATTCTGTACTGTAGGGGGGTCTACACTGTAGATGGGGGTCTGTATGGTAGGGAGGGGGGTCTGCACTGTAGGGGATCTGTGTAACATGCAGAGGGTCCAGAGCTGTGAGGGGCTGTGTAATGTAAAGGGGTGCAGAGGTGCAGGGTGCTGTGTAATGTAAAGGGGTCCAGAGGTTCAGGGTGCTGTGTAATGTAAAGGGATCCATAGGTACAAGGGCTGTCTAATGTAAAGGGGTCCAGAGGTGCAGGGTGCTGTGTAATGTAAAGCGGTCCTTAGGCGCAAGGTCCTGTGTAATGTAAAGGGGTCCAGAGGTGCAGGGCGCTGTGTAATGTAAAGGGGTCCAGAGGTTCAGGGTGCTGTGTAATGTAAAGGGATCCATAGGTACAAGGGCTGTGTAATGTAAAGGGGTCAGGAGGTTCAGGGTGCTATGTTATGTAAAGGGGTCCAGAGGTACAAGAGCTGTGTAATGTAAAGGGGTCCAGAGGTACAAGAGCTGTGTAATGTAAAGGGGTCCAGAGGCGCAGGCTGCTGTGTAATGTAAAGGGGTCCAGAGGTGCAGGCTGCTGTGTAATGTAAAGAGGTCCTTAGGTGCAAGGTCCTGTCTAATGTAAAGGGGTCCAGAGGTGCAGGGTGCTGTGTAATGTATAGAGGTCCTTAGGCGCAAGGTCCTGTGTAATGTAAAGGGGTCCAGAGGTGCAGGGCGCTGTGTAATGTAAAGGGGTCAGGAGGTTCAGGGTGCTATGTTATGTAAAGGGGTCCAGAGGTACAAGAGCCGTGTAATGTAAAGGGGTCCAGAGGTGCAGGCTGCTGTGTAATGTAAAGGGGTCCAGAGGTGCAGGCTGCTGTGTAATGTAAAGGGGTCCAGAGGTGTAGGCTGCTGTGTAATGTAAAGAGGTCCTTAGGTGCAAGGTCCTGTGTAATGTAAAGGGGTCCAGAGGTACAGGGTGCTGTGTAATGTAAAGGGGTCCAGAGGTGCAGGGCGCTGTGTAATATAAAGGGGTCAGGAGGTTCAGGGTGCTATGTTATGTAAAGAGGTCCAGAGGTACAAGAGCTGTGTAAAGTAAAGGGGTCCAGAGGTGCAGGCTGCTGTGTAATGTAAAGGGGTCCAGAGGTGCAGGCTGCTGTGCAATGTAAAGAGGTCCTTATGTGCAAGGTCCTGTGTAATGTAAAGGGGTCCAGAGGTACAGGGTGCTGTGTAGTGTAAAGGGGTCCAGAGGTGCAGGGCACTGTGTAATATAAAGGGGTCAGGAGGTTCAGGGTGCTATGTTATGTAAAGGGGTCCAGAGGTACAAGAGCTGTGTAATGTAAAGGGGTCCAGAGGTGCAGGCTGCTGTGTAATGTAAAGGGGTCCAGAGGTGCAGGCTGCTGTGTAATGTAAAGGGGTCCAGAGGTGTAGGCTGCTGTGTAATGTAAAGAGGTCCTTAGGTGCAAGGTCCTGTGTAATGTAAAGGGGTCCAGAGGTGCAGGGTGCTGTGTAATTTAAAGGGGTCCAGAGGTGCAGTTGTGGAGAGGAGGGGTACACAGTAGCATAGACAGAGTCAGTGATCCTTACGAGTAAACTGTGTTTACTATGCTTCAATTTGTAAATGAACGGGAAGCTCTGTACAGAGCTATTCCTGTCAATTCATTCTGTGCTACTGAAGCTGCAGAGAAGGAGACTGAGGGCTCTGTCCTCAATCTCCTTTCTCTGACTCAAAGCTGTTTAGACCCCTGATATTTCACCAAAGCCCCCCAACTAGGCTGCTAAAAAATAAAATGGTAAACAACATTTTTAAAACAATGGTAGAAAAAGTGCTGACACCAGTGGCGGGAACTACCAGGGACGCAAATGTTGCACTTGCGACCGGGCCCTGGAGTTCCAACATTGGGCTCAGAGGTAAGAGTCCCAGACGGGGTCAGGGGGGCACTTTATAGTTTCTTGCACCGGAATCCTGAAGGTTCTAGTTATGCCTCTGATGGAAACCAAAAACATAAGACTCTGACCCAAAGACGTTCATGCGCTTTTTCAAGCTTCAAGCAACACAAAGCTCAGGTGTGAACAGGCACCATAGGATACAATGGGAATCCTCATGCAAAGCACTTCCATCGCTACAAATCAGTTATGTGTGAACCAGGGCTTACTGCAAAGAAGCCTGTCCATACAGAAATAAGAACTCTTTTCCTCCGGGGATAAAAAGTGCCACCTTGTCATTTGCAATGACCCCCTAAAGTGAACAATATTTTACATTCAGTATTATCATTAAAATTTTTAGTTTAGAATTTTTTTTCTGTTTTTGATAGATTTCTTTATCATTTTTTGGTTGATAATTCTGGAGCATGCTTAATGCATCCCCGCCCGGCTATTACCCTGTCCTAATATTGTGCAGCTTGTCTCCAGCTGGTCCAAAATCATTTAATTGCACGATTCTGGCATGTGATCTATACTGCATCTGTTTAGATAGAAATATACAAATCTGCCATTCTTTTCTAACAAAATGTCTCATTAAAGCAGCATTAAACCCAAAATCTAAAATATAATATATTGCAGCTTACCAATCATTAGATGTGGGTGCTGCATTTGTTTTATTTTCTTTGCCTCTTTCCCCCCCTCTGTTCTCACCTAGTAATTTGGCCAGCAACACACCTCCTGTATTAGTGAGGCACAACTCTGGAATAAGGAGCACAGGATGCACAGTCGGCAGCAGCATTGTCAATCTTAGATGTGTTATGGAATAGCAGATTTAAAATGGGGTACCCCTTAAAAAAAAAAAATTAAAAAGTCAACAGCTACAAATTCTGCAGCTGCTGGCTTTTAATAATCGGACACTTACCTGCCCCAGGGTCCAGCGATGCGGGGGAACGAAGCCCCCCCCCTCGTTCCCCGCTCCGCTCGCGGCGCCGTCATGCATACTGTGGGCACCCGGCTGTGGCTTCACAGCCGGGCACCCACTGCACATGCGCGAGCGGCGCAGGGCGCCATGATACGCGACACGTGACAGGTCCCAGGTGAATGTGCGGCGCAAGGGGAAGTGATGTCACCAGCCCGGGCAATGAAGAAGGCAGATTACGAGGGACCCCCTAGCAACCGGTATTTAGAGGTGATTAAAAAAAAAAATTTTTGCCAATTTTTTTTTTTTTTTATGAATTTTAAGCAGCTTTTCATTTTTTGGTGGCAACACCACTTTAAACACACAAACTCCAGCTCACACTTTATAATCCGAGCAAACAGTTTTTTTCCTTTTGGGATAAAGTTTTTACATAAATAAAAAGCTGATCATTTAACCACACCTGCCAGTGTTAAATAGTCAAATGGTTTGTCTCACCCTTGTAAACTGATACATTCTGCTGGAGAGCTTTTGAAAAACGTTTTGGCTAGATCGCCAGATAAAAATAGAATGATAGAAAGCCTAAAAAAAAGAAAATGAATGCAGCCATCACATTTAAGAATTGGTAAGCTGAAAAATAAATAAATATTTGCTTTTGGGTTTAACACTGCTTTAATTGTGTGTACATGCTTAAGCTGGCCACACAGGTCGAAATTTAGCCATATAATCTCTGTACAATTACAGTGCCTTGAAAAAGTATTCCTACCCTTTGAAATTTTCCACATTTTGTCATGGTACAACCAAAAATGTAAATGTATTTTATTGGTATTTTATGTGAAAGACCAACACAAAGTGGCACATAATTGTGAGGTGGAAGGAAAATGATAAATGTTTTTTATTTATTTTTTTACAAATACATATCTGAAAAGTGCATTTGTATTCGGCCCCCTGATACCCCTAATTAAAATCTAATGGAACCAATTGCCTTCAGAAATCACCTAATTAGTAAATAGAGTCCACCTGTGTGTAATTTAATCTCAGTATAAATTCAGCTGATCTGTGAAGCCCTCAGAGGTTTGTTAGAGAAGTTTAAAGCAGGGATTAGGTTGTAAAAAAAAAATATCCCAAGCTTTGAACATCTCACGGAGAACTGTTCAATCCATCATCTGAAAATGGAAAGAGTATGGCACAACTGAAAACCTACCAAGATATGGCCGTCCACCTAAACTGACAGGCAAGGAGAGCATTAATCAGAGAAGCAGCCAAGAGGCCCATGGTAACGCTGGAGGAGCTGCAGAGATCCACAGCTCAGGTCGTGCACTCCACAAATCTGGCCTTTAGGGAAGAGTGGCAAGAAGAAAGCCATTGTTGAAAGAAAGACATAAAAAGTCCCATTTGCAGTTTGCGATAAACCGTGAGGGGGACAAACATGGGGAAGAAGATGCTCTGGTCAGATGAGACCAAAATGTAACTTTTTGGCCTAAAAGCAAAACTCTATGTGTGGAAGAAACCTAACACTGCACATCACCCTGAACACACCATCCCCACCGTGAAACATGGTGGTGGCAGGACAATGACCCTAAACATACAGCCAGAGCTACATTGGAATGGTTTAGATCAAAGCATATCCATGTTTTAGAAAAGCCTAGTCAAAGTCCAGACCTAAATCCAATTGATAATCTGTGGTACTGGCAAGACTTGAAAATTGCTGTTCATGGATGCTCTCCATTAGTGATGGACGAACGTTTCGCCCGGCGGTCGTTTCGCGGCGAATTTCCGACATTCGCGGTCCGCACGTTCGAACGCCTTTTTCCGTCGTTCGCCGCGGCGGACTTACGTGTTTAATGTATACAAGAACTTTAACCTTTGGTGACACGTTTATCATGTGATACAGGACAGCCAATTGAGACATGACAGCACATGGACACTTGGACATTCCCCCTAACCTATAAATACACCCGATCCGGTGGCCATTTTACATTCTTTCTTCTGTTACGATAGGGACAGGTTCCTGTGTGGAGTAGGGAGAGATAAACCACTAGCTATTTGGTACACAAAAGTTCTTTTCAGGACTGGTATAGGTGTTAGGTGTTGATAGGTTTGCTGTGCTGCTGATTCTTGCAGCAGCCTGAGTGTCTTTTGTTAGTTTAGAGAAAGGGAAAGGACGGTGTATGCTACAGGGACAGCCAGATTAGTCTTTCATCATCATCATCATCATCATCATCATTAGCTGTTACTATCAAGGTCCACAAAAGAGCTGTTCCAGTAACCACTAATCGTTCTCTTTTTTTGCCAATTTGTATAGGGACAGGAAGGAAGCAGTGTTGTCAGGCAGTGAGGGTAATTTTAAAGACTTGCTGTTATTATTAGTTCCACAAAGGTTCTTTTCAGGACTGGTATCAGTGGTACAGTAATAGGCTTGTACATGTATAATATTCTTTCTTCCAAATATAGAAAGGATATTATACTTGACTGCTGCCCTTCTGCTGCAGTCTGCTAAACATTCACAACTCACTTGTTCCACAAAAGTTCTTATAAGGACTGGTAACTTGGTATAGGGTGCTACGGTACATAGGCTTGAGTGCGGTACAGTCTGCTGTTCTGTAAGGACCGCTATCGGTCCACAATAGATAGGGTTGACGTGCACCACTGCTGACCGCTGCCCTATACTGCAGCAGTCCTTCAGCGGTATAGGGACTGACGTACAGTCTGCTAATCACTAACACACAACCTGCTTGTTCCACAAAAGTTCTTATAAGGACTGGTAACTTGGTATAGGGTGCTACGGTACATAGGCTTGAGTGCGGTACAGTCTGCTGTTCTGTAAGGACCGCTATCGGTCCACAATAGATAGGGTTGACGTGCACCACTGCTGACCGCTGCCCTATACTGCAGCAGTCCTTCAGCGGTATAGGGACTGACGTACAGTCTGCTAATCACTAACACACAACCTGCTTGTTCCACAAAAGTTCTTATAAGGACTGGTAACTTGGTATAGGGTGCTACGGTACATAGGCTTGAGTGCGGTACAGTCTGCTGTTCTGTAAGGACCGCTATCGGTCCACAATAGATAGGGTTGACGTGCACCACTGCTGACCGCTGCCCTATACTGCAGCAGTCCTTCAGCGGTATAGGGACTGACGTACAGTCTGCTAATCACTAACACACAACCTGCTTGTTCCACAAAAGTTCTTATAAGGACTGGTAACTTGGTATAGGGTGCTACGGTACATAGGCTTGAGTGCGGTACAGTCTGCTGTTCTGTAAGGACCGCTATCGGTCCACAATAGATAGGGTTGACGTGCACCACTGCTGACCGCTGCCCTATACTGCAGCAGTCCTTCAGCGGTATAGGGACTGACGTACAGTCTGCTAATCACTAACACACAACCTGCTTGTTCCACAAAAGTTCTTATAAGGACTGGTAACTTGGTATAGGGTGCTACGGTACATAGGCTTGAGTGCGGTACAGTCTGCTGTTCTGTAAGGACCGCTATCGGTCCACAATAGATAGGGTTGACGTGCACCACTGCTGACCGCTGCCCTATACTGCAGCAGTCCTTCAGCGGTATAGGGACTGACGTACAGTCTGCTAATCACTAACACACAACCTGCTTGTTCCACAAAAGTTCTTATAAGGACTGGTAACTTGGTATAGGGTGCTACGGTACATAGGCTTGAGTGCGGTACAGTCTGCTGTTCTGTAAGGACCGCTATCGGTCCACAATAGATAGGGTTGACGTGCACCACTGCTGACCGCTGCCCTATACTGCAGCAGTCCTTCAGCGGTATAGGGACTGACGTACAGTCTGCTAATCACTAACACACAACCTGCTTGTTCCACAAAAGTTCTTATAAGGACTGGTAACTTGGTATAGGGTGCTACGGTACATAGGCTTGAGTGCGGTACAGTCTGCTGTTCTGTAAGGACCGCTATCGGTCCACAATAGATAGGGTTGACGTGCACCACTGCTGACCGCTGCCCTATACTGCAGCAGTCCTTCAGCGGTATAGGGACTGACGTACAGTCTGCTAATCACTAACACACAACCTGCTTGTTCCACAAAAGTTCTTATAAGGACTGGTAACTTGGTATAGGGTGCTACGGTACATAGGCTTGAGTGCGGTACAGTCTGCTGTTCTGTAAGGACCGCTATCGGTCCACAATAGATAGGGTTGACGTGCACCACTGCTGACCGCTGCCCTATACTGCAGCAGTCCTTCAGCGGTATAGGGACTGACGTACAGTCTGCTAAACACTAATACACAACCTGCTTGGTCCACAAAAGTTCTTATAAGGACTGGTAACTTGGTATAGGGTGCTACGGTACATAGGCTTGAGTGCGGTACAGTCTGCTGTTCTGTAAGGACCGCTATCGGTCCACAATAGATAGGGTTGACGTGCACCACTGCTGACTGCTGCCCTATACTGCAGCAGTCCTTCATCGGTATAGGGACTAAGAGTTTTGTCACAGGGTCATTTAAAAAATGACAGGCAGAGGAAGAGGCAGGCCCTTCCGCAGGGGTGGTAGGGGTAGGGCAGGAGCAACAGGCTTGAGCCAAAGTGGGAAGTTGCAGAAGGTGCGTTCAATTACTTTAAAGGATGCACCAGACTTGGTTGAGTGGCTCGCTCAGCCTTACTCTTCTGCACCCTCCTCATCCTCTCGATCTGCACCCTCTTCTTCACTCTCTGCTATGTGCACCCCCAAAGACACTACCACCAACAACACGACCACCACCACCACCACCACATACCTTCCGCTTGAGTCACTGGAATTATTTTCCGATCCATATCAAGAGGACATTTCTGATGCGCAGCCACTCTTGGTATTGGATCAGGAAGAGGAGGTAGCAACAAGCGCTACTCAGCAGTCTGACGACAGTACCCAGATCAGCCCAAGGAGGAGGTTGGTCCCCGGTGTTGCTGCCTACTCCGAGATCTCTACTTATAGCGGTGGGGAAGGTGACGTTGATGATGACGTGTCTAGTGATGTCACGTGGGTGCCCACAAGAGAGGAAGAGGAGGGGAGTTCAGAGGGAGATATGGACCAGCAGATAGGGAGGAGAAGCAGGAATAACTTACATTGCACAGGAGGGACAAAGCAGACTGCAAATGTATCAGGAGCGAGTCATCGACCATGTACGGTCACATCTGGCGCTCCCAGGACACCGGCACATGGCTCCGCAGTGTGGGCTTTTTTTAACGTGTCCGCTGCTGACAATAGCGTTGCCATCTGCAATCTTTGCAGTCAACGCGTTAGTCGCGGTAAGCCCAATACTCACCTAGGGACGACCGCCTTAAGAAGGCACATGAGCAGCCATCACCGAGCCCAGTGGGAGCAACGGAACACACAAAGCCACACTGCAGGCTCTCACCGTCCAGCCTCGTCTTCTACTTCTCCTTCTCCTCTCTCCTCACAATTGTCCTCCACTCCACCTTCCATCACGCCAAGCTCACATTTTTCTGCAAAAAGGCAGGCTTCCGTGGGCCTAATGTTTGAGCGTAAAAAAATGATGACGCCGGATAACCCTCTTGCCCAACGGTTGGCGGCTGGCTTGTCAGAACTCATAGCCCGCCAACTACTGCCATATAAACTGGTGGACTCGGAGGCCTTTCGCAAATTTGTGGCCATTGGAACACCACAATGGAAGGTCCCAGGAAGGAAGTATTTCTCAGAGAAGGGCATCCCAGAGCTATATGGCCATGTTCAGCGGCAAGTGAATGTATCTCTGGCACACAGTGTCGGTGCCAAGATACATCTGACCACAGACACGTGGTCTAGCAAACACGGGCAGGGAAGGTATATCAGTTTTACTGCCCACTGGGTGAACCTTCTGACGGCCGTCAAGCATGTAACCCGTGGCACCCGTGTAGATTTGGTTTTACCGCCACGGATTGCATGCAGGCCTGACTCTTCTTCTCCTCCTCCTACTCCATCCTCCTCCCTCTCCTCCTCAGCTGCCTCCTCCTTTTCCGCTGCTAGCGTCTCTTCCGCTGCACCGCCCAAGCTCCCCAGAACCTATTCCACATGCCAGGTGAGACGTTGCCATGCCGTGCTGCGTCTGTTGTGCCTGGAAGCAAAGAGCCACACTGGCCCGGCACTCCTTTCAGCTTTGCGTTCACGGGCAGATGAGTGGCTAACACCGCTCAATTTGACAGTTGGTAAAGTGGTGTGTGACAACGGTGCCAATCTGCTTAGCGCATTGAAACAGGGCAAAATCACGCACGTGCCGTGCATGGCACACGTCTTAAACTTGGTCGTGCAGCGATTCCTTGTCAAATACCCTGGGGTCCAGGACATCTTGCGGCAGGCAAGGAAAATCTCGGCCCATTTCAGAAGATCTTACACGGCCATGGCTCGCCTTGCTGACATTCAGCGGCGACACCATCTGCCGGTCAGACGTCTTATTTGCGATTGCCCGACGCGATGGAACTCAACCTTCTATATGCTTGATAGGCTGCTCCAGCAGAAACGTGCAGTTAACGTCTACCTGTATGAACTCTGCGAAAGAAACGGTTCTGGGGAGCTGGGTTTTTTTTCACCGCGCCAGTGGCTGCTCATGCGCGACACATGCAGACTTCTGCGGCCATTTGAGGAGATCACCAAACTGGTCAGTCGCAGCCATGGCGCCATCAGTGACATGGTACCTTATGCCTTCTTTCTGGAGCGTGCATTGCGTCGTGTCATTGATCAGGCTGTGGAGGAGCAGGAGCGGGAAGATGAGGAAGTCGCAATGCTGGATGAATTCCCAGGGGGGGCTACTCTATCTGAGACAAGTCAACAACAGGAGTCTGATGAGGAGTCAGAGGAGGATGGTGCCGGGGCGGATGAGCAGGAGCAAGAAGAGCATGCTTTAAACCTTTCTGGGATCCCTGTTGTGCGAGGATGGGGAGAGGAGAATGAAGAGGACGACATTATCCTGGATGATGAGCAGGAGCCAGGCCACCACACCGCTTCCACTTTAGTGCAAATGGGGGCCTTCATGCTCCAGTGTTTTAATAGGGACCCCCGTATAAAAAGCATGAGGGTCAAGGACCAGTACTGGGTGGCAACGTACTTAGACCCCCGGTACAAACACAAAATGGCGGAAATGTTACCGCCGTCGCAGAGGGCTGTCAGAATGCAGCACTTCCAGGCCTTGCTTCGAGAAATGCTGCATTCTGCTTTTGCGTGCGCTGGCAGAGGAGCAATTCCCACTCCCAGAGAAGGATTTGCGGGTACCAATCCAACAGCGCCTGCAAGAAGAGGCCGGTTTGAAGATGTGTTGGTGACTTCGGATATGAGGTCATTCTTTCAGCCGACCCATCGACAGGTGTCATCCGGATCCAGCATCAGGGAACGCCTAGACCGTCAGGTGTCCGACTACATTGGGTTAACGGCCGATGTGGACGCTCTGAGGAGTGATGAACCCCTAGACTACTGGGTGGGCAGGCTTGACCTCTGGCCAGAGCTTGCCCAATTTGCAATCGAACTGTTGGCTTGCCCCTCATCCAGTGTCCTGTCCGAAAGGACGTTCAGCGCAGCAGGGGGGATTGTGACCGATAAGCGTACTCGCCTAGCTCACGACAGTGTTAACTACCTCACATTTCTAAAAATGAATGAGGCATGGATCTCGGAGGAATTCAACACATGTGACCAGTAGACCATGTATATGTCTATAAACTATTTTTTTAATCAAGCACACAGACCTTCTTAATTCATTTGGCTCACTTCCTTGACCCAAAAAAGCACACCGTACTATATGCCCCTACCCTCCTCTTTGAAGAGGTTGAGCGGTGTCATATTTCTACTGGGGCTGCTTATGATATCCCTGTGCTGTGCTGACTTCCTCCTGGGGGTTCTTATTATGAAGGGATCACACTATCCCTGTGCTGTGCTGACTTCCTCCTGGGGGTTCTTATTATGAGGGGATCACACCATCCCTGTGCTGTGCTGACTTCCTCCTGGGGCTGCTTACGGTGCTGCTGTCAGCGCTGTATGTCACGGTGCTGCTGTCAGCGCTGTATGTCACGGTGCTGCTGTCAGCGCTGTATGTCACGGTGCTGCTGTCAGCGCTGTATGTCACGGTGCTGCTGTCAGCGCTGTATGTCACGGTGCTGCTGTCAGCGCTGTATGTCACGGTGCTGCTGTCAGCGCTGTATGTCACGGTGCTGCTGTCAGCGCTGTATGTCACGGTGCTGCTGTCAGCGCTGTATGTCACGGTGCTGCTGTCAGCGCTGTATGTCACGGTGCTGCTGTCAGTGCTCTGTATTACGGTGCTGCTGTCAGATGCCTCTATCACGGTGCATGTGTCATTCCGGTATGTCACGCTGCTGGTGATCATCTCCTGCACCCTCTTCTTTGCCTACCCTGGTCCCTGACCTTCCCTCTCCTCCATTGCCTTCATTAGCTCCATAGTCCTGAATTGTTAGAACAATTTCCCAAATAAAATAAAAATGCTTGTAGTTATCGATCCCAAATTCACCTCATACATGTATTATGTCATTGTCCAGATGGTGGGACTACGTTTTACCCCCTAATAATTACCACGTGGCCGCAAATTCGACATGAAGGTTTGCAAAGTTCGCCTCCCATTGAAGTCAATGGGGCCCGCGGCGAACGTTCGGTTTCGCGAACGTTTGGGTCCGTTCGCATTTCGCTTTCGCGAAACGTCCCGTCGGAAGTTCGTCCATCACTACTCTCCATCCAATCTAACAGAGCTTGATGTACTTTGCAAAGAAGAATGGGCAAAAATGTGACTCTCTAGATGTGCAAAGATGGTAGAGACATCCCCAAAAAGACTTGCAGCTGTAATTGCTGTGAAAGGTGGTTCTACAAAGTATTGACTCAGGGGGGCTGAATACAAATGCACGCCACAGTTTTCAAATATTTATTTGTTAACAATGTTGAAAACAATTTATCATTTTCCTTCCACTTCACAATTATGTGCCACTTTGTGTTGGTCTATCACATAAAATCCCAATAAAATACATTTATGTCTTTGGTTGTAACATGACAAAATGTGGAAAATGTCAAGGGGTATGAATACTTTTTCAAGGCACTGTAAATGTATTAAACCCTTCAAATTTGAAGGCCAGCCCATATAGTCCATTGAGCTTTTATCCATCAAGCAGGACCTAGGTCTACATACCATAGTTCTTAGTGGATCTTAAGGAGATTGTACAATCAGATTGTAATGATACGTTACTTCCTCAAACTCAATCTATCAGGAACCAAGCTCATAATATTTCCTCCCCCGTGTGCCCCTTCCCCTGATCTCTATGTTAAGATCAATGGCACAGGCAGATAAGAGCAGAAGATCCCGGGAGTGGCACATCAGAACAAGACCTGCTGTGTTTAGACAAATGGCATTTTCAGCCTGGACCCCCGCAAGGCCAAACAAGGCCCCAGTGCATTTGATTCCCCCCACTGCAGCTTACTCATGGGGATGGCAAGATTAATGGCACAACCATCAACCCGTCCCCACATGCCAGGGTGCTAGGTGTAGTCCTGGACTCTGAACTCTTTATTCGGCCCCACATCCAATCACATTCCAATGCTTGCCGTCTCAACCTCCGCAACATCTCCAGAATACGCCCCTTCCTAACCAATGAAACCACAAAGCTCCTAATCCACTCCCTGGTCATCTCTCACCTCGACTACTGCAACTCCCTCCTCTTTGGTTTACTTTTAAATAGGCTATCCCTTATGTAGTCTATCATGAATGCTGCTGCCAGACTCATCTACCTCACCAACCGTTCAGTGTCTGCTACCCCTCTCTGTCAATCCCTCCACTGGCTTCCACTCACCCAACAAATTCAATTCAAAATACTAACAATAACTTACAAAGCCATCCACAACTCTACCCCCAGCTACATCACTAACCTACTCTCAGAATATCAACCCAGTCGTCCAATTGGTTCCTCCCATGACATCCTACTTTCTAGATCTTTCATCGCCTCTCATACTTGCTTCCAGGACTTCTTTTGAGCCTCTATCATCCTTTGGATCTCCCTACCCCAATCTGTCCAGGTATCTCCAACTCTATTCACTTTTAGGCGATCCCTGAAAACTTTTCGCTTCAGAGAAGCCTATCCTGCCTTCACCTAACAACTGTACTTTTAATTTCTTCATCAGCTCACCCCCCACAGTTATCAGCCTTTGTATCACTTGACCCTCCCCTTTTAGATTCTAAACTCTAACAAGCAGGGCTCTCTCATTCCTTCTGTATTGAAATGTATTGTAACTGTACTTTCTGCCCTCATGTTGTAAAGCGTTACGCAAACTGTTGGCGACATATACACTCACCAACCACTTTATTAGGTACAACTGTTCAATTGCATGGTAACTCAAATTGCTAATAAGACAATCACATGGTGGCAACTCAATGCATTTAGGCATCTAGATGTGGTGAAGACGACTTGCTGAAGTTCAAACCGAGCATCAGAATGGAGAGGAAAGGGGATTTAAGTGACTTGGAACATGGCATGGTTGTTGGTGCCAGATGGGCTGGTCTGATCTACTGAGATTTTTACGCACAACCATCACTCGGGTTTACAGAGAATGGTCTGAAAAATTGAAAATATCCAGTGTGTGGCAGTTGTATAGACAAAAATGCCTTGTTGAGGTCAGAGGAGAATGGGCAGACTGGTTTGAAATGATAGAAAGGCAACAGTAACTCAAATAACCACTTGTTACAACTAAGGTATGCAGAATACCATCTCTGAACGTACAACACCTTGAATAAGATGGGCTACAGCAGCAGAAGACCACACAGGGTGCCACTCCTGTCAGCTAAGAACAGGAAACTGAGGCTACAATTCGCACAGGCTCACCAAAATGAAACAATAGAAGATTGGAAAAACGTTGCCTGGTCTGATGAGTGTCGATTTCAGCTGCGACATTCAGATGGTAGGGTCAGAATTTTGCGTAAACAACATGAAAGCATGGATCCATCCTGTTTTGTTTCAACGGTTCAGGATGGGGTTGTAATGGTGTGCGGGATATTTCTTGGCACACATTGGGCTCCTTAGTACCAATTGAGCATCTTTTAAATGCCACGGCTAGGGATGAGCCCAGTGTTCGATTTGAACCCATGTTCGAATCGAACATCGTCCGTTCGTCGAAACCAGAACTTTGTGGGCCGCTCGCATCAAATTCGTGTGATATGAACGGCCCACAATGCACTGCGCCAGTCGCAGTGCATTGCTGGCTGATGATTGGCCAAGCATGCACTGTGACACCGCATGCTTGGCCAATTACAGCGCCGGAAGCGAGGAGAGCCATAATTGGCCACAGGTTGGATGCCTGTGGCCAATTATAGCTCAGGGGGTTTAGTACATGCCCCACACTATATAAGGCTGCCAGCGCCAGCGCTGGAAGCGAGGAGAGCCATAATTGGCCACAGGTTGGATGCCTATGGCAATTATAGCTCAGGGGGTTTAGTACATGCCCCACACTATATAAGGCTGCCAGCGCAGCGGCCTTGTGTAGTGTGTTGTGGCGTTCATAGAGAGAAGGATAGGCAGGGACAGTGTCAGCTGTGCTTTACTTCTTTAGATACCACTGTTACAGTGAGTGTAGTGTTCAGGGAGAGAACAGGATAGGCAGAGACAGTGTCAGCTTTGCTTTGCCCCCCCCCCCCCCCATTGCTGGTGTTGTGTAGTTGATTTGTGCAACACAGGCATCTGCCTAATATTCAGTCAGTGTAGTGTGCCTCCTGCACAGCATACACCTGAATCTACCCCCTTGTTGCTGGTGTTGTGTAGTTCATTTGTGCAACACAGGCATCTGCCTAACATTAACTTAACATATTTTGGGTGCGGGGTTCCCCTTAATATCCATACAAGACCCAAAGGGGCTGGTAATGGGCTGGGGTAGGGGGGCTGATGGGGTAGCCATGCCATTTTTCTCAAAGATTTTAAACCATATTGCAAGGACAAGACATTTCATTAAAGCCGCAAGCAGTTTTAAATGGCTTTTTTTCCTTTACAAATGTCATTTTGTGCAGTGACTGTTCTAAACACGGGAAACACATGCCACTTCACAGGCATATTTTAGACACCCCCCAGGTACGATATTTAAAGGAATATTTCACTTTTTTTTCACTTTATGCATCATTAAAATGACTGCTCCAGAAGAATCGTCAGTTTTTAAAACTTCTTTTTGCATTGATCCATGTCCCCTGGGGCAGGACCCGGGTCCCCAAACCCTTTTTAGGACAATAACTTGCATATTGGCCATTATAATTAGCACTTGAGATTTCGAACGTTCGCGTCCATTGTAATTAATAGGGTTCTAACGTTCATGCAAACTTTCGGTCCGTTCGCAGGTTCTGATGCGAACCGAACTGGGGGGTGTTCGGCTCATCCCTAGTCACGGCCTACCTGAGTATTGTTGCTGAACATGTCCATCCCTATGACTACAGTGTACCCATCTTCTGATGGCTCCTTCCAGCAGGATAATGCACCATGTCACAAAGGTCGAATCATCTCACCACTGGTTTCTTGAACATGACAATGAGGTCGCTGTACTCCAATGGCCTCCATAGTCACCAGATCTCAATACAATAGAGCACCTTTGGCATGTGGTAGAAAGGGAAATATACATTTTGGATGTGCAGCCGACAAATTTGCAGCAACTGAGTGATTCTATCATGTCACTATGGACCAAAATCTCTGAGGTATGTTTCCAACACCTTGTTGAATCTATGCCATGAAGTATTAGGGCGGTTCTGAAGGCAAAATGGGGTCCACTCTGGTACTAGCAAGGTGTACCTAATAAAATGGCTGGTGAGTGTAAATCCTGTATAATAATAATAACAATACCTGCATCTACTAGGTGATGTTTTTTTATGGTATCAGTCATTTATAGGATCAGTACACCCATAACTGACATTTCTGAGTTTGTAGTAGGTGATGAGGAGTTAAACCGTATGACAATTTCTTTTATCTCTCAGGGGTATAGGGGATTGAGTTTCTGGGCTCGTACCCCTGATGTAGTCATTATGCGAGGCTCTCACTCTGCCTTTTGGATTTTTATTATTTATTTTATGTTATAGAAAATGTAACAAGAGGAGCTAGAACACACAAAGATGGGTGAGAACATACAAAAGCCACAGGTGAACAGGAGTTTGGATGTATGGAAGGGAGACCTCACGGTTGGAGTAACAGACATACAACATGTAAGACAAGGGCTAACTTATCCCACCATATTCTACTTATATTTAAAATATCACATTGGGGTAGACTGACCCTTTAGATCAGGGGTGCCCAACCTTTTGAGGAGCGAGGGCCACTTTATTGACTTGGTAACTGGTCGTGGCCACAATGAGCGTAAAGGGGGGATGGCAGGTCTGTGTCCACTCTGCATATGTAGAGCAGACACGGGTGCAACCCGCTCTACCCTAAGGACCCTCTGATCCACCCAGATGGAAGGGGACAGATCCCCTTCTGTTTTCTTTTAAGGAGATCGGATTGCAAATAGGCGGGTGTAAACGGACTCAAGTCCGTTTACAACGGCCACTCTATAGAGGTGAATGGTGAGTCCACCTGAAAAACAAACAGGCAGACCTGATCGAACCAATCATGTGAAAGGGGCTTAAGACTGCTTTCACACTGATGCACAGCAGTTAACCTGCCCCTCAACTGACCTCAATCTTCACTTCTTCCTCAGGATTCCTGCAGCTGGCTGGTACTGCTGACAGGTGCTGGTACTGCTGGCTGGTACTACTGGCAGGTACTGGTACTGCTGGCTGGTACTGCTGACAGTTACTGCTGGCTGGTACTGGTACTGCTGGTGGGTACTGCTGACTGGCACTGCTGGCTAGTACTGCTGGTGGGTACTGATACTGCTGGCTGGTACTGATACTGGTGGCTGGTACTGGTACTGCTTGCGGGTACTGCTGGCTGGTACAGGTACAGCTGGTTTATACTGCTGGCTGGTACTGATGACTGGTACGGATGGTGGGTACTGGTACTGCTGGCGGGTACTTCGGATGGGTACTGGTACTGATGACTGGTACTACTGGCTGGTACCAGTACTGTTGGTACTGGTACTGCTGGCTGGTACTGTTGGTTGGTACTGGTGAAGGAGCTGGCGCTATACAGGAAGCATCGGCTCTGCTTCCTCTAGCGGTGGCTGCGTTCTTCGCACTATGCTCGGAGATAGTGGGTCAGGAACCTGTGATCTGGGCTTGCCAACCCACCATCTCACAGCAAGACATGGCGGGCCACATCAGAGGGCCCGCGGGCCAGCAATTGGGCAACCCTGCTTTAGATCCAGTGAGAGGTAACAGAACATTAACTGCATTGTAAAGGAAATCTATTTACCAAAACTAAGACCAGCAATACACGTTAAGATGTCTCCTGTTCAGTGTGGATGGAACAATCCTATTCAACGACTGTTGTATTCTGACATGGCACCTACAGCCGAATACCTGAAGAGTGACTGCATCTGATTGGGTGCACTCACCGATTGTGTAACAATTTCCAGTTTGGCTCTTTTGACAAAAGTCAACATATGTCGAGTCTGGTGGTCGACATGGCCACCCATGGCTCAAATTGGTCTAAAATTCAAGCCATGTATTGCAGATGTAGGCTAGGTTCACGCTGCTGTGATATGATTTGATCCGACTTTCTGTGTGATTATGTACTGTAGTGCTACTCGGAGGCAACTTTGATAAGGCTTGTATATTCAATAGGGACAAAATCGCACTGGAATCGCACCAAAGTAATACAGGAACCTTTTCCCAAATTGTTCCATGACGATTGGCTTTGATGTGAACAGGTGCCATTGAAACCATGGATTTCCATTGCCATGCGATTCTGTGGGACTCACACCACATCTAAAATAAACCAGGCCTCAGAAGGAGACCAAACGTCACAGCATACACATTAATTTTATAACATCATCATTGTAATAGCAATACAAACAATATTTATTTTGAAAAATCCAATAAAAGCTTACTCGTGTAGTGCCCACCACCTTTAGGTGGGTGCTAACAGGTTAGAGATAGGTGAAATTGCCAGTGCCTTACACTGTTTGTTTAGGCCTGGTGGGTTAATTTGTTTTGGGAGGAGTAGTAGAATATAGGGGGGCGGTGTGACCACCTGTACTCTGCCCCGGGAAAACCCTCCATTGCTTTCCCCAAGAATGTTCTGGAAAGGAGGCGGGCCAGGGACTGGAGTGCAGGCAGTGTATATTGCCCCTGGCCCAATCATTAATTTGTATGGACAGGGGCGGGACTGATATATATTCTGAGGTCACATGCTTCCTAGGGAAGGATGGGAAGAGACTGAGTCTAGTGAAGCAGCCAAAAATGTAACTCCAAGGAGCAGGCTCAAAGGCCTGGGGTTTCAGAGGCCCCAGTGCTGGAGAACAGGAACCTAACCGTAAAGCCTTGGGCTTCAGAGGCCCCAGTGCTGGATGGTCACAGCACATCAAGCCGTCCAAGAAACCCCAGGGGAATTAATACAGGCATCCCGGCTGGGATAGCCCTATATTCAAGACTCGGGAAGTAGCTGCAAAGCGGAAGGAGTAGACCGGAGTTGTCCTGGCCTTTCCTGAACTGGCCCGGGGAGGATCACAGGAGGCAAGATGGGCAGGTGAGTCCTGGGACTTCCAGCATCCAATTACAAAGGTGCTTTTCAGAGGAGTACTGGTCAATTCGCTAAGGGGAAGGGATCTAGCTACTCAGAGGAACTAGAAAGAGGAGGCAGCTCATACGTCCTATCACCACCATTACACATGGACTGCAGCAGAAGGAATAAAAGTTACCTGTTCTACTTTATTAACTGTGTCTGTTGCGAATCATGCGGGGTGGAAGAACGGATGCATGTTTGCAGTGCGCTACACTTGAAACATTTTTTTAATGTCGTGAGTGCTGCCTGTCTACAGGCCGTCTATTTCCACAACTTCCTGAAATCCTTACGTGATTTGCAGCTTCTCCTCTGATGTTTCCATTTCTAAGGACTACATATCCCATGATACCTTGCTCCCTGCAAGCAGTGATTCCTGTACTGGCTGTGCCTCCTGAAACTCCTCCTCTCTGTACCTCTGAAGATCAGAAGGCAGGCTCCCTGAAATGTGTGACATGCCAGTGCCTACTCACAGAGCATAGTGACTACGTGTCACAGAATTCAAGGACATCATTGCGAGGAGATCTTAACAAAGTACTGTAAGTTTACAAACTTCCAGATGATTTTGATTAACCACTTGCTGACCAGCAGTTTAACATTTACTGCTTGCCGGCGGCTTTGTTGTTCCCCCACTTCCTCTGGTTGGACGCAGCAGGAGATTGTCAGCAGACTTGCAGCCAATGATTTTGGCTGTGAACCTGCTGATGGTGTTAGTAAACACAGAACACAGATCTGGCTGCTTCTGCTTTCTGATCTCCCTTTCAGAGCTAAGATCAAAAAGAAAAGCCAGCCAGTCTGTGAGTACAGTCAGCCCACATACACTTGTTAGGCACATAGTTAACCCTTTGACTGCCCTCCTGATTACTCCTGTCACCCACATCACTGTATTAGTGTCACTAGCGATGTCAGATAGTGTCAGTCAATTAACGTACCTCCCAGCCAGAGTCAGTTAGCCCCAGTCCCTGATTGTCCGCCACACTATCATAGTCACAATAGAAATGTGATAGGCAGTCGGAAAGTTAGAGCTGCGTAAATTACAGTATATATGACGTAGTTTGTAAACTCTACAACTTTCACACAAACCAATTAATATACACTAATGCCGCGTACACACGACCGGACTTTCCGGCAGAAATAGAATAGGTCAGACGGAATCAGTCCATCAGACATTCCGATCATGTGTGGGATAATCCGATCGTTTTTCTTTTAAAAATTCAGACGGACCTAGAAATAGAACATGTTTAAAATCTGTCCGATGGACACAATTCCTATCGGGAAATCCGTTTGTCTGTATGCTGGTCCGACGGACCAAATACGAGGCAAAGGCAGCTATACTCTACTGGCTATTGAACTTCCTTTTCTAGTCCCGCCATAGGTCATCACGTTCAAAACGAACGGACTTTCGAACGGACTTTAGTCCGTTTGTGTGTGGGCAAGTCCGTTCCTTTGGAAGTCCGTCGTAACTCTGTCGAAAGTCTGTTTGGAAGACCGTCGGACCTTTTCTGCCGGAAAGTCCAGTTGTGTGTACACGGCATTATTGGGATTTTTATCACCAAAGACATGTAGCAGAATATACACTATATTACCAAAAGTATTGGGATGCCTACCTTTACACGCAAATTAATTATAATGGCATCCCAGTCTTAGTCCGTAGGGTTTAAGATTGAGTTGGCCCAACCTTTGCAGCTATAACAGCTTAAACTCTTCTGGGAAGGCTGTCCACAAGGTTTAGGTGCGTGTCTATGGGAAGGAAGGGGTCATTCCCAAACTGTTCCCACAAAGTTGGGAGCTTGATGCTGACGCCCTAAGAGTTCCCTTCACTGGAACTAAGGAGCCAAGCCCAACCCCTAAGAAACAACCTCACACCATAATTCCCCCTCCACTAAATTATTTGGGCCAGTGCACAAAACAAAGTCCATAAAGATACGGATGAGCAAGTTTGAGGTAGAGGAGCTTGACTAACCTGTACAGAGTCCTGGCCTCAACCCAATACAACAGCTTTAGGATGAATTAGAGCAGAGACTGTGAGCCAGGCCTTCTCATCCAACATCAGTGCCTGACTTCACAAATGTGCTTTTGGAAGAATTGTCAAACATTCCCACAGACACACTGCTAAACCTTGTGGAAAGCCTTCCCAGGAGAGTGGAAACTGTCATCGCTGCAAAGAGTGGGCCAACTCAATATTGAACCCTATGGACTAAGACTGGGATGGTATTAAAGTTCATGTGCGTGTAAAGGCAGGTGTCCCAAAACTTTTGGTAATGTAGTGTATTTTGGCCTAAATGTATGAATATATATATATATACTGGATATGTTTTATAACAGAAAGTAGAAATTATTATTTATTTATTTGAAATTTCATTTTTTTTTCATTTATATATAAAAACAAATTAAAAACCCAGTGGTTGATATACATTTTATTTGGGTAGAGTGTTGCATTAATGAGAACTTGCCAGTTAAAGTAGCGCTGTGCTAAATAGAAAAAATGCCTTGGTCATGAAGGGGGTAAAACCTTCCAGAGGTCAAGTGGTTTAAAAATAGTAGGCTAGAAATATCTGAAATTCAACGTGGAAACAAGTATATGATTTTATATTTTGACTATAGATATATTTTAATTCTGCATGGCACATGAACCAGTAGTATGTGGGAACGTATCTACCCTTTTTCTATCTACCTTTGTTATTGTGCATATTGCAATCTTCACAACAGGTTAGAGATAGATATGCAGATAGATAGATACTTAGATAGATACGTAGATATATAAATACCTAGATAGAAAGAAACTCAGATAGATACGATGATAACTAGATAGATAGATAGATAGATATAGATAGATATAGATAGATAGATAGATAGATAGATAGATAGATAGATAGATAGATAGATAGATAGATAGATAGAGTTAGATAGATAGATACTTAGATAGATATGTAGATAAATACAGTTAGATAGATATGTAGATATATACAGATAGAAAGAAAGATACTTAGATAGATACGTAGATAGATACAGATAGATAGATAGATAGATAGATAGATAGATACATAGATACATAGATATATAGATACTTAGATAGATACAGATAGATAGAAAAATACTTAGATAGATACGTAGATAGATAGATAGATAGATAGATACATAGATATATAGATACTTAGATAGATACAGATAGATAAGATAGAAAGATACTTAGATAGATAGATAGATACATAGATAGATAGAAAGATACTTAGATAGATACTTAGATAGATAGATAGATAGATAGATAGATAGATAGATAGATAGATAGATAGATAGATAGATAGATAGATAGATACATGCATACATACATACATAGAAAGCTACTTAGATAGATAGATAGATAGATAGATAGATAGATAGATAGATAGATAGATAGATAGATAGATAGATAGATAGATACATAGATACATAGATATATAGATACTTAGATAGATACAGATAGATAGAAAAATACTTAGATAGATACGTAGATAGATAGATAGATACATACATACATAGATACATAGATATATAGATACTTAGATAGATACAGATAGATAGATAGATACATACATACATACATACATACATACATACATACATAAATACATAGATATATAGATACTTAGATAGATACAGATAGATAGAAAGATACTTAGATAGATAGATAGATAGATAGATAGATAGATAGATACTTAGATAGATACATAGATATATAGATACTTAGATAGATACAGATAGATAGAAAAATACTTAGATAGATACGTAGATAGATAGATAGATACATACATACATACATAGATACATAGATATATAGATACTTAGATAGATACAGATAGATAGATACATACATACATACATACATACATAAATACATAAATACATAGATATATAGATACTTAGATAGATACAGATAGATAGAAAGATACTTAGATAGATAGATAGATAGATAGATAGATAGAGAGATACTTAGATACATAGATATATAGATACTTAGATAGATATGTGGATAGATAGATACTTAGATAGATAGATAGATAGATAGATAGATAGATAGATAGATAGATAGATAGCTACGTAGATAGAGAGATACTTAGATACATAGATATATAGATACTTAAATAGATATGTGGATAGATAGATACTTAGATAGATAGATAGCTATATAGATACTTAGATATATACATGGATAGACACTTAGATGGATATGTAGACAGATAGATAGATAGATACTTAAATACGTAGATAGATAGACACATAGATAGATCGATAGCAGCGGTGGCGAGTCCATAAGGGGCGCCACCCCCTAATCTTCATGTGGGAGCTGGACGCATAAAGTTTTACAAGGTTTTTTTTTTTTAAACATATAATTAGAGCTGGAGGATAGCCACAGATAGATAGATAAATAGATAGATAGATAGATAGATAAAAATACAATAATTGGTCATCATAACAACAAACCACACACTGTAAGACCTCATACACACTATTAGATTTTCTGCAGATTTTTGTCTTCAGATTTACCAAAACCATATAATATGAGGTCAAACCTTAAGAGTTTCAATTTGTATGCAATCAGGCAGAACCTTGCACTACATAGTTGAAGGTAAATCTAAAGGAAATTGAAAAAGAAAATTGTATAATGTATGGCCAGCGTTAGATAAGATATGTTGTGAAGGAAGATTTGAGAAGAGTGACCGTTGTGACACTCTGGATACACACAAAATCACCGACAATGGATAGAAGTCGGGGATATCTGTCTGATATTATTCTCTAAGCTGCATGTAGATTGGTTGTCTGCAAGCAAAACAACGAAGTGTCCTGGTAGAATTGCAGGGCTCAGGTCACTTCCAATCAGATACCTGCACTGCTCAAAGGGCAACAAACACAAACAAGCACTGATAGAACCGCACGAGGAGCGTAAACAGACTGCAGATCATTACTTCTCTCCCATCACATGTGATATTTCCAATAAAGAATTTTTGCCAGACTTTTGACAAATGACACACACACACACACTTATCCACACTCCTATGTAGATGACGCACACAAGCGCACACACGTAGACTGGTCTGACCTTTCGAAAGAACGAATGTGACCTCTCATCAACTCTTCCTACCCCTGCAACCTCTTATCACCTCCTATATAATGATTCTCACCTCTCACACCATCCAACTTATTTATATAACGTACAGCAACCAATCATAGTTCATATTCCCCCAAAAGTGAAATCATGTTGCTATGGGTTACCGCAGCGCACACATCATTTTGCTGTAGCACAGAATAAGCCCACCGTCTTCTGTCGCCTCCTTCTATAACTTGTATTACTCCTCGGAAATTCCTCCTCCTGTCTCTCCATCTAACCTGTCCCACTCCATACAGTTCCTTAGCAACTCCTCCATAGTGGCCCAGGACTTCTCACCATGGTAGCGTTGCTCGGGGTCCTTGGCCAGCTGGACGGCAATCTTGAGGCCGATGCCCGAAGAGCACCCGGTTATGAGGACAGTCTTCTTGCTGTTATTAGCCATTGTGCCTTGTTCTGTCTGAGCTGCCAACCCTCCTCTGTGAGAGATCCCGGATTATCATATTACCACGTGACAATCTACTGTCCCTTTTAACCTCTTCACTCCCTCCAGGGTCAAAGGTCCGCTCTACACTCGTTACGCCAGTGCAATTGTAACAACTTTATTATTACTAGCAGATTCTTTTTTTTTTATACTGAGTGGATACGTCAGATTTCATTACTGATAGATAAAAAAATATAAAAAAAAAAAGCAAAAAACCCCCCCAAAAATTGCCTTTCTGGGTGCTACCAAATATATATGAGATTTGTCTGCATTTATTAAAGTGCCTGAAATATCTACTGTCTGTCTTACCTCTAAGCCAACCAATGCACCCAATTCATCTAACTTAGTTATCTCTGGTCAATGCAGCAATGAGTTTGCATACGCATGTCCATGGATTGTTTTGCAATTCACACGAAAAACGATTTTTTATTTTTTTTAACCACTTGCCTACCGGGCACTTTTATGCCCCGTACACACAACTGATTTTCCCGTCGGAATAAACTCTGAAGGTTTCTCCGACGGAGTTCCAACGGAATTCCGCTGAAATTGTCTTGCGTACACACGATCACTCCAAAGTCCGATCCCCAAGAACGCGGTGACGTACAACCCGTATGATGGTACTAGAAAAAGGAAGTTCAATAGCCAATAGCTTCCGTCTCGTACTTGCTTCAGAGCATGCGTCGTTTTTGGTCCGTCGGAACAGCATACAGATGAGTGGTTTTCCCGTTAGGAATTGGTTCCGTCGGAAATATTTAAAACGTGTTCTTTTTCTAGGTCTGTCAGAATTTTCGAAAAAATAAAAAGTCAGATGAGGCGTACACAAGATCGGAATATACGATGAAAAGCTTCCGTCTGACTTTTTCTGTCGGACATTCCGCTCGTGTGTACACGGCATTATTCCCTTTCTTCCCAGGCCAATTTTCAGCTTCAATTTTCGAATGAAAAACAATTGTAAGAAGATCATCGTGCGTGTGCGAAACTGTTGCATACACACGGTAGGACAAAGTTGTCGGAAAATCCGACGTGATGAGGTTATTTTGTTACGATGGGACTACGTTCAGGCTATTAGCCAATAGCTTTGGTGTAGGAATTTGATCTGAGCATGCGTGGCACTTTGTCCGATCGGAATTCTCTACACATGATCGGAGTATGTCCGATCGGAGCATTTTGTCTGAAAATTTTACCAACAAGTTGGAAAACTTGGTCCGTCGGATACTCCGACGGAAACAGTCCGATGTAGACCACACGCAGTCGGAATATCTGACAAAACGGTCCGATCGGACACCTTCTGTCGGAAATCTCCGACCGTGTGTACAAGGGCTATGACAGCATATAAAAAGTCTATGTATTCACAACAACAGGGTTACAAATTATACACATACAGTTGAAAATTTAAAATGAGAAATTAGGCATGCCCATGCAGGGGCAAATGCTACAGAGCAATCTTTTGCTGCCCAAAATTCGGCCAGCAAAAGTCCGACCAGAAGCTCTTATCTGTCTTTTGCTGGCCGAATTTCCGATCGTGTGTATGCGGCATAACGATCACCGCGTATGTAAACTGTGTGTATCTGGCTCTGATACTATCCAGTGCCTCACCAGCCACTGACCTCACCGCACGCCCCTGCCATACAGAGTGAGTGAAGCCTGGACACATAGGACTCGCTGCATTAGGCTCGGTTCATACAGTACGCGGCACGACTTGCAGCGCCGCGACCTGCCGCGACCTCAGCGGCGACTTGCAAAACGACTTCTGTATAGAAGTCAATGCAAGTCGCCCGAAGTCGCCGCAAAAGTAGTACAGGAACCTTTTTTCTAAGTCGGAGCGACTTGAGTCGCTCCTATTAGAACGGTTCCGTAGTACAGAACGGGGCGCGACTTGTCAGGAACCGAGCCTTAATGTGGATTTATTTTTACAGTGCACATGTAAAGCCAGAAGTCAGCTCTAATTAGTGTTTTAAGTTTTAATACGGGGCGGGTGGTATATTTCTCCACCCTGTCCATCCCTGGGCAGCACATTGGCTAAGTGGCTAGCACCGCCGCCTGGTTACACTAGGCCCGTTGGTTAAATCCCCAACCACAACACTACCTTCCTGGAGTTTGCATGTTCTCCCTCTGCCTGTGCGGGTTTCCTCCGGGAACTCAGATTTCCTCCCACACACCAAAGACACGCTGGTGGGGTTAATTGACTCCTGTCTAAATTGGCCCTAGTATGTGACCTCAGGGATCGGAACACAGGCCATCTTCTCTACTCTCCGAGCTTCCCGTCAGGGACCGGCTGTGGCCGATTATCATTAGCCGGTCTCCCGTAATTGTACCTCTGTTACTGTTCCTGTCTGCATTTGCCTCATGATGGACTGTTTATTGTTTTTACTTGACATGTTTTAATAAAAATATTTTCAACACTAAATTGGCCCTAGTATGTGTATGAATGGGAGTTAGGGACCTTAGATTGCAAGCTCCTTGAGGGCATGGACTGATGTGAATGTACGATATACTGTATATCACTTTGTAACAAAAAAAAATTTGCGCTGGACCGAAAATTCACCTACTATAGCAGCAATACCACGTGAGATACACACCAATAACTATAAAAATCAAAAAAAAAAAAGTTGCGCTCATAAAGAATAATAAATTAAAAATGAAAATATTACACTAATCTGAAATAAATCAATTCATACCTAAATAAATAAATCTTAAATCCTGTAAAAGAATTATCAATAACAATTCATACAGATATAAATAATAAATGAATATCAATTACTGTAGGAGATCATAAAAAATTAATTTGCGTATATGATCATGAAATTCATATGGATATGTTCCTAAGCATCCAAGGAGACTAGAAGCTAGAAAGCAAATATCCTTATAAAAAATATACAAATCCAAATACAGTGAAGAAATGAAAAATAAAAAATAAAAAACACATATATAAATCAGTCCACAGTGGTGGCCGGTGGTATATTTCTTTTGGATGCAAACAATGCACCCACAGCCACCCTTCTCCCCCCGATTGGACAGGTCACCCGCATGCCCCCCCCTGGTCGGTTGTTCACCAGCCCCGCACTAATCTTGTCTATTGGGAAGTGCTTCCTCCGGGGTGCCTTCCTCTGCGTCTCCTCCTCAGCATCATATCGGCTTCCACCATGCGTCTCCTCCCTCCTCCTCATAGGTGGCCATTAGGATCACTTTTCCTTTAGGTCAATGGGTTAACAGGTCTCAGGAGGAGAATCAGGAAGACCATAGCGAATATTTGTTTGCTATTGTCACACAACAGGGTGGACTTGGGGACCAATCTTCTGCGCCCCAAACCCCCAACCTTTTGTGAAGCCTATTAAAGCCTATGGCTCTAATCACATGCTTCAAAAAAAAAAAAAACCCCCATTGGAATCCATGTGTTTGGCACCCTGCATGTAGATTAGGGGGCCAGGCACGTGGATAGGGAGGCGGTGCCCCTGCGCCCTGCATTATATGCCACTGCTGTTACTGTATATGTAAACTGCTGCGTAAATTGATGGAGCTATATAAGTACCTGTAAATAATAAATACAAGCATGTTGTATGAAATGAACTACTCCAGTGGAGACACTCCACTAATTATAGGGTGCAAATACAACCTCCTATAGACAGTCCAGCACTCAGCTCAGTGGAGTGGTTCCAGAAAAGTGATAGACTGACCCCAGATATATACAACTGATGGGTGCAATTTAAAGTGGAGGGCCACCCTGAAAAACAAAAACATTTTAAAAATTAGAAAAAAATCTAAAAAAAAAAAAATGAAAAATTTTTTTTTTTTTTACTTACCAGAAATGCCTGTTGCTAGGCACTTTATGCTAATCTTCCTCTTCCTCCTCCGCGGAGATCTTCTGTCTTCTGTCTTCGTCGCGGCGTCTTCTGGGTAATGGGTCGCGCTGTGTTCTGGGAACTGTGTGTTCCAGAACACAGCGCGTCCCATTCGGAAAGCGCTGCGGGACTCGCGCATGCGCAGTAGCTGCGGGACTCGCGCATGCGCAGTAGGAAACGGGCAGTGAAGCCATAAGGCTCCACTGCCTGTTTCCTTTACAGGGAATGGCGGCGCCAGGACCCGAGAGCCGAGGGACGGGTCGGCCTCGGGCGGCCGACATCGCGGGCGCCCTGGACAGGTGAGTGTGTTTATTAAGTCAGCAACTGCAGTGTTTGCAGCTGCTGACTTTTTTTTTTTTTTTAACCGGCCCTCCTCTTTAAGTTCAATAATAGTCTATGTCAATGGATGTATTTTTCTGGGAAGGTCCTTTAGCAGAAACATTTTGGTAAGTGTGCTGTTCCTCTACTCTTCATCATGGTTATATCGCTATTAATGTTAAACTAAAAGAACACTTTCATTAGAAGCTGTTGACTGCAATATAAAAGTAACAGTAAAGTCTCAAAGTCCTAACTCAGTATCCAAAACCCAGTGTAAAGTGGGACTGCAGAATACCAGCTGAATACAAACATGGAACATGTAATCATATGTAGGGGATGATTTACTAAAACTGGAGAGTGCAAAAACTAGTGCATGTTAGCAAATCAGCTTCTAATTACACACGAGCGGAATGTCCGTCAGAAAAAGTCAGATGGAAGATTTTCATCATATATTCGTGTCTGACTTTTTTTTTTGAAAATTCTGACGGACCTAGAAATAGAACATGTTTTAACTAGAAAAGCTACAGTTTCTGGGGAAATTGTGTGAAGTGTTCCTGCCTCCACCTACATTTTAGAAAAAAAAATCATTAAAATGATTTTTTTTAATGATTTTTTTAAATGATTATTTTTTTCAAAAATGATTATTTTTTTAATTAAATAATTTTTCAAAAATGATATTTTTTTTAAAAGATTTTTTTTTCAAAAAGGATTTTTTTATGATTTTTTTAATGATTTTATTTTTCAAAAATGATTTTTTTTCTAAAATGATTTTTTAAAGTGATTTTTTCAAATTAAAGAATTTTTCAAAAATGATTTTTTTAATTATTTTTTTCAAAAATGTTTTTTTTCTAAAATTATTTTTTTAATCATTTTTTTCTAAAATTATTTTGTTTTCTAAAATTATTATTTTTTAATTAAAGAATTTTTTTTTTAAAAAAAAAAATTTTAAAATTTTTTTTTTAATGATTTTTTTCAAAAAATTTTTTTTAAATGATTTTATTATTTCAAAAATGAATTTTTTTCTTCACATTTCCATTTTTTTTTCTAAAATTATTTTTTTTCCAAATTTTTTTTTTCAAAAATTATTTTTTTTCTTAATTTCCTAATTTCATAATTCCCTTCAGAGCTGTGTGGGAGGAGCTATAATTCCCCTCAGGGCTGTGTGGGAAGAGCTATAATTCCCCTTAGAGCTGTGTGGGAGGAGCTATAATTCCCCTCAGAGCTTTGTGGGAGGAGCTATAATTCCTCTCAGCTGTGTGGGACTACCTATAATTCTCCTCAGAGCTGTGTGGGAGGAGCTATAATTCTCTTCAGAGCTGTGTGGGAGGAGCTATAATTCTCCTCAGAGCTGTGTGGGAGGAGCTATAATTCCCCTCAGAGCTGTGTGGGAGGAGCTATAATTCTCCTCAGAGCTGTGTGGGAGGAGCTATAATTATCCTCAGAGCCGTGTGGGAGGAGCTATAATTCTCCTCAGAGCTGTGTGGGAGGAGCTATAATTCTCCTCAGAGCTGTGTGGGAGGAGCTATAATTCCCCTCAGGGCTGTGTGGGAAGAGCTATAATTCCCCTTAGAGCTGTGTGGGAGGAGCTATAATTCCCCTCAGAGCTTTGTGGGAGGAGCTATAATTCCCCTCAGAGCTGTGTGGGAGGAGCTATAATTCTCCTCAGAGCAGGAGGAGCTATAATTCCCCTCAGAGCTTTTGTCCCCTCCCACTCTAGTTTTGAACATTTCCCCATTCATTCCTATGGGACAAATTTCACCGCAAAAATTACGATATTTCGTGAACCCTTCACCGAAACGTTCCACAAATTAATAGCACACCAATTGGGAACAATCCACACGTTTTGGTATATTACTGTGTATGTAGTGTAAAAGCTGTGGGAGGAGTTAGGGTGGTAAATTTGGCTATAATAATAATAATAATAATATATATGTGAGATAACAGTAAGTGCTTTTGCTATGCAGGAACACTTAAATATTTCCGACTGAACCAATTCCTATGGGGAAAACCGCTCGTCTGTATGCCGTATAGATGGACCAAAAACGACGCATGCGCTGAAGGAAGTACGAGACAGAAGCTATTGGCTACTGGCTATTGAACTTCCTTTTTCTAGTCCCGTCGTACGTGTTGTACGTCACCACGTTCTTGACGATCGGACTTTGGTGTGATCGTGTGTACGCAAGACAGTTTCAGCAGAACTCTGTCGGAAAAACCTTTGGAGGAGTTTATTTTGACGGGAAAACTTCATCAAAAATACCCCAAAAAACTGGAAGCTGATTGGTTTCTATACAGCCCTGCACCAGATTTTGCACTCTCCAGTTTTAGTAAATCACCACCAGCACAGTGTGTGTAAATATATACAGAGAGAAAAAGACAAGAACTTGTAATTCTGTTCAGCTAGTCGTGTGATTTACACAACAATGCCATACTGTATAGGCAAGACAATGTCACCTCGTCATCCTTACAGCATCCTGCATCACCTGCCTGCTCTTCACACAGTAAACTAGTGGTGAGATGGTGCAGAGTAGAGTTAGGCGAATGGTTCGGGCTGAGCAAAATTTCGGCTATTCACCCTTTGTACGAACACCCAAATTTGCAGGGCGGAAAACCCATTGAACACCCTGCAAGGCACAGTGAATAGCTGGTTGTTAAGGAGTGGGGACGGGAAGCCAGCCACAGCGTCCTTAACAAGAGATGAGTCATCAGCTGTCAATGGGCTTCCCCGCTGACAGCTGAATAAAAAAAGAAAAGAAAATTGGCAGCAATAAAAAAAGTGAAAAAAAATGTGATGCCCCTCCCCCAACAGTGTTAATTTCATTGACTAAATTATTTTCGTCGACTAAACGAATGCTATTTTAGTGGACTATAATTAATACAATTGAGATGACTAAAATAGGACTAAAACTAAAATGGCATTTTAGTCAAAAGACTGATGTACGACCCTCCTAGGTAGGTGCCAGAAGAGAGTATAGTTTTTGGTCTTTCTGCCAGGAAGCTGGTCAGGTAAAAATGAGTGTGCTCTGTGCCTACCATGGAGCAGTATCTATTGGTCAGGTCTGCTCATTGTACTCAGGTGCAGCTCAACTCGTTCTGACTGTCCCCTACTGGTTCAATAGGGAGGCATATTGGACAGTGAGAATGGACCTGGCAAAGTGAGTGTACAGGCTTTGTTACAGACATGGCAATTAGCAGAAGGAAAGTGCTGCATTGCATTGTGGGATACTCTATATAAGGCCAGAGTACATGTGCTCAGAGTGAGTTGAGCCGGGGAACAGAGCCTTAGAGGGAGGGGGCAGCTGCCCTTTCCTCCATGGAGGCCGTGCGGCCCTGGGTGGTCGACCCAGGGGCCTGGAGTGCCAGAGAGAAGCTGAACCCAGAGGTCCTGCAAAACTGACTAGAAGGGAGACACCAGGAAGGATCTGATTCTGCCTACTGTGTGTACAGATGTGTATCTTTGGGGGCCTGTCAAGTAAGGGCCGCCCCCTTCAGCTAGAAGAGTCAGTGGACAATGTCAGTAAAGGGGATGCTAGAGAGTGTCCTGAAGATAAGAAGACTTAACCCCTTCCATACATGTGGCTGTATGGTGAAAGCAGTGTGCCTGCTTCTACTACTAATCCGGTGAGGCCAAGTGAGAGTTGTCCTCATCCCTTGTGAATAGTTCTTGTTGGAGTATCCCACTCATCCCTTCTCCCATCCAAGTTACATATCAAATACAAAAAACCCAAATACCTTGAACTGGTCTTTTAGTAATGAGAAAACTGGAGTAAGGGGTGGAACAAGTTGGAGCCCTAGCAACAGCGGGAACCCCTAGCAAAATAGTCAAAAATCCTTGGCAACCAAGTGGAAATTTCCCTAGCAACAGCGGAAAACCCTCTGCAACTAAGTGGGAACCCTCTGCACCTAAATGGGAACCCTCAGCATTTAATTGGGAACCCTCTGTGCCTAAAGCCCCATACACAAGATTGGAAATTCGGCCAGCAAAAGACCGATGAGAGCATTTGGTCACAAAATGTGACTGTGTGTATGCTCCATCAGACTTTTGCTGGCCGAATTCCCACCAGTAAAAGATTGAGAGCAGGTTCTCAATTTTTTGGTTGGAAAAAAAGTCCAGACTGGAAATTCCGATCATCTGTACTAATTCCGACGCGCAAAATTCCTACGCATGCTCGGAAATAATTTGAGGTATGCTCGGAAGCATTGAACTTCATTTTCTCTGCTCGTCGTAGTGTTTTACGTCACCACGTTCTTGACGGTCGAAAGTTCAGCAAACTTTTGTGTGATTGTGTGTATGCAAGCCAAGCTTGAGCGGAATTCCGTCGAAAGAAAACATCCAAGATTTTTCCGATGGAAATTCCGCTCGTGTGTACGGGGCATAAGTGGGAACCATTGGCAGCCAGCTGCAGGTAACCAGGGAGAGACATATGAAGCCATCACTCAGCAAGCCCTACGGGGACAGTGCTACAACTAAAATAGGACTAAAACTAAAATGGCATTTTAGTCAAAAGACTATGACTAAAACTAAATAAAAAAAAATGATGTCAAAATTAACACTGCACTACCACCTAAGAATATATAAGAGGCATCTACTAAGCTGCGAAAAAAGGAAAAAAAATAAGAAAAATACTTTTCTTATTTTTTTTTTTAATACAGTTGCAATAAAAAGTATGTGAACCCTTTTGGAATGATATGGATTTCTGCACAAATTGGTCATAAGATGTGATCTGATCTTCATCTAAGTCACAATAGACAATCACAGTCTGCTTAAACTAATAACGCAACAAAGAATTAAATGCTACCATGTTTTTATTGAACACACCATGTAAACATTCACAGTGCAGGTGGAAAAAGTATGTGACAGCAATAACTTCAACCAAACATTTCTTGTAGTTGCAGATCAAACGGTCAGGAGTAATTCTTGACCATTCCTCTTTACAGAACTGTTTCTGGTGTGAATCACTTTCTTGAGGTCATGCCACAGCATCTCAAATCAGGTTGAGGTCAGGATTCTGACTGGGCCACTCCAGAAGGCATATTTTCTTCTGTTTAAGCCATTCTGTTGTTGATTTACTTCTATGCTGTGGATTGTTGTCCTGTTGCAACACCCATCTTCTGTTCAGCTGGTGGACAGATGGCCTTAAGTTCTCCTGCAAAATGTCTTGATAAACTTGGGAATTTATTTTTTCTTTGATTATAGCAATCCGTGCAAGCCCTGACGCAGCAAAGCAGCCCCAAACCATGATGCCCCCAACACCATACTTCACAGTTGGGATGAGGTTTTGATGTTGGTGTGCTGTGCCTCTTTTTCTCCACACAGTGTTGTGTGTTTCTTCCAAACAACTCAACTTTGGTTTCATCTGTCCACAGAATATTTTGCCAGTACTGCTGTGGAACATCTAGTTGCTCTTGTGCAATCTAAACGTGCAGCAATATTTTTTTTTGGACAGCAGTGGCTTCCTCTGTGGTATCCTCCCATGAAATCCATTGTTGATTAGTGTTTTACGTATCGTAGATTCGCTAACAGGGATGTTAGCATATGCCAGAGACTTTTGTAAGTCTTTAGCTGACACTCTAGTAATCTTCACCTCACTGAGCAGGACGCCCACTCCTAGGGAGAGTAGCAGCAGTGCTGAACTTTCTCCATTTATAGACAATTTGTCTTACCGTGGACTGATGAACAGCAAGGCTTTTGGAGATACTTTTATAACCCTTTCCAGCTTTATGCAAGTCAACAATTCTCAATCGAAGGTCTTGTTAGAGCTCTTTTGTGTGAGACATCATTCACATCAGGCAATGCTTCTTGTGAAAAGCAAACCCAAAACTGGTGTGTGTTTTTTATTGGGCACGGCAGCTGTAACCATCACCTCCAATCTTATCTCATTGATTGGAATCCAGTTGGCTGACACCTTACTCCAATTAGCTCTTGGAGATCTCATTAGTCTATGGGGTTCACATACTTTTTCCACCTGCACTGTGAATGTTTACATGGTGTGTTCAATAAAAACATGGTAACATTTAATTCTTTGTGTGTTATTAGTTTAAGCAGACTGTGATTGTCTATTGTTGTGACTTCTGATGAACATCAGATCACATTTCATGACCAACTTGTGCAGAAATCCATATCATTCCATATTGCAACTGTATTTAATGTTGGTAATATCAACGGATCGATCCCCCACTGAGCCCCATGTGAAAGAACCATAAATCTAATGGGTTTAGTTCAATTTTAATGCATTATTTAAGCATTTCTCTAGAATTGCCAAATGTATTATAAATGTAATAACATGTTATTATTTATGGAATTAAGGTTGGAACATGCACTACAGACACAGAGCTCTCCTGGACAACCACCAGCTCCAATCCCAGGAGTCCTTGGATGATTTCCAGAGACAAGTCTGCAGCACTACCCGTGGTTTGCCATGGGAAAAATCAAACCTTTATCATCAAAATTGTCAGTAATACACTTCTCAACGTCATCATTATCATTCCCGATTCTTTCAGGCTGTCTTAGCACATTAGCAGTTTGAGACTGTAGGATACTTAGCACATCACTTTTCACCTCATGTGAAGCACACTCACTTGTTGGGGCGGCTACACAGTTGTCCTGAAAAACCTCAAACTCAGACCCTGTGAGCAACTGTGAAGTCTCCCTGGACACCTCTATTGCACCTGTCATGGTTTCTAGAGGCTACGGCATACATCTTTCAGTGGTCACCCCTGACATAGCTGGTTGCAATACCACATTTTCACCACCGTGCACTGACGGCGCTTCATTAACTTCACAGAACTCCATTGCTTCAGCCTTAGCAGGCTGCATTAACTTATCATTTACCTCAGCATTTTTAATATCATTAGTAAGCAACACATTATATTCGGGTTCACCACTTGTCTTCCTGCTACACAGTACTTTGCCTGAAGACAAGTCCTTATCAGTCCTCAGTCTTGCTGCGGGTTCAGCATTAACCGGTGTTTCCGCACTACATTGGGTATTACACAGCAGCAAGTCTCTCTTGGAATCGTATCTCCTCACTGGACTTGTCACCACTTCATGGTCTTAAACACATGCACAGTATCTCTCACATATGTAAAAGGAACAGTCTTACTCACATCAGCTACTGCACACAGCAGAATACAAAGTCTCTGGCAACTCTCGGTTTTTGATATGTGAGGATCTGGAACTCTGCCATCTTTTGCCTGCATCCTCCAATTGTGACAAATTGGGGTTTTGTAAAAACAGTGGGTTTACTCCATGCCAGAAATAGTTTCTAGGGCTTTCCCATCCACTTTTATTTAAAAGGGAGTTCTCACCATCATTACAAACAATAGAATCCTGACCATCAAACACATCCCAGTGTTCATGCACAGATGATGCACCTCAGCTCTGTGTCTTTGCTTGCAGCTTCCCAGCTGCTCTGTCCCTCAAGGACTCTCTCCCGCGCTCGAGCCTTGGTCTGTCCTGACCTGGACAGCATGGTGCTGATGGGCTCCTCTGACTGCTCCCTTCACACCCTGAGATCTTCGGGAGGGTGAGCCCTGAGCTCTAACTTTGGTTTTCATACCTGTGCCATTAGTGTGCCTGCTTCTTACCAAATTTGACGTAAACCACCATATTAGACAGTGGCACGGGCTTGCCCTGCCATGTGTATATATATATATATATATATATATATATATATATATATATATATATATATACACAGTATATATATATTTATACACACACCTGCCACTCCACTTGGATGCACTCAAATACAGGCCTGTCCAGGGGCCTACTGCTTTGGCCTACAACCACCTCACAGTCCACGCAGACCCAAGCTGTCTAAAAATATTTTGTACAGTTGCTGGGTTGGAAAACCTCATATACAACACCCCCTGGTCCACCAAACCACCAGCCCACAAGTGATTTGGAGTTCTCACATTGCAGAGCCCTATGTTTCTTCTTGGTTCCAGGTCAAGATTCTTACAGCCCAGCCAAACACTTGGGGCTCATCCCACCTGGTGTGTGTTCTTTAGATGAGTCTGCTCTTTACCTCCAGAAGGGTGACTTCTTCACCTGACCACCACCAATCATGATCTGACCGAGATAACAATTTGTGCTTGTGCATTCAGGACCCTGTCAAACAGCACCCATGAAAGGCAATATGAATTGCACCTGTCCAGCGACTGTGGCCAAACTGTGTACTAGTCCACCTCACACACCTCCACTCAAGTGTCAAGCATCCTCTTGAATAACATCACTCCAGGCCATTATCCTTATTGAACATTAGCAGGTTACAACTCCAATATGCAGCAATGGTTCAATAGGCATACATTGGGGTAACAATCACAGAAGTATTTATCAATCTTCAGTGGCATGAAACCAGATTATTATTATTGAGGTCAAGCGAGCACTTCAGAGAAGCCCAAGTCCAGGGAAACCCATTCCTGGGGAAGCCCACATGGGGGAAAGTCAAGGACACTGTCCACAAGCCTAGGGCTACAAGCAATTGACTAAACTTCACCCACCTATTTATATGGGGTGCTTGCAGAAAGGGAGGAGTAGGACCATCACTTCCTGGGGAGGTAGCAGGAGGAAACAACATTCACCCAATTGACAAATGTCAATGGCCTCTTAGGTGTGTCATGTCATTCTGGAAAAAATCAAACAATAGTTGACCACCAAACATTCCGCCGAGTAGACTAATCAACATCTCAATCAACAACTCAATTTAGCACTAACCACCAAAGATGTTACATTTATTTTTCATTCACGGATAAGCAAATATTCATATTAGAACAAAATTCAAAATTGTGAAATTCACCCCACAGCAAAGTTCACATGGAACCAAAGAACATTTGATTTTTACCCCATTCACACAATAGCTGCAGCTTTGTCCCTAAAACTAAAATGTGAATGGCAGACAATTCTCTCAGAACAAATGCACAGGCAGTTTCACTGGACAAATATCTATGGGAATATTTTATAAATAGACTCCTATTATATATTAGGGGTGATACAAGGACACAAGAAGCTGATTTATATATTCCATCTACAGCAGAATCCACAGATCTCTCCGCCCCTTACATATTTAATGATGGCCTGGAGAAGTTGAGTCCTTGCCTCCAGTGTGTGTGACTAGAGGAGAATCTATTCCAATAAATATACTCATTACAAGAAAAGACATTAAAGCATAAATCAGGAATATCAGCCAACTTTATCTTGGCCCCCCGAAGGCCTAATATCAGAATGTCGCTTTTAATTAAAATCCTTAGCCTGAAATTGTTATAAAGTCTGGCCACCTGAAGGCTGTGATGTCAGTATAATACATATATTGTCTACCTGTGGCTATAAGAAATCCAGGTGTGACAGTGTGTACAGTATTATCACCCTGCCTTTCACAGACAGTCTCAGGTTTTGGAGAATTGCTTTGGCGAAGTAGCCGACACAAACTATCCATGAGATTGAATGGAGAATGCAGAGAGCATTGACAAGGACAAGTAGCAAGTTGCACCAATAAGCTGCACAGCTAATATCTTATTAGATTGGGGACAGGTGAGTATAATACTGGCAGAGAGGGCTGCAAGCAAAACAAAATACACTATATTACCAAAATCATTGGGATGCCTGCCTTTACACATACATGAACTTTAATTACATCCCAGTCTTAGGGATTCATATTAAGTTGGCCCACCCTTTGCAGCTATAACAGCTTCAACTCTTCTGGGAAGGCTGTCTACAAGGTTTAGGAATGTGTCTATGGGAATGTTTTTCCATTCTTCCAGAAGGGCATTGGTGAGGTCAGGCACTGATGTGAACGAGAAGGCTTGCAGTCTTCACACTAATTCATCCCAAAGGTGTTCTATTGGGTAGTGGTCAGGACTCTGTGCAGGCCAGTTGTGGAGGCGGGTTATGATGTGGGGTTGTTTTTCAGGGGTTGGGCTTGGCCCTTTAGTTCCAGTGAAGGGGGACTAAAGGAGTTGTAAACTCAGAAGTTTTTTAATCTTAATGCATTCTATGCATTAAAATAAATAACCCTTCTGTGTGTAGCAGCCCCCCAACACCCTATTACTTACCTGAGCCCCATCTCTATCCAGTAATGTCCACGAGTCCCTTAGCCATCCAGTACTCTCCCCCCCGATTGGCTAAGACACGGAATTGGCGCCATTAGCTCCCACGGCTGTCAGTCAAAGTCAGTGAGCCAATCAGGGGAGAGAAAAGGTGGGACCAAACTGCAGCTCCGTGTCTGAATGGACACACGGAGCTACAGCTCGGCTCATGTGCCCCCATAGCCAGCTGCTTATGGGGGCACCCTTTAAAAAAAAAGACTTTGCAATCACTTTAAGATGTCAGCATATGAAGATTAGGGTTGGGCCGAACGACCCCTTGTTTGGTTTGGACCAGAACTTTCGAACATTGGGAGAGTTCGGAACCGAATAACAAACCCCATTTAAGTCTATGGGACCTGAAAACGAAAACTCAAATGTGCCCATTTTGAAGGCTTATATGAGAGTAATTGGGCATACAATGGTTATGGGGGTCCAGGTACTGCCCCAGGGACATGTATTAATGAAAAAAAAGTTTGTTAAAAACATCACTTGTTCTTTGGGTGTCGGTGGTGCCTTTGCACCGTCACCCTATTGAGGTACTCTTGATGAAAGCAAGAATTGGCTTTGCTGTCAAAAACTGTAATGACATGCAACTGTCAAACAGGTGCGGAAAAATTGGTCTTTGTTTTTGGTGTAGGTTTCATGGGCACAATTAACACCCACTCTTCCAGATGAAATCAACAATCACAACGCTAGGCAGCCTAGAAGTCCTGCAAAGACTCCACATCCCAAAAACACTTAATCAGCAAAATCGGCATCAGGGGCTTCATAGCTGCTGGTAATCCAGGATTGATTAATTTTGATAAAAGTCAGACGGTCCACTGAGTCTGTGGACAGACGCGTTCTATGATCAGTAACAAAACCTTCAGCAGCACCGAATGCCCGTTTGGAAAGCAAGCTGGATGCAGGGCAGCCCAGCAGCTTAATAGCATACTGGGCAAGTTCTGGCCAGTGGTCTATTCTCATGACCCAGTAAGTCAATGGATCATCGACTGTTTTCGCTCCTAGATAATCATCCACATGTGATGAGGCCTTTGCCGATGGGGAAGCTGACAGCCCTGGACGGCGAGGACTAAAAAAATTGATAAATGCATCACTTAGGCGGCCGCCTTCTCCACCACTCCGCTCTTGACCAGCAGACGCCTCAAAACTATGTTTTCCACAACACTGTAACCTACCAGAATCAAGGAAAGCGTTCCATAAACTTCTCTTTAAGGTGTCCTCAAGAGAGTTCATCTTCTGCACTGTCTGTGGGGATGGGATGAGTTCCAAGGCATTCCCCCTATAACGGTGGTCAAGGAGGGTTGCAAACCAATAGTGATCCTTCTCCTTTACGGCACGTATTCTTGGGTCCTTTAACAGGCTTTGAAGCATGAGGGAGCCCCACTAATTTGCAGAGGCATGAGAAGCAGACTCATCAGGGTCACTGAGGATTAGAGTATCTGGAACTGCCTCCTACCATCTCTTACTGTTTGACGTACGTCTTCCTCTGCTTCAACGCCTCTGAAACTGCCAGAATCCTCCTCCTCCTCTCTCTCCTCTTGTGTGTTCTGTGGCATAGGAACAATGGTGTCTGCATAAAATGGGCCTGGAGAGAAAAAGAAGTCCTCCTCTTCCTCCCGCTGCTCTGTCTCGAGTGCCCTGTCCATAATGCCACACAGAGTCTGCTCCAGCAGGAATACAACAGGGATTGTGCCACTGATACATGCATTGTCACGGCTCACCATCCCTTTGAGCTGTCTATATAATAATTATTAGCAAGGGGTTCCCTAAAGCCAAACATTTATTTCAAGGGTTCCCCCATGTTAAAAAGGTAGAGAAAGGCTGATCTAGAGTTCAGCTTAAAGGAGAAGTACAGTTAAAGCTTGTTTGGCTGTGCTCCTCCTATGGATCACAGGAGGGCAGTCCGTTCTGCACACCTGTGATCCGTTTTCAGCAGCCGGTCCAGGCTCAGGAAAGATCATGACCATATGGTCAGGATCCAACCACATGGCTGGACCAGCGCCGGGCTCAGCCTTTAAGTGAGCCACTGGGAGCCTGAGCCAGCCGCTCCCACCCCCTTCACAGCCCAGCGATCCAATGAGGCAGAGCAGACAGTGGTAACTAACAGAAGGGAGCCCTGAGAACCCGAGTGATTGGTGGTGTTTAATTGATCGGTTCTCAGTAGATATGTGCTGTTTGTTTCGCTCCGAATAAAATTCGGACGAGTTTTAGTTTTTCGGAAATTCGGATGTGTCCAAATTTCTGAATTACAATAGTACCGAATTTAAATGAATCCGAAATAACAAACAAAATATTGGCCAAAATTTGAATAGTTTTCGAATAATTTTCAAATTCAAAAAGTTTTCAAATATGAATACATAAGAAAAGAATAAAATTAAAAGAATAGAAAAAAAAGAATAGAATAGACTAAAATAGAAAATAATAGAATTAAACAATAGAATAGAATAAAAACAATATAACAATTTCCCAAAATTCAAATAGAATCAATTTTAATTTAAATACAATAGAAAAACATTGAATAGAATAGAATAGAAAATTACAGAATGGTAAAGAAAAAAAACAACAGAACTGAATAGAAAAAATATCTTCGAATTCGAATTTAGAATAGAATAGACTTGGATTTGAATAGAAAAGAATAGAATAGAAAATAAAATAATAGAATAAAATAAACAAATAAAAAAAGATATAATTAAAAAAACAATAGAATAGACTAGAAAGAATATAACCATTCCCAAAATTCAAATATAATCAATTCAAATTTGAATAGAATAGAAAAGAATAGGAAGATGGTTATATTCATTCTATTCCATAGTTTTTTTCTATACTATTGTGTTATTTTCTATTATACTCTACTCTATTCTATTCTTTTCTATCCTATTCAAATTCAAATTGATTCTATTTGAATTTTGGAAAATGGTTATATTATTTATATTCTATTCTATTTGTTTTTTTTTTTAAATTCTATTCTTTTCTATTCTATTTGAATTGCAGAAGATGGAAATAATCTATTTTAGTCCATTTTTTATTCTATTCTATTCCTTTTAATATATTTTATTCAATTTTTTATTCTATTCTCATCCTTTCTATTCTATTCCATTCTATTTTGTTCTTTTAATTTCTATCCTATTTTGTTCTGTTTTAACCTATTATATTCTTTTATTTTCTGCTATATTCTTTTCTATGATATTCAATTTTTTTCTATTCAATTCCTTCATTTTCTATTCTATTTAATTCTCTTTGGAAATTGGAAAATTATTCAAATAACGATTCGAATATGATTCACGTTTTGAAAACCTTTGGAATGTGAATTTTTTTTTTGCGAATCAACCCGAAAAGGAATAAACTAAAACTTCCAAAAATGAATTAAGCGAATCAAACTAATTTAACGAATCAAAACAAAACAAAATGTTTTCGCTCTGCACATGTCTAGTTCTCAGTCTTAGAGCTGGTGGGGAACAGATACAGCAGTGGACCAATACTGCATCCACCTAGGTAAGTGTGATTTAAAAAAATGTAAACATTTATTTTTTTAAGATTCTTTAATGCCAAGGGTATTGGCATTAATAAAGGTTCATACTTAAAAAGGATTTAGAAACTCCAAATTTAAAGGGAAAGTCTAGTGTATTTTCAGTTAGCACATATTTTAGATTAACCACCCTGCCTTAAACAGAGGTGACTGATTACATTTAGTTCTGCTGGGTGGTAATCTGCCCAGGCTAATTTGTAGTATCTTACTTGGTTTTGCCCTGCAGGACACCGGAGACACCTAAGAACAGGGATGTGAGGGCAGCAATTATGGGACTGAAAGATACACCTATAAAGGCAATATTAACCACTTCAGTCCCAGAAGATTTCACCCCCTTAATGACCAGAGCTTTTTTTGTGATTCGACACTGTGTCGCTTTAACTGATAATTGTGCGATCGTGCGACATTGTACCCAAAAAAAATTTACATCCCTTTTTCCCACAAAATTTGATTTTTTTCTTCATACTTACCTGCAAAATCCATTTATTTGAGTACATCATGGAACACAGAGCAGACATATACATTACTAACTGGGTTATGCTCCACCTATAGGTGAATGGACACTTGTAGAATAACCAAAAACAGGAAGTGGTCCCCTATATAACCCCTCACATACAGGAAGTACTCCAGTTTTGTAGCAAGTAATTAACTCCCAAAAAGAGAGGGGAGGGGTCTCTGTGTCCCGTGATGTACTCAAAGAAATGGATATTACAGGAAAGTAAGAAGAAAAAAATCAAATTTTCTTTCTTGTACATCACGGGACACAGAGCAGCCATATACATTACTACCTGGGACGTCCCAGAGCAATAGCCTTGTATGAAAACACCATCAGATTTATGCAGGAGCCCGCAAGACACTACAGCCAAAAGCCAATATCCTGTTGCCTTAAGATCCACCTGATAAAACCTTGTGAACGTATGTACCAAAGACCAAGTAGTGGCCTTGCAATTGTCCGTCACTGATGCCTGATGGCGAAAAGCACAGGAGGTTCCAACACCCCTGGTAGAATGAGCTCTAACCCCAAAGGGAGGAGCTTTACCTTTCAGGCCATAGGCCTGAGTGAATAACTGGCAAATCCAAAGTGAAATGGACGCTTTAGAAACTGCTTGACCCTTCTCGGGGCCTTCCGGCAAAACAAAAAAACGCATCAGAACTTCTGATGCTTGCAGACCTTTCCAGGTAGACTCTGACCGCCCGCACCACATCCAAAAGATGCAACTGCTTCTCTTCTGGCGAGCCAGGCTGAGAGAAGAAAGAAGGTAGAACAATGTCATGATTTAAATGAATGTCAGAAACTAGCTTAGGCAAAAAGGACAGAACAGGACGTAGCACCAATTTATCATGGTGCAAAATCAAATAGGGCTAATAGGGCTCCTTACAGCTTCTGGCGAGCCAGGCTGAGAGAAGAAAGAAGGTAGAACAATGTCATGATTTAAATGAATGTCAGAAACTAGCTTAGGCAAAAAGGACAGAACAGGACATAGCACCAATTTATCATGGTGCAAAATCAAATAGGGCTCCTTACAGGAAAGGGCCGCCAATTCAGAAACCCTTCTAACCTAAGTAATTGCAAAAAAAAAATCCAACTTCTGTGTTAAAAGAACTAATGGAGCTTTGTTGATTGGTTCAAAAGGCTGCATCTGTAGCACCGAAAAAAACAAATTCAGATCCCAAGGGCAAAGAGGTGATTTAACGGGAGGCAATAAGTGAGTCACTCCCTGAAAAAAAGTCCGGACCAGGGAATGTGAAGCCAAAGGCTTCTGGAAGTACACTGATAAGGCTAAAACCTGCCCTTTAATTGTTGTCAAGGCTAATCTTTTATCTAAGCCTGACTGAAGAAAAATAGGATTTTTATATACAGCTTACCTGTAAAATCCTTTTCTTGAGAGTACATCACGGGACACAGGTGCTTCATTACATAGTGGGTTATATAGGGACCTCTGGTGATTGGACACTGGTTAACCCCCAATTAAGGAGAATTCCTCCCCTATATAACCCCTTCCATATGGGATGCACCTCAGTTTTGTAGCAAAACAATTAAAAACCACGTAAAACCCAAGAGGGGTGGGAGCACTGTGTCCCGTGATGTACTCTCAAGAAAAGGATTTTACAGGTAAGCTGTATATAAAAATCCTATTTTCTTGATCATACATCACGGGACACAGGAGCTTCATTACATAGTGGGATGTCCCAAAGCAATGCTCAGTTTGAGGGGAGGGAGACACAGATCAGAATTATAGACTGCCAAGGACCGGAGTATCTAAACTGCAGCCTGCAGTACACTGCGCCCAAAGGCGATATCCTCTTGCCCTCTGACATCCACTTGATAAAATCTGGTGAATGTGTGGACTGATGACCAAGTTGCAGCCTTACAGATCTGAGCCAGGGAGGCCTGGTGATGCACTGCCCAAGAAGCACTTACCGCCCTCGTTGAGTGCGCTTTCACTTGAAAAGGAGGACTCTTCCCCTTTACACTATAGGCCTGAAAAATAACCTGTCTAATCCACCTTGAGAGAGTGGATTTTGATGCCGCCTGGCCCTTCCTAGGGCCTTCCGGCAAAATAAATAAGCAATAAGTTTTTCTTATCTGAGCAGTTGCCTGAAGATAGATACTGATTGCCCTTACCACATCTAAAGTGTGCAAAGATTCTTCTTCTGCGGACTGTGGGTCCGTAAAAAAAGATGGTAGGATTACATCTTGATTCAAATGGAATCCTGAAACTACCTTATGCAGAAAGGACCTGTTGGGACACATTACTACCCGGTCCTTATGAATAATTAGATAAGGTTCCTTGCTGGAGAGAGCTGCTAGTTCTGACACTCTTCTAGCCGAGGATATGGCTATCAAGAAAACCAATTTTTTAGTCAAAAGAACTAATGAAGCCTGATGCAAAGGTTCAAATGGTTGCCCCTGCAAAGCCGAGAGAACCAAATTCAGATCCCATGGGCATACCGGAGGTTTGACTGGCGGCCTTATCCGCATAGCTCCCTGGATGAAAGCCTGCACAAGGGAATGTGATGCAAGTGGCTTCTGGAAAAACACTGACAAGGCCGAAATCTGCACCTTGATAGTGCTTACGACCAAATTCATTTCTAGGCCTGACTGGAGGAAAGCCAAGATCCTGCTAGTGACATACTTTCTAGGATGCCATCCCCTGGGTTCACACCAGGAAACATATGCCCTCCAGATTTTGTAGTAAATAAGCCTGAAGGCCGGCTTTCTGGCATTGACCAGAGTAGAAAGGACTGGCCCCGAAAGCCCACGATCCCTCAGAATGTGGGTCTCAGTAGCCAAACCGTTAAACTTAGACTGTGTAAAGCAGGATGGTAAATTGGACCCTGCGAGAGTAGATCTGGCCGGAGAGGGAGGATCCACAGCCTGCCTACTGCCAACTTCATGATCTCTGCGTACCAAGGTCACCTGGGCCAAGCCGGGGCTACCAAAAGAATCGACTTTGTTTCCCTCTTGACTCTTCCCAGGAACCGTGACAGAAGTGGGTTCGGTGGGAAGGCATAAATTAGATTGTACTGGTCCCAGGGAACTGTCAGAGCATCTGACCCCTGAGCAAGTGCATCTCTTGTCCTTGACACAAATTTGTCCAGCTTTCTGTTGAATCTGGACGCAAACAGATCTACGTCTGGAGTGCCCCACCTGCGACATATGTTCCGAAATACGTCGGGGTGTAGAGCCCATTCTCCTGGGCACAACTGCTGTTGACTCAGAAAATCCGCCTGCCAATTTTCCACTCCTGGAATGAAGACTGCAGAAAGGCATGGAACATGCCTTTCTGCCCAAGCAAGTATGCGATTCACCTCTCTTTGTGCAACCAGACTCCTGGTGCCACCCTGGTGATTGATATAGGCCACTGCTGTGGCATTGTCGGACTGAACCCGAACAGGGAGACCCCGTAGTCTGTAAGACCAGTTTATGAGAGCCATATAAACTGCCCGGATCTCCAAAACATTTATGGGCAATAGCTTCTCGATCGCAGACCATTTCCCCTGCGAGCACGTCTCCTCCAACACTGCTCCCCAGCCTGTCAGGCTGGCATCTGTAGTTATAATCTTCCATGGAAGAGGAAGAAAAGCTTTGCCTTTCAGCAGATTCTAGGTTTGTAACCAACAAACGAGACTCTTGCGTGTCCCTGGGGATAGACACATAGGAAGATCCAAGGCCTGGGGCTTTCTGTTCCAAGCCGCAAGGATGCATCTTTGCAGAGGCCTTGAGTGGAATTGGGCGAATGGAACGGCCTCGAAGGAGGCGACCATTTTCCCTAACAGTCTCATACACAACCGAATGGGGGAAGATCTTCTGCCCAGAATTAGGCGCACCAGATCCCCTATAGCCAAGGCTTTTGGCCTTGGTAGAAACACCTCGCCTTGAGCGGTGTCGAAGACCATGCCCAGATACTCCAACCTGGTGGCAGGCTGTAGGGACGACTTTTCTAGGTTTATAATCCAACCTAGGTGTTCCAGCGTTCTGGTAACACTGTGGTTCAGGAGCGCTACTGTTTTCTCTATGAGAAGTAAATCGTCTAGATAAGCCATGACGGTTATACCCTGAGTTCTTAGGTTTGCCAAGAGAGAGTCTAGAATCTTTGTGAAGACTCGAGGAGCCGTAGCGTGACCGAATGGCAAGGCCACAAATTGAAAATGGCGCCGATCTACCGCGAACCTTAGATACTTTTGGTGTGCGGAAAAAATTGCCACATGAAGATATGCATCCTTGATATCTATCGATGCCATAAACTCTCCTCCTTGCAGGGAGGAGACCACAGAGCGTATTGACTGCATTCGGAAAGACCGGATGCGTAAAAACAGGTTCAGATCCTTCAGATCCAGGATAGGTCTGACACCTCCATTTGGCTTTGGAACGGTGAAGAGATTCGAATAAAAGCCTGAACCCTGTTCTTTTGGGTCCACTTCCACTATCACCCCCTGGGATAGTAAGTGATCAAAGGCCAGAAATAGTGGTCTTTGCTTTACTGGATCCCTGGGGATCCTTGACCTTAGGAAGCGAGAAGGTGGAATCTCCTGAAACTCTAGCTTGTGGCCCAGAGATACCGAGGAGGTTACCCACTTGTCCCGGATCTCTTCCCACCAGGCTTCTGCAAACTGCAGGAGCCTTCCCCCCACTCGGCCGAGTGGGGGAGCCCCTTCACAAGGAAGCTTTTGGGTTCTGCTTGGCAGCTTTTCGCCCCCAAGTCTTTTTCTGCCCCTGGGCATGGCCTTGAGCCTTTCCTGTAGAGGGAGGTTGGGAAGGCCATCGCCACTGCTTAGAGCTTGATGCTCCAGGAGATACAGAATGCCTAAATGATGGACGTTTGCTCTTTTTGATTGGAAGGAGAGTAGATTTACCCCCTGAAATTTTTTGGATGAATTTGTCTAATTCCTCTCCAAATAAACGTTCCCCCTTAAACAGGGAACCCAATCAAATGCTTCTTACATGATAGCTCAGCTGCCCAATTTTTTAGCCATAGGGCTCTTTGCATGTGTACCAACAGGAGAGACAAACGAGATGCTTGTTGGACAGAATCCCAAATCGCATCAATCATAAAACACAGAATTTGAGGTATTTCTGCATAATTCTCCACTTCCTCACTGGGAAGAAGGCCAAGCATTTGCTTAACTTGTTCCTTGAGGAACTGACACAACCCCACAGCTGCGACTGTAGGTTGCACTACAGCGCCAGCCATGGAAAAGGAGGCTTTCAATAATGTTTCCAGCTTCTTATTAGTTGGATCCTTAAATACCTGAGCATTATCCAAAGGAAAGGTCAGGTTTCTATTCACACAAGAAACAGCCACATCGACAGATGGGACCCCCCATTTCTTGGTGAAACTTTCCTCCAGAGGATAAAGCATAGAAAACCTTTTAGGAGGAGCAAACAGTTTATTGGGATGTCCCCAATCCTCATACAACAATTTATCCATTAAGGGATGAATTGGAAAGGAAAGGGCAGTCTGTGGGATTTTCCTAACCCCCAGGGAAGAAACAGAGGATGTGGCGACCTCAGCAGCGGGCATTCTGAATGCGGTACGCACCAACTCAGTATAATATTGAACCTGTTTTCTGAGTGCCTGGGAGAAGGGGACTCTCTCCTCTTCCTCTGACTCATCCGACTGCTCTTGATCCCTGTCCCAAGATAGGGATCTCTCCTCATTGTCAGAGGTGTCATCTGAAAGAAGAATCTTAGCAGAGGGAGGGGATCTACCCCTTTTCCTGCTATCTTTTAGGGAAGTCGACAAAACAAACAAAATTTTCACTGCTCCAGGTCAAACCACTGACAGGCTGCTGACTCTCCAAATGGATAGGGGTTCCAGGTGCAGGCTGATTGCATAAGCCAAATATATAGAAGTAGAACAAAACTCTGGATAGCTGCACTCCGGGTTGAGTAAAAATTAGGTGCCTTTATTTCTTAAAATGCAAGTGGAAAACTCCATTGAACAACACATCACAGCAAAGGGAAACAAAAAAGATTTTTGAACAAGGTTGTTGATGCGTTTCACGCTACAAACAGTGCTTACTCATAGCTGTTTGTAGCGTGAAACGCGTCAGTAACCTTGTTAAAAAATCTTTTTGTTTCCCTTTGCTGTGATGTGTTGTTCAATGGAGTTTTGCACTTGCATTTGAAGAAATAAAGGCACCTAATTTTTACTCAACCCGGAGTGCGGCTATCCAGAGTTTTGTTCTACTTCTATATATCTTTTAGGGAAGCTGAAATAAAATTCATGATTCTCCCTTCAAAACCCTCCAATGTAGCCTTAAGGGAGTCTTCAGTGACATATACCGGGGCTGAAACATTAGTAGAGGCTGCAAAACCTGACAGGGGCACTGACTCATCCTGTGAGGCTGGCTCCAGTCTTGCAGGGGGGGATGGTTATCTACAGGCATTTTTAGAACCCCTAGACCTAGGCAGTGATTTACCAGTGCCCTTGTTACCTCCCCCTGAGACCCTCTTACGAGGAGACATAGTCCTAAGCTACAAAGCAAAGGTACTAGTACAAAAAGTACAATCACTGTTGTGCTCCAAGTCTCACAATAAATATATATGCTTAAACTGCACAACCTGATGCTGAGTAGGTGTCTTAGGTTTGCCTGGATCCAATCCCCTAGGATGCTTACTACCCACAGCTCCTGTGTCTTCCACTTACAGTCCCCTGGCGCTCTGGGCTTTTTAAAATTGCCACTTGTCGCCTGCGCAGTAAAGCGCCGTGCACGCCGATGTACACGGCTTGCAACCACACCCCCCTTCCATTAGCATGGGAACGAGAGGACTGCCAGTCATCCAGGGGGGAAGGGGATCACCTACAGAGCCGCGCGGGACCCCTAGACTACGTGGGACCCCTCTTTTTACCTCTATTGTGGCAGAGACTGCAGTGGAGATGTGAGTCATCTGGAAAACACAGGCTTCACTGAGCATGTGTATCTGAAAGGCATGTAAGTATGCATCAGGCTGCTCTTACTCCCTCTAGTGGTGGAAACCAGGTAAGACATACAACTACTCAAATGAAGAAATCCATAATATATAATTTATATACCTGTCCTCTCTGCAGGAATTGCTGAAAACAGACAGATTCCAGCCTTCACCCATCACGGCGGGCAGAGTTGTGCCAACCTTCAGGATTTTTTGGGTTCCTTCTCAGAGGAACCTCTTACCTGGACCTTGTAAAAGACTCTGCCAGAAACTTTCGTGCCACTATGTAAATAGTACACCAAGTCTGGTTTTCCCAGAGCCCAGTCTTCCAATAGGAGAGGACTTACAGGCAAAACCTTGTTTCTTCAGGATGACAAGGCCCGGGTACCATACCATCTTGGGAGTCAAAATATCGGCCCGAGATATGGATCCGGATATCATAGCCCTTAGACCCCCGCAGGGACCTGCACAGAGCTTTCTTCATAGCACATGTTTTACGTGACCAACCACCTTAGACACTGATGAAAAAACTGAGGTGCCTCCCATATGGGAGGGGTTATATAGGGGAGGAATTCTCCTTAATTGGGGGTTAATCCTGGTGACCGCATTCAACAATGTAGTTACCACTGGTCCTGAGATACCGCAATCTCCTAGCACTTGTCTTCAACAGCCACGCTGTTAAATTCAGTGAGCATAAATTCAGGTGGAATATAAGCCTCTGTGACAGTAGATTGAGCTGGAGCGGAAGCGTCCAAATCTTGCTTGCTGCTAATCTCACTACCACCAGATACCAGGCCATCCTGGTCCAGGCTACCAGAATGACTGATGTCATCTCTTCTCGGATCCTGTGCAAAAGATCTAGCAGAAGAGGAATTGGTGGGAATGCATAAATCAAAGAGTATTGAGTCCAGGGAACTACCAGAGCATCTATCCTGATCGCAAGTGGATCTCTTGCTCTGGATACAAACTGCTGAATTTTGCAGTTGAAACTGGATGCCAGCAGGTCTACATCTGCTGTACCCCACCACTGGCAAATTTGCATAAACACCTGTGGGCGCAGAGACAATTCTCCTGGATGTATCTGTTGGCGGCTGAGATAGTCCGCTTTCCAGTTCTCTACCCCTGGAATGTGGACAGCAGACAGCACTGGCACATGCCTTTCTGCCCAGGATAAAACATGACTGACCTCCATGTGGGCCAGACAACTCTTGGTGCAACCCAGATGGTTGACATAGGCCACAGCCGTGGCATTGTCGGTTTGCACCCTTATGGGGTGACCCTGTAACTTTGATGTCCAATAATTCAGTGCAAGGCATATTGCCCACAGCTCTAGCACATTGATGGGCAATCCCTGTTCCTTCAGAGTCCGTTTCCCCTGAACTGTGGAACTTTCCATGACTGCACCCCAGCCGGAAAGACTGACACCTTCCACGACAGTGGAAGAAAAGACCTTCCCTGTACCAGATTCTAGTCTTCTAACCACCAGGCGAGACTTCCTCGAGTCTTGGGGGTTATGATCATGCAGGAATCCAAAGGTTGCATCTTCTTGCTCCATGCAGACAGAATGTTCTGCTGCAATGCCCTGGAATGGAACTGGGCATATGGAATTGCCTTGAATGAGGAAACCATCCTTCCCAGAAGACTCATACAGAGTCAGACAGACGGCGTCTCTTTAGGCTTACCTGCCGACCCGATCCTTTAGGGCTTTGACCCTTCTTGGAGGCAAGAACACTCTTGCCTGGGCTGTGTCCATGATAAGGCCTAAGTATTCCAGACTCTGAACTGGTTTTAGGGCCGATTTCTCTGAATTTATGATCCATTCGAGGAATTCCAGGAATTGGACCATAAAGGTTAATCCCTGAGTAGGAGATCCTCTAAGTAGCCTGCAATCAAGATTCCTTGAGATTTTAGAAAACCCAGTACGGGTGCTAGGGTCTTTGTGAAGACCCAGGCTGCGGTTGCGAGCCCAAAGGGCAGAGCCACAAACTGAAAATGTTGTTCCTCTATGACAAAGTGCAAAAGCCTTTGATGAGGTTGAAAAATGATCAGGGATGCATACCTGCAAGTGCCATCTATGGATGCCAGAAAATCTCCTTGGAGAGAGGTCACGACATACGAAAGGGTCGCACTGAGAGATAATGGTTCAGTGCTCTTAGATCCAGAATTGGTCTTATGTCGCCATTTGGCTTTGGAACCATGAACAGATTTGAATAAAACCCTATTCCCCTTTTGGGAACTGGGACCTCCATGATCACCCCCTGCCACCTTAAATGGTTTAGTGCTTGGAGTAATAAGGCCTTTCTTGAAAGGTCTTGGGAACGCTGGACCTCACAAATCTTTGAGGAGGGTAAGAGTGTAATTCCAGCCTGTACCCCTGAGACACTGTGGAGATGACCCAACTGTCCTGAATTAGCATTCCCCAAAATCCCGCAAACTGAAGCAACATTCCTCTCACAGGCAGGAGTGGGGACGTCCCTTCACAAGTAAGGTTTGGTGCCAGTATTAGTGAACTTTTGGACCCACCGCTTCTTTTGGCCCTGGCCCTGCTGTTTACCTTTGGCAGCAGATCCCTGGTGCTGTTGGAACTGCCTAGGGCCTGAAATACCTGAGGAATTAGCGTATGGCACCTTAAAAGAGGCCCGTGTAGCTACCCTTTTCACAGGAAGGAGGAAACTCTTTCCTCCAGATATCTTTTGGATGTACTTACCAAGATCATCCCCAAAATATATTCGCCATGAAAAGGAAAACCACCTAGCATCCTCTTAAAAGGGAGCTCTGCTGACCAGCTTTTTAGCCATAAAATTCTGCGCATGTGCACAGACAAAAGTGTCTCTCATGTGGGAGATGTGCTGCATTGAGTCTTTAAGGGCATCTATAGCAAAGCAAAGAGCCTGAGGCAGATATACTTCATCCTGAACAGAATCCTCCTGTCTATTGGGCCGTCTAGCCTGATCCTTCAAGGCTCTACAGACCCCAATTGCTGCTACTGTGGGTTGAGTAGCAGAACCTGCCAGAGCGAAGGATGCCTTTTAACAAGGCTTCCAGCTACTTATCCACAGAATCCTTAAAGACCAGTGCATTATCCTCCGGACAAGTTAAGGTCTTGCTCAGGGAGGAAACCGCTGCATCCACAACCGGTATGCTCCACTTCTTGGTAAAGCTTTCCTCCATAGGATATAACAGAGAAAACCTCCTTGGGTTTACTTCCTCTTTGTCTCCCTGTAAAGGTAAAGCAAAATGGGCTACTATGCATCGCATAGTAGCCCATTATGTGTCACTTACCTGACACAGGAGCCAGCGATGTCACCGTTGTCCCCTGTAGTCCGGAGTGTCCATCTTCTTCCAGGTATCGTTGCTCTGGCCACTCACAGTGCCGGAGCAGCGATGATGTCACTCCCGCGCATGCGCACGGGAGTCGCCACTAAGGGCATATCGCCGTTAACAGCAGCATGCCGCTAACGGCGATAGTGCGCCTGCGCGCCGCTGTCTACAATGCATGCACCATAGACAGCTGTGACTGTCTTTTAGTAAATATCTCCTAAACCGTGTAGGTTTAGGAGATATTTCTTGGACCTACAGGTAAGCCTTAATCTAGGCTTACCTGTAGGTCAAAGTTGTTTGTAAGGGTTTACAACCACTTTAAAAGCTGTAAGGAGCATCTGTACAAGAAAATGGATGAGAAGCTTTTGTGATTGAGAGGCTAATATAATCTGAGCCTTTTCCGGCTCTGAATCACTTGAGGGAGATTCCTCTGTTTGGATATCAGTTGCCTGACCGGACATTACCTCTTCTACCTGGTCACCTTGCTCCAATATAGGAGGAATAGGGGAAGGGGATCTGTTGCGCTTCCTGCCACTTTGTGTGACAGAAGCGATCATTCCAGCAATCTTGCCCTTTAAACCAGCCAAAGCTGATGCCAGGTCCTCTTTAGTAATAAACTCTGAGGTAGAAGCATTGGTAGCAGGCACAATGCCGGATAAACACAGCGGTCAGATTGCCCGGTGTCATCCAGTCTTTCAGGTGAGGCTATACCAGCAGAGTTCCGTTCAGCCTCTACAAGGGCCACTGAAGGAACACATGCTCCCTTTGCTGCAGCGCTCCCCCCAGAACCCTTCCTGGAAGACATGGCTTGCTGAAGCAGGTGTAACTGGCTTTGCAATACAATACACAAGCTCCTCAGTACCACAATTCCATACCACGCCTCTGGTGGCGTGCGCGACTGCTAGCCCAGGATTACGAAGGGATGTACGAGTACACCGTTTTGTGCACCCGTGCCATTCTGCCGACGTACATCAGCTTGCGGCAGTCGGGAAGTGTAAAAAAAATGAGAGGCAGAATACCAGGTAGGTCATTATGTCAGTAGGTGAAATGTTAAAAAATTGTGTTTAATATCACTTTAAGTCTTTTTAACAGCTGTTGAGATAAAATATCAACTTCACAGGGTAAGATTTCTTTCAGGGGATCTGCTGACTCCTGGAATACTGTCATTAAGCGTCCCAGAGAATTCAGTTCAAGCAATCGAAAATGTGCATGCATGTGGGTGTGCCATCCAGGAACCAGCTACTAGGATCTAAAAATTGTGTTTTCTGCATTTTGCCAATAAAGAAAAAAGGTGCCAATAATGGCACAGAAAATTAATGTGATTTTGCCGCAATTTTACGTTTACAGAAATGGATGCGTTATTGATGCGTTCTTTCTGCGTTTTCAATGCATTTCAATGGGGAGGAGCATTTTTGGTGCATTTTTTTTAACTGATCAAAAAAGCAGCAAGCAAGATTTTTAACACCACAACGGAAGCGCAATGGATCGGTGTGAAGACATACATAGAATTTAAAGGGATGAATTTCTCTTGAGCTTTTCTTGCATTAAAGGTGCTAATAATAGGCGACAATTAATGCATATTAATTTAAATTCATGATATTAATTAAAAAGTCGAATACAATACAATTATATATAAAAAAATATGTATTTAAAAAAAAAAAATTGGTTTGAGTCTTTGGCAAAGTTCATCCTGCATTTTCGGTTTAAGCACCAACTTCTATTCGGTGCACCTCTAGTGAGTAGATTTGTTGAGTATAACCCAACAAACCAGGTAAGAGAGATTAAAAAAAAACACTGCTTAAAAAAAAAAATTAAAAGTCAGCAGCTACAAATACTGCAGCTGCTGACTTTTAATAATCGGACACTTACCTGTCCGAGGGTCCAGCGATGCGGGGGATCGAAGCCCTGCTTGTCTCACCCCTACGTTCGGCTCCGCCGGCATTGTAACTGTGGATGCCCAGCTGTGGCTTCACAGCCAGGCACCCACTACGCATGCGCGAGCAGTGCCACGTGCCTTGATTGGCCGCGCAATCATCTGGAACCTGTCCCGTGTCCCAGATGAGTGACAAGAGGGAGGGGGCAGAGCTGAGCCCTTCCTGCGACAAGGGGAAGTGATGTGAAGAGCTCAGGCACTGAATGAAGGAGGCAGACTGCGAGGGACCCCCTAGCAACAGCCATTTAGAGGTGAGTAAAACATTTTTTTTAAATGTTTTTGTTTTATTTTTTAGGTACATTCATGAATTTTTTTTTTTTTTGGGGTGGAACACCACTTTAAGTACGTGGCCTTGTGTAATACTCCATTCCATAGAGCTGTTGTACTGCAAAGCATATATGCACCTGTAATGTGAAACACACATGACGATAACAGATGGCAATGACTGCAGAAACATTTGACTGTATTGTCAAAGAAAATTGAGTACTGTCCGTGATACTTTTTTTATTTGCACTAACATACAATTTTTCAGAACGAATGCGGGTGTCAGATCCCTGCCCTCCTCGCTAACTGGCAACGAAGCACCGGCCAACCTCACACCACACTGTCACTTACGTAACAATGCCACACTCAGCTGCACCCAGCAAAAAGATTTTCCAGCTGGCGGGACCACAATCTAGGTGCAGGCAGCCTGAGAGCGATAGTCACTGGGCTAATTACACAAATAACCCTTTAACTGCCACCACCCCCGATTAAAAGACAGAGCCGGGGGGGACTCTTAATTTTAGCAATACCAAGTATAATTTTTTTAAATAAAAAAAATAATAATAAAAAATAAATAAAAAAAAGTATCACGGACAGTACTCAATTTTCTCTGTCACAATTGCACTAATACGGCTACAATCACATTAAGTATTACTGTATTGTCAAGAATGGCCAGCAGGGGGAGCAACACACCAAGAAAAGTTTTTTTTTTTCGTGAACTCAGACTGGGTCTATTTGAGTGCAGCCAGATCAAACAGAAAAAGTACACACTGAGCCATGCAGAGTCTTAATTGCTTTATGCAGAGCTATCACATAAAAGGCCAAGTTTAGATTTATTAAACTGATATATTTAATATCTATTCATTTATAAAATAAAAAAATATCTTTACTAAAATAAACAAGAGATTTCCTCTTTGTCTCCCCACTTTGTTATGCTGCATTGGTTCTCTTACTGGCTGAATAATGGCCACTTGCCCGGCATCATTCTGCCCACTTTCTGTGAGCGCATGCGTGGTGCTCCTTATGCATTAATGAAGGCCCAGAAAAAGGTAAGCGTAAAAATAAAATAAAAAAAATATATGCTTGGGGGCAGGCCCAGACGGGGACAAAAAATAGGCCTGGGCATTTTACACTAAGTAGCCCATGACATATTAACCGATCCCTTCCCCACTCTCCATCCTGAAGGATCCCCGGCAGTAGCCCGGAGAAGAGGGGTGGGAGGGGAACAAAGCTAAGGAGAGCAAGGGGGCAAGGAAAGGGCATGGGGAGGGCTTAGAGCATGGGGGGAGGAGAGCAAGAGGGCTGGAGAGCATGGAGGGGTTCAGAGAGCATGTGGGGACAGAGAGCACAATGGGGGGCTGGAGAGCACAGTGGGGGCTAGAGAGAGTGGGGGGCCGGAGAGCACAGGGAGGGACCAGAAAGCACATGGGGGGTCAGAGAGCACAGTGGGGGGCTGGAGAGCACAGTGGGGGCTAGAGAGAGTGGGGGGCCGGAGAGCACAGGGAGGGACCAGAAAGCACATGGGGGGTCAGAGAGCACAATGGGGGGCTGGAGAGCACAGTGGGGGCCATAAAGCACAGGGGGGCCAGAGAGAAGGGGAAAAGCACAGGAGGGCAGCAGAAAAGACTATAGAAGTGGCAGGGGCGCTTGCATATAGAAGAATACATCTCTCCATTTTCCTCCTGAAACCACTGAATGCCTGCTTCTCCTCCTCTCCACCCCCAAAGTCATTACCCCCTCTATGACTAATGGATAGATTCATGGATTGCATGTATCTATCCATGGCCATCTCTGCCACCACCTATTCAGGCTTCCGTCCCCTTTTTGGACACTTTACTCCGGTATTCCAGTGGCAGTTGGTGTTTTTTAAATCACCATAGGCTCTAATAGGCTTAAAAAAAGTACTTGGAGTGGAGAGCATTGCGCTCACAGTCCATCCAGATGTGTTAGAAAAGCAAATGAATATTTGCTTTTCTAACACTGAACAGCCTCTCCACCAATCAGGTAGCGTGGGTCTAATACTCATCACCTGATTGGCTGAAGGCACAGGAGCCCCGATTGGATGCCTAGCAGACCGAAGAAGAGAGAAGTAGGAAGCATGGAGGACATAAAAGCCGTCTCGCAGCTTGCCGCTGTCACCCGCTGCCTTACCCACCACTAAGATGGTGAAAGTGCCGGGCAGACAGCAGGCGGGTGGGGATCACAGTGGCGGCATTTGATGAGCACTAGTGGTGTCATTTGATGGGCACAAGTGGCAGAATTTGATGGGTATAAGTGGCTGCATATGATGTGCACTAATGGCGGCATTTGATGGGCACGAGTGGTTGCATATGATGGGCACAAATGGATGCATTTGATGGACACAAGTATCTGCAGTTGACGGGCACAGGTGGCGGCATATGATGGGCACAAGTGGCTGAATTTGATGGGCACAACTGGCTGCATTTGATGGGGACAAGTGGCTGCATATGATGGGCACAAGTGGCTGCATATGATGGGGACAAATGGCTGCATATGATGGGCACAAGTGGCTGCATTTGATGGGCACAGTGCTGCATTTGATGGGCACAAGTGGCTGCATATGATGGGCACAAGTGGCTGCATATGATTGATGGGCACAGTGGCTGCATATGATGGGCACAGTGGCTGCATATGATGGGGACAAATGGCTGCATATGATGGGGCACAAGTGGCTGAATATGATGGGCACAATGGCTGTATATGGTGGGCACAGTGGCTGCATTTGATGGGAACAGCGCTGCATTTGAGTGGCACAATGGCTGCAATTGATGGCACAGTGGCTGCATTTGATGTGCACAGTGAGGCTGTAATTGATGATGTTTTGATATTTTGGAGGCTTATAAAACATTTCCAGGCTTATCATGGTTCTTTTATGATGAATCTTTCAGACAAAAGCTTTCTGTTCATAAGTCGCTAAAGTGGGGTATGAAAGATGTCGGCCTTTGGTTGAATCTGTTGTTGCCACATAAACCAACTGTTAAACCAATTGTGCCTGTGGCTGGACCTTTTCGTAAAGGATTGTGTTTCAATTTTAATGAAGGCCATTGTAAATGGCTTCATAATTGTAGATACATACATGAATGTGCTCATTCTTCAGGGTCTCACCCGGCTGTTCGTTGTTTTAAAAAATTATTCAGCATATCCTTCTGCTTTAAAAGATACATTTCTTAAAAGCAATAACTCTGGTGATATTGGAAAACATGTTGGCATGGCTTCTTCTATAGCCAGATCGCAAGAAGCCAGACATGTTAATTGATGGTTTCAGTTTGGGTTTTCTTTTACCTTCTTTTTCAGGTATTGGTTGTGTAATTTTTCAGAATTTATCTTCAATTGCTTTACATGAAGATATTGTTCGAGTTAAAATATTTAAAAAAATTGCTGATGGGAGGGTTGCAGGCCCATTTGATCGTCCGCCATTTTCTAATTTTAGGGTCTCTCCATTAGGTGTTATTCCTAAAAAAGAACTTGGCTCTTTCAGAATTATACATAATTTATCTTTCCCTGAAGGTTTATCTTTGAATGATGAAATTGATTCCACTTTGTGTTCTGTTTCTTATTCATCATTTGAAGATGCTTTGATTAAGATCAGAGCGGTTGGTAATTCTGCCTTGTTGGCAAAGGCCGATATAAAATCGGCTTTCCATCTTTTGCCTATACATCCATCTGCGTTTAATTCTTTGGGTTTTGTTTTCGATTATACATTTTTCTTTGATAAATGTTTACTCATGGGTTGTTCCATCTCCTGTTATTATTTTGAACTTTTTTCATCTATTTTGAAATGGGTGTTTATTTTGTCGATAGGGTTCTTCTAATTGTATTCATTATTTGGATGATTTTTTATTCATTGGTAAGGTGGATACTTTGGGTTCTTTACTTATTTTCACTGAATTTAAAATGGTTTGTAATTTCTTTGGGGCTCCCTTGGCTCCTGAAAAATCTGTTTCCCCGACAACTTGTTTGTAATTTTTGGGTATTTTCAAATTGATACTATGGCAATGGAATTTCGTATCCCTATAGAAAAAATTGTACAGACAAGGCTGTTGTTGGATTTTATTTTGGCTAAGCAGAAGGTTCAATTGAAAACGATTCAATCATTATTAGGTTTATTAGCTTTTGCTATTAGGGTTATACCTATGGGGAGAGTTTTCTCAAAACGCCTTTTATAGGGCCATTTCAGGCATTAAGTCTCCTAGACATTTTGTCAGAATAACTTCTGATATTCGTGAAGATTTATTGATTTGACACAATTTTTTTATTTCTTTTAATAGTTGCTCTCTTTGGCAGTCCCCGTTTTGTGTAGCCTCTGCTCTCCATCTTTATACAGGTGCTTCTGGGGCTTGTGGATATGGGGCCTTTTGGAAAGGTAAATGGTCAGCAAATAAATGGCATTCTTCTTGGATTACAAAAGGTTTTGTTAATAATATTGTTCTTCTTGAATTATTTCCTGTTGTTGTAGCCCTTGAATTGTGGGGTGAACAATTTAGGAATAAGAGGATACTTTTACATTCCAATAATAAAGGGGTTGTTTTCGCGATTAATTGTTTGGTTTCTAAATCGCTTCCAGTTATATCTATTCTTTGTTTTTTAGTTTTTCAGTGTTTGAAATTAAATATATGGCTGAAAGCAAAATATGTTACGGGTATTCATAATGTCATCGCTGACTCTTTATCTCGCCAACAGATAAACAGGTTTCGGAATTGGTTCCTGATGCGGACAAGGTTGGAGAGTCATGTCCTCATTTATGGACCCTAATATGAGTCCAGTGCAATCTGCTATCCAGAATTCTTTTGCTCCTTCCATGTGGGCAAGTTATGAAGCTGTGTGGAAAATGTGGTGTTCCTTCCTGCACCAATATAATTTGCATGATAGTTGTATTTCTGAAGATTTGGTTTTGTCCTTTTTTAATTATTTAATGGCCAAGCTATACTCTTATTCTTATTCTTACGAAAACTTTGGCTGGAGTGTTCTTTTTTAGGAATCTGCACGGTGATTCTTCATGCTCTTTCTTTTTTTCGGTTAAATTGGCCTTAAAAGGTTATCGTAAAAAAACACAAATTGCCAGATCGGAGATTGCCTATCTCTGGTGATATTATTAGGTTTATTAGCTTTTGCTATTAGGGTTATACCTATGGGGAGAGTTTTCTCAAAACGCCTTTTATAGAGCCATTTCAGGCATTAAGTCTCCTAGACATTTTGTCAGAATAACTTCTGATATTCATGAAGATTTATTGATTTGACACAATTTTTTTATTTCTTTTAATAGTTGCTCTCTTTGGCAGTCCCCGTTTTGTGTAGCCTCTGCTCTCCATCTTTATACAGGTGCTTCTGGGGCTTGTGGATATGGGGCCTTTTGGAAAGGTAAATGGTCAGCAAATAAATGGCATTCTTCTTGGATTACAAAAGGTTTTGTTAATAATATTGTTCTTCTTGAATTATTTCCTGTTGTTGTAGCCCTTGAATTGTGGGGTGAACAATTTAGGAATAAGAGGATACTTTTACATTCCAATAATAAAGGGGTTGTTTTTGCGATTAATTGTTTGGTTTCTAAATCGCTTCCAGTTATATCTATTCTTTGTTTTTTAGTTTTTCAGTGTTTGAAATTAAATATATGGCTGAAAGCAAAATATGTTACGGGTATTCATAATGTCATCGCTGACTCTTTATCTCGCCAACAGATAAACAGGTTTCGGAATTGGTTCCTGATGCGGACGAGGTTGGAGAGTCATGTCCTCATTTATGGACCCTAATTTGAGTCCAGTGCAATCTGCTATCCAGAATTCTTTTGCTCCTTCCATGTGGGCAAGTTATGAAGCTGTGTGGAAAATGTGGTGTTCCTTCCTGCACCAATATAATTTGCATGATAGTTGTATTTCTGAAGATTTGGTTTTGTCCTTTTTTAATTATTTAATGGCCAAGCTATACTCTTATTCTTATTCTTACGAAAACTTTGGCTGGAGTGTTCTTTTTTAGGAATTTGCACGGTGATTCTTCATGCTCTTTCTTTTTTTCGGTTAAATTGGCCTTAAAAGGTTATCGTAAAAAAACACAAATTGCCAGATCGGAGATTGCCTATCTCCGGTGATCTATTAGGTAAAATTTGTGCTGCTACTGACTGAGTATGTTTTTCGTCTTTTGAGGCCTTATTATTTATTGTTTCCCTTTGTTTATGTTTCTATGGCGCTTACAGAATCTCTGAACTTCTTCCTCCTAATCGATCATCTCCTATGGGTCTGATGTTATCTTCTGTGAATATCCATTCACAATCTTCGTATACTATTATGTAGACGTAAATGTGATCAACTTGGTCGTGGTCATTGGATTACTATCAACAGTTATATAGATGTATCCATTTGTACTGTGTCTCTGACTTGCTTAGCTATGAGTCCTCCTCTGGATAATCAATTCCTTGTACATGCAAGCGGTTGCCCATTGACGATTTTTCAGTTTAATGCTGTTTTAAAAAAATGACTACGCAATTTAAAACTAGACCATCTTGCACTGTCGTCACACTCTTTTCGCATTGGTGCTGCTACCACTGCTGCCAGTTTAGTTTCTTCTGCACCCATTATTAAAAGTATTGGTAGATGGCGGTCCAGTTGCTACAGTTCATATGTTCGTCCTAACAATTTTATTTAATTTCAGATTCTCCTTTCATCATTTGGATCATCGGTCATTCATACGTGTACTGGGCTCATAACAGAGCTGAATTTCGCTGTTATGGTACTAATTTAGATTTGTCTACAACTCGCTTTGCCTTGCATTGGTATGGGCATTGTGAATTGAACTGGACTAATTTGCGTAGTGTATTATTTTTTATTAAATAAAAATGGCCTGTTCCTAATGTTATTGTCTTCCATTTGGCTGGGAATGACCTTGGTCTCAAAAAAACTTTAGACATTATTGCTGGTATAAAGTCTGATTTATTGTGCATTCACGATGTACTACCTAACTGCATTTTAGTTTTTTTAAGAAATCGTACCTCGTTTGAGATGGCTTTCCCCTAAATGAAAGAATTTTGAGAAGATGCGAAAGAATGTCAATAGAGCTATAGCAAAATGTATGCCTGTACTTAATGGAATATCATACAGACATGTGGATTTGGAGGGTGGTCTACTTGGTTTTTACCACCCTGATGGAAATAATTTGTCTGATATTGCGCTGGACATCGTAAATATGAATATACAATCTTGTGTGGAATTGGCTGTGGGCCGTTTGGGGTGCCGTGCTTGTTGTAAATAAGCTTGGCGTATGGGACTGTGTTTTGTAGTATAATTAACTTGAGCTTTAATAGCTAAGCTATGACAAGCCTATAAAAGAAAGAAAAGTGCGCCACAACAGCGCAGTCAACAGGATCAAAAGAGAAGAGTGCATCCCACCCTCCCGTCCCATGTAGCGGCTTATATTATGAGGTTTTTGTCCTTTTCTTTGAAAAGGGACTGTGTTTTGTAGTATAATTAGCTTTAGCTTTAATAGCTAAGCTATGACATGTTGTTGTTGTTGATATTTGATGTCAATTTATGATAATAAACAAATGAAATATATATTTAGATATGTTATATATTATATACCTATAATAAAAGGCCGTGGCCATTAAACTCCACATACAGTGCCTTACGAAAGTATTCGGCCCCCTTGAACTTTTCAACCTTTTGCCACATTTCAGGCTTCAAACATAAAGATATAAAATTTTTATTTTTGTGAAGAATCACCAACAAGTGGGACACAATTGTGAAGTAGAACGAAATCTATTGGATTTTTGAAACTTTTTTAACTAATAAAAAAATGCAAAGTGGGTCGTGAAAAATTATTCGGCCCCCTTGCGTTAATACTTTGTAGAGCCACCTTTTGCTGCGATTACAGCTGCAAGTCGCTTGGGGTATGTCTCTATCAGTTTTGCACATGGAGAGACTGAAATTCTTGCCCATTCTTCCTTGCAAAACAGCTCGAGCTCAGTGAGGTTGGATGGAGAGCGTTTGTGAACAGCAGTTTTCAGCTCTTTCCACAGATTCTCGATTGGATTCAGGTCTGGACTTTGACTTGGCCATTCTAACACCTGGATACGTTTATTTGTGAACCATTCCTTTGTAGATTTTGCTGTATGTTTGGGATCATTGTCTTGTTGGAAGATAAATCTCCATCCCAGTTTCAGGTCTTTTGCAGACTCCAACAGGTTTTCATCCAGAATGGTCCTGTATTTGGCTGCATCCATCTTCCCCTCAATTTTAACTATCTTCCCTGTCCCTGCTGAAGAAAAGCAGGCCCAAACCATGATGCTGCCACCACCATGTTTGACAGTGGGGATGGTGTGTTGAGGGTGATGAGCTTTGTTGCTTTTACGCCAAACATATCGTTTTGCATTGTGGGCAAAAAGTTTGATTTTGGTTTCATCTGACCAGAGCACCTTCTTCCACATGTTTGGTGTGTCTCCCAGGTGGCTTGTGGCAAACTTTAGACGAGACTTTTTATGGATATCTTTGAGAAATGTCTTTCTTCTTGCCACTCTTCCATAAAGGCCAGATTTGTGCAGTGTACGACTGATTGTTGTCCTATGGACAGACTCTCCCACCTCAGCTGTAGTTCTCTGCAGTTCATACAGAGTGATCATGGGCCTCTTGGCTGCATCTCTGATCAGTCTTCTCCTTGTCTGAGCTGAAAGGTTAGAGGGACGGCCAGGTCTTGGTAGATTTGCAGTGGTCTGATACTCCTTCCATTTCAAAATGATCGCTTGCACAGTGCTCCTTGGGATGTTTAAAGCTTGGGAAATCTTTTTGTATCCAAATCCAGCTTTAAACTTCGCCACAACAGTATTACGGACCTGCCTGGTGTGTTCCTTGGTCTTCATGATGCTCTCTGCTCTTTCAACAGAACCCTGAGACTATCACAGAGCAGGTGCATTTATACAGAGACTTGATTACACACAGGTGGATTCTATTTATCACCATCAGTCATTTAGGACAACATTGGATCATTCAGAGATCCTCGGTGAACTTCTGGAGTGAGTTTGCTGCACTGAAAGTAAAGGGGGCGAATAATTTTGCACGCACCACTTTTCAGTTTTTTATTTGCTAAAAAAGTTTAAAATATCCAATAGATTTCGTTCCACTTCACAATTGTGTCCCACTTGTTGGTGATTCTTCACAAAAAATTTAAATTTTATATCTTTATGTTTGAAGCGTGAAATGTGGCAAAAGGTTGAAAAGTTCAAGGGGGCCGAATACTTTCGCAAGGCACTCTATATGAGTCCAGTGTTATAATGTTATTTTATATATCTTAAGTCTATATATAGTTCTGCCTAGCATACCATATATGATTGGGATTCTGTAATAATTTTTGCTTGAACAATCGCTTACCAAAGTGTACCAAGCCCAAGTACAATGACCACATACTGAGCATATATTGAACGTTTTCCATGCTGTCAATGGATCAATTCCAGTTACTTAATGAGCATATTGTTAAGGCATGGACACATCTTTCCAAACATAATAACCGTTGTCAGTATTTTGACAGTACACAATGTGACGTGCTGATGATTTCTAGATGCATTTTTTATTTACTTATTAAACTAGCATTTTATTCTCCCAATAATATGGTTATCTTCTTTTAATTATTATTGTGTAATATACGGCTGCATCAGATATAATTAACAATTGAGCTGTGTGAAGGGGATCTGTGTGGGATTTAAATTTTTCCCATCTGCTGCAGTTCATAAAATACTTTCCCAGTTCAAGTAAAACACGATGACATTAATAAGCACAAATAGCGAGTTTGGCCTGCTGACAATAGCCTCTTTCACTTTCAGCCTCATTGAACAACATAATGCAGATGCGCTACTTTTAGGCAAGGCAGCACATCACTATGTACACAGTATTTACATCTGTGCATTGTAGTGTACTATAATGCCCCGTACACACGATCGGACTATCCGGTGGACTTAGGAGGTCAACATCGGAATAAGTGAAGAAGGAAGAAGAAAACAGTGACGGCGAACGAGAAGACCGGGCCAACGCTAGCAAAAGAGCTGGAAGTAGATAGCAGAGAAGCCCGGCAGAAGAACCGGAGAGCGGGAGAAGAGGCCGGAAATCGCGGAGAAGTCGGAAGAAGACCCCACAAAGTCGGAAGAAGACCCCCAGACGGCGAAGATGACGAAGGAGAAAGCCGAGCTCCTCTGCTAGCAAAAGAGTGGCAAAAGAGCAGAAGATAGTGGAGGAGCCCGGAGAGAAGACCCCCGAAGTCGGAAGAAGACCCCCGGAGCTGCCTAATAAACGACTTAAAAAACCTGTGTTGTGTTTTTTTTTATTGACACTTTCCCCCCCAGGTGAATGGGTAGGGGTACGATGTACCCCATACTCATTCACATAGGGTGGGGGCCAGGATCTGGGGGACCCCTTATTAAAGGGGGCTCCCGGATTCCGATAAGCCCCCCACCCGCAGACCCTGATAACCAATGGCCAGGGTTGTCGGGATGAGGCCCTTGTCCTCATCAACATGGGGACAAGGTGCTTTGGGGTGGAAGGGCCGCAGTGCACCCCCTTCCCTAAAGCACCCACCCCCCATGTTGAGTGCATGCGGCCTGGTACAGTTCGGGGTGGGGGTCGCTCGCTCGTCCCCATCCCCTTTCCTGACTGGCCGGGCTGCGTTCTCGGATAAGGGTCTGGTATAGACTTTGGGGGGACCCCTACGTCGTTTTTCACCGTATGGGGTTAGCCTTAAAACCCATACCAGGAGATGGGGCTCGCAAGGTGCCAATCTCGCCGATGGAGGCAGCGAAAATTGACTTCCTTCTCTAGTCCCGTCGTACCTGAAGTCACGTTCAAAATGAACAGACTTTAGTCCGTGTGTGGGCAAGTCCGTTCATTTGGAAAGTCCGGCGGACCTCTGCCAAAAGTCCGGCGGATTGTCTGCCAGAACTAGTCCACCGGAAAAGTCAGTTCGTGTGTGGTCATGTGTGTGCAAGTCCGCTAGTTTGGAAAGTCCGGCGGATTTTCCGCCGGACTAAGTCTGCCGAATAGTCAGATAATGTGTATGGGGCATAAGGCTTGGTTCACACTATGAACCGCATATAAATCGCACAGAATGCACACTGCATTCCTCACATGCGATTCAGTGTGCTGCGATTTGAATCCATTCAATTTGAATGGGCTCAAATTGCGCCGCATTACACCAAAGAAGTGCATGCAGCAATTTTGAAACCGCACTGCAACTGTATTGTATGGTGGTTTTGTACCATGCGATCTGGTGATAGCAAAAGCACTGCGTTTTGGATGTCGTTAAGATTGCATTGACACCTGCTGCGAAACACAAGGGCAGTGCAATTTGAATGTGGTGCTGGAGAGGCGCATGGATCGCTGTGTATCCTGCACCACATTAGTGTGAACCTAGCCTAACACAGGTGCTTATTTTTACCAAATATCCACTTCTGCTCTAGAAGGTTTTACCCCTCTTCATGACCATCCTATTTTTTTGCTATGCGTTGCTGCATCACTGTAACTGACAATTGCGCAGTCATGTAATGCTCTACCCAAACAAAATGTACTATATATATATATATATATATATATATATATATATATTTATTTTTATTTTTTTATTTTTTTATTTTTTCACACAAATAGAGCTTTCTTTTGGTGTTATTTGATCACCTCTGTGTTTTTTTAGTTTTATTATATAAAAGAAAAAAAAATTTGAAAAAAAAAACAGTATTTTTTTTACTTTCTGCTATAGAACCTATCCCATAGAAAAAAAATCAAATCTCTTAATGAATTTTGGCAAAAATGTATTCTGCAACATGTCTTTGATAGAAAAAAAACCCAGTATGTGTAAATTGATTGGTTTGCAGGAAAGTTATAGCATCTACAAATGGTGTGATATGTACTGGAGTTTTTTTTGTTGATGTTCCAACATGACTGCGCACCAGTGCACAAAGCAAGATCCATAAAGACATGGATGAGAGAGTTTGGGGTGGAGGAACTTTACTGGCCTGCACAGAGTCCTGACCTCATCCCGATAGAACACCTTTGGGATGAATTAGAGCGAAGACTATGAGCCAGGCCTTCTCGTCCAACATCAGTGCCTGACCTCACAAATGCGCTTCTGGAAGAATGGTCAAACATTCCCATAGATACACTCCTAAACCTTGTGGACAGCCTTCCCAGAAGAGTTGAAGCTGTTATAGCTGGAAAGGGTGAGTCAACTCAATATTGAACCCTACGACTAAGACTGGGATGCCATTAAAGTTCATGTGCGTGTAAAAGCAGATGTCCCAATACTTTTGGAAATATAGTATATGTGATCCCAGCCTGAAGGTGGGGATGGAGTTCAGCTCTATCATGCAAAGATATAAATCCTGGCCAAAGAGTAAAAGTCCACTTCAACATGCATTGCATTAAATGTCCCCCTATACACCAAGGAAGGATATAAACCACCTGTCCCTATTAAGGGAAGGTAAGTTGCACATAAACACCTATCCGATAGCATCCCGACAATTTCACCTGACTACTGGAGTTATGGAAGTGTCCACCCCATGCTGTTATTTGTGGGTGTTGATATTGATGGCACATGATATATTAATACAAACATATCTGCCTGTCGTGCTAAGCTGTTATCTTTCATATACTGTATTATGCCATCAACAAATAATGAAACAAACAAACCAGTACAGCTTGAAAAGTTTCACATAAAGTACCACAATAATACAATGTTATGTCACTATTACTTTGACTCATTTTTTCCCAGCATAGTCAGACTTCTCATTGCAGTGAAAAGTCCTCAGTGTTCTGCACTGTACCATGGCACTTGGCTCTACCGCAGTTTCTTCCATTATAAATTAAGATGCCACCCTAACCCCGTGACATTTCCACTGCAGCAGCACATAATCTTCTGTTTGTTTGAAGGCAGACTCGAGACTGCCATTCTCAAGTAAACTAACGTAGGCCGAGACCTGACTAGAGTTATTCCATAAGTGCTGGTGAAGAATTTTCCAGTGGGCCAACTTGGACAGAAAAAGACAAGGTCCCATTGTTTTGTAGACATTTACAGACCCAAATTACACCCTTTTCCCCCTCCTTGTTACCCCAGTTTGGATGGAGAATATAGACAGACCCATCTTTTGTCTCACTAGCCATTACAGCTCTCCCCCGCTGCTTCTGACAAAGGGACAAAAAGTTGAATGTGTTAGAAACTTAAACCAAGCCAAGTTCAGCTCTCTTTGACAATTTCCCTGCCCTATGCCCTCTTGGGAAGAGTTACTTAACTCCACTGGTGCCAGGGCAACTGTGTCAGTGGGCTGCTAGTATACCCATGATACAGCAGCTACAGCTCGTTAAACGTTGTTTAATTTGGATATGAATTACACCACTTATTGTAGGGTGTGAGCGAATATTGTATTAATGTTTACCATTAGAGTATTGTATATATTGTCGTTTTTATTGTGTAGTGTTATTGCACAGGGCTAAGATTATGATTATGACACTCAGGACCCTAATTATTATTATGGTAAGGGCTTGTATGAGAATTTGTACAAGAGTGTAGAAACTTTTAAGGTACCATGCTTAACTATTGTCACAGACAGGGGTCTGTATCCATTGGGAGAGATAAAGGAATTACTAGAGTGTACCTGAGGGTTGTGTGAATATGTAGGTGTCACAGAGGTGCTCAGAGTGCATAGAAGCCACTGAGTGGCACAGAAAGCCCTGGGGTCCCAGTACTGGACAAGATGATGTGCAGTACCTGGGAGCTGTGAAGTTGCTAGGTGCTTGCAGATGCTCTGGGGCAGTGAGGTGACACAGGATGCTCTGGGGCAGTGAGGTGACACAGGATGCTCTGGGGCAGTGAGGTGACACAGGATGCTCTGGGGCAGTGAGGTGACACAGGATGCTCAGGGTTTTTTGTGTAACAGAGGAAGGTCTGGGGTAATGGGAAGACACAGGATGTTCTTGGGTCACTGTGATCCTCTGGGTTCACTGAGTGACACAGGATGCAGTGGGGTCACTGGGTGACACGGGATGCTCTGGGATCACTAAGTGACACAGGATGCTCTGGGGTCACTGGGTGATACAGGATGCTCTGGGGTCACTGGGTGATACAGGATGCCCTGGGATCACTGAGTGACACACAATACTCTGGGGTCACTGGGTGATACAGGTTCCTTTGGGGTCACTGGATGATACAGGATACTCTGGGATCACTGGGTGACACAGGATGCTCTGGGGTCACTGGGTGACACAGGATGTTCTGGGGTCACTGGGTGACACAGGATGCTCTGGAGTCACTGGGTGATACAGGATGCTCTGGGGTCACTGGGTGATACAGGATGCTTTGGGGTCACTGGGTGATAGAGGATGCTCTGGGATCACTGGGTGACACAGGATGCTCTGGGGTCACTGGGTGACACAGGATGCTCTGGGGTCACTGGGTGATACAGGATGCTCTGGAGTCACTGGGTGATACAGGAGGCTCTGGGATCACTGGGTGACACAGGATGCTATGGGGTCACTGGGTGATACAGGATGCTCTGGGGTCACTGGGTGACACAGGATGCTCTGGGATCACTGGGTGACACAGGCTGCTCTGGAGTTACTGGGTGATACAGGATGCTCTGGGATCACTGGGTGACACACAATGCTCTGAGGTCACTGGGTGATACAGGATGCTTTGGGGTCACTGGGTGATACAGGATGCTCTGGGATCACTGGGGGGCACAGGATGCTATGGGGTCACTGGGTGATACAGGATGCTCTGGGGTCACTGGGTGACACAGGATGCTCTGGGATTACTGGGTGACACACAATGCTCTGGGGTCACTAGGTGACACAGGTTCCTCTGGGGTCACTGGGTGATACTGGATGCACTGGGATCACTGGGTGACACACAATGCTCTGGGGTCACTGGGTGATACAGGCTCCTCTGGGATCACTAGGTGATACAGGATGCTCTGGGATCACTAAGAGACTCAGGATATTCTGGGATCACTGGGAGACTCAGGATACTCTGGGATGATTGGGAGACTCAGGATACCCTGGGATCACTGGGAGATTCAGGATACTCTGGGCTCACTGGGAGACTCAGGATGCACTGGGGTCCCTGAGTGATACAAGATGCTCTAGGGTAACAAGGTGATACAGGATGCTTAGGTTTTTCTGGGTGAGAGAAGGTGATCTGGGTAACAGGGTGATACAGGATGCTCTGAAATCACTGACCACGGAGGTGCACTGGAGACCCAGGGGTTGCTTGGGTCACTGGGATTCTCTGGGGTCACTGAGTGACACAGGATGCTGTGGGGTCACTGGGTGACACAAGATACTCTGGGGTCACTGGATGACACAGGATGCTCTGGGGTAACTGGGTGACACAAGATGCTGTGGGATCACTGGGTGATACAGGATGCTCTTGGGTCACTGGGTGATACAGGATGCTCTGGGGTCACTGGGCGACACAGGATACTCTAGGGTAACTGGGTGACACAATATGCTCTGGGATCACTGGGTGACACAGGATGCTCTGGGGTCACTGGGTGACACAGGATACTATGGGGTCATTGGGTGATACAGGATGCTCTGGGGTCACTGGGTGACACAGGATGCTCTGGCATCACTGGGTGACACACAATGCTCTGGGGTCACTAGGTGACACAGGTGCCTCTGGGGTCACTGGGTGACACAGGATGCTCTGGGATCACTGGGAGACCTAGGATACTCTAGGACAGTGATGGCAAACCTTGGCCGTCCAGATTTTTTGGAACTACATTTCCCATGATACTTAACTACACTGCAGAGTGCATGAGCATCATGAAAATTGTAGTTCCAAAACATCTGGGGTGCCAAGGTTCGCCATCACTGCTCTAGGATGACTAGGAGACTCAGGATATTCTGGGATCACTGGGAGACTCAGGATACTATGGGATCACTGGGACACTCAGGATACTCTGGGATCATTGGGAGACTCAGGATACTCTAGGATCACTAGGAGACTCAGGATATTCTGGGATCACTGGGAGACTCAGGATACTCTGGGATCATTGGGAGACTCAGGATACTTTGGGATCACTGGGAGACTCAGGATACTCTGGGATCATTGGGAGACTCAGGATACTGTGGGATCATTGGGAGACTCAGGATACTCTGGGATCACTGGGAGACTTAGGGTGCACTAGGGTCCCTGGGTAATACAAGGTGCTCTGGGATAACAAGGTGATACAGGATGCTTAGGTTTTTCTGGGTGAGAGAAAATTATCTATGTAACAGAGTGACACAGGATGCTCTGAAATCACAGACCACAGAGGAGCACTGGAGACCCAGGGGTTGCAGAGATAGCTGGCAACAAAGAGGCCACTGGGGTCTCAGATTTTCTGGATGCTTAAGAGTGCAAGTGCAGAGGAGGCACTGGGGGTCACAGAAGTGCATAAAGGATCACAGTCAATAGAAGCACAGGAAATCTGGGGTTACTGGAGCGCACAAGGGTCACAGATAAGGGAAGACTGAAGTCACAAGAGTCAGGAGTTACGAGGACACTAGAGTGCACAGGGGTCAGAATCACTGGAAGCGCATTGAGTCAATAAAATTGAGATTGGGAGAAGTCCTCAAGTATGCATGATCCTCCACAATCCCATACAGCCCCCTTTCTTTGTGGAGAGGAAGCTGATTACATTAAATAGATGCTTATATTTTCTATAATAAACCTCCCACAGTCTCTTGAGGAAGCATACTGAAAATCTAAGAAATGCTTTTTGACCCCCTATGTACTTGACCACACAACTTCAACCTCTACACTACCCTGAACTTATGAAAAACTTCTCTGATAGACATGTCCTAAATTCAATTAAACCAAACCGAAGCCTTGAACACACAGTCAAAATGTTAGATGATAGATTAGAGTTATGCAAAATCTCGTAGGACAGAATACAGCTTCCCTCGATGATGGAATGTAGTGTATTGTACAGTATTTTAATGTATTCTTGCGCTTCTGGGCATGCGTGGTCTTGTTCAGTCGATTTTTTTACAGGCAAATACTGTGCTAATTAAACAAAAATTGTTAGTTCTGTTATGTTACAAGAAAATGTTCCGTGCTTGTCCCTTCAGATTATTTTGCATAAACCGCCATGATCGGTTTTTCGAAAGCTGTGTACTAATGATCAGATTTTTTTCAACCAATTTTCTCATCATGTGTACTAGGCATTAGTCACTTTTGAAAGTACAGTTAAATAATACAAGAGGTGACAGCACTCAAAAGTAATAGTATATAATATAGAGCCACTGAGGTCGTTTTTTTTGATCCGTAAACTAAAAAATAAAATCACCTAGAGCTGCAAACAATACCATTAATGTTGTATGGTGCTGAAAACACTTAAAGTATACCAGGAGTAGGGATGAGCTCGGTGTTCGATTCGAACGCATGTTCAACTCGAACATCAGCTGTTCGTCTGTTCAGCGAATTCAGAACTTTATGGACTGTTCGCACCAAATTAATGTGGCACGAACGGCCCACAATGCTCTACGCCATCGCAGTGCATTGCTGGCTCATAATTGGCCAAGCATGCACTGTGACCCCGCATGCTTGGCAAATCACAGCGCCGGCAGCTAGGAGAGCCATAATTGGCCACAGGCAGGGTGCTTGTGGCCAATTATAGCTCAGGGGGTTTAGTACACGCCCCACACTATATAATGCCGCCAGCGTGGCAGCCTTGTGTAGTGTGTTGGCGTGCAGGGAAAGTGCTAGATAGGCAGGGACAGTGTGTAATTTTCTCAGCCATCTGCAGGAGTTAGTGGGTGTTGTGTGCCTCCAGCGCAGTATACACCTGTATCTACCCTTTAGTGCTGGTGTTCTCTAATACAGGCATCTGCAAGAGTTAGTGGGTGTTGTGTGCCTCCAGCACAGCACAGTATACACCTGTATCTACCCTTTAGTGCTGGTGTTCTCTAATACAGGCATCTACAGGAGTTAAAGTGGATGTTGTGTGCCTCCAGCACAATATACAACTGAAGATACCCTTATTGCTGGTGTTGTCTGTTGCATAGCTTGCATATTAGCCTTTAAAATTAGCACTTTTGAACGAACGTTCGAGTCCCATAGACTTTAATAGGGTTCTAAAGTTCGTACTAATTTTCAGTCCATTCGAATGTTCTGGTACGAACCGAACTGGGGGGTGTTCGGCTCATCCCTAACCAGGAGTTACCCTTACCTTTGTTTTCATGCAGTTCTTGTAACCCTCAAAAATGTAAATCTAGACCATTCAATGAACACATATAATTTGATCATATTTTGTTTGAAAGCACCTAAAAGCAAACTGTGCTTGATTTTATCCAGAGTTTCATGCCATGCACATTAGCCATCAGTATTTAAAATATTTCCTTTTCACTTTATCGAATAACTGAACACTAAATTAAAGGTGCACCTCAGTATGTGAGAACAGGCTGGATACACAGCAGGAATCTCACAAACACACAACTTTGTGTTCCATTAGTGACACCTAAAGCAAGGAAAATTAGGCCATTTTTACCTGGCTGTTACCTGGTAATTGCATTATCAGCAGTTTAGGTGACATTGAGGCTTGGGCTTACCTATGACATGTTGTTGGGACTTTATTGCTGCACAAGGAAGAGAGCAAACTCTTCTCAAAGTAATAATTAGGTCATACAAAAATACATGCAAGAAAAAATGTAAAAAATGTAAATGAACAAAGGTCTTTTTGCTGAGGGGGTATGAAAATCTCAGGTATGCCTTTCACTCCTCACCTTATGACTACCTGGAGCACTTGTCAAGCCAAAGTATTTTCATGCCAAAAGCCCAAAGGCTACTAGGCAGAGTTTAAAAAAAATAAGTATTTTCTTCCAGGGTACATGAACATTTTAATTACCTTTGAATGTTTATTTTTTTCTCATCTGATTGTGATAAGGAAAACATAATTATTTATAGAGTGTAACATAAAAAAATATAGAAAAAAAACAAAAACAGGTCCAATTTTGGGAAAAAGGAAGGTAGATATATAGATCCGTGTTTCTCAACCTATTTTCAGATGTGCCACACTTTAAAAGTTTGCAGTATCTCGAAGCACCCCAGTCGAAATTGTAAAAAATATAAATGTTATGGGAATGCTATGGGAAACCTGAGCCTGGGACAATGCACACAGCTGCCTTGATGAAATTAACTTCACATTAGAAGTTCTGCTCCAAATCTGAGGATACATAAGTAATAGCTAATTTCTGGCAAATAATTGCAGGCAAAAAAAAAAAAGTAAAAAAAAAAAAACAGGGTGTCCCCCCCAGTCCATACCAGGCCCTTTGGTTCTGATATGGATACAAAACCCCCCTTCCCAAAAAAACCTTGTGGGGTCCCCCAAAAATCCATACCAGACCCTTATCCGTGCATGCAGCCAGGCAGGTCAGGGAAGGGGGGGACAAGCGAGCCCCCGAGTCCCTCCACAGTGACTCACCTGTGGATAATATTGGGCTCGTCAGTCCGGCCTACTTAAGCCATCCAGCCTAGATGATCTCTGCCTTCGCCTTGGTCACATCTCTAGAGACGCTCTCATGTGTTCCTGTTAAAGACTTGATTGGCTGACCTTCCTTCTGCTCCAGATCCTGCTTGCTGTTCTACTACGCTCATCTCTGACTCCCTGACATTTTGGCTTGTCTGACTATCCGTTCCGGTTCCTGAATTCTGGCTATGTTTTGACTACGTTTACCTTTTTATTATTATCATTAAACAAGTGTGATTTAACTGTACTTCTATCTCAGTCTGATTTATGGTTACTGACAGAGGCCTGCCCCATTGGCAGACCCGAAAAAAAAAAGCTCTGCCCACGAGGAACGCTGACCACCGAATGTCTGCTGCGCTGAGTGACGGTTCTTAAATAGGTAAGGGGCAGGGCCACCTGGTGACATCACCTGGTGGCCCCACCCCTTTTTGACGTCACTGAAGTTATTTTCTCTTTTTTCGATTCAGTGGTGTTGTGGGTGTCGTGATTGATAATGAATCTACATGGGGGGGGGGGGGGGGCATTGTTGTTTGTTTTGTTTTTAATAAAGGAACTGTCAAAAACTGTCTCTTGTCATTATTTATTTGTGACACTTTTTTTGGTGAATGAGTATTTCTTATTACAACCAAATTTCTAATATACCATTTTTTTATTTAAATCCCATCTTTCAATTTAAATCCACTACATACCTTTTAGGTACATCAAAACAAAGTATTAAGTGTCATTTACATGGCAAAAATTAGCAAGGTGCAGCAGATCCATCAGATTTATTCAGCTGGCTGTACAAAGCAATGACAGGCTGACAGCAGACGCAACCATCCACCGGTGTTCAGGTGTAATCACATGCGGAGTCACTACCTGTAGTCAGGCACAGATGACCGCTTCTGGATGCAAGTTGTTTCTGTCCAAGGGTGATCATCAGGGCTGTCTTTAAGGTAGGGCTCAAGAGGCAGCTTCCCTGGGCCCTGTCATTGTTGTGGGGCCCAAAGCAGCTGCCTCATACTTGCCGGCTAGCCCATTATAAATGTCCTCATTCTTTGAGGTTTTAGCCCCGTGCTGTGTCCTGATATCTCAGTTTGAAGTTCTGTTACTAATGCTGCCCAGCTCTACCCTATTGTTGTGTACAGATGACTCACCTGTAGACCCTGTGTTTACATGTAAATACCAGCATTGATATGTAAATAGCAGCATGCATATGTAAATAAGGGCAGACCAGCAGCATTCATATGTAAATAGAGGTGGTATTCATATGTATATCATGCCTCCCTAAGGTCATATGCACCATCACTTGTTCTAAATGCTGCCCACTGGGGAGATAAAGGGGCATGCTTGAATCAGTCCTACCTACAACTGTGGTTATTAAGACCTACCATCAGCATGTTCTGCAAAGGTAAGCAAATTGGTGGTGGGGGAGGGGGGTAGTGTGGGGTGTGCAGAGGTAAGCAGAGAAGGAATTACAGTTTGGGATGCAGAGGTGAGCAAGGAGTAGATGTATGTAGGTAAGGAAGGTGGATGCAAAGATGAGCAGAGGAGGCAGGTAGAGTTAAAGGGGAGGGGGATTGGAGTGGAGAGGATGTTGGAGATCTGGGGTGCAGAGGTTAGCATGGGTTTTAGGATTGCAAAGGTATTCTTACAGGGTGGATAAAGATGCAGGTCATGTGTAGGGCAGCCCATTCATTTCAATGGGCTGCTCTATGCGCTACACATGCGTGAAGAAAGTCCCAAACCCTTTTTGAAAATCACACGGTGCCAAGGCACATGTCAGCAGATGCAGGAGGGTATCATTAACAATTAATGGCACTGCTGTGTATCTGCTAAAGGGCAGCACACTTCTGTGGCGTCAGGAAAGCGATTTTTCATGCGTTCCCGACACACACAAATGTGAACGCAGGCTAAATGTGCCGATTACTTTCGTGGTCAGTGTAAATCTTCTCATTACATCGGTGCTTGGTGTAGAATCCTTTAATTCACGCTAGTGGCCAGTGTGAATGTTCCCCTTACATTGGTGGTCAGTGCAAATCCCTCCTTACATTGGTGGTTACTGTGAATGCTTATTTTACATTAGTAGTCAGTATAAACCCCTATTACATTGGTGGCCAATGTTGAAATTCCTCTTTATATTGGTAGTCGGCAAAAAAAAATAAAAAAATCAGCATTACCATTGATCGAAACAAGAGCGAAACTGCATGGAGGGGGCGGGCCCCAATAATTTTTTTGCCCAGGGTCCAATCAATATTAAAGACGGCCCTGGCGATCATCTGTTCCTAACCGCAGGTATGATTACTTCTTCTGAACACCAACAGACAACTGCAGCCACTTCCAGCTTGTCATAGCTTTGCACATCTGGAACATTTGCAACATTCCTGATCCACCTGTACATCCAGCCACAGGAATTCACTAGATTCTTGCCATACTCACACATTTTGCCATGTGAATGAAACCTTAACAGTTGCTTTTAGAAAGCAGTGACAGTCTTAAGCCCCTTTCACACTGCAGCGTCAAACCAGACCTCAAGCATCAAAGTCGGACCAAAGTAGTACAGGGACTACTTTGAAGTCAGTGCGACTTTAAGCGCAGGACAAGTCACTCAAGTGTGAAAGGGGCCTTAGTAGAAAAGCCCTTCCAAGCAGAGCACAAGTATACTTCTCGGCAGCATGCTGGCAGGGGGAAGACTTTTCTACTCAGGCTGAGGCTGCTTTTTACAGAAAATTAATTTAGCACCCTCTACCTAAAGGTAGGTGCTAGAATACGATTTTTCCCAGGTCAGGATATGAGTAGGTAAATTTAGGCATGCTTATGCCTGTTTGTTTTGATTCTGGGACTGGGAGTGTTCAGTGTAGTGGTGGCTGTGGTTACCTGTGCTCTGATTCAAAGATGCCTCCCCTGCTTTCAGAAAGATGGTTCTGGAATAGGGGTTGGACCTGAAGTCTGAGTGGCAGGCAGTTCATGTGAGGAGCCCTGACCAATTATCTTTTGGTATTGGCAGGGGGCAGGCCTCCTATATAAGCTGGGGTCCGTGTGAACAGAACAAGAGAAGCTATTAAGAATAGTGTAGAATGCTGTGGCTGTGGAATGCAGCATTGATAGCAAAGGACTGGCTGGGAGCAGTAGTCCATCTACTGCCATGTGTCAGGCCATCGGGCGGAGATACCATGCTATCTCTGGTCTGGTTAACACATTGGTAATATCTTCCAAAGACTGTGGTCTAACTCTTTGATCCATCGGAGAGAGGATGTGTTAGCCTTTGTACACACGGTTGGAGATTCCGACAACCAAATCCATCTGATTTTGTCCGACGGATCTTGTCCGAAACTGTTGCATACACACGGTCGGACAAAGTTGTCGGAAAATCTGATCTTTCAAAACGTGATGACGTAATTTCGTTACGACGGGACTACGTTCAGGCTAGTAGCCAATAGCTTTGATGTAGGAATTTGATCTGAGCATGCGTGGCACTTTGTCTGATCAGAATTCTCTACACATGATCGGAGTATGTCCGATCGGAGCAGTTTGTCGGAAAATATTTCCAGCAAGTTGGAAAATTTGGTCCGACGGATATTCCGACGGAAACAGTCCGATGCATACCACACACAGTCGGAATATCCGACAAAACGGTCCGATAGGACACATTCCGACGTATTCTCCGACCATGTGTACAAGGGCTTAGGCCTCTGGATCTTTGACTCTCAGAAACCATCATAATCTGCAAGGTGGAATTATTCTTCTTTGTCAAAATTGGAAGTAAAGAAGTAGTGTTTCAATAATTTGCTGAGAATACTAGATGTACAACAAGTTTCAAGCTAAGGCTATTCATGACCCATGCATCCGGGATGTCACCCCTTCTCTGTAAACCTCTTTTACCCCCCTTAACCCCCCTTTTACCTATTCCTTCCCCCCTTTTGACCTTTAACCTTTTTCCACTCAACCCTCCCCCAAATAAATAGACCACATCAGAGTTTGGAGTGTAAATGGCCATAATAACTTTATTACTATATATAAAACACTATTTTGCAATGGCAATTTAAAACTCCCAGTCAGTTGGTCTTTGACGATACCTTGGTTTCATCTTTTAACTTTACACTTTCCACCAGTACGGCCGTTTATCAGCCCGGAGACAACCCCCTTTCCTGCAGTGCCACCAATCCCGTATCCCAGCCTATCTTTCCGCTGGGATACACCAAAATGGGGGCACATACCACCTATGAGCCCCCCACACCTCCATCACATCAGTTTCTTTGCCCCATAAAAGACCAAAGACACAGCCGTTACAGCTGCTATGACGACCCGCATCACCGAACCCTGCCGTCATTGCCTTCTTTTCCGGCCTCCTTGTACTGTCAAACAATACATCAACTGCTATGGGCATCTCATATCACCCCTAGTTTCACCCAAGTTGTATCCTGCAATAAACCTAACAAAACCACGTAAATGACTGTTCCTTGTCTTGTGTGAATGTGGGGAGTCTGGCAACAGGGTAATTGGCGGATTGCTAAGTAACCAATTCAGCAGCCCTTGCAGGGGTAAACTATAAAACGTTTTGTTTTTGTTGGAAGGTATTTAACTGACTTAAACTGAACATTTAATTGGGCTTTAAAGAGGCCCTGTCACAACTGGAATTAAAATAAACAGCATGGGAAAGAAGGCTTTTTATTGATGTAGCAGCCTGATGTTTAGGCAGAGTTGCTTCTAAATTTACCTGCTTTGGCTAATTGTTGATCAATTGAGTTCACCCTAAGTCTGGAATTGCTGCACTTCTCTCTTTTGCCTCTGGGTGGCCGGGTACCTGGTGGCATTAGATAAGACAAGGGCAAAGCAAGGACATATTAGGAGTATATGGGATATCTCAGCCAATGGGCAGGGGTTTTCTTGAATCCCTTGGCCTGCTGGGAGAACCTATATATTTGGGTGGAGTCAGGTGACCGGGGTTCTGTGCAACCTGGACGGCTGTCTGGGTTAACGTGAGTTGTATTGCCCAGGCTGCTAGGCCGGAGTTTGGGTCTGTCCCGGGCACATCTGGCTGCTAGGCTTTCTGAGGGCCTATCCAGAAGCAAGAGAGCAGCTCAGGGTTGGGATTTTGGCTTGCAGTCCAACCAGAAGTAATGGTTCTGCCGGCTGGAGAACCTGACGTGGTCAGAGTTATAGGGGAGGCTGTCGGCACTAAGGGACCAACCACCTTATTACCAGGGACTAAAATGAATAGCTGAAGCAAGTACTCTCCGTATTCTCACCAACTGGGGACAGTGAAGAATCAGGAGACTTCAGCGGGTATCAAGCCAGGGACCCAGCCAGGGGAGACGACACCTGCAGAGCAGCCTTGTGTGTCAAACCAGGGACCAAGCAGGCCAGTGGGGTGAAGCTTGAGAAGTATCTTGAGTGCCAAGCTAGGGACCAAGCAGAGAAGCGGGGGTGATGCTCAAGGAAGATACTACAATGAAGATTGGAGGAGCTCAAGGGGTTCAGTGGCAGTGAATCATTTAGTTTAGTGTGAGAGAGACTGGGAGCTCAGTGGGCTGAAGAACTGCAAGAAGTGATTGTAGTGGAAGTAAAGGAACTGTTACTTTGTGTTGGGAACTGTTCAAGACTGTTGCCACAGGAGACACCATTCCTACACATGCAGATGGGGCATCTTTCTGGATGCCTTTCCCTACATGGCTGTCTACCTGTAGAGTCTCGGAGTCTGCCAATTAACATTGCAACTACTTAAGGGTGTCCTGGCCCTAACCCTCTCTTCCAAAGTTCTGTTTAAGAGACAATAAAATCTCTTTGCATTAAAGAAGTATCTGGCACCCAATTAATATCCCTTATACTACACTCACTATGCCTTGCAACCCACCGTATACAGAAGGATGTCAGCGGTTCTTGACTCTGAAGGTTCTCATTAGACTGGAGGAGGCCTGGGACCTTGGTACATTACACACCTGTCTTTTTGCCTCTATTGCAGATGTCCAAACCTGCGTCTTAACTGCCACGCTTCTTGAAAGCAATCCATGCTTGGATCACTTTACAGTGGCATTTGACAGGTGGTGAGGTGCAGTATCATGCCACCTCACTGCCTGTTTTAACTCTGTAAATGCCTCACTAATTCACTGCAGCTGAGTGTATTACACGCAGTTACGGTGTGTCACCATTCGCTTGAATGGGTCACGTTCAGTTGTAGTACTGCCAGACAAATGCAACAGGAAATGATTTTTTATTGTTAACACTAAGTAAAGCATCGTAACCATGGCCTGTGAACACTGCCTTTGCAGCTTAAGGGAGGATTATGGGGTGCTGAAAATGTAACTCAAATACATGTTTTTACTGCCCCCAACTGTGAGTCTAAACAAGTGTGGGGATGCATGTGATGCTTTCAGATGCCATTGTGCTTTTGCTGGTCATCCAATGTGTCCCTGCACCTTTAGGGAGTGGGCCTCTTCCAGGCAAACCTGCTCTTAAAGTGGTTCTAAAGGCAGAAGTTTTTTTTATCTTAATGCATTCTAAACAGCCCCCCTAATACTTACCTGAGCCCCATTTCAATCCAGCGATGTTGCACGAGAGCATCGACTGTATCCCTCCTCATTGGCTAAGACAGCAGGGGGCGCCATGGCCCCCACTCCTGTTAATCAAAGTCAGTAAGCCAATGGGGAGTAAGAGGAGGTGGGGCCAAGCTGTGGCTCCATGTCTAAAATGGTCACTCAAAGAAGCGGCTCGGCTCAGGTGCCCCAATTGCAAGCTGCTTGCCTTGGGGGCACTCGGCAGGAGGGAGGTGCCAGCGAGGGACCTGAGAAGAGGAAGATCGGGGCTGCTCTTTGCAAAACCACTGCACAGGGCAGGTAAGTATAACATGTTTTTTTTTTTAACAAAAATAAAACAAGACTTTAAAATGTAATTAAACCCCCCTATTGTTTTCAGCCAAGGAAGCTGCCACCTCTCCCTATGTTTAATCTACAACTGCCATGATGCTGCACATGTGATTAGTTATGACACCAACCATTGGATGGTTTGACAGTTTAAAATGTTTTATGGATGGGCTTACTTCCCCTTTAATATCCTTTTTTTTTTCTGCATGCTAGTCTCAGATCGAAAATGAAGAGTTTAATAAAGTGACGAAAATTCTCGTACGACAGAATAAAAGTTCAGAAGTGGTGGAATGTGTTATAGTGTATTTGTATTGTATTTTAGAACGACAACTGTACTGATTAAATGAAAATCGTATCATCTGGTATCATACTAGGAAAATTTTCGTGTTTGTCCCATCGTATAATATCGGATTACTGTCGTGATTGGCTCTCAAAAGCTGTGTACCAATGATCAGATTATCATACGATCGATTCAAAAGTGGTATTTTTCTACGATTTTTTGACCGTGTGTATGGGCCATAGGACCACAGTATGCAGAGAAGCCTTGACAAGGCATCGTGGATTTCACATATATTTGCAAATGTGTGCAACTAAACCTTATGTCTTTGATATACACTCAGTGGCGGCCTTTCCATATGGGGAGCAGGGGCGCTGCCCCCCTAATCCATACGCCTGCCCCCTAATCTACATTTGGGTTGCCAGACGCATAGATTCCAATTGTTTTTTTTTTCTTCTTAAAAGTACATGATTAAAGCCTGAGCTTCTAATTGACTTAAAAAAGGGTGGGCTGAGCCCACCCAGTTGTGTGACAATAGCGAATTAATAGTCACTATTATCTTCCAGATTCATCTCCTGGCCAATCAGTAAGCGGGAAACCCATCGCCCGATTGGCAGAGAGAAGAGTGATCCTATTGACCACCGAGGAGGAGGAGGGAGGAGACGCAGGGGTACCTGCCGTGAAGCCCAGGATGAGGAGACGCAGGGCGAAGCCACTGCTCGGAGGAAGCGCTGCCCGCTACCTAGATGGGGACTAGGTGTGGGCCTGGTGACCAACACACCGGGGGGGGGGGGGGGGTGGTGCCTGTGAACCAACCAACCGGGGGAGGTGGTGTGGGTTGTTCGCTGCCCCCCCAAAAAAATATACCACCAGCCGCCACTGCATACACTGTTAAATTTCTTTCTTTTTTTTTGCAGGCTAGCTGGTAAGTGTGCTGGGAATTTTTTTGCTGTTTGTAAAGTCTAAACGAGCCCCTATGTCAGAATCTGTTACATCCAACGCTTTATTCATGGTCATTGATTTTCATTGTTGTTCCAGTGCAGGCAGCAGAAAAAGCTTTTTCATTTGAATTTTAATTTAGGCAATAATTGCACAATAATCAGGCCATAATCATCAAACCAGCAGATAAAGGGAGAGTCAGAGACAGCTGGCAAATACTACTTACTACAAAAAACTGGATTATGATCCGACCCAGGATTTTACTAAGCTATTAAAAGGTCTCATTGCGACAATACCAAGCCACCTACATTCAGAACTCAATGTGATTCCGGATAATCCAGAAATTGGAGATTTCTACATGCTGCCCAAGATTCACAAGCCAGGAAATCCAGGCAGACCCATTATAACAGGTATGAATACACTTACCGAACATCTAAGGTCTTGTAGAAAACATGTTAAAACCTTTAGTCATGAACACTGCGAGTTTCCTACAAGACACCACTGATTTTCTGAACAAGCTTAACAATATACAACAATTACCACCAAATACACTTCTAGTAACCATGGATGTAGAATCTCTGTACAGTAACATCCCTCACAAGGATGGGTTGGCGGCATGTCACAGATTCTTATCATCCTCACCAAACCACAAATACACTGCTGAGGATGTGACACAGCTCATCAAATTCATTCTTACACACAACTACTTCACTTTCAATAATGACATCTATCTCCAGTGTATGGGTACTGCTATGGGAAGCAAAATTGCACCCCAATATGCAAACCTACTTATGGCTGACCTGGAGGACAAATTCCTGAACAGCATACAATAAAAGCCATACAGATATTATCGCTATATTGATGATATCTTCATGATATGGACTGAAGGTGAAGAAAATCTAAGCCAATTCTTCTCATTGATCAACACTTTTCACCCATCTATCAAACCAAAAATGGATTATTCAAACACACATGTCAACTTCCTAGACACTACAGTATACATCAGGGATCACAAGCTTCACTCGTCGATATACAGAAAACCGACTGACCGATGCAGCTATCTTCACAGCCAGGCCATCAGATACCACCGAATTTGTTCAGACCCAGAAGACAGAGATAAATATCTCAGAACGCTGGCAGACTCCTTCCATTAGAAAGGTTACAAAGACAAAACCATCAACAACAGCATAAACACAGTCTTGAAAACCTGAAGAGAAAATCTCCTCCAATACACAGAGAAAAAAACAAATAACCGAGTACCTCTAGTCACTACATACAACCCAGCACTAGAAGGGATCAAAAAGATAATCAAAGAGATAAATAACAGAGGATGAAACTCTGAAAGGAATAGTCCAACAACCCCCATTATTGGCTTTCAGACAACCACCCAACCTCAGACACAAACTAATCAGCAGGAAACTTCACTCTGATTATGAAGCCACAAATAATGGAAGCAAATAAAAAACGCTGCAAACTATGCAATCAGATCAATCTATCCAAAAGTGTCAAAAACACAAATGGGATCTTCAATATGGTATCTTACAACTGTACCTCCAGTAATGCTGTGTACCTCATCCAATGCAAAAGGTGCAGCAAAAGATCTTACGTTGGTAAAACAGGACAGAAGTTGCTAGCGAGCATGAATTTACACAGAAGACAGTTTATGCACACCTGTGGGACATCACTTCTCACAACCAGACCACACTATAGAAGACCTCAATGTTTTAGTTCTTAAAGGGAATTTCAGAACTATCCAGGAAAGGAAAACCTTTGAACTAAGAATGATAATTCTTTTTGACACAAAAAATAATGGCCTGAATTTAGATATAGGTTTCCTTACCCATTATACTAAAGTTTTAGACCCTCTCTGTGACTAGCAACCCCCCCCCCCCCCTCCATTCCATAGCTCTCCCTCTGACTTATCTCACTAACTCTGCTGTTATCTTTATTGCCATTGATTTGTATGTGTTTTTTTTCTCCTTTCCCTGGTTTCCATTACATCAGAGGGGGGCGGGGTCACCCACGCGTCATTGGGGAAGCCAGGCTTTCACCCCTGCATCAGAGGGGGGCTGGGACAGGTGAAGGGTGGCCTCGCCCTCCTTATTTAAGAAATGTCAGGCTACCGGGATCCCCGCAGTGTCTCCGCCAGTGGAGACAGAGGATGGATGGACTGCGCTGCGCTGGACTGGAGGGAGAGATCACCCGTCGCTGGATCAGATCAGCCGTCCTGGACCCAGGAGAGATGAACATCCGTCGCTGGATAGCAAGAGTGGATTACCACCGCTGGAATATTTTTTTAATTTTTAATAAAGGACTTTTTAAAAAGTGTGTTTGTCTTTTTTAACATTCTTTTACAGTTTCTTTGTGAAATGGTAGGTTACCATTTCAAACAGGGGGGGCCGGGATCTGGGGGTCCCCTTGTTAAAGGGGGCTTCCAGATTCTGATAAGCCCCCCGCCCGCAGACCCCCACAACCACTGGCCAGGGTTGTGGGGATGAGGCCCTTGTCCTCATCAACATGGGGACATGGTGCTTTGAGGGGTCACAGACCCCCAAAGCATCCTCCCAACGTTGAGGACATGTGGCCTGGTACGGTTCAGGAGGGGGGGTGCTCTCTTGTCCCCCCTTTTTTCCTGCGGCCTACCAGGTTGCGTGCTCGGATAAAGGGTCTGGTATGGATTTTTAGGGGGAACTCCATGCCATTTTTTTTTTTAATTTGGCGTGGAATTCCCCTTAAAATCCATACCAGACCTGAAGGGTCTGGTATGGATATTTAGGGGGACCCCCACGTCATTTTTTTTTAAATTTGACACGGGGTTCCCCTTAATATCCATACCAGACCTGAAGGACCTGGTTATTGAATTTGGGGGAACCCCACACTTTTTTTTTTATCAATGACTTCAATGACTGTTCTTTGTATTACAGAGAGCTGACAATTCATTATAGCCGCGAGTGATTTTAAATGACTTTTTTTCCTCAGAAATGACAGTTTGTTCAGGGACAGTTCTAAGCATGGAAAACATGTGCCCCTTTACAGGCATACTATAGACACCCCCAGGTACAAAATTTAAAGGAATATTACACTTTTATTGTGTCACTTTAAGCATTATTAAAATCACTGCTCCCGAAAAAACGTCAGTTTTTAAAACTTTTTTTTGCATTGATACATGTCCCCTGGGGCAGGACTCAGGTCCCCAAACACTTTTTAGGACAGTAACTTGCATATTAGCCTTTAAAATTAGCACTTTAGATTTCTCCCATAGACTTGTACAGAGTGTTGCACGGCTTTTCGAATTTGCCGCGAACACCCCAAATTGTTCACTGTTCGCCAAACAGGTGAACAGGCAATGATCGAGTCGAACATGAGTTCGACTCGAACTCGAAGCTCATCCCTAACCAGGAGGACTTTGCTGGCTGCACATTTGTATTTGGCCATTGAATAATAAAGCCAGAGACAGCCAGGCAACCAGCATTTTCAGAAGCAGCCTACAAATGACAACTCTGTTTTTTTGTTTTTTTTCAGAAGAGGTTTTCTTTAAGAATATGTAGCTCTATACGAAGCCATTATGTAATGCTGTCTGAAATAGCTGTGCTCATGGGTGTCTTTGGGTTACATATACAATTTTGTCATTAGAGGCAGGAAAAAGGGTAAGAGGTTGTGGGAGCTATGAAGAACATAAAATGAAATTATAACATGTTTCCAAGAAATAATTATATAGAAATTGACATTTATATCCGTAGCGGAATTTTAAAAAAAGTCATTGTTAGGAATAGTTTCTTGTCAGCAATGCCTGGAATAGCAAAAAAGGCTGCTCTGTGCTGTAAAAGGTTACATTACAGTGATACCATTTGACATCCTGATACATGGGAATGCTAACTTTCTAACATTCCTGAGAAAATTTTGATTTCATCTCTCATTTGCAGTAATCATGGTCCAATCTCGAGCGACACACCCATAATTGTACAGATGCAAAGCTCATATAAGAAAACTGTACTGCATCTTCCAGCCAACTGTGCTAAATTGCCTCACACCACATCCAATTTATCAGACAATGTGAGACATTTCTTGTACCATTTCTACTGGGCCTTTGCTACAATACGAGATTCAATGTGAAGAAATCCATTTAAATGGTAAGTCCGCCAAAATTCATATATTATAATTAGTAGCTGCAGGAGAATGATTGAAATCCACCAGACAGTTTTTTTTATATCTCTTGACACTCAACTGGTGAGATCTCTGCACTGGTTTCCGCTATGTATCAGCCTCTGCACACCCCCAATCCCGCATTTTGACAGTGGGTAGGGATCTTCTCCCACCGCTCGCTGTCACAATCTAAAAAACTGGTGGCTCTTGTCATTTATTCACAGTATTCTGAGAATGTGAAAACTACAAGTACAGACAGTCTTTGTCGGCTTGTAGCTTCCAATGAGCAACTACCAGGGTACTGTTGAGCACGCTAGTAGTTCATTGAGTCTTCCTGTCAGAGTGTAACTACCTGCCTGTATCGGAGGTACAAGCAGACAGCATTACACCCACGATCTGCTGATGGCTGGTGCAATGCTTTAAAGCCGGTTCACACAGGGCGCCTCGTCAGGCGACTTAGCCGCCTGACAAGTCGCGTCCCGTTCTATGTAATGGAACCGTTCTAAAAGGAGTGACTCAAGTCGCTCCGACTTAGAAAAAGGTTCCTGTACTACTTTTGGGGCGACTTGCATTGACTTCTATACAGAAGTCATTTTGCAAGCCGCCGCTAAAGTTGGATCCCGGTCACCTGAGGCAGTTGCGCTGAAAGTCGTGCTGCCTCAGTGTGAACCGGGTCTTACAGGCTCCTAACAAAAAATTAAAATAAATGCATTTTTTTACCTCCACCTTTACCTTTTTTGGAAAAGGTGAACTTTTCCTTTAAATTCTCTGTAATAAGCCTTAGGACCATGATGCAACATATCAAGACAATGATTGTGTATTTTTTGTAAATTTATTTTCTCTCTATTGCTTATTTGCAAAGGTTTATAAATTACATGACCAGACTGTGACATGTGGTGGACCAGTCTTGATATTTCCTGAAACACTTTCCAGCCAAAGATTGTGAAAAAGATTCTTCTATGCCATTTTCATCACACTTCAAGTTCTGTCTGTTAAGATTCATTTTATGAACAAAACTGAACTTCATGAAGATGGACAGACCATCACAGAAAAATGGAAAGTGAAGCACAGTCAAACAAAGACTGACATAGACCAAATAGACAAGACTGACATCACCATACAAGGCCTGAGAGAAATTGTCAGCTTTACAGACTGACATAAAAAGTATCATGATACATAGATCTATAAAGGAAGATGGACGAGATAGTGAGAGATCTTCAGGAGAGTCAATTAAGTAAATACCATTAATAGAACCGGAGACACATTCCTTTCAACATGGTAGTGTCCTAGCATGTACCAGTTAAAAGAAAACATATTTCATGTCATGTTACATTGCTGTCAGCTATACACATCCAACCCAACAGAGGGAACAGGACAAACTTTGATTACCAAGTTGGCCATACAAGAGATCTTCAAATGATCTCAGTGAAAGGTCAGACATGTGTCCTTTTTTATTACAGCTGTTGCACCTACTAACTTTATGTACCTTACACAAGTTATTTTTCATAGACTCACTGGGTAAGGACAATGACCTGTTCTGTGGACAAAGGGGAATAATACATATAACTTTAAACTATTTTGGAAACTCTGATGGCATATCAGTAAAATTAGAAAAAAAAACGCATCACCTTTCACTTCTGTCAACCTCACTTTCACATTTCTCACTTTTATGCTGGGTTCACACCTATGCGAATTAGATGTGGAGAAACCGCATCCAATTCGCATAGCAGTAGAATGTGACTAGCTCCCTATGGAGCCAGTTCAGCTATCTCCGTTGTGGCTGCGGAGCGCACTGCACAGATATGTGCGTCTTTGGCTCAGTTTCAGAGCCGAATTCAGGCATAAAATCGGCCGTGATTCATCCCTGAAACGGGGAACAGGGACGCACAGTGCTCCTGTGAGATTCGCAGCAGGTTACAGTGTGAGCGGTCAGTGTGAGCACTCACCCCTGAAAGGACCTGGTGAATATCTCAATTTCTCCCGTGCCACAAGTCAACTCCTTATTGTCCACTCAGAAACATGCAAGCTACTGACATTCATCTTTACTTTAAAGCAGGCACGTTTACTGCAACAGCTGTCTGCAGGCACCCTCTTGTGCACAAATATGCACTGATCTGGCCACATAACACCAGCTCCAATTCTCCCTGACTGTCGCCAGTAGCAATGGCTGCATACACCTACAAGTAAATCCAGGACCGAGCCCCTACATGTAGCGCTCTCCCTTGAAAAGGCCTGCTGAGTTGCCCCAGGTTCCTTTTGTCAGTTTAGTGTGGCAGCAGCCAGGCACACAGCAACAGCCACTCTTCAGGCTAAAAAAAACAGCTAGAGGTTGCTTTTCTTTCAAATGTATTGCTAAATAACTGTGATAAGGTGTAGGGAGCTGTGGGATACTCCGGAACCCATGAGCAGGAACAAAGGGACACTCTTCACTCTGTATCTATTCTTAGGAACAGTCCCTTCAGAGTTAGCCAAAAAATTTACAGCACTGAGTCACCATGTGCAATGTCCCAGGCCAGGCAACCTCTAGCCCTAATGAACAAGGGGTTGCAGCAGCAGCAGTCATCAGAGCCCTGCACACAGGTCTGTACTTAACAGTGTCCATTGATACTTGGGTTTCACCTTCCAATATCCGACAGACTTTCCTTAGTGAAGTTTCCAGACCAGATCCCTGGCAAGATCCCTTGTATAGCTGCAGCAAATCTCAGCAAGTAGGCCCCCCAGTGCAGTTAAATCTTGGACCTCAGTGAACACCTTCAGGCTGGGAACTTTTCCTAGACAAGAACAGGGCTGGCTCAGGCCCCAGACTACATTTGCACTCCTACTGCGCACCCTCCACAAGGGTTTGGGTGAGACAACATAAATATTCAGATTGCTGATTTGCCTCCTTCCAATTCACTATATTCTAGAATACTCCAGAAGACAGGGGGAAGCATTTAAATCAGCAGCCTGAAAAGCCCAGGACAGCCCAAAGCAATCACAATCTGCTTCACTGATTACAGTGGAGCCAAACAGAACTGTAACACAGAGCAATGGAAGAAGGTGGTCTGGCCTGGTGAGCCATGTTTTTTCTTTTTTAGATCATGCGATTGGTCGGGGGCATGTGTGTCGCTTACCTGGGGAAGGGATGGCATCAGGATGCAGTATGGGAAGAAGGCAGTGTGATGCTTTGGTCAATGTTCTGATGGGAAACCTTGGATCCTGCCAATTATGAGGCTGTTAGTGGACATGTACCAACCACCTAAACATTGTTGCTGACCAAGTACACCCCTTCATGGAAAAGGTATTCCCTGATAGAAGTGGCAGGATAATGCACCCAGCCACACTGCAAAAATGGTTTAAGAATGGTTAGAGCAACACAACAATGAGTTTGAGGTGTTGACTTGGCCTCCAAAATCTCCAGATCTCAACCCAGTTGAGCATCTGAAAGATGTGCTGGAAAAACAAGTCAGATCCATGGAGATACCATCTTGCAACTTACAGGATTTAAAAGATCTGCTGCTAATGGCTTGGTGCCAGATACCACAGCATACATTCAGAGGCCTAGTGGAGTCCGTTCCTGTCCTGTGGATACAGCTGGAAGTTAGGGGAAATCTTTTCAAAGTAAGGTGAGTTCAGTCTTATCTATTACTAGAAAAAGCGTCCCTATTGGGTGATTCTCCCTTACCTCCTCTTTTGGTGACACCTCAAAATTTTGGATACCCCCCTCAATTTCATTACCAATGACAGTCACCAGGACAAACAGAGAGAGAAAAAGAGAATCTCCCCAGCATAACACAGATGGCAATAAAAACTCGAGGGAATTCTGACCCCTTACTATTTAATCCTAAATTCAAAAAATTGGTATTAGATACAATTTAAAGCCTAAGTTTAAGTAAAATGTTTTTTTTTTTAATTTCATTTTTCAATTAGCACAAGGGACAGTGCTTACATTTAATATAAAGTGTTCTCTTTTCTGCTGCTAGCTGTCATAAATTAAATCCACTGTCCTCTGCCCTCTTTCCATACCCCACAGCAGTAATCTTCTGAAGCTCCACAGGTTTATAGTCTGTGCCAAGAGACCTGTCCCCCATTAAGAGTGTGGACTATGTCAACCATTTCCGGCCCCTCCTCCATTCATAGAAGCTATGCTATAGCTTCCATGAATTAAAATTGCTCTATGAATGGAAGAGGAGGACCTTTCATCAATCTGTGCAATCTCTGTGGGCATGGTCAGCACCCTTGATAAGCAGAGTATTTGAACTTTGACAGATTATAGAAGCACAAGTTACAATTTAGATGAAATGTAAAATGTAGATTAAATGTAAGTATTGTCCCTTGTGCTGATTTTCATAAAAATAAAGTTTCACCTAACCTTAGGCTTATACCTGCTGTTGCCCGCAGCAGCAAAATGTGGGATTTAATGCGGCTGAATGTTTCTGTGCTGAGAGTGCACTCAAAGATGGTTTTTGATCTGCACTAACAATCAGTAGCTGGCTGTACCGGCTCCTGATCATGTAATCAGGATTGAGGACATAGATTTATCAGTCCCTTTCTCTGCAGCCTTTGCTGCACAGATGAATGAATATGAAATGCTCTGAAACTTCCTGCTCATTCACAAACTGAAGCATTGTAAACACAGTTTACTATGCTTTGGTTATGAATAGACACAGGAGTGATTGGTAACTCTTAACCCACTGTGTTCATTCAGGAAAGGAAGGGGACAGTAAATTACATCTCCTGTGTGCCTGCAGCAGCTGCCAGTGGGAGAGGAGGGGAGCCAGCAGCACTGCGGGGGAAAGGGGCACACAGGGGGGCTAGAACCAATCCCCCTGCAGTGCAGCCAGAAGAAGGGAGAGAATCTGGCAGCGCTGCAGTAAGACAATACAGCCTGCCCTCTTGCTCAGCAGGTGTCTGGGCGCCCCTTTTGAACAGATGGAGCCCGGACACAGTGCAGGAGGGCTGGCTGTACTGCCTTATCAGCGGCCCTTCTTGTAATCACTGTAATAGCCAATCACATTAGCCGTATGATTGCCAAACCTTTTCGAGCCTCCTGGGCATTCAGAACATTTTAAACGGACATTTGTAAGGGGTTAAAAGATCCATGTTCCCTTAAGCTGTAACTGCTGGTTGCCTTTTACTTGGCCATCAACACCATAGCTATTATAGATCTTCCAAAAGAGTCTACTGTAGACCTGCCACCTCAAAATTATGAATTAGACATTGCAATAATGTGGTGCTAAGAGCTAGCTGAACAAATAGATGTACACGGTAGGTTATAGGTATCCAGGGCCATCTTTAATATTGATTGGACCCCCCCATGCAATTTCACTCTCCACCTGCTCTGAGACATACAATAATTAGGAGCTAGACTTAAAATCAGTTTACTGTATCAGATCAGGCAGCAATTTCAATTGGTTGCCAGTGGTTACAGCATATAATTACTGCTTACTGACTGGTTGCTAGAAGTTACAGCACACATTACGGCTCACTGATTAGTTGCTAGAGGTTACAGCAAATGATTTCTGCTTGGTAATTAGTTGCTAGAGATTACTGTACTGTAATATTGCTCACTGATTGCTAGAGGTTACAGCACATCATCTTCTCACTGCAGGGAAGCATGATATACATACGAATGCCGCCTTTATTTACATATCAATGCCGCTGGCCACAGCTATTTGCTTAGTAATGCCGCCGCTATTTTCATATGAATGCTGGTTATTTACATGTAAACACAGGGTCGGCAGGTGAGTCGAGTCATCTTTACACAACAATAGGGCAGAACAGGGCAGCGTTAGTACCAGCACTTCACACTGAGATATTGGGACACAGCACAGGACTAAAACTTCAAGGGACAAGGACATTTAAACTGGGAAAGTTGGCAAGTATGAGGAAGCTGCTTTGGGCCCCACAACAATGACAGGGCCCAGGGCAGCTGCCCCTTTTGCCCTGCCTTAAAGACGGCCCTGTAGGTATCTATAAGCATGAAAGTCCTGGATGCAAATCTAGCATAATACAATAAGCTTCATATCCCGGCCAATCCAGTTAAGTCAGGATATACCATTTTATCCAATGGAAGTGACAATAATGAAATACATTTTGTTTTAAGAAAGCAATCCTGTGACCTGCACTATACAGTTCTTCCTCTTGAAGAGTAACTAGGGGGCGCTAAATCCACAGTCCTCCCATATCTGTAGCTGCTGCAATTCACAGGTGCGAATTCAGCTATAACATGTTAGTTCTTACCAGTAAAATTATTAATGCTGACAGGAACTTGAACTGTTCCGCTCACCTCCACCTCCCTCACTGCATTCCAGGAATGCCATATGGCTGGAGGACAGAACCCTAATCACCCGGCCAAACCATGTATGAGCAGGAGCAAAACCAAAGCCATTATCTAGACCACTCACCTGTCAATCAGATCACAGAAGAATGCAAAGCATTAGAATTAGTGTTATTATTATTATTAGAGATTACAAATATTTAAAATAAATCTACTTTTCCTTTACTCTTTGATCAATAAGTTGAGTCACATCAAATAGTTTTTTCCTCACGTATATCCTCGCACCATCACAGGTAAAATAATTTATATGCAACATTAGGGAATATATATGCTGTGATTTTTTTTAAACATATGGGGGGGATCAGGCTTCAAGAGATTCTGGAGTTGGACTTTAAGTAGTAGTATAAGACCCTTTTCATAGATTAATCTAATACAAAAAAAAAATCCCCCAAAAAGTCCCAAGTTTTAAATCCATCATCAATCACTATGCCCGCTGCCCACCAACTCACGGAAAAAAAAAAACACAACCCTATGCACACAAACAATCCTGAGCACGACACATAGTTGAATGGCAGCTCCTTGAGCTATCATCAGCTATATAAGGTGGAGATAGTAGTGTAGATAGTGGTGACCTCATTGTCCAAATGTGGCCATACATACTATAGCAGTGTCATTGCCAAAATATGGGCACGTGGCCATACTTTATGCGATTATGTAACCCCCTCAAATCCTCGCCCATTTGCTTATGTTGCTGGGGATTCCTGGCCATGTAAGTGAATAGGTGGGGGAATGCCCATGGCTGGTAAGGACGTGGCATGTGCAAGCAACCAATGCTTCCATTGAAAGGCAGAGGCTGCCACATTCATCCACTATGAACACACTAAATGAACATAAATGAACACTAAGCTTATCCCTACACACAACTGAGTGGATCAAAGACAGAAGACCAAAGTCCATAGGAACCAAGGGTGAGTCAGTTTTCCTTCCATTAGAGCATCACAAATAATAAAAAAAAAAAAATCATATTTTGGGAAAAAAATATTTGACCTAAGGGTAGATCTTTTATTCTTGACCCTGCACCTTCTTGGGTAGAGTTACATGTGAAAGTAAGGGCAGCTATGGTATTTTCTGTTTGTTTTCTGAACTATGCATTGAAATAACTGTACAAACAAATATCTATGAACAGTCATGTTAAGAGGTAGACTAGCTAATTACATAAGTATAGGTAGATGTCTGCAGAAGTAGATACTTGCTATGTGGAACTAAGACCAAGTCTCGGCATGTCTGGATAGAGAGGACTTCATTGTCAGCCTTGCCATGTAGAGTTTCTTATGCCTATTAAAATGTTTATGACTCCAGCATATATTTCCCACATGCAGTCCAGGCATTCTCTATCTCGGCAGTAAATCAGCCATTTATTATATGTCCCCGAGTGCACATTTTTACAATAACTTTATATGAAAGCATGATGGGAGTCAAAGACACACACACACATATATATATATATATATATATATATATATATATATATATATATATATATATATATATGAGTGGAAAATGACAGAGGGGGGAGAGAGATGGACAGAAAAAAAGGAGAGAGGGCTGAAAAAATGAAGACAAAGATAGAGATATTGTAGTGCAGATGAAGATTAAATAGAAACAAACATAAGATCTACAGAGATTAGAGAGGAATAGTTTTAAAAACATTTTAAAGAACACAGGAACCAGGTTCTGCTGGCAGTGCCTAGGCATTGGTGTTGCCATGGTCCTTACAACGTGTTTTGCCAGCTTTGGGAAGGTACACATACAGTATGTATTGACTGTTCCCTACAGTTTTTTTTTTTATTTTAAGCTGCTACTTGTTATGAAGGAAGGGGACCTGATATATTAGGCGTACCTTGCTTTTTTTTTAGTAATACTGTCTCAAACATTTCAGGGTTTATTTCTGAAAAAAATCAGTTTTTTTTTTTTTTTTATTAAATATTTTTTATTATTTTCTTAATTACACAGCATTTCAAATTTTAACACCGACATATTAATACATACACTATATCAACTGTCTTAACTTATAAACCACCTCCCTTTTTTTACTCACATCCAATACCTCCCTCCCCCCCCCCAAGACCACTATAAGGGTATATTACCAGATTTTTTTTAATTTCTCCTTTCCCTGCCTCATAGAGCCCACCTCCTTTCTGCTCTTTTTTGTAACAGAACATCTGCTTTTGTTTGCCTGTCATCCACACCTTGCCTGCAGCACTGCACACTGAGATTTGTATGTTAAGCCATTGCCCAGTCTATCAATTTGCTAGTGACATCACTCGGTCCGGAGGGGTCCTGAGCAAGACTGCAGGCTCAGATGTGATGCAGGCACATGTTAAAAATTCCATTCTAGAATTTCCACTTATTTTCCACTTTCAGAAAAAAAAATTGTAAGGAGTCTATCTTTAATTTTAAAAAGTGGCAGTTATAGCAAAGACACAACCAACATCCAAAAAACAAAAAAAAAAACAGTATGTAAGAAAATTGACACCATGCTAATAGAAATATTTTAAGAATATCTTCAGGCTGTATGAAAAAAAATTAAAAGCCAGCAGCTACAAATACTATAAATGCTGACTTTTGACAAAAGGATACTTAACTGTCCAAAGATCCAGCACCGTCCTCACCCGGGTTGGTTCTTCGTTGGTCTATGGGTCCCCAGGGCATGCATGTTGACTCAGGGAAGGTGGCTGCCACTCTTTGTGGCTTCTCGTTGCTCATGCGCAAGCCACGCTGTGCTTTTTGAATGGTCCCACAGCCTTCTGGGACCTGTGATGTGTCCCAGAAGGCTGTGGGCAAAAAGGGTGAAGAGGCCGAACTTCCATTCAGATCGCCCAGGTGATCCAAGCAGAAGTGGGAGGGGGTACCTGTCAGGTACCTACCCCCCCCCCCTCAAAAAAAATGTATCTAAAAGTGCTAGAGAAGGGGGGAGGAGTCAGAAAATTGGAACATCCGCTTTTGGTCTGCCCCGAATGCATAAAGCAGAATTCCATTTTTCCATTTTTAAAGCTAATGTTCAATGGCTTAACAGTAGTAAAAATTTTAAAAAAATGCAGATTTTGCTGTGATACTCACCATCTTCTTGGTACTGTCCCCCTGCACACCTACTGCTCTTGTATCTTGCTGCTTGCTTTCTTCCAGGTTGAATGATGTTCAGCAAGACTTGGCACAGTTGCTGTGAGCCCAGGCTGTCATGGACACACCTTGGGAATGCATCACCACGTCTGCCAGGGCCGACAGTACAATACTGCAAAGAGTGGTGCTCATGTCATAGCCTTAATGCGGATCCGAAGATCCCTGGATAAAAAGGGGGAGAATTGTAATTTATAAATATGGGCTTTAACATCCTATGGAATGTCAACATTTTGATTTTAGAGCCCCGAAAAGTTCCTATTAGCATGCTTAGTTCAAGGACTACGCAAGATCAGGGTTTGTCTAAAGCTGACCATACACATTAGAATGCATTCTCCTTTAGGTTTACCAACAGCGTTGTATTGTGAAGGCATGCCTTAATGAATATAGGGGGTTATTTACGAAAGGCAAATCCACTTTGCATTGAAAGTGCACTTGGAAGTGCAGTCGCTCTAAATCTAAGGGGTAGATTTGAAATGAGTGGAAGCTCTGCTGATTTTATCATCCAATCATGTGCAAACTAAAATGCTGTTTTTTTATTTTCCTTGCATGTCCCCCCTCGGATCTACAATGACATTACTTCCAAGTGCACTTGCCATGCAAAGTGGATTTTCTTTTAGTAAATAACACCCACAGATTTAATAGGTTACTTAGGTAGTTCATATTACAGTGTTTAGTTGTTAGTAAATCTAAAGGAGAGATTGCACAATCACACTGCAATGTGTGTGCAATGCGCATTATTGTGCTGCCTTGCATTGCGCAAAAATGCAAGTGTTCCATAGACTTTGAATGGTAATACAGCACACCTAGTGTGCATTGCTGTGCACACCACGCATAAAGCACATGTGCCCAACGCACAGGAGCATGCACATAGCGGCAGTGTGAACGGCCTTATAACAGTGCTTCATCACTGCTCAGTGGGTTTTTTTTCAGCTTGGGGGACCTTCAAAACAATTTGGGGCAGACATGATAGTGGGGCAGACACGATGGCGGGGCAGACATGATAGTGGGACAGACATGATGGTGGGGCATACATGATAGTGAGGCAGACATGATGGTGGGGCAGACATGATGGCGGGGCAGACATGATGGTGGGGCAGACATGATGGCGGGGCAGACATGATGGTGGGGCATACATGATAGTGGGGCAGACATGATAGTGGGGCAGACATGATGGACCACTAGGTTGTTCTCTGCTGTCATTGTCTGCTGTACTTTTGCTATGGCATCCTGTGATTTCTACTTTTAACCCTGATGTGAGGAGAGATAGGTGGACAGAAAGTGGAGAAGAAGGAAATGAAAAGCAGAAGGAGGATGGAAGAAAGTGGTGGAAGAAGAAGGGAAGAAAGTGGGGGCAGAGAAAGGTTGAAATGGGGGTAAAGCAAAAGAAAGTGGGGTGGAGAATAGGGAAGGGGAGCCATTAGGATAAATATCCCAGATAATAGCACCTGGCGCTGACCAATCAGAATTATTCTGATCCTTCCTGTAAGTCCTGCTGATAGAAGGAGAAGAGCGGCAATTTCAAATCTCCCAACCATTACACTGGCTGCATGGGCACTGACAGCTCATCGCCCACAGGGGACTGGGGGAGTAAGGGTGTTAGTTTACCATTTCATCTTTTAATTAGATATATTACTTACTCCCCACATACCTCAGAGATCTGCAGCACCTCTTGTAACACTCCAGCCCAGGACCAGTTAAAGCTCCTGAGCAGATGTGGCTGTGTTTTGCTCTTGTGCTCCAGGGCACTCAATCTTAAAAATAACACAAGTTTCAGTATGGTAGGCGCCCCACATTGTGCATTCCACAATACTGCGGAAAGATCTTTCCTGAGGCTGCATCAGATAATCTAGCATAAAGCAAAAATTCAAAGGGAACATTACTGGGTCCTGAATACCAGCTTACCTAGTAATCCCTCTCCAATTTATAGAAAATTCTATACATGCAGTTGTACTGGAAAGGTGCCTTATCTGATCTCCAACACAGAAATCGCTAACACTCTTTGCGCACTAATACATCTCCAATGGAATATACACAGGTGCAGTGTTAACCCCTCACTTTCCTTGGCAGAGTGACTAGGACAAGTCTAGTACAGCAGTGCTTGAAACCCGAAATGCTTCTAATAGCCCACCTGCCTCACACACCCTTTTCTCCTATGATATATTTCCTAAAGATCATTCCTTACCCAAGAACAAGGTAAGGCAGGCCTTAGAAGCCCTCTGAAAATAGTACAGATTCTTCTCGCCTGGGGACCCTAAGGCATCAAGGGCCAACAGGTGAGAGATGTGTGCAGAGCAAAAGCTCTCTTTTTACTCTGCCAGATGCTTCCTTAGATAGAAATATTGTCAAGATTGCTATTTATTATGAATTTTTTTAATTCTTCTGTTTCTTATTTGTAGGAAGCCTAAACCCAAAAATTGAAGACATGGTAGGAGGTAAGGTGGCGTGGTCTTACTTGTATATGCACCAACAGGTTTTTATAATTATTACTAATGCAATTCTAAACTCACTAAAATATCATACAATGTTTACCACGTTAATGTAATTTCAAAAGCTATTTTCAATCTTTAACCACTTCAATACTGCATAATAGCTGAAAGATGGCTACAGTACTGCTGTGGGAGAGTGTCCATGGATGTTCTCCCAGAACATGCCTCCTGCATCCCCCTGGACCACTCATCGGGCGTGCTCTGTGGCTGCTGTGTCCTTTGGAAACAGCTGATCACAGATCGCAGTAAAGGGACAATCACAGTGGCCTTTTACTATGTGATAAGCTGTGTCCAATCAAAGCTGCTCACATTTAAACAAACTTGCTGGTTATCAGCATTCCTTTCCTCATGTGCTGTCACAGCATGAAGAAAGGAGAGCTGATAACTAGCAAGTCTGACAGAGCACATGTACACTGATGATCAGGGCGCTGACCATTAGTACAGCCCCATCTGTTCAAATCAGTGCCCAAAAGTGCAGCCTCACAGTTTCAATCAGTGCAGCCTCACCAGTGCCAATCAGTGAAGCCTCATCAGTGTCTATGACCAGTGTAGTTAAGATATCACCAACTTATCCTAACCCCATTTTCCCATAACTTACCCAACATACTTTTCCTTTGTCCCCCCAATGATAAGACCACATGGGAGTTTTGGAGTTTAAATGGCCCTAGCAGCCTTTTATTAACAAACCTTAAATGATTTCCAATATAACATTTATAACTGCAACTTTTTTGAACATACAGATTTTTGGTCTTTGACGGCACCTTCAACTTAACATTTTCCACTAATACACTGTGGGACCTTTTTACCGTACCAGGCCTCCAGCCGTATCACAGCTTGGAGACAACCACTTTCCTGCAGTGCAACCATACCCATATTCCAGCATATCGTTCCACTGGAATACCCCAGAGGGGCGCATACCACCGTTGAGCCCCCCACCACTTCCATCACATATGTTATCTGCCACCATCAAAGACCAAGAACACCGCCACAGCCTGCAAGGATAACACCTTACCCTTAAGGGCCCCTCCACACCCCCAGAGCTCGCTGGATCCCATTATGGATGCCCAGTGCCCAAAGGTCAGTTCCTACAGCTGACAGATGAACTCCATTGCCCTACAGGTATAAGCCCACATTAAGCTCCAACTCCATGTGTCTGATGACCAAACCCCCATTTCGTGTAACAAATCTACCCATCACTTTGTTTACTTTTATTTGAATTTTGTTAATCCTCCTAACCGATCTCGACATGCACCACGTAGTCCGCGCAACCATGTCGGACCACACTAGCAACATGCAAGGGAAAACCAAACGGAGCGTCAGAAAATCCTACTTAATGGCTGAAATCAGTTCCCTGCTCGGCCTGACCCCTAAATCATTCCCTCCCACATGAAGGACCAAAACATCTGGCAGCCGATTGAGTTGAGCATATTGTTGCACCTCCGGTACAACTCTGCTCCACACCATCCCGGGGATTCCTAGCCATCGGAAACATACCTCCCTCCTGGAAATGCCCAGCTGTCTGCCATCCTGTCTAGTATCTGCTCTCCTCCCCCCCAAAAGACATAAGAATGCCCAAAGATCCAAACGAGGCATATGTAACCTCCATCTGAAATGACAGAATGACAAACAAGGGTAACACTAACAACCAAACACATCACGTTAATCATGACGGCAGTAAAATTACCAATTTACTGCGCCCTCATCTTCCCCTTCCCTTAAAATTCTTCTGCTAACAGTTGCGGCCGCACGTAATAGCAGAATCGCTTGGATTTCCAACGCCCAATCTTCTTAACTGCTGCCTCATCCAACCCACATTGGGCAGCTTCTGTGGCTGCCCCGATATGGAAGGAGTGTGAAGCAATTTTCAGACAATCAAACCCTGCTGCCCTAAGGCACTTCCTAGAAACTGCCAAAAACTGGATTCTGGATAAGTAAGATCCATCCTCATGTAACAAGAATTGCCCGCCCTCATTTGGAAGAACTACCCCACTCACCGGGCAAACTCCTGACCCCGGCAGAGAAAACAGCTCAACCCGTATGTCTTTTCCCCCGAACCGATTTTGACTTGCGCAACCATAACACCATCATCCAATGCTCCCACCTCCTGTAACATAAACCCCCCCACTACCCTTTTTGACAAGCTCACCAGCTTACCCACCCGAAATGCCCCGAAAACGTATTAGTCCTTGGTTAACCCTAAAAGCCCTACTTAAAGTGGTTCTGCACCTAAAAAAAAATATTAAAAGCCAGCAGCTACTAATATTGCAGCTGCTGACTTTTAATAAATTGACACTTACCTGTCCCAGGGTCCAGCGGTGTCGGCGGCAGATGACGAGCGATCGCTCGTCTCTCTGCTGCCCCCGCCGCCATCCTCTGTCAGGGAATCGGGAAGTGAAGCGTTGCGGCTTCACTGCCCGGTTCCCTACTGCGCATGCGCGAGTCGCGCTGCGCGTCTCTGCTGGTCTCTGCTGTGTCCTGGGAACTGTGTGTTTCCCAAAACACAACGGGGGGGGGGGGGGGGGGGCATCTGCGGCGGTCTGTCCCGGAAGTGGGTGCAGATACCTGAATTATCCAGGTAACTGCACCCCCTCCCCCCTGAAAGGTGCCGATTGTGGCACCGGAGGGGGGAGGGATCAGATTAGCGGAACTTCCACTTTAGGGTGGAGAACCGCTTTAATGCCTTCATCCTCTTCTCCCTCTAGCTTTTATTTTCCATATCATTTTTTTTCTTATTCTTTTTTTGTTTGTTTGTTTGTTATTGTTTTCAGTGTTTCAAAAAAAATCTTTTTCTAATTTGCAAATAACTTTGCCATGCTTTGTAGCAGAAACATCTTAGTGGCCCTTTTAATGGGACAAATTATAGACTAAAATGTATACTTTTTATTGACAGTACAACTGCTTTTTTTTAACTAACATTGGTCAAAATAGAAAAAAGAGAGCATCATCACCAAAAGAAAGCCCACAAAAAAAAAGAATGGGCAGGCATTACACAGACCTTGAAGTGTCTGATGTTAAAGATTCCAATGTCTGTGATTCAGTGGTATGTGGAATTGTAAATACTACTATTTTTTCTTTTATTGAGTGCTGTTCTATTTATTTTATTTTATTTTTTCAAATTGAAACACTTTGTTAAAGTGGAAATAAAGTCTTTTTGCATTTTGCTGATTTGCACTACAGAACATGTTCCATAGGAAACCATGTTACATGGACTGTAGTGCAAATCTGCAAAATGCAAAACGCACTAAAACTGCATAGGTGTGAATCCAGCCTTAGTGCCCATTCGCACTAGAATGCCATGTGGGAAACCCACGTTCTGCGCTGGTTTCCTGCACCACATTCGAATTGCACTGCTCTTGCGATCTGCAGCGATGTCAGTGCAAAGATAATGGGGTTTATTTACGAAAGGCAAATCCACTTTGCACTGAAAGTGCACTTGGAAGTGCAGTCGCTCTAAATCTAAGGGGTAGATCTGAAATGAGGGGAAGCTCTGCTGATTTTATAATCCAATCGTGTGCAAGCTAAAATGCTGTTTTTTTTTCCCTTGCATGTCCCGTTCGGTTCTACAGCGACTTTACTTCCGAGTGCACTTGCAGTGCAAAGTGAATTTTCCTTTAGTAAATAACCCCCAATATGTCATAGGTGGAGACCTCTAGTTCTCCCCTATAGAGGAGTGTATGGCTCCCATGGTTCAGAGAAGCAGGATCTCCCAGTGTATAGATAGTGTAGGACCCACTAATCATGGGGTACTTTGTCACAGTAAGTGGGCTTAAGCACCATATAGCAATAAACCCTCATCGTTTTTGATAAAGTTTTTTGAAAATGTCTAAGGGCTCTTTCACACAGGACGGATCCATGATGATCCGTCCCTTGGACATCCGCTCACTCCGTCGATTCCCGCTGAGCAGGAAGATGACAGGTCACCTGTCAGAGCGCCGCTCTCTCCCCTATGGGGGATTGGATGAGGACGGACCACAGAGTCCGTCATCACCCAATCTGATCCGCAGAAGGATGGAAAAGTAGGTTTTTCCTCCGTCACACTTTTTCGGATCGGAGCGGGTCTGATGTCAGCGGACATGTCACCGCTGACATCTGACTCTCCTTAGAGGTCTATGGAGCATCCATTCAGGTCCGCCTGAAAAACTGACAGGCGGACCTGAACGTTCGTCTGAAAGAGGCCTTAATATTTTAAATAAGCCTTGCAGGAGGTAAATGTCTTTTTTGCATGTGTGCACTGTAATATTTTGTTCTGTTGTATGGTCTTATGGCTGCACCATCGTTAATGCATCTTTTAGGGTGTGCCCCCCAAATATCTTGTTTGATAGTACAAAGTTAATGACACTCCAAACGCAGGTCTCAAACATGTTTGCCCGAACCTGATTGCATGATACAAGTGTACCATACAATCCAGTTGCAGTGTGTAGCCAAAATAGTGCATGTTGTTCCGCTTGATGAAGCCGACGTACAGCTACAATGGTTCGCGGGATTGTGCCGACCTGCTGCAGTATAATGGCTGGTTGGCAAGTGATTAATACGCATGAAGGACTGTGAAAATTTAAAAATGTGTTTCTGGGTGGAACTCCGCTTTAAATCCTCTTTCTTCTCTATTCTGACGCTCGGTTTGAACTTCGGAAAGTCGTCTTCACCACATCTAGATGCCGAAATGCATTGAGTTGCTGCCATGTGATTGGCTGATTAGCAATTTGTGTTACCAAGCAATTGAACAGGTGTACCTAATAAAATGACCTGGTGAGTGTATATTCCAACATTGCAGCCTACATTACCTTTAAAAAAGATCCTGGTATGATGACACAGCTGTCTATCCTGATACAGGTGTATCTCTCATAGATAACACTAAGGTTAGATCATGAAGGAAGTTTATTACAACATATATCTTCAGAAGACACTTGGAATCATTTCACACGAGTGTCCCTGATTGATATCAAGTAGCATATGAATAATACTGTATATTCCCCTAAAATCTGGATGACAGCCAGTTATAGGTCTTTTATGTTTATAGGACCTTAATTCAACCCGGAGAGCATGCATCAGTCTATAATCTAAACTTTCCACCTGGTTTATATTTACACCTTGTTTATGTAACTTCATATTCAACATCTATTAAAGGGAGTGTACAGTTACAATTTTAACTTGCTTTTATTTGACAATAAATGTTATTACAAGGATGAATAAGTATTAGTTGTGACAGAGGTACAGAAATGGTTATCATTTTTCTGACTATATCATTTATATCTTAAAAAAAGAGATACAAATAGTAAAGGCTAAGAAATAGACTCAGAATGAACAGCCTGCATGTAATGTATGCCACAGTAGTTCATTGATGTCCTTAACCACTTGATTACTGGGTGCTTAAACACCCCCCCCCCGTCCAGACCAATTTTCAGCTTTCTGTGCTGTCGCACTTTGAATGACAATTGCGCGGTCATACAACACTGTACTCAAATTAAATTTTTATCATTTTTTTCCCACAAATAGAGTTTTCTTTTGGTGGTATTTGATCACCTCTGCGTTTTTTATTTTTTGTTAAAAAAATGTAAAAAGGCAGAATTTTTTAATTATTATATTTTTATATTTTGTTATAAAATTTTGCAAACAGGTAATTTTTCTACTTCATTGATGTACACCGATGAGGCGGCACTGATGGACACCAATAGGTGCCAGTGATGGGCACTGATGGGTGGCAATAATGGGTACTGATCAGTTACAATGATAGGCAGCAATGCTAGGTGGCACTGATTGGCACCACTGGTGGGCATTGATAGGTGGCACTTGTAGGCATTGATAGGTGGCACTCATGGGCATTGATAGGTGGCACTGGTGGGCACTGGCATGTGGCAATGGCAGGTGGCACTGCCAGGGGGTACTGATGGGCACAGATGAGGCATAATTGCCTCTTCTTCTTCTGGACCGATCTCCCTTAGCCCACGTACACACGGTCGGAGATTTTGACAACCAAATCCGTCGGATTTTGCCCGTTGGATTTAGTCCGACGGATTGTGTCCGAAACTGTTGCATACACACGGTCAGGCCAAGTTGTCTGATTTCGCAGGTGGCCAAGAACGCGGTGACGTAAGCCGTGTACGGCGGGACTAGAAAAAGGAAGTTCAGCACCATGTCCGGCACCCTTTGGGCTCCTTCTACTGATCTCGTGTTTTAGTAGAAGTTTGGTGAAAGACGATTTGCGCTTTTCAGATTAGTGATTCAGATCGCTACTGCTCTTCAGTTTGTGCTTGTCTTTGCGTATCTGATAATCAGTGCGTGCAGTCATTAAGTATTTGCTTCTCATTGTGGACTCTATCTTGGTATAGTATGCTTTGAAAGGCATTTTTTATTGTCTGCTTGCTTCTGCTATTCAGGTCGTCCTTTCAGGTCTTGCTGTTTAGCGTTGCTTTCTGGAGTCCGTTCTGACCAGCCGACCGTTTTCCAAACATGTTTCATCTACGTACTCATCGTACAGTTTGTGCTGTGCAGGGGTTCTTACTTTGACTTTGACACAAGCCAAAGGGCTTGTGTCAAAGTCAAAGTAAGAACCCCTGCACAGCACAAACTGTACGATGAATACGTAGACGAAACATGTTTGGACGACCAAGAATTGGTTGCGCCAGCGTCACCAGTTCTCCCACATGCCTTTGCTCCGTGAGATCCGCGAGAATAATCCTGATAATTTCTGGATTATTCTCAGGATGACGGATCCCGTTTTTCACTGTCTGCTTGCTTTGCTGTCCCCTTATATCACCAGGCAGGATACCTGCATGCGGCAAGCCATCACTCCGGAGCAGAGGCTCATCGCCACGTTGCGTTACTTGGCGACAGGGAGAAGCCTTCAGGACCTCAAGTTCTCTACAGGCATCTCCCCCCAGGCTCTGTGGATCATTATTCCAGAGACCTGTTCTGCCATCATTCAGCTCCTGCAGAAGGACTATATTCTGCTAAGTTTTATCCTTAAACATCACATTCTATGTATTTCATGATTGCTAATGTCTTGCATTTCTTCCCTCATTCCCTAATTCCAATCATTGCAATATGCTCTAATTAATATGCGCTGCCCCTTTGTCCTCATGCAGATTTGCCTCACTAACTTCCCCACCATGCTCTTCTTGGCCCCTAAAACTATAGTCTAGTCACTTGACAATGTCTTTTGTCAGCTCCATAGTATTGCTTTCCCCTGCTTTCCCCTAAATGTCATGTGTGTGCTTCAATTCATGCAAAGTGACCTTTTTTGTGTTTTTTGGAGTTGTGCCAAACTCATTAGGAACCCCCCTCTCCCCAACTGCTACCTCAGCTGATAGCAATCCTCTATCTGATGACTTGACCCAACCCAATAGACACTCTAAATACCTTTTTCATGATAACATTTATGGACAAATTCACCAAAGCATGTAGTGTAAGGGCCTGCCTCAATACTTTCAAATGCTATTTTGATTTTTTTAAGACATTAATTTTCTTGCTATGTAATAGCAGAATGTAAAAATGTGCTTCCATTTTGTTATTCTGACACTTCTTACCTGTCCGGTGGGCTGCCAATAGTGTAACTAAGGAGGGGCTTCACTAAGTATCACACATTATTTAGGCATTCAGCTCTCAATCAAGTGGAGAGGGTTACCTGTCCTAAACATCCCCCCTCATTTTTTAGCAAGGGCCCATCAGATGGGGGGGATGGGGGAGTTTTGGACTCTCATAAGGGGACCTTATACTTTAGGCTTTAAATACACAGTTAAAAAAATGTTATTCTAATTTTGTCAAAAAATGTGGGTGTCTAATCTGCATGCAATGTTGATTTGTCAAATTACTAGTTTTCTTGTGTCACTACACAGTGTCCTTCAACGCCACAGGAATGGCAGACTGTGGCCTCCCACTTTGCCATTTTTCGTCAAGTTGTGCCTTTTTCACCAACAGTGCAAACCCAAGTTCAGAGTGAGATGAGGGGACAGTCTCTTCTTCAGATAATCTTATTATGTTGTGGGTCTGCTACACACACACCTTCTTTTTGTTAACTAATGTGTAGTGCATTACTGATCTAAATCATGCTCATTTTCAGCACCATGGCAGGAAAATGGCATGATTGTCCATTCACTATGCACTACAAGTGCACTGCAAAAGTACACCTGAAACTGTACTTGGAGTGCAAAGTGGAGTTGCCTTTAGTAAATTGCACTCCTTCTCAGCACAAACTCAAATTTCACTACAAATACATTTTAAGCCTAATGAAAAAGGAAGCCACACATTGTTGAGAATTCAACTTTTTAATACAAGCACATATGTGCGTTTAGTAAAGGTTTTTACAACAAACCAAGATATTTTGGGGATCCAAAACCGAGTTTAATCATATTTATTTTTTAGTTGTTTTTTTCTGTAAACAGGCATGTATCAAAGCGTAAAATACAGAACACAGGAACTTACAAAGTTCAACTTGGAAAAGTGAAGACAATATCAGACCTGAGTATGTACAAACTGGGCTGATATTGCCTTCATCACATGGGGTGTGACCCCTGAAAAATACAAATTTGGAAGATGCACACAGTGTGTCAACATGTGCTATCTCCCATCATGGGGGATCAATGTACATGCTTTGGGGCTGCAACCCCTTCATCTCAGACACTTTACACAAAACATATACATTGATCCCCTATGATGGGAGATAGCGCATGTTTACACACTCTGTGCATCTTCCAAATTTGGAATTATGCAAAATACAACATTTTTTTTATAAAAAGCAAAAATAAAACCCTATCTAGTTTTTTTCATTTTCACACTCTCCCCAAAACATCAATGATGTTCTTCATTTTATTTTTAACATCATTGATGTTTTGTTGTACAATTTCCAAATCCCTATTGCACCCCATTATCTCCCCGATCAAGATCTGGGCACTTTCACTGGTAAAACGGGAATCTTCCTCCACATCACCTAGAAAAAAAAAAAACAAACACACCATGTAATCCAAATATGGTGATATACATTGATGAGCTTACCGGAAGCTGTGTTCTCCGACACTCACCTGTTGTGGTGACAATTTGGCCAACCTCCACGATCTCTCCTTCTTCCTCCTCCTCCTGCTCCTGCTCCTCTGTTTCTTCTTTTGGAAGTTGCCCTTCTTTGGGAGGGGTGGGGTCCCTGGTGTCCTCATGGTCCCTGGTGTCCTCATACTTGCCGAGTCTTCTCTCCCCTATGAGAATGTAAACAAAGATTAATTAGCACACAGAGGGCAGAAATAAGAATATGAAACATTGCTTGGAAGTGTTGTACAATGGGTTTTTGGGCCGAGTTACAAGGTGAGAACATTATTGGGGCCACTTTGTTAAGCTGGAATACAGTCTGGAAAGAACGTCATGGGCGGGCGGAGTTTCACGCATGCGCACTGTATATAAAACGCCACACATGTGTATCGTCCGTACGATCTGGGAGGAGAGTGTGAGACACGGACGCGGCGAACGTGGAAACGAAGGTAACATTTTTAACTTTGTGCTTCACTAGACTAGACTGCTTGTATCTAGGCCACTGTTGGGACAAGATTAGGAGGGATTTTAATTGCATTATTAGTATTTGAGGGTTTGTCTTGTGTTGTGTCTTGCAGAAAAAATGGACCCATTCAACAATGCCAACTTTATGGGGCTATTTCTCGAGCTCTACATGGAGATGCCCTGCCTGTGGCAGTTCCACAACAAATTTTATAATGACAGATCAAAGAGGAACGCAGCACTGGAGAAACTGCTTGCTTTGGTGCAGATCAGGGTCCCCACGGCAGACATGACATATCTGAATCGCAAAATTGTGGCCATGAAGCTTACATATTTCAGGGAGAGAAAGAAGCACCTGGAGTCCTTGAGAGCAGGAGATCCAGATGCTGTTTATTACCCCAGGATGGTGCACTTTGACAGGCTGCATTTTCTGGTAGACCAGGGGGTACCCAGGCCACCACTCAGGCCACCGCTCTCCAGGCTTCCTCCAAGGCATCCTTCACCCCCAGCTGAGGCTTCTGATGACCAACCTGGGCCTTCCAGGCAGCACCATGTGGTGGGGCCAAGCTTGAGACAGGTATTGCATTGTTGAACATATTTCTTGTGTTACATTTAATGATGTTAACTAGATGTTCTTATTGATCAGTAAGTTGATATTTTTCCAAGTGGTTTACATCTCAATAGACAGTAGTGACCAAAAATGATTGGGACGGGAAAGAAAAATGCTGGTGTCAGAATGTTAGTCTGTTCTATTTGGTAATAGTCAAATAGCAAAAGCCAGGAGCACAAAATGTTGTGATTGATGATCAAAAAACTAAAACTATGTCCCCTTTTCATACACAGGAAGACCTCAGTCGGGGGGAGGCTGTGGCAAGTGGCAGCCAGGAGGTCCACCAACGCCCTCCTTCTCCTCCTGCCCCAGCTACAGGAGCCCAGCCACAGCCTGGAAGGATGCCTGGTGGGAAGTCCCAAAGGAAGACCAGAGAGTGATGGCCTGGGTTGAGTCTGATGTGCCAGAAGATGCAGCCTCTTGAAGATCACCATCCTGGGGACAGAAATGGCACCTGAATTTCCTGCTCTCTAGGACTTCAGGAGCAGACTTCTCTCCCTGAGATATCTACTCCTCAGGCCACCAATTTTTTTATATCTCATTTAGCCATGTCTGCCCTGGGGGCCAAAGGCTGCTCCAAAGTTAAAAAGTTTCTCCAGTGCTGCGTTCCTAGTTTTATTTTCGAGCAAACAAAATAAATTTTATTTTTGTTTGATGAAATACTTGTGTAATGTGTTTTCCTTCAAAAAGTAGAGTTTATTTGTGAGCAGGCAGGTACATTTCCAAAATACAAAGTGAACTAAAGAACAAGGGGTACCAACACTAAACAACCTCCTGTAGATTAAAAAAGAAAAAGAAAATATAAAAAATACAATAATGTTGTTGTTGTAAGTTTACACCCAAAAATAAAAAGTAAAAAAAAAGGATAAATGACCAGTGTCATTAAAGGAGATTTTTAGGGAATCCCCCCCCAAAAAAACATCCAAAAAAAACAAACAAAAAAAACATTGTGTAGATGTGACTTAAACTAAAATTGTATTGCTGAAATGGTTAAAAAAGAGTAATGAAATCCGTTCGGGAGAAGTGTGTGTGACTATGAGCATCAAAAGAAGTTGGTTCTTGCAGCATTGTAAAGAACAAGAGAATGCGCTTGATGAATGATTTTTTAACATTGCAGTGTGACAAATGTGCTATATCGCTTACGAGCAGTAGTTTTACCTGAACGAGCGCTTCCGTGTCGGAATTTGAATGTGAGCATGCGTGGCACTTGGTCCGATGAAAGTGCTCTACACATGATCGGATTAGGTCCGTCCGGCCCAGTTGGTCGGGAAATCTTTACAACATGTTGGAAAATTGGGTCGGACGGAGATTCGGACGGAATCAGTCCAATGCATACCACACAGTCGGATTATCTGATGACACGGTCTGATAAGACGCATTCCGACAGATTCTCAGACCGTGTGTACAAGGGCTTAGAGATAAGCCGGTGATCGGCTTTTTTTCTCCTCAAGCTGTCAGCATAAAGAGAAAAAAAAATTACCAAGCTTTTGTCTACATCATGCGATCAGCTGTCATTGGCTGACAGCTGATCATGTGATAAGGGGCCGGGACTAGCCCCTTACTCGGATCTGTGATCACCCGAGTTTCAGTGACACAGTGATCACAGCGCGCCGTGCGTGCTCTGCAGGGGGCGCGTGCAAAGGAGAGGCCATCCCCGGAAATTCAGGTCTGCGCTGTGGCCGTCATTCGGCTATAGCGTGGAAGGCAAGAGGTTAAAGTATATGTGACTTTTTAACTCTTTATCTTGTAAAACAACCCATTCAATTTAAAATAGAAATGAAAGGCTAAACATTTCTGCACACACACATACACACTAACCACTTTATTAGGTACACCTGTTCAATTTCTTGATAACACAAATTGCTAATTAGCCAATCACGCAGCAGCAACTCAAAAGCATTTAGGTATCTAGACGTGGTGAAGACGACTTGCTGGAGTTCAATCCGAGCACTCCTGTCAGCTAAGAACAGAATATTTAGGCTACAATTCTCACAGGCTCACCGAAATTGTACAATAGAAGATTGGAAAAACGTTGCCTGGTCTGATGAGTCTCGATTTCAGCTGCGACATTCAGATGATAGGGTCAGAATTTGTCATAAACAACATGAAAGCATGGATCCATCCTGCCTTGTATCAACAGTTCAGGCTGAGGGTGTAATGGTGTGGGGGATATTTTCTTGGCACACTTTGGACCACTTAGTACCAACTGAGCATCGTTTAACCTCTTGCTTACTGGGCACTTAAACCACCTTCCTGCCGAGGCCAATTTTTAGCTTTCAGTGCTGTCACACATTGAATGTACAATTGCGTGGTCATGCTACACTGTACTCAAATTAAATTTTTATCATTTTTTTCACACAAATGGAGCTTTCTTTTGGTGGTATTTAATCACCACTTAGGTTTTTATTTTTTTCTAAACAAACAAAAAAAAGACAGAAATTTTTGAAAAAACAAACAAACATGTTTCATAGTTTGTTATACAATTTTGCAAACAGGTCATTTTTCTCCTTCATTGATATTTGCCGCTGAGGCTGCACTGATAGGCACAGATAAGGTGACACTGATAGGCACTCATAAGAGAGCACTGATGGGCACTGGGCACTGAGAAGATGGCACCGATGAGTGGCACTGATGAGTGGCACTGATAGATGCCACTGATGGACATTTATAGGTGGCACTGATAGGTGACACTGTGGGCACTAATAGGTGGTACTGTGGGCACTGGTAGGTGGTGCTGGTGGTCATTGACAGGTGGCACTGGTGGACGCTGGTAGGTGGCACAGAAGCCTCTGCAGAGGCTCTCCACGATCGGCACTGATGTCCCTCTCACAGCCACCGGTGATTGGCTTTTTCTCCTTACGCTACCAGCTACCAGGACTTACCTTCTATTGATTTATAATATTTAACTTTTGGCTTTTGTACCTCCATGATCGGTAGACCCTTACAAAAGGACAAGGAAAAGGGACAGCGGCTGTGCTAGGATAGCACACTATGTTTAAACACAGTCTGCCCCAAATTCAACCATGCACTAGAGCTTGACACCATAGAAAATTACTTAGAACCCCCAAATAGTGTATATATATATATATATATATATATATATATATATATATATATATATATTTGTTTCTAACACCCTAGAGAATAAAATAGCAGTTGTTGCAATACCTTCTGTCACACTGTATTTGCGCAGCGTTCCTACAAGCACACTTTTTTTTGGGGAAAAAATAAACTTTTTTGAATTAAAAAATAATACAACAGTAAAGTTAGCCCACTTTTTTTTTATAGTGTGAAAGATGTTGTTACACTGAGTAAATTGATACCCAACATGTCAAGCTTCAAAATTGCGCCTGCTCATGGAATGGCGACAAAATTTTACCCTTAAAAATCTCCATAGGCGACGTTTAAAAAAATCTACAGGTTGCATGTTTTGAGTTACAGAGGAGGTCCAGGGCTAGAATTATTGCTGTCGCTCTAACGATCTCGGCAATACCTCACATGTGTGGCTTGAACACCAGTTTCGTATGCAGGTGCTACTCGTGTATGCGTTCTCTTGTGCGTGCGAGCACGGCTGGATGGGGTGTGTTTAAAAAAATGTTTTATTTAAAATTTTTGCACTGTTCTTTAAAAAAAAACTGTGTTACTTTTATTACTATTACAAGGAATGTAAACATCCCTTGTAATAGAACAAAAGCATGACAGGACCTCTTAACTGTGAAATCTTGGGTCAAAAAGTCCTCAGATCTCATATTTACACTAAAATGCAATAAAGAAAAAAAAAATTAAATGTCATTTGAAAAAAAAAAAAAAGAATGTCCCTTTAAGAGCTATGGGCCAAAGTGATGTTTTGACATCCCTTCCGTCCTGTAATGATATGGAGATGGGTCTTCCCCTCACTCGTCTCTATGCCTAACAGGGAGAAGAACCCGATTGCCTAATGCCGCTATTGACTGCTCCGGTAAGTGGCGGAGGCCTCTCCCGCCGCCGATAAAAGTGATCTCACAGTGAATCCACAGCAGAGACAACTTTTATTTGAAAGTGGACCGCCCGCCGAAGAAGAGAATACTGGGGTTATGGCAGCTAGCTGCTGCCATAACAACGATATTGCTTTTCAAAGTAGCAACGTAAAACGACGGCGGGCGGTCTGTAAGTGGTTAAGGTGGCTAAATGCACTAAAGCCTAGATTCACATTAGTCCGATTTGGCATTGGTCCGATTTGGCATGCGATTTGGCATGTCAAATTGCATGCCAAATCAGTGGCTATTGCTGACTTTGCTGACTGTGCTCCGCTCCAGTCCCCCTCAGTGATTCTACTCCCCTTTGTCCTGATATGTCAGGATGAAGAGTGGAGGAAGGAGCCGGTAAATCTGTCATTTACTTGCTCCTTCCTTTTCCGAATGCACAGAGTCAGTGATCGCTGGCTCTGTCCATTCATAACTGAGCATGGTAAACTATGTTTACAATGCTTCAGTATATGGATGCAGAGGAGCCTCTGTCGCCTCTCCATCCATCTTAAGTGCAAATGAGGCTACAGAGAAAGGGACTGGGGAATCTGTGTCCTCAGTCCCTTTCCCTGTCTCAAAGGAAAGATGTCAGGGGTCTGTTAAGATAATTTGCTCCAGCAGGGGAAAAATTCCTTACTGATCCCCCGAGAGGTAATGGGATATTCCCTGGATTAGGGATGAGCTTCATGTTCGAGTCGAACATACGTTCGACTTGAACATCGGCTGTTCGCCCGTTCGGCGAAGTCCGAACGTTTTGGTCCGTTCGCGCCAAATTCGTGTGGCGCTCACGGCCCACAATGCACTGCGATGGTGCAGTGCATTGCTGGCTCATGATTGGCCAAGCATGCACTGTGACCCCGCATGCTTGGCCAATCACAGCGCCAGCAGCGAGGAGAGCCATGAGTGGCCACAGGCTGGATGCCTGTGGCCAATCATAGCTCAGGCTGTGTAGTGCACGCCCCACACTATATAAGGCCGCCAGCGTGGCGGCCTTGTGTAGTATGTTGGCGTCTGAAGCAGTGGGTGTTCTGTGTACCTTCAACACAGTACACACCGATCGTTTTCGGCCGATTTTCGATCTTGCTGTTGTGTAGTGGTTGTTGTCTGCGTGCCCTGACCGCAGTATACACCGCTATATTCACCTCACCTATATAGCTAGTGATCTATCTTTTATAATAGAGCTTGCAGTCAGTAGTGTTAGGAGCTAGTGCGTGCTGTCTGCGTGCTCTGTACCCAGTACATACCGCTATATCCACCTACATAGCTCTTCTCCATTTGAGCCCACTTGCCATCTGCAGGAGTTAAGTTGTGCATGCCTCCAGCACAGCACAGTATACATCTGTATATACCCCTTTATCTCTGGTGTTCTATAATAAAGGCATCTGCAGAAGTTAGTGGGTGTTGTGTGCCTCTAGCACAATATACACTACCCAACTGCTTTTTTACCCAACTCCCTTCAGGCCATTACCATGTCTGTGTCTAGAGACAACAGTGCTGGTCGTGGACGCGGTGCATTGTCATCAGCACGTGGCCATGGGACACGCTTGTCCTTCTTTTCGGCAGCTGGACATGTTGAGCCGCAACATGCCAAAGACTTGGTAGAGTGGATGACCAAGCCCTCTTCATCCTCCTCATCCTCTCTCACCCAGTCTCAGGGTACTAGCAAAGCAGCTGCCAACGCATCGTCTTCCCTCCTCTCAATGTCATCATCAGTGACTCCTTCCCTAGACCCACCACGTCCTCCTGAGGAGTCTCCTGAACTCTTTGAGCACAGTGTTGGGTACATGCTCCAGGAGGATGCCCACTGTGGGCACTGGTAGGTGGTGCTGGTGGTCATTGACAGGTGGCACTGGTGGACGCTGGTAGGTGGCACAGAAGCCTCTGCAGAGGCTCTCCACGATCGGCACTGATGTCCCTCTCACAGCCACCGGTGATTGGCTTTTTCTCCTTACGCTACCAGCTACCAGGACTTACCTTCTATTGATTTATAATATTTAACTTTTGGCTTTTGTACCTCCATGATCGGTAGACCCTTACAAAAGGACAAGGAAAAGGGACAGCGGCTGTGCTAGGATAGCACACTATGTTTAAACACAGTCTGCCCCAAATTCAACCATGCACTAGAGCTTGACACCATAGAAAATTACTTAGAACCCCCAAATAGTGTATATATATATATATATATATATATATATATATATTTGTTTCTAACACCCTAGAGAATAAAATAGCAGTTGTTGCAATACCTTCTGTCACACTGTATTTGCGCAGCGTTCCTACAAGCACACTTTTTTTTGGGGAAAAAATAAACTTTTTTGAATTAAAAAATAATACAACAGTAAAGTTAGCCCACTTTTTTTTTATAGTGTGAAAGATGTTGTTACACTGAGTAAATTGATACCCAACATGTCAAGCTTCAAAATTGCGCCTGCTCATGGAATGGCGACAAAATTTTACCCTTAAAAATCTCCATAGGCGACGTTTAAAAAAATCTACAGGTTGCATGTTTTGAGTTACAGAGGAGGTCCAGGGCTAGAATTATTGCTGTCGCTCTAACGATCTCGGCAATACCTCACATGTGTGGCTTGAACACCCAACTCCCTTCAGGCCATTACCATGTCTGTGTCTAGAGACAACAGTGCTGGTCGTGGACGCGGTGCATTGTCATCAGCACGTGGCCATGGGACACGCTTGTCCTTCTTTTCGGCAGCTGGACATGTTGAGCCGCAACATGCCAAAGACTTGGTAGAGTGGATGACCAAGCCCTCTTCATCCTCCTCATCCTCTCTCACCCAGTCTCAGGGTACTAGCAAAGCAGCTGCCAACGCATCGTCTTCCCTCCTCTCAATGTCATCATCAGTGACTCCTTCCCTAGACCCACCACGTCCTCCTGAGGAGTCTCCTGAACTCTTTGAGCACAGTGTTGGGTACATGCTCCAGGAGGATGCCCAGTGTTTTGTAGCCTCTGATGATGACACTCAGCTAGAGGAAGGCAGTAGTGTGAATGCAGAGAGAGGGGATGCTCAAGAAGGACAGCAATCTGGCAGTCATGTTCCACAAGCTGCAGCATACTGCCAGGTTTGCTACAGCGATGAAGAGGGAGGGGATGATGAGGGCACTGACTCCACGTGGGTGCCTGGTAGGAGAGAGGAGGAGGAGGAGGCACATGTCCAACGAGGCAGGATGCCCTCCGGGGGTCAGCTTAGGGGCAGCACACTGACTGAATCACACCGCAGAGCTCCGCCTGTGCAGGGCGCTGCCTCTGCACGTTATGCCAAAAGTTCTTTGTTGTGGGCCTTTTTTGAGACGAGTGCATCAGATCGCACCACTGCTATTTGCAACATATGTCTCAAGCGTATCTCGTGTGGCCAAAACATCAGCCGCTTGGGCACCACATGCTTGACCAGACATATGTTGACCTGCCATGCAGCTCGTTGGCAAGCGTACCTCAAAGACCCACACCAAAGAACAAAGCGGCCCTCTCCTTGCTCCTCATCAGCTGGCATCTCCAACCCCACTAGACCTTCAGTCCTCTCTGAAACCTGCTCTGAGAGGAATGAAGGTGTAGAATTAGGTGTGTCACAGCCAAGTGCTTCCGGGCACTCTGCTAGCAGTACACCCACGTCCGATTATAGCAGGCAAATGTCCCTGCCCCAGCTGCTGGACCGGCGAAAGAAGTTCACTCCCAGCCATCCACATGCCCAGCGGTTGAATGCTAGCTTGGCTAAATTGCTAACACTTCAACTGCTGCCTTTTCAGTTGGTAGACTCGGCCCCCTTCCGTGAGTTTGTACAATGTGCGGTTCCTCAGTGGCAGGTCCCCAAACGCCACTTTTTCTCACGGAAGGCGATTCCGGCTCTCTACCGGCATGTGGAAGGCAATGTCCTTGCCTCGCTGGACAGGGCGGTCAGCGGTAAGGTGCATATTGCCGCTGACTCATGGTCCAGCAGGCATGGACAGGGACGTTACCTGTCTTTCACGGCCCATTGGGTCACTCTTCTGGCAGCTGGGAAGGATGCAGGACAAGGTGCAGTAGTGTTGGAGGTTGTTCCGCCACCGCGCCTCCAAAATGCTACTATTGGTTGTGACACACCTCTCTCCTCCACCCCCTCCTCTTCTTCTTCCTCCATGGCCTCTTCCAGTGCTCTGTCCTCAGAACCAGCGGCGCTCCGTAGGCTTTCCAGGGGCTATGCAAGTACGCAGGCAAAACGATGCCATGCCGTGCTTGCGCTGGTTTGTTTGGAGGACAGGAGCCACACTGGGGCGGATGTTTTGTCAGCTCTGCAGGGGCAGGCCGAGAGGTGGTTGACGCCACGCCATCTTAAGCCAGGAATGGTGGTTTGCGACAATGGCACCAACCTCCTCTCCGCCCTCCGACAGGGACAACTGACCCATGTGCCCTGTGTAGCTCACGTCCTTAACCTGGTGGTGCAGCGGTTCTTGGGCAGGTACCCCGGCTTACAGGATGTCCTGAAGCAGGCCTGGAAAGTATGTGTGCATTTCCGCCGATCATTTAATGCCTGTGCTCGGCTGGCTGAGCTCCAAAAGGAGTTGAACCTGCCCAAGAACCGCCTTATATGGGACATGCCCACCAGGTGGAACTCAACGTTGGCCATGCTGCAGCGGCTGCACACGCAGCAGAGGGCCATTAATGAGTACCTGTGCGACTACGGCACCAGGACAGGATCAGGGGAGCTCGGATTTTTCTCACCATGCCAGTGGGGCATGATCAGGGATGCATGCACTGTCCTGTCACCGTTTGAGGAGGCCACAAGGATGGTGAGCAGTGACAGTGCATCAGTGACACTGTACCTCTTGTCCACCTCTTGGAGCATACGCTGCGTGGAATAATGGACAGGGCACTTGAGGCAGAACAGAGGCAGGAAGAGGAGGACTTCCTTGCCTCTCAAGGCCCCCTTTATCCAGACAGTGTTCCTGCTGTGCCACCCATCACACAGGAAGAGGAGGAGGAAGAGGAGGAGGAGGATAATTGTGTCAGCATGGAGGTGGAGGCTGGCACTCAGCATCAGCAGTCTTGTAGGGATGATTTACAGTCCCAAGAAACACGTGGACTTGTACGTGGCTGGGAGGAGGTAGCTGCAGATCATGTTGTCCTTAGTGACCCAGAGGACTCCGGACTGAATGCCTCAGCTAACCTACGCTGCATGGCCTCCCTGATCCTGCAAAGCCTGCGGAAGGATCCTTGTATTCTTCGGATCAAGGACAGGGACTATTACTGGCTGGCCACTCTCCTTGATCCACGGTACAAGGGTAAGGTTGCCGACCTTATCTTGCCATTGCAGAGGGAGCAGAGGATGAGACATCTCCGGGAGGCCTTGCAGAAAGGTCTGTGCAACGCGTTCCCAGAGACTGGGAGGTTACAAACTCCTGGTCCTGGACAACGTGTTGCTGAGGCATCGGTCAGAAGGAGTGGTGGAGAAGGTGGCCGTCTGACTGATGCTTTCAGACAATTTTTTAGTCTGCAGCCCCAAGGTATGATCGGTTCCAGCAACCATCGCCAGCGTCTGATTTACATGGTGCAGGAATACCTAGGGGCAAGGTCAGACTTGGACACCTTTCCCACCGAAAATCCTCTGGCTTACTGGGTCTTGAGGATGGATCACTGGCCAGAGCTTGCACAGTATGCAATTGAGCTACTGGCCTGTCCTGCATCCAGCGTTCTTTCGGAACGCACCTTCAGTGCTGCTGGTGGCTTTGTTACCGATCACAGGGTGCGGCTGTCTACCGAATCAGTTGATCGACTGACCTTCATCAAGATGAATCAGTCTTGGATCACCCACAGCTACCAAGCACCTGAAGCTGATGTAACCGAATAATTTTTTTTGAAATATCACATCCCTTCAAGACTGCCTATGCTGATGCTGAGTGACTGTCCTGTTATGTTGATTGTCTATCCTCTTCCTCCTCCGATGATATGTTGGAAGAACATTTCTGTTTCTGGGTGATGCCATCAGCCCAATTTTTCTGCCCCTGTTTAACAGGGGCGTTTAAGTACAATTTTTGATGCAATGCTTTGCAGCAGGGCTAATTCCTGCAATAAAACAAGAGTATATGGGAGAGGTTGCAGTGTTGTGGGACCAGCACCAGTGCCTAAGGCCCAATTTTTCTGCCCCTGTTTAACAGGAGCGTTTAAGTACAATTTTTGATGCAATGCTTTGCAGCAGGGCTAATTCCTGCAATAAAACTAGAGTATATGGGAGAGGTTGCAGTCTCGTGGCACCAGTGCCTAAGGCCCAATTTTTCTGCCCTCTTTAACAGGGACATGTAATTACAATTCTTGATATAATATTTCACAGGAGGGCCCTACCCTGGATCAACTTTACCTATAAATGTTAGTATCCAGTTATATTATGTACATTTAGGAAAGAATCCAGGCCTTGTTTTAAAACAATCTATTGAGCTGGCCAGAACCAGCTCCAGAGAAAGTCTATTCCACATTTTCACAGCTCTTCCTCTGAAGAAGCCTTTCCGTATTTGGAGATGAAATCTCTTTTCCTCTGCATTTGAAAAGTGCCCCCTTGTCCTCTGTTTAATAAAATATTATTCTGGCCAGTGGAATTCATAAATACTCAAATGCTTGAAATGCATATGCAATATACATCTTTAACCACTTGCTTACTGGGCACTTAAACCCCCCTCAGTCCCAGACCAATTTTCAGCTTTCAGCGCTGATGCACTTTGAGTGACAATTACGCGGTCATACAACACTGTACCCAAATGAAATTTTTATCATTTTTTTCCCACAAATAGAGCTTTCTTTTGGTGGTATTTAGTTACAGCTCGGAGTTTTATTTTTTGCTAAACAAACAAAAAAAGATGCAAAAAAAAATAAAAAAAAAATCATGTTTTAATAGTTTGTTATAAAATTTTGCAAACGGGTCATTTTTCTCCTTCATTGAAGTGCGCTGATTAGGCGGCACTGATAGGCTGCATTGGTGGGCACTGATGGGCTGCATTGGTGGGCACTGATGGGCTGCATTGGTGGGCACTGATAGGCTGCACTGGTGGGCACTGATAGGCATAGTTAAGGCGGCACTAATAGGCACAGATAAGGCGGCACCGATGGGCACAGATAAGGCGGCACTGATGGGCAAAGATGGGCACAGATAAGATGGCACGGATGGGTGGCACGGATAAGTGGCACGGATGGGTGGCACGGATGGGCACTGATAGGTACCACAGATAGATGGGACTGATGGGCACTGATAGGTGGCACTGATAGGTGGCTCTGATAGGTGGCACTGCTGGGCACTGATGGGCGGCACTGCTGGGCACTGATGGGCGGCACTGCTGGGCACTGATGGGCGGCACTGGGGTGCAGCACCTTTGAGGCAGATTTTGGGTGGCACTGTGGGTGGCACTGCTGGGTGGCACTGTGGGTGGCACTGTGGGCACTGCTGGGTGGCACTGTGGGCACTGCTGGGTGGCACTGTGGGCACTATGGGCACTGCTGGGTGGCACTGACAGGGGGGCACTTACTTTATTTCAGGATGGCACTGCGGGTGGCAGGTGGGCACTGGCAGGGGGCAGGTGTCCGTTTAAATTGCTGGCCATGATCGGGACTGATGTCCCGAACACGGCCGCCGGCGATCGGCTTTTTTTTTTTCTCCTCGCGCTGTCAGCGCGAGGAGGAATACTAGCCGATTACCGGCTCCGTTTTATCACATGATCAGCTGTCATTGGCTGACAGCTGATCACGTGATAAGGGGTCGGGATCGACCCCTTACACGGATCGGTGATCAGGCGAGTCTCACGGACTCGCCGATCACAGAGCGCGCCGCGCGCGCCCCTCAGGGGGCGCGCAGGCCGCTCGTAACCGGGACTACGTCAATAGACGTAGTCCCGAAAATGTGGGTCCGCGCTATTGTCGTCATTTTGCAATAGCGTGGATCCCAAGTGGTTAAGGCACATTTTTTAAGCTGCTTTTCCCTGCCAGGAGTAAAAGGTGTTCAGAGGAAAAATTGAAATGCCCATTGTGCATGGACCTTACAAGAAGTATTAGATATAAATAATGATTAATTGTTTTCCTGATCTCTGTGGAGGGTTACTTATACTAAGAAGGCTCTCAAGAGTCCCTGGCATATTAAAGGCAGAACTAAAGTTCACAAATGAAAAATCGTCAGTAATTTTTTCTCTTTTTCCTAGCTTTTTTAATATTTTGTGTGAACTGTGCATGGCACATGTGCAGCACGGTGTACACTGCTTGCCTATTTCTGGCTATTGGTTGCTGAGATAGGAGCTGGGTGGCAAATGGCAGATGTGCATGTGCAAGAGTTACATCATCAGTGGCAGGCCAGGGAAGGAGATGGCAATGTTGTTGGAGAGCTTGGACCTGCTAGAACTGGAGGAGGACACTCTCCTAGGTAAGTGAAATATAGCATGCAAATGTGCTGTGCATGCTTGCATATTATGGCACCGGCCCATCCCCATCCAGTGGACCTAAATAGACACTTGCTTTGCCCATGCAGTACAAAGCGATGGTGTCTCTGCAACGGGCCTTCCCCCAGCACCCTCATTTGCCTGGGCTTCCTTGCTACTCTGTGTTCTATTGGAGCTGATAATACTACCTGGTGCTTTGCAATATGTGGGAGCATGTCTCCCCCTCCCTTTGTGACTGTGTCTTGGCCTAGAATCCAATCTATAAGCACAAACATTGTTGCAGAACCAAGGGAGTGGCATCTTTGCTCCCCTTGGATGCCAAAATGAGTAATTTCAGTGCCGGCTGCAACCTAGAAAGGTGGGGAGGAAGTGTAGGAAAAGTGAGTATAAGGGCTCATGCACACAGGGCATTAGAAAAAACGAGCTGCAAAACCGCTACCAACGCCAAGAAAAAGCAGCTGTAAAAACTTGCTTTTATTAGCTTTTTGTATTGGCATTAATGCATATTAAGCCACGTTAGCTTTTAGCAGCGTTAATCAATGGTTCCCTATGAGAGCCCATTGATTTGAATAGAAGTTGCACCAGAAGTCGGATCATAAATGATCCGACTTGCGGCGTAGCTTGTGTGCAGAGGATCTTAAAGAGGAACCCCGCCCTAAAACAAAAAAAGGCATGGGGTCCCCCCAAAATCCATACCAGACTCTTCGGTCCGGTATGGATTTGAAGGGGAACCCCCACACCAAAAAAATGGGGTGGGGGTCCATCCAAAATCCATACCAGATCCTTATCTGAGCATGGAGCCCGGCAGGTCAGGAAAGAAGGGGGAAGAGCGAGCTCCCCCCTCCTGGACCATACCAGGCTACATGCCCTCAACATAGGGGGTAGGTGCTTTGGGGCAGGGGGGGAGCTGGAGCCCCCAACCCCAAAGCACCTTGTCCCCATGTTGATGGGGACAAGGGCCTCTTCCAGACAATGCTGGCCATTGGTTTTCGGGGTCTGCGGGCGGGGGGCTTAACAAGGGGCCCCCAGATCCCGGCCCCCCACCCTATGTGAATACATTGTACCCCTACCAATTCACCCAAAATAAAGTGTCAAAAATAAAAACAGTACACAGATTTTTAAAGTAATTTATTAAAGCAGCTCTTGTGTCTCTTCTTCTGATTTCTTCTACCTCTGGCGATGTCTTCATCCTCTGGTTCTTCTCCTCTCACCATTGAGGATTTCTTCTGCCGCTGTCTTCTTCCTCTGCCGGTTCTCCTCTCTCCGCTGTCTTCTCCCACTGTCTTCTCCCACTATCTTCTCCCTCTGTTCTTCCTCCAATGTTGTCTCAACACTCTCTCCCGCTGTCATGCTGGGTGTGCCTTGTGCTAATACTTATATAGCCAAGGCGGAGGGGCCACCCGGCGATGTCATCCAGAGGCCCCACCCCTTGTGACGGCACTGCCTGGGGCACGATTGGTGATGATGTCCCAAGAGGGTGGGGCCTCATAGGGAACCATTGATTTTGACATGTAAAAAAAACGGTTGACGTGGCTTAACAGCGTTAAGCTGAATTTACCCACGTTTAGCAGCTTTTAGCGCCGTCAGACATTTTTACAGCTCGTTTTTACTGCTCCAGCAAAAACATGCTGTTGTTTTTTCTACTGCCCCTAAACGCTTATGCCTCCAAACGTCTGACAGTTTATGTGTGCATGGACACATAGGCTAATGTGGAGGGGTGTTTATAAGCAGTTAAAAAAAAAGGGTCGGCACTTTGTAGAGACATGGGCAAGATGGGCGTTTCTTACAAGATCAATTTTAAACATTAAAGCACACATTTACATAAGCTAACCCCTGGTAGTTGCCACAGTGTATAGTTTGAGGCAGGTCTGGGGCTGCAAAAGTGGAATTCTGATCACTGAACTGAAAATGATAGCAGTAACAAACAAAATACAATGTTGCTGTTCATATCTTTCAAAATTTCTGCTATGATAAAAATCAAATTACTGTTTCCAAGGATCTGCTGGGTGGCTGTTGGCGGGTTAATGTTTTTCCCTGCCTTGGGTGATGAATTCCTATTCAAGACAGAACAGTTTGACATTTGCTGCATTCGTAAAATTCCCCTTTCTCTAACCTGCGACCTGCTAAGATAAACTCAGAGGAGTGTCAATGCTATGATGGTAGCAAGTAGAGTACAAGTACAAGTATTCCTTTTTATGTAATTGGCTGTCAGAGTGGGCTAGGGAAATCCTTGGCTTTATACAGGTCCTTCTCAAAAAATTAGCATATTGTGATAAAGTTCATTATTTTCTGTAATGTACTGATAAACATTAGACTTTCATATATTTTAGATTCATTACACACAACTGAAGTAGTTCAAGCCTTTTCTTGTTTTAATATTGATGATTTTGGCATACAGCTCATGAAAACCCAAAATTCCTATCTCAAAAAATTAGCATATCATGAAAAGGTTCTCTAAACAAGCTATTAACCTAATCATCTGAATCAACTAATTAACTCTAAACACCTGCAAAAGATTCCTGAGGCTTTTAAAAACTCCCAGCCTGGTTCATTACTCAAAACCGCAATCATGGGTAAGACTGCCGACCTGACTGCTGTCCAGAAGGCCATCATTGACACCCTCAAGCAAGAGGGTAAGACACAGAAAGAAATTTTTGAACGAATAGGCTGTTCCCAGAGTGCTGTATCAAGGCACCTCAGTGGGAAGTCTGTGGGAAGGAAAAAGTGTAAGAAGATTGTGGAGAAGGACCGATTCCAGACCTTGGAGGACCTGCGGAAGCAGTGGACTGAGTCTGGAGTAGAAACATCCAGAGCCACCGTGAACAGGCGTGTGCAGGAAATGGGCTACAGGTGCCGCATTCCCCAGGTCAAGCCACTTTTGAACCAGAAACAGCGGCAGAAGCGCCTGACCTGGGCTACAGAGAAGCAGCACTGGACTGTTGCTCAGTGGTCCAAAGTACTTTTTTTCGGATGAAAGCAAATTTTGCATGTCATTCGGAAATCAAGGTGCCAGAGTCTGGAGGAAGACTGGGGAGAGGGAAATGCCAAAATGCCTGAGGTCCAGTGTCAAGTACCCACAGTCAGTGATGGTCTGGGGTGCCATGTCAGCTGCTGGTGTTGGTCCTCTGTGTTTTATCAAGGGCAGGGTCAATGCAGCTAGCTATCAGGAGATTTTGGAGCACTTCATGCTTCCATCTGCTGAAAAGCTTTATGGAGATGAAGATTTCATTTTTCAGCACGACCTGGCACCTGCTCACAGTGCCAAAACCACTGGTAAATGGTTTACTGACCATGGTATTACTGTGCTCAATTGGCCTGCCAACTCTCCTGACCTGAACCCCATAGAGAATCTGTGGGATATTGGGAAGAGAAAGTTGAGAGATGCAAGACTCAACACTCTGGATGAGCTTAAGGCCGCTATCGAAGCATCCTGGGCCTCCATAACACCTCAGCAGTGCCACAGGCTGGTTGCCTCCATGCCACGCCGCATTGAAGCAGTCATTTCTGCAAAAGGATTCCCGACCAAGTATTGAGTGCATAACTGAACATAATTATTTGAAGGTTGACTTTTTTTGTATTAAAAACACTTTTCTTTTATTGGTCGGATGAAATATGCTAATTTTTTGAGATAGGATTTTTGGGTTTTCAGGAGCTGTATGCCAAAATCATCAATATTAAAACAAGAAAAGGCTTGAACTACTTCAGTTGTGTGTAATGAATCTAAAATATATGAAAGTCTAATGTTTATCAGTACATTACAGAAAATAATGAACTTTATCACAATATGATAATTTTTTGAGAAGGACCTGTAGTTTCAGTACATCTGCAAGATATAGGGATGTGGAAATTCAAGTGCTGGGAACTCATGACACCCCTATGCCTGCCTAAATAATAATTATAGCCAAAATTGAATTTTTAGTTTTGAGAAAGTGTATCCTGGACAGTTATGGTAAATATTGAGTAAAAAACAAACAGCCCTACACTGAACCACTGTAGAATTTAGCACATTCATATCTCTGTGCTACATTATAGTTCAGTCAATGGCTTTTTAGTTCTTCTAGCCCACATGAGCCTAACACAGGCCATTTCATGTGGCCCTCACACCTCTCCTGCAGCTGTGGAACCCCCATTGTCTCCTATCCCAGTCTTGTCTCAGCATTCTGCAGCAGAGAGGAGGACAGAATTCTTCCACCAGATCCTGTGCTTCTCCTTGCAGCCACCGAGAGGCTCGCCTTTGCTAACCCCATCTCCTGCCCCTCTCTGTGCAGCCGCAGCACCCCCTCAGCTCCCCCTCCCCTGATGCCAGCATTTAGCAGACTCCATCAGCTGACTCCAACCCTCTTCTAGTCCTCCTTCAGACCCTGCAATTTCTGCTTCCCAGCTTTGTTCCTAGCTTCTTCCTTCAGTAGCACAAAGGGGGTGCAGTGTGTTGTAAGGGAGGATGGAGGACTCTTGACTTCTGATGGTGGGAGGCCTCTTGACATTTAATGTAAGGTGGTTAGGGTGCTCTTGGCATCTGCTAATAATTATAAAGAGAATATTATAATTGTATACCAGTTGAATAGGAGGGTCACACACCTCTGGTATCATCCACAAGAAACTTTATTGGAGACCAGGGATGAGCCGAACACCCCCCAGTTCGGTTCACACCAGAACCTGCGAACAGACCGAAAGTTTGCGCGAACTTTAGAAGCCGTTAAGGTCTATGGGACTCAAACATTTGAAATCAAAAGTGCTAGTTTTAAAGGCTAATATGCAAGTTATTGTCCTAAAAAGGGTTTGGGAACCCGGGTCCTGCCCCAGAGGACATGTATCAATGCAAAAAAAAGTTTTAAAAACGTCCATTTTTTCAGAAGCACTGATTTTAATGCTGCTTAAAGTGGAAAAAAAAGTGAAATATTCCTATAAATATCATACATGGGGGGTGTCTATAGTATGCCTGTAAAGTGGCGCGTATTTCCCATGCTTAGAACAGTCCCTGCACAAAATGACATTTTTAAAGGCATAAAAACGGAAAATTGTATATTCACCTTTCCGTAATTTTCCTTTCCTGACGCGTCTTCATGGCAGCACACACTGGGTTGTGACTCCGCCCCCACAACCTGACAGGATTGGGTTAACTATAAATTTGAAGGGGAGACCACCGCTTCATGCTCTGTATATATCATCACAAAAGAAACGGGGTGGGCAACTGTGTGCTGCCATGAATATTCGTCAGGAAAGGAAAATTACGGAAAGGTGAGTATACAATTTTCCGTTTTCCTGGCGCCTTCATGGCAGCACACACTGGGAAATAACTCGCCAGTCGGGTGGGTGCAAATAAAATAAATTTTTATTCCTTATAATGCAGAAGAATTGGCTCTAACGATGGAACTGCCGAAGTCTGCCATGGACAAGTGAACAGAATCCACCTTGTAGTGGGAAATAAATGTATGCCTGGAGGACCATGTTGCTGCCCTGCATATTGTTTCTGGTGAGACGCTGCAATACGCTGCCCAGGAGGTAGCCACTGCCCTAGTTGAATGAGCCCTGATGTCTTCAGGAACTGTCAGATGCTGGGTGAAATACGCCTTTTTAATGCTTCTGACCAACAAGGATGCAATGGTGCGTGAAGAGGCTGGTTGCCCGTGTCTGGTTCCACGGGGGATGATCAAAAGAGAATCCATCCTTCTAAAAGAGGTGATAACAGTTAAGAAGTTAATGATGGTTGTCTTCACATCCAGTGGATGCGGATCTCCAATATCGTCAGTGAAAGATGGAAGGATGATGTCTTGGTTGCAATGGAAGGAAGTTGCTACTTTGGGTATGAAGCATTCTGAAGGTCTTAGAACTACTCTGTCGGGGAAGAGAACCAAGTGAGGCTCCGAAATCATTAATGCTTGGATCTCTGACACTCTTTTTGCTGATGTAATAGCAATGAGGAAGGACAGTTTCAAAGTCAAGTCCCATAGAGAAATAGTTTCAAATGGGACAAACGGAGGAGTGGATAGAGCATGGAGAACTACTGATAGATCCCATGATGGAAAGACTGGTCTCCTAGGGGGTTTAATCTTTAGATAGGCCCCAGAAATTGGATTACCAAAGGGTGGAATGCCCACTTAGTACCTGTTTTAGCTGACAGAGCAGATACTTGAACTTTAAGGGTACTTAAGCTTAGACCCTTGTTAATCCCTGACTGGAGGAATTCCAGAATTTGAGAAGGTTCCAGAGAAAGGCTATTCCATCCCCTCTGCTATGCCATGGAGCAGAATTTTTCCCATATCTTAGAATAGATGGTATTGGTAGTGACTTTCCTGGCTTGCATCAGAGTTGATATAACTTCCTGAGAACAGCCTTGAGCCATTAGTCTAGCCCTCCCAATCTCCAGGCCATCAGGTGCAATTTCTCTGGTGCAGGATGTAAGAATTGACCTTGAAATAAAAGATCTGGAGTTATTGGAAGAGGAATTAGAGGTTGAAGGCTGAACTGTAAAAGTGTCATGAACCACGGCCTCCTCTGCCACAGTGGAATAACCGCGATTACTGTCACTGAGGATCTCCGAAGCCTGGATAGTAACCTAGCAATTAATGGAGTTGAACCTTTTGAGGTCTAATACAGGTCGCAAGTCGCCTGTCCTCTTTTTCACCAGAAACAAAGGGGAGTAGAACCCTCTGCCTTTTGGCATGATGGAACCTCCAGGATTGCTCCCTTCTGTTTCAATTCTGCTATGTACTTTACTAGCAGACTCCTTTTGGGTAGTGAGGATGGTAGTCTGGTTGTCTGGAAGTGATTTGCTGGGAGTCTGTTTTTGAATTTCCACCTGTGTCCGGATCTGATTGGGCAGAATGTCCATAAATCCTTTATATGGTTTGATCAAATTTTGATGAATTCTTTCAACCTAGCGCCCACCTGAGCTGGGTGGGCGGGCGAAATTTCAAAATGACTTCTGCTGTTCCCCTCCCGGGGTAGCCTTGGATTTCTGTATCCTCAGAAAAGAAGGTTTTGTGTTCTTCCAGTCCCTTCTAAACTCCCTACCAGGATGGTAGGATCTGGACTCTCTGTATTTGTCTGGAAGATTGCGTCTGTAAACTGATCCCTTCTGTGTTTTGGGTCTCCTATCGGAGGGAATTAGGCCTGACTTCCCTCCAGTTACTTTGGAGATGGCAGAGTCTAATTTGGCACTGAATAGGTTTGAGCCATCATAAGGAATCCTGCACCAATTCTTTTGGATGCTGTATCGGCCATCCACGGTTTGAGCCATAGAGCGCTTCTCGCTGTTACCGAGGCCACCTCGATTGGTAGTGTGACGTGGTGGGCAAGACGCATTAAAGAGGAATCGACGATGGGAGCAGTAATCAAAGATTTTACTTTTGACTCTTTCAAGGGGTACAACTTGGCTAATCTGTTGGTAAGACTAGATATTTTATCAGATCTCTCCCACTCGCCTTTAATGAGATCCTCGAGCTCCTCTAAGAATGGAAATGATTCCGGATCTCTTTTTAGGTTTGGAAAATATTTTTGTTTTTGGGGTTCCTAGGGAAAAATCGAAGCCTACTGACATCTCCTGACCTTCACTTTCAGAGGAAGATTCTGATGCCTGAGTGAGATGGGGGTCCGCTGAAGATGTACTGGGAGCAGCTCTATCCAATGCTGGTGCTTTTGTTTCCAGTATAGATTCCCGCACCGATTCCCTTATGAGGTCTGTAGCCATCCTTGCATCTGCCTCTTTCTCTTTGGTAGCTTCATTGAAGAAAGAGCGACAGGCAAGTTTATCTGGTAGTGCTAGAGCACCGCATACCCAGCAAACTTTTGCTGCAGGTCGGGTGTGGCAGCTTTGGCGGTGCGAGGAAGGAGATCTCCTGTGATTTGATTGACTGTGGTGTGAGTAGCTATGCCGTGAGTGGCTATGCCTTCGGTGACGTGAAGGAGATCTCGAGCGGCTCCTGCGGGACCACCTTCTTTAAGTATGGCTAGACCTTTTCCCATGCCTGGAACCTGCGGCTCTTGATCTAGTCGGACTGCCAAGAAAAAGTAGCACTTAGCGCCTGGCACTCTTTTTTTCTCTCCCCTTCAATACCTACCTATGTCCGGTATAGCCTCTTACCTAACTTGCTAATGGTGGTCTGCGTGGGCAGTGGACTCCATAGGAAAAAAAGTGACAGGACACTCTGGGAAATATAAGAAAATAAATGTGTATATAGATATATTTATTTTCCCCTTCTTACTTCTTTATTTTTATTAATTAATTAATTTATTTATTTATTATTTATTTATTAATTATTTACTAGTAATAAATTATTATTATTATTATCATTATTTATACCTCAGTAATAATTAATTGCAGCAGAAAAAGAACAACATTAAGCTGACCAGAAATAAATAAGGGACTTACCTTGGAGTTTGAGACTCAGACTTATGCAGAGCAGCAATCTTTAAAAGTGTTCCAGCAGAAAGGCACAACAGAATACAGAGAAAAAAAATCTCTGTATTTAAAAATGGCGCCATTGCGGTGGCCAAATGATGCTCCGTGCATGCGCAGATGCGTCCTGCGTGTTCCGCCGCCATCTTGGGAAAGGGAACACTGTACAGGGAAACCGAGAGAGAAAACCTGGCTCTGCACATGCGCAGAGCGGCGAAAAAACGAACGGCGGCCATGACTTCTTTAAAGCTTATTATATGCCACAATCCAGATGCCCCCTGAGACCACCAGAACGGGGGTTCCCTCCATGGAAGCTCCTTTTGAGACTGTACAGGAGGGACTTCCAAACAGGAGAGGCTTGAACCTGCTGGGGCGATTGCGGTAAGAGGCTTATTCATCTCCAAACAGGAGAAATCGTGTCCATCCAACCTGTCAGGTGAGGATAAAAAAGAGAATGCAGCGGGGGGTCTCCCCTTCAAATTTATAGTTAAACCAATCCTGTCATGTTGTGGGGGCGGAGTCACAACCCAGTGTGTGCTGCCATGAAGGCATCAGGAAAGTCATTTAAAACTGCTTGCGGCTTTAATGTAATGTCTGGTCCCGGCAATATGGATGAAAATCAGTGAGACAAACGGCATGGGTACCCCCCACGCACCCAAATAAAAAAAAGGAAAGGGGTGGGGCTCCCAGGCCCTATATACTATGAACAGCAGTATACAGGCGGTGCAAACAAGACAGGGACTGTAGGTTTGTTGTTAAGTAGAATCTGTTTATAATTTTGAACTGGTACATTTTTAAAGTGTAGCTCCAGCCAAAAAATCTATTTTTAAGCTTTTTGGAAAACATAGGGAAGGGTTATCACCCCTGTAACATTTGTTTTGCTGTCTGTATACCTCTTCAGAAGTTTTTACCTCACTTTCTGTCCCAATGACAAATGTTTTTTGAAAATTTGGGTTTTTTAGTGAAACAAGGATTGGTGATAAAGCATCCGTGGAGAGGAGACATGTTTTTCCCATATCAACTCTTACAGGATATAATTTCCCTTCCTATGGGGTAGATTTCATCTCACTTCCTGTTGTTTCCTTCCATTTGCAAGTAGGAGTCGTTTGTAAGTTGGATGTTTGAAAGTAGGGGCCTGCCCTATATGCTCTGCAGAAATTTGGGCCTAAGGTGTTGGTGCTGCCACAACACTGTAAGCCATCACAGTTACTCTTGGTGGGCACTGGAACGCCCTGCTGTGAACTATTATATCAAGAATTGTAATTACATGCCATTGTTGAACAGTGGTAGAAAAATTGGACCTTTAGTGGTGGTGGTGGTGCTTGTGCCACAACACTGTAAGTCCTCATAGTTACTCTTGGTGGGCGCTGGAATGGGCCCTGTTGTTAAATATTGTATCAAGAATTGTAATTACATGCCATTGTTGAACAGGGGCAGAAAAATTGGGCCTTTGGTGGTGGTGGTGGTGTTGCCACAACACTGTAAGCCCTCACAGTTACTCTTGGTGGGTGCAGAAATGGGCCCTGCTGTAAAGTATTTAATCAAAAATTGTAATTGCACACCCCTGATAAACAGTGGCTTAAAAATTGGGCCTTAGGCATTGGTGCTGATGCCACAACACTTCAACCCCTCACAGATACTCTAGTTGGAGCTCAGGAATGAGCCCTGCTGCAAAGTATTGCATCAAAAATTGTAATTACATGCCCCTCTTAAACAGGCACTGAAAAAATGGGTCATAGGCACTGGTGCTGGTGCCACAACATTGCAACCCCTCACAGATACTCTAGTTGGAGCGCAGGAATGAGCCCTGCTTCAAAGTATTACATCAAAAATTGTAATTACGCGCCCATCTTAAACAGGGGCTGAAAAATTGAGCCTTAGGCACTGGTGCTGGTGCCTCAGCACTGCAACCCCTCGCAGATACTCTAGCTGTAGAGCAAGAATGAGCCCTGCTGCAAAGTATTGCATCAAAAATTGTAATTACACGCCCCTGTTAAACAGGGGCTGAAAAATTGGGCCTTAGGCACTGGTGCTGGTGCCACAACGCTGCAACCCCTCACAGATATTGTAGTTGAGCGCAGCAACGAACCCTCCTGCAAAATATTGCATCAAAAATTGTAATTACATTCCCCTGTTAAACAGGGGATGAAAAGTTGGGCCTTAGCCACTGGTAGCGGCACCAAGAACCAAACATTTTCTTACAAGCAATCAGCATGATCATTGAGGAGGAAGAGGATAGTCACTCAGCATAACAGGATAGCCACTCAGCATAGGCAGTCTTGACGGGATCTGACATAAAAAAAAAAAAATATCAGTTACATCAGCATCAGGTGCTTGTTAGCTGATGGTGATCCAAGACTGAATCATTTTTATGAAGGTGAGTCGATCAACCGAGTCGGTGGACAGGCGCACCCTTTGATTGGTTGCAAAGCCTCCAGTAGCACTGAATGTCGCTTTCCGAAAGAACGCTGGATGCAGGACAGACCAGTAGCTCAAATGCATACTGAGCAAGCTCTGGCCAGTGATCCATCCTCAAGACCCAGTAACCCCAAGGGTTTTCAGTGGGAAAGGTGTCCAAGTCTGATCTTTCCCCTAGGTATTCTTGCACCATGTAAATCAGATGCTGTGATGGTTGCTGGAACTGATCATACCTTGGGGCTGCGGACTAAAAAATTGTCTGAACGCATTGGTCAGACGGCCACCTTCTCCGCCATTCCTTCTGTGACTGACCGAAGCCTCAGCAAAATGTTGTCCAGGACCAGGAATTTGTAACCTCCCAGTCTCTGGGAACACGTTGCACAGACCTTTCTGCAAGGCCTCCAGAAGATGTTTCATCCTCTGCTCCCTCTGCGATGGCAAGATAAGGTCCGCAACCTTACCCTTGTAACGTGGATCAAGGAGGGTTGCCAGCCAGTAATGATCCCTCTCCTTAAACCGACGAATATGAGGATCCTTCCGCAGGCTTTGCAGGATCAGGGAGGCCATACAGCATAGGTTAGCTGAGGCATTCGGTCCGGAGTCCTCTGGGTCACTAAGAACTAGGGATGAGCCGAACATCCCCCCGGTTCGCTTTGCACCAGAACCTGCAAACGAACCTAAAATTCGTGCAAACTTTAGAACCCCATTAAAGTCTATGGGACTCAAATGTTCGAAATCAAAAGTGCTAATTTTAAAGGCTAATATGCAAGTTATTGTCCTAAAAGGGTTTGGGGACCTGGCTCTTGCCCCAGGAGACATGTATCAATGCAAAAAAAAGTTTGGCTTTTTTTCGGGAGCACTGATTTTAATGAAAAAAAGTGGAATATTCCTTTAAATATCGTGCCTGGGGGGTGTCTATAGAATGCCTGTGAAGTGGCATGTGTTTCCCTTGTTTAGAACAGTCCCTGCACAAAATGACATTTCTAATGGAAACAAAAGTCATTTAAAACTGCTTGCGGTTGGTTCCGGCAATATGGATGAAAATCATTGAGTAAAATGGCATGGGTAGCCCCCCTGCCCATTACCAGCCCCTTTGGGTCTTGTATGGATGTTAAGGGGAAACCCGTACCCAAATTAAAAAAAGGAAAGGCGTGGGGCCCCCAGGCCCTATATACTCAGAACAGCAGTACACAGGCGGTGCAAACAAGACAGGGACTGTGTAGGTTTGTTGTTAAGTAGAATCTGTTTGTAATTTTGAACTGGTACATTTTTAAAGTGTAGCTCCAGTCAAAAAATCTATTTTTTGAAAACATAGGGAAGGGTTATCACCCCTGTAACATTTTTTTTTCGTCTGTGCATCTCTTCACTTTCACCTCACTTTCTGTCCCAATGACCAATGTTTTTAGAAAATTTGGGTTTTTTAGTAAAACAAGGATTGAGATCAAGAATCAGTGGAGAGGAGACATGTTTTTTCCCATATCAACTCTTACAGGAGAGACTTTCCCTTCCTAGGGGTAGATTTCATCACACTTCTTGTTGTCTCCTTCCGTTTGCAAGTAGGAGATGTTTGTAAGTTGGATGTTTGAAAGTAGGGGCCTGCCCTATATACTCTGCAGAAATTTGGGCCTAAGGTGGAACACAAACTTGGGGCTATGAGAACTCTACAACACTGGCTTTTGATGGTAACAGCAACCCCGGGTCACGGCATCTTTATGCGCTGGATGAAGTGTAATGTCCACAGCCACCTCTGTCATGCCCATGCCAGTTCAGACCCCTGAAGGTACACAAGGAGGAGGGAGTCTCTCTGTAAGACCGCTTCTTGCAACCAGCATCAACTCTGTGATATATGATACCTTGATACTATCCTAGCGTCTTTAGATCACAATGTGGCAGGCCGTAGTCAGATCACTAAAGGATTGGTCAAGGTGTATCCTGCCATGTCATGCTACACCCGCTGGAACACAAACTTGGGGCCATGAGAACTCTACAACAGTGGCATTTGAAGGTAACAGCAGAGAGTGAAAAGACTTTCTTTGAAGGCCAGTGGGATGTACATTTTGGACAGCGAGGACCACTGCTTTTCGACAGGCACAAAAGAGGCCATCTATGTCAAAGTGAAACAACCATCCTATAAGGCGGTGGGGTTTCCTTCAACACCACCTGTCGGCCACATAGAATGACATTGTAACATTATTAGCCTTTGCCATTTTCACAACTATCGAGCAGCCATAAGCAGTGATGTGACAGCAACTGAGAAGGCCTGAGCACTTTCCTTTCCATTAGAAATTCAGCAGAAAGTTAGCCGTTTATCTCTGGAATGGCTGAGATGGTGTCGATTGGCTTCTGCAGCTAGAATGCCCTTTGTGAAGGCTTAGCAAAGAGTCAGGGGCAGGTGCAGGGCCAGTGGCGCAATGGATAACACATCTGACTACGGATCAGAAGATTGTAGGTTCGACTCCTACCTGGCTCGTTGACAATGCTGTGATCGTATAGTGGTTAGTACTCTGTGTTGTGGCCGCAGCAACCCCGGTTCGAATCCGGGTCACGGCATCTTTATGCGCTGGATGAAGTGTAATGTCCACAGTCACGCCCATGCCAGTTCGGACCCCTGAAGGTACACAAGGAGCAGGAAGTCTCTCTCTCTCTAAGACCGCTTCTTGCAACCAGCACCAACTCTGTGATATAGGATACCTTGATACTATCCTAGCGTCGGTCGATTACAATGTGGCAGGCCGTAGTCAGATCACTAAAGGATTGGTCAACAGGCCAAGGTGTATCCTGCCATGTCATGCTACACCCGCTGTAACACAAACTTGGGGCCATGCGAACTCTACAACAGTGGCCTTTGAAGGTAACAGCAGAGAGTGAAAAGACTTTCTTTGAAGGCCAGTGGGATGTACATTTTGGACAGCGAGGACCACTGCTTTTCGAGAGGCACGAAAGTAGGCAGCCATCTATGTGGAAGTGAAACAACCATCCTATAAGGTGGTGGGGTTTCCTTCAACACCACCTGTGGGCCACATAGAATGAGATTGTAACATTATTAGCCTTTGCCATTTTCACAACTATCGAGCAGCCATAAGCAGTGATGTGACAGCAACTGAGAAGGCCTGAGCACTTTCCTTTCCATTAGAAATTCAGCAGAAAGTTAGCCGTTTATCTCTGGAATGGCTGAGATGGTGTCGATTGGCTTCTGCAGCTAGAATGCCCTTTGTGAAGGCTTAGCAAAGAGTCAGGGGCAGGTGCAGGGCCAGTGGCGCAATGGATAACGCGTCTGACTACGGATCAGAAGATTGTAGGTTTGACTCCTACCTGGCTCGTTGACAATGCCATGATCGTATAGTGGTTAGTACTCTGCGTTGTGGCCGCAGCAACCCCGGTTCGAATCCGGGTCACGGCATCTTTATGCGCTGGATGAAGTGTAATGTCCACAGTCACGCCCATGCCAGTTCGGACCCCTGAAGGTACACAAGGAGCAGGAAGTCTCTCTCTCTCTAAGACCGCTTCTTGCAACCAGCACCAACTCTGTGATATAGGATACCTTGATACTATCCTAGCGTCGGTCGATTACAATGTGGCAGGCCGTAGTCAGATCACTAAAGGATTGGTCAACAGGCCAAGGTGTATCCTGCCATGTCATGCTACACCCGCTGTAACACAAACTTGGGGCCATGCGAACTCTACAACAGTGGCCTTTGAAGGTAACAGCAGAGAGTGAAAAGACTTTCTTTGAAGGCCAGTGGGATGTACATTTTGGACAGCGAGGACCACTGCTTTTCGAGAGGCACGAAAGTAGGCAGCCATCTATGTGGAAGTGAAACAACCATCCTATAAGGCGGTGGGGTTTCCTTCAACACCACCTGTGGGCCACATAGAATGAGATTGTAACATTATTAGCCTTTGCCATTTTCACAACTATCGAGCAGCCATAAGCAGTGATGTGACAGCAACTGAGAAGGCCTGAGCACTTTCCTTTCCATTAGAAATACAGCAGAAAGTTAGCCGTTTATCTCTGGAATGGCTGAGATGGTGTCGATTGGCTTCTGCAGCTAGAATGCCCTTTGTGAAGGCTTAGCAAAGAGTCAGGGGCAGGTGCAGGGCCAGTGGCGCAATGGATAACGCGTCTGACTACGGATCAGAAGATTGTAGGTTCGACTCCTACCTGGCTCGTTGACAATGCCGTGATTGTATAGTGGTTAGTACTCTGCGTTGTGGCCGCAGCAACCCCGGTTCGAATCCGGGTCACGGCATCTTTATGCGCTGGATGAAGTGTAATGTCCACAGTCACGCCCATGCCAGTTCGGACCCCTGAAGGTACACAAGGAGCAGGAAGTCTCTCTCTCTCTAAGACCGCTTCTTGCAACCAGCACCAACTCTGTGATATAGGATACCTTGATACTATCCTAGCGTCGGTCGATTACAATGTGGCAGGCCGTAGTCAGATCACTAAAGGATTGGTCAACAGGCCAAGGTGTATCCTGCCATGTCATGCTACACCCGCTGTAACACAAACTTGGGGCCATGCGAACTCTACAACAGTGGCCTTTGAAGGTAACAGCAGAGAGTGAAAAGACTTTCTTTGAAGGCCAGTGGGATGTACATTTTGGACAGCGAGGACCACTGCTTTTCGAGAGGCACGAAAGTAGGCAGCCATCTATGTGGAAGTGAAACAACCATCCTATAAGGCGGTGGGGTTTCCTTCAACACCACCTGTGGGCCACATAGAATGAGATTGTAACATTATTAGCCTTTGCCATTTTCACAACTATCGAGCAGCCATAAGCAGTGATGTGACAGCAACTGAGAAGGCCTGAGCACTTTCCTTTCCATTAGAAATTCAGCAGAAAGTTAGCCGTTTATCTCTGGAATGGCTGAGATGGTGTCGATTGGCTTCTGCAGCTAGAATGCCCTTTGTGAAGGCTTAGCAAAGAGTCAGGGGCAGGTGCAGGGCCAGTGGCGCAATGGATAACGCGTCTGACTACGGATCAGAAGATTGTAGGTTCGACTCCTACCTGGCTCGTTGACAATGCCGTGATCGTATAGTGGTTAGTACTCTGCGTTGTGGCCGCAGCAACCCCGGTTCGAATCCGGGTCACGGCATCTTTATGCGCTGGATGAAGTGTAATGTCCACAGTCACGCCCATGCCAGTTCGGACCCCTGAAGGTACACAAGGAGCAGGAAGTCTCTCTCTCTCTAAGACCGCTTCTTGCAACCAGCACCAACTCTGTGATATAGGATACCTTGATACTATCCTAGCGTCGGTCGATTACAATGTGGCAGGCCGTAGTCAGATCACTAAAGGATTGGTCAACAGGCCAAGGTGTATCCTGCCATGTCATGCTACACCCGCTGTAACACAAACTTGGGGCCATGCGAACTCTACAACAGTGGCCTTTGAAGGTAACAGCAGAGAGTGAAAAGACTTTCTTTGAAGGCCAGTGGGATGTACATTTTGGACAGCGAGGACCACTGCTTTTCGAGAGGCACGAAAGTAGGCAGCCATCTATGTGGAAGTGAAACAACCATCCTATAAGGCGGTGGGGTTTCCTTCAACACCACCTGTGGGCCACATAGAATGAGATTGTAACATTATTAGCCTTTGCCATTTTCACAACTATCGAGCAGCCATAAGCAGTGATGTGACAGCAACTGAGAAGGCCTGAGCACTTTCCTTTCCATTAGAAATTCAGCAGAAAGTTAGCCGTTTATCTCTGGAATGGCTGAGATGGTGTCGATTGGCTTCTGCAGCTAGAATGCCCTTTGTGAAGGCTTAGCAAAGAGTCAGGGGCAGGTGCAGGGCCAGTGGCGCAATGGAAAACGCGTCTGACTACGGATCAGAAGATTGTAGGTTCGACTCCTACCTGGCTCGTTGACAATGCCGTGATCGTATAGTGGTTAGTACTCTGCGTTGTGGCCGCAGCAACCCCGGTTCGAATCCGGGTCACGGCATCTTTATGCGCTGGATGAAGTGTAATGTCCACAGTCACGCCCATGCCAGTTCGGACCCCTGAAGGTACACAAGGAGCAGGAAGTCTCTCTCTCTCTAAGACCGCTTCTTGCAACCAGCACCAACTCTGTGATATAGGATACCTTGATACTATCCTAGCGTCGGTCGATTACAATGTGGCAGGCCGTAGTCAGATCACTAAAGGATTGGTCAACAGGCCAAGGGGTATCCTGCCATGTCATGCTACACCCGCTGTAACACAAACTTGGGGCCATGCGAACTCTACAACAGTGGCCTTTGAAGGTAACAGCAGAGAGTGAAAAGACTTTCTTTGAAGGCCAGTGGGATGTACATTTTGGACAGCGAGGACCACTGCTTTTCGAGAGGCACGAAAGTAGGCAGCCATCTATGTGGAAGTGAAACAACCATCCTATAAGGCGGTGGGGTTTCCTTCAACACCACCTGTGGGCCACATAGAATGAGATTGTAACATTATTAGCCTTTGCCATTTTCACAACTATCGAGCAGCCATAAGCAGTGATGTGACAGCAACTGAGAAGGCCTGAGCACTTTCCTTTCCATTAGAAATTCAGCAGAAAGTTAGCCGTTTATCTCTGGAATGGCTGAGATGGTGTCGATTGGCTTCTGCAGCTAGAATGCCCTTTGTGAAGGCTTAGCAAAGAGTCAGGGGCAGGTGCAGGGCCAGTGGCGCAATGGATAACGCGTCTGACTACGGATCAGAAGATTGTAGGTTCGACTCCTACCTGGCTCGTTGACAATGCCGTGATCGTATAGTGGTTAGTACTCTGCGTTGTGGCCGCAGCAACCCCGGTTCAAATCCGGGTCACGGCATCTTTATGCGCTGGATGAAGTGTAATGTCCACAGTCACGCCCATGCCAGTTCGGACCCCTGAAGGTACACAAGGAGCAGGAAGTCTCTCTCTCTCTAAGACCGCTTCTTGCAACCAGCACCAACTCTGTGATATAGGATACCTTGATACTATCCTAGCGTCGGTCGATTACAATGTGGCAGGCCGTAGTCAGATCACTAAAGGATTGGTCAACAGGCCAAGGTGTATCCTGCCATGTCATGCTACACCCGCTGTAACACAAACTTGGGGCCATGCGAACTCTACAACAGTGGCCTTTGAAGGTAACAGCAGAGAGTGAAAAGACTTTCTTTGAAGGCCAGTGGGATGTACATTTTGGACAGCGAGGACCACTGCTTTTCGAGAGGCACGAAAGTAGGCAGCCATCTATGTGGAAGTGAAACAACCATCCTATAAGGCGGTGGGGTTTCCTTCAACACCACCTGTGGGCCACATAGAATGAGATTGTAACATTATTAGCCTTTGCCATTTTCACAACTATCGAGCAGCCATAAGCAGTGATGTGACAGCAACTGAGAAGGCCTGAGCACTTTCCTTTCCATTAGAAATTCAGCAGAAAGTTAGCCGTTTATCTCTGGAATGGCTGAGATGGTGTCGATTGGCTTCTGCAGCTAGAATGCCCTTTGTGAAGGCTTAGCAAAGAGTCAGGGGCAGGTGCAGGGCCAGTGGCGCAATGGATAACGTGTCTGACTACGGATCAGAAGATTGTAGGTTCGACTCCTACCTGGCTCGTTGACAATGCCGTGATCGTATAGTGGTTAGTACTCTGCGTTGTGGCCGCAGCAACCCCGGTTCGAATCCGGGTCACGGCATCTTTATGCGCTGGATGAAGTGTAATGTCCACAGTCACGCCCATGCCAGTTCGGACCCCTGAAGGTACACAAGGAGCAGGAAGTCTCTCTCTCTCTAAGACCGCTTCTTGCAACCAGCACCAACTCTGTGATATAGGATACCTTGATACTATCCTAGCGTCGGTCGATTACAATGTGGCAGGCCGTAGTCAGATCACTAAAGGATTGGTCAACAGGCCAAGGTGTATCCTGCCATGTCATGCTACACCCGCTGTAACACAAACTTGGGGCCATGCGAACTCTACAACAGTGGCCTTTGAAGGTAACAGCAGAGAGTGAAAAGACTTTCTTTGAAGGCCAGTGGGATGTACATTTTGGACAGCGAGGACCACTGCTTTTCGAGAGGCACGAAAGTAGGCAGCCATCTATGTGGAAGTGAAACAACCATCCTATAAGGCGGTGGGGTTTCCTTCAACACCACCTGTGGGCCACATAGAATGAGATTGTAACATTATTAGCCTTTGCCATTTTCACAACTATTGAGCAGCCATAAGCAGTGATGTGACAGCAACTGAGAAGGCCTGAGCACTTTCCTTTCCATCAGAAATTCAGCAGAAAGTTAGCCGTTTATCTCTGGAATGGCTGAGATGGTGTCGATTGGCTTCTGCAGCTAGAATGCCCTTTGTGAAGGCTTAGCAAAGAGTCAGGGGCAGGTGCAGGGCCAGTGGCGCAATGGATAACGCGTCTGACTACGGATCAGAAGATTGTAGGTTCGACTCCTACCTGGCTCGTTGACAATGCCGTGATCGTATAGTGGTTAGTACTCTGCGTTGTGGCCGCAGCAACCCCGGTTCGAATCCGGGTCACGGCATCTTTATGCGCTGGATGAAGTGTAATGTCCACAGTCACGCCCATGCCAGTTCGGACCCCTGAAGGTACACAAGGAGCAGGAAGTCTCTCTCTCTCTCTAAGACCGCTTCTTGCAACCAGCACCAACTCTGTGATATAGGATACCTTGATACTATCCTAGCGTCGGTCGATTACAATGTGGCAGGCCGTAGTCAGATCACTAAAGGATTGGTCAACAGGCCAAGGTGTATCCTGCCATGTCATGCTACACCCGCTGTAACACAAACTTGGGGCCATGCGAACTCTACAACAGTGGCCTTTGAAGGTAACAGCAGAGAGTGAAAAGACTTTCTTTGAAGGCCAGTGGGATGTACATTTTGGACAGCGAGGACCACTGCTTTTCGAGAGGCACGAAAGTAGGCAGCCATCTATGTGGAAGTGAAACAACCATCCTATAAGGCGGTGGGGTTTCCTTCAACACCACCTGTGGGCCACATAGAATGAGATTGTAACATTATTAGCCTTTGCCATTTTCACAACTATCGAGCAGCCATAAGCAGTGATGTGACAGCAACTGAGAAGGCCTGAGCACTTTCCTTTCCATTAGAAGTTCAGCAGAAAGTTAGCCGTTTATCTCTGGAATGGCTGAGATGGTGTCGATTGGCTTCTGCAGCTAGAATGCCCTTTGTGAAGGCTTAGCAAAGAGTCAGGGCCAGGTGCAGGGCCAGTGGCGCAATGGATAACGCGTCTGACTACGGATCAGAAGATTGTAGGTTCGACTCCTACCTGGCTCGTTGACAATGCCGTGATCGTATAGTGGTTAGTACTCTGCGTTGTGGCCGCAGCAACCCCGGTTCGAATCCGGGTCATGGCATCTTTATGCGCTGGATGAAGTGTAATGTCCACAGTCACGCCCATGCCAGTTCGGACCCCTGAAGGTACACAAGGAGCAGGAAGTCTCTCTCTCTCTAAGACCGCTTCTTGCAACCAGCACCAACTCTGTGATATAGGATACCTTGATACTATCCTAGCGTCGGTCGATTACAATGTGGCAGGCCGTAGTCAGATCACTAAAGGATTGGTCAACAGGCCAAGGTGTATCCTGCCATGTCATGCTACACCCGCTGTAACACAAACTTGGGGCCATGCGAACTCTACAACAGTGGCCTTTGAAGGTAACAGCAGAGAGTGAAAAGACTTTCTTTGAAGGCCAGTGGGATGTACATTTTGGACAGCGAGGACCACTGCTTTTCGAGAGGCACGAAAGTAGGCAGCCATCTATGTGGAAGTGAAACAACCATCCTATAAGGCGGTGGGGTTTCCTTCAACACCACCTGTGGGCCACATAGAATGAGATTGTAACATTATTAGCCTTTGCCATTTTCACAACTATCGAGCAGCCATAAGCAGTGATGTGACAGCAACTGAGAAGGCCTGAGCACTTTCCTTTCCATTAGAAATTCAGCAGAAAGTTAGCCGTTTATCTCTGGAATGGCTGAGATGGTGTCGATTGGCTTCTGCAGCTAGAATGCCCTTTGTGAAGGCTTAGCAAAGAGTCAGGGCCAGGTGCAGGGCCAGTGGCGCAATGGATAACGCGTCTGACTACGGATCAGAAGATTGTAGGTTCGACTCCTACCTGGCTCGTTGACAATGCCGTGATCGTATAGTGGTTAGTACTCTGCGTTGTGGCCGCAGCAACCCCGGTTCGAATCCGGATCACGGCATCTTTATGCGCTGGATGAAGTGTAATGTCCACAGTCACGCCCATGCCAGTTCGGACCCCTGAAGGTACACAAGGAGCAGGAAGTCTCTCTCTCTCTAAGACCGCTTCTTGCAACCAGCACCAACTCTGTGATATAGGATACCTTGATACTATCCTAGCGTCGGTCGATTACAATGTGGCAGGCCGTAGTCAGATCACTAAAGGATTGGTCAACAGGCCAAGGTGTATCCTGCCATGTCATGCTACACCCGCTGTAACACAAACTTGGGGCCATGCGAACTCTACAACAGTGGCCTTTGAAGGTAACAGCAGAGAGTGAAAAGACTTTCTTTGAAGGCCAGTGGGATGTACATTTTGGACAGCGAGGACCACTGCTTTTCGAGAGGCACGAAAGTAGGCAGCCATCTATGTGGAAGTGAAACAACCATCCTATAAGGCGGTGGGGTTTCCTTCAACACCACCTGTGGGCCACATAGAATGAGATTGTAACATTATTAGCCTTTGCCATTTTCACAACTATCGAGCAGCCATAAGCAGTGATGTGACAGCAACTGAGAAGGCCTGAGCACTTTCCTTTCCATTAGAAATTCAGCAGAAAGTTAGCCGTTTATCTCTGGAATGGCTGAGATGGTGTCGATTGGCTTCTGCAGCTAGAATGCCCTTTGTGAAGGCTTAGCAAAGAGTCAGGGGCAGGTGCAGGGCCAGTGGCGCAATGGATAACGCGTCTGACTACGGATCAGAAGATTGTAGGTTCGACTCCTACCTGGCTCGTTGACAATGCCGTGATCGTATAGTGGTTAGTACTCTGCGTTGTGGCCGCAGCAACCCCGGTTCGAATCCGGGTCACGGCATCTTTATGCGCTGGATGAAGTGTAATGTCCACAGTCACGCCCATGCCAGTTCGGACCCCTGAAGGTACACAAGGAGCAGGAAGTCTCTCTCTCTCTAAGACCGCTTCTTGCAACCAGCACCAACTCTGTGATATAGGATACCTTGATACTATCCTAGCGTCGGTCGATTACAATGTGGCAGGCCGTAGTCAGATCACTAAAGGATTGGTCAACAGGCCAAGGTGTATCCTGCCATGTCATGCTACACCCGCTGTAACACAAACTTGGGGCCATGCGAACTCTACAACAGTGGCCTTTGAAGGTAACAGCAGAGAGTGAAAAGACTTTCTTTGAAGGCCAGTGGGATGTACATTTTGGACAGCGAGGACCACTGCTTTTCGAGAGGCACGAAAGTAGGCAGCCATCTATGTGGAAGTGAAACAACCATCCTATAAGGCGGTGGGGTTTCCTTCAACACCACCTGTGGGCCACATAGAATGAGATTGTAACATTATTAGCCTTTGCCATTTTCACAACTATCGAGCAGCCATAAGCAGTGATGTGACAGCAACTGAGAAGGCCTGAGCACTTTCCTTTCCATTAGAAATTCAGCAGAAAGTTAGCCGTTTATCTCTGGAATGGCTGAGATGGTGTCGATTGGCTTCTGCAGCTAGAATGCCCTTTGTGAAGGCTTAGCAAAGAGTCAGGGGCAGGTGCAGGGCCAGTGGCGCAATGGATAACGCGTCTGACTACGGATCAGAAGATTGTAGGTTCGACTCCTACCTGGCTCGTTGACAATGCCGTGATTGTATAGTGGTTAGTACTCTGCGTTGTGGCCGCAGCAACCCCGGTTCGAATCCGGGTCACGGCATCTTTATGCGCTGGATGAAGTGTAATGTCCACAGTCACGCCCATGCCAGTTCGGACCCCTGAAGGTACACAAGGAGCAGGAAGTCTCTCTCTCTCTCTAAGACCGCTTCTTGCAACCAGCACCAACTCTGTGATATAGGATACCTTGATACTATCCTAGCGTCGGTCGATTACAATGTGGCAGGCCGTAGTCAGATCACTAAAGGATTGGTCAACAGGCCAAGGTGTATCCTGCCATGTCATGCTACACCCGCTGTAACACAAACTTGGGGCCATGCGAACTCTACAACAGTGGCCTTTGAAGGTAACAGCAGAGAGTGAAAAGACTTTCTTTGAAGGCCAGTGGGATGTACATTTTGGACAGCGAGGACCACTGCTTTTCGAGAGGCACGAAAGTAGGCAGCCATCTATGTGGAAGTGAAACAACCATCCTATAAGGCGGTGGGGTTTCCTTCAACACCACCTGTGGGCCACATAGAATGAGATTGTAACATTATTAGCCTTTGCCATTTTCACAACTATCGAGCAGCCATAAGCAGTGATGTGACAGCAACTGAGAAGGCCTGAGCACTTTCCTTTCCATTAGAAATTCAGCAGAAAGTTAGCCGTTTATCTCTGGAATGGCTGAGATGGTGTCGATTGGCTTCTGCAGCTAGAATGCCCTTTGTGAAGGCTTAGCAAAGAGTCAGGGCCAGGTGCAGGGCCAGTGGCGCAATGGATAACGCGTCTGACTACGGATCAGAAGATTGTAGGTTCGACTCCTACCTGGCTCGTTGACGATGCCGTGATCGTATAGTGGTTAGTACTCTGCGTTGTGGCCGCAGCAACCCCGGTTCGAATCCGGGTCACGGCATCTTTATGCGCTGGATGAAGTGTAATGTCCACAGTCACGCCCATGCCAGTTCGGACCCCTGAAGGTACACAAGGAGCAGGAAGTCTCTCTCTCTCTAAGACCGCTTCTTGCAACCAGCACCAACTCTGTGATATAGGATACCTTGATACTATCCTAGCGTCGGTCGATTACAATGTGGCAGGCCGTAGTCAGATCACTAAAGGATTGGTCAACAGGCCAAGGTGTATCCTGCCATGTCATGCTACACCCGCTGTAACACAAACTTGGGGCCATGCGAACTCTACAACAGTGGCCTTTGAAGGTAACAGCAGAGAGTGAAAAGACTTTCTTTGAAGGCCAGTGGGATGTACATTTTGGACAGCGAGGACCACTGCTTTTCGAGAGGCACGAAAGTAGGCAGCCATCTATGTGGAAGTGAAACAACCATCCTATAAGGCGGTGGGGTTTCCTTCAACACCACCTGTGGGCCACATAGAATGAGATTGTAACATTATTAGCCTTTGCCATTTTCACAACTATCGAGCAGCCATAAGCAGTGATGTGACAGCAACTGAGAAGGCCTGAGCACTTTCCTTTCCATTAGAAATTCAGCAGAAAGTTAGCCGTTTATCTCTGGAATGGCTGAGATGGTGTCGATTGGCTTCTGCAGCTAGAATGCCCTTTGTGAAGGCTTAGCAAAGAGTCAGGGCCAGGTGCAGGGCCAGTGGCGCAATGGATAACGCGTCTGACTACGGATCAGAAGATTGTAGGTTCGACTCCTACCTGGCTCGTTGACAATGCCGTGATCGTATAGTGGTTAGTACTCTGCGTTGTGGCCGCAGCAACCCCGGTTCGAATCCGGGTCACGGCATCTTTATGCGCTGGATGAAGTGTAATGTCCACAGTCACGCCCATGCCAGTTCGGACCCCTGAAGGTACACAAGGAGCAGGAAGTCTCTCTCTCTCTAAGACCGCTTCTTGCAACCAGCACCAACTCTGTGATATAGGATACCTTGATACTATCCTAGCGTCGGTCGATTACAATGTGGCAGGCCGTAGTCAGATCACTAAAGGATTGGTCAACAGGCCAAGGTGTATCCTGCCATGTCATGCTACACCCGCTGTAACACAAACTTGGGGCCATGCGAACTCTACAACAGTGGCCTTTGAAGGTAACAGCAGAGAGTGAAAAGACTTTCTTTGAAGGCCAGTGGGATGTACATTTTGGACAGCGAGGACCACTGCTTTTCGAGAGGCACGAAAGTAGGCAGCCATCTATGTGGAAGTGAAACAACCATCCTATAAGGCGGTGGGGTTTCCTTCAACACCACCTGTGGGCCACATAGAATGAGATTGTAACATTATTAGCCTTTGCCATTTTCACAACTATCGAGCAGCCATAAGCAGTGATGTGACAGCAACTGAGAAGGCCTGAGCACTTTCCTTTCCATTAGAAATTCAGCAGAAAGTTAGCCGTTTATCTCTGGAATGGCTGAGATGGTGTCGATTGGCTTCTGCAGCTAGAATGCCCTTTGTGAAGGCTTAGCAAAGAGTCAGGGCCAGGTGCAGGGCCAGTGGCGCAATGGATAACGCGTCTGACTACGGATCAGAAGATTGTAGGTTCGACTCCTACCTGGCTCGTTGACAATGCCGTGATCGTATAGTGGTTAGTACTCTGCGTTGTGGCCGCAGCAACCCCGGTTCGAATCCGGGTCACGGCATCTTTATGCGCTGGATGAAGTGTAATGTCCACAGTCACGCCCATGCCAGTTCGGACCCCTGAAGGTACACAAGGAGCAGGAAGTCTCTCTCTCTCTCTAAGACCGCTTCTTGCAACCAGCACCAACTCTGTGATATAGGATACCTTGATACTATCCTAGCGTCGGTCGATTACAATGTGGCAGGCCGTAGTCAGATCACTAAAGGATTGGTCAACAGGCCAAGGTGTATCCTGCCATGTCATGCTACACCCGCTGTAACACAAACTTGGGGCCATGCGAACTCTACAACAGTGGCCTTTGAAGGTAACAGCAGAGAGTGAAAAGACTTTCTTTGAAGGCCAGTGGGATGTACATTTTGGACAGCGAGGACCACTGCTTTTCGAGAGGCACGAAAGTAGGCAGCCATCTATGTGGAAGTGAAACAACCATCCTATAAGGCGGTGGGGTTTCCTTCAACACCACCTGTGGGCCACATAGAATGAGATTGTAACATTATTAGCCTTTGCCATTTTCACAACTATCGAGCAGCCATAAGCAGTGATGTGACAGCAACTGAGAAGGCCTGAGCACTTTCCTTTCCATTAGAAATTCAGCAGAAAGTTAGCCGTTTATCTCTGGAATGGCTGAGATGGTGTCGATTGGCTTCTGCAGCTAGAATGCCCTTTGTGAAGGCTTAGCAAAGAGTCAGGGCCAGGTGCAGGGCCAGTGGCGCAATGGATAACGCGTCTGACTACGGATCAGAAGATTGTAGGTTCGACTCCTACCTGGCTCGTTGACAATGCCGTGATCGTATAGTGGTTAGTACTCTGCGTTGTGGCCGCAGCAACCCCGGTTCGAATCCGGGTCATGGCATCTTTATGCGCTGGATGAAGTGTAATGTCCACAGTCACGCCCATGCCAGTTCGGACCCCTGAAGGTACACAAGGAGCAGGAAGTCTCTCTCTCTCTAAGACCGCTTCTTGCAACCAGCACCAACTCTGTGATATAGGATACCTTGATACTATCCTAGCGTCGGTCGATTACAATGTGGCAGGCCGTAGTCAGATCACTAAAGGATTGGTCAACAGGCCAAGGTGTATCCTGCCATGTCATGCTACACCCGCTGTAACACAAACTTGGGGCCATGCGAACTCTACAACAGTGGCCTTTGAAGGTAACAGCAGAGAGTGAAAAGACTTTCTTTGAAGGCCAGTGGGATGTACATTTTGGACAGCGAGGACCACTGCTTTTCGAGAGGCACGAAAGTAGGCAGCCATCTATGTGGAAGTGAAACAACCATCCTATAAGGCGGTGGGGTTTCCTTCAACACCACCTGTGGGCCACATAGAATGAGATTGTAACATTATTAGCCTTTGCCATTTTCACAACTATCGAGCAGCCATAAGCAGTGATGTGACAGCAACTGAGAAGGCCTGAGCACTTTCCTTTCCATTAGAAATTCAGCAGAAAGTTAGCCGTTTATCTCTGGAATGGCTGAGATGGTGTCGATTGGCTTCTGCAGCTAGAATGCCCTTTGTGAAGGCTTAGCAAAGAGTCAGGGCCAGGTGCAGGGCCAGTGGCGCAATGGATAACGCGTCTGACTACGGATCAGAAGATTGTAGGTTCGACTCCTACCTGGCTCGTTGACAATGCCGTGATCGTATAGTGGTTAGTACTCTGCGTTGTGGCCGCAGCAACCCCGGTTCGAATCCGGATCACGGCATCTTTATGCGCTGGATGAAGTGTAATGTCCACAGTCACGCCCATGCCAGTTCGGACCCCTGAAGGTACACAAGGAGCAGGAAGTCTCTCTCTCTCTAAGACCGCTTCTTGCAACCAGCACCAACTCTGTGATATAGGATACCTTGATACTATCCTAGCGTCGGTCGATTACAATGTGGCAGGCCGTAGTCAGATCACTAAAGGATTGGTCAACAGGCCAAGGTGTATCCTGCCATGTCATGCTACACCCGCTGTAACACAAACTTGGGGCCATGCGAACTCTACAACAGTGGCCTTTGAAGGTAACAGCAGAGAGTGAAAAGACTTTCTTTGAAGGCCAGTGGGATGTACATTTTGGACAGCGAGGACCACTGCTTTTCGAGAGGCACGAAAGTAGGCAGCCATCTATGTGGAAGTGAAACAACCATCCTATAAGGCGGTGGGGTTTCCTTCAACACCACCTGTGGGCCACATAGAATGAGATTGTAACATTATTAGCCTTTGCCATTTTCACAACTATCGAGCAGCCATAAGCAGTGATGTGACAGCAACTGAGAAGGCCTGAGCACTTTCCTTTCCATTAGAAATTCAGCAGAAAGTTAGCCGTTTATCTCTGGAATGGCTGAGATGGTGTCGATTGGCTTCTGCAGCTAGAATGCCCTTTGTGAAGGCTTAGCAAAGAGTCAGGGGCAGGTGCAGGGCCAGTGGCGCAATGGATAACGCGTCTGACTACGGATCAGAAGATTGTAGGTTCGACTCCTACCTGGCTCGTTGACAATGCCGTGATCGTATAGTGGTTAGTACTCTGCGTTGTGGCCGCAGCAACCCCGGTTCGAATCCGGGTCACGGCATCTTTATGCGCTGGATGAAGTGTAATGTCCACAGTCACGCCCATGCCAGTTCGGACCCCTGAAGGTACACAAGGAGCAGGAAGTCTCTCTCTCTCTAAGACCGCTTCTTGCAACCAGCACCAACTCTGTGATATAGGATACCTTGATACTATCCTAGCGTCGGTCGATTACAATGTGGCAGGCCGTAGTCAGATCACTAAAGGATTGGTCAACAGGCCAAGGTGTATCCTGCCATGTCATGCTACACCCGCTGTAACACAAACTTGGGGCCATGCGAACTCTACAACAGTGGCCTTTGAAGGTAACAGCAGAGAGTGAAAAGACTTTCTTTGAAGGCCAGTGGGATGTACATTTTGGACAGCGAGGACCACTGCTTTTCGAGAGGCACGAAAGTAGGCAGCCATCTATGTGGAAGTGAAACAACCATCCTATAAGGCGGTGGGGTTTCCTTCAACACCACCTGTGGGCCACATAGAATGAGATTGTAACATTATTAGCCTTTGCCATTTTCACAACTATCGAGCAGCCATAAGCAGTGATGTGACAGCAACTGAGAAGGCCTGAGCACTTTCCTTTCCATTAGAAATTCAGCAGAAAGTTAGCCGTTTATCTCTGGAATGGCTGAGATGGTGTCGATTGGCTTCTGCAGCTAGAATGCCCTTTGTGAAGGCTTAGCAAAGAGTCAGGGGCAGGTGCAGGGCCAGTGGCGCAATGGATAACGCGTCTGACTACGGATCAGAAGATTGTAGGTTCGACTCCTACCTGGCTCGTTGACAATGCCGTGATTGTATAGTGGTTAGTACTCTGCGTTGTGGCCGCAGCAACCCCGGTTCGAATCCGGGTCACGGCATCTTTATGCGCTGGATGAAGTGTAATGTCCACAGTCACGCCCATGCCAGTTCGGACCCCTGAAGGTACACAAGGAGCAGGAAGTCTCTCTCTCTCTCTAAGACCGCTTCTTGCAACCAGCACCAACTCTGTGATATAGGATACCTTGATACTATCCTAGCGTCGGTCGATTACAATGTGGCAGGCCGTAGTCAGATCACTAAAGGATTGGTCAACAGGCCAAGGTGTATCCTGCCATGTCATGCTACACCCGCTGTAACACAAACTTGGGGCCATGCGAACTCTACAACAGTGGCCTTTGAAGGTAACAGCAGAGAGTGAAAAGACTTTCTTTGAAGGCCAGTGGGATGTACATTTTGGACAGCGAGGACCACTGCTTTTCGAGAGGCACGAAAGTAGGCAGCCATCTATGTGGAAGTGAAACAACCATCCTATAAGGCGGTGGGGTTTCCTTCAACACCACCTGTGGGCCACATAGAATGAGATTGTAACATTATTAGCCTTTGCCATTTTCACAACTATCGAGCAGCCATAAGCAGTGATGTGACAGCAACTGAGAAGGCCTGAGCACTTTCCTTTCCATTAGAAATTCAGCAGAAAGTTAGCCGTTTATCTCTGGAATGGCTGAGATGGTGTCGATTGGCTTCTGCAGCTAGAATGCCCTTTGTGAAGGCTTAGCAAAGAGTCAGGGCCAGGTGCAGGGCCAGTGGCGCAATGGATAACGCGTCTGACTACGGATCAGAAGATTGTAGGTTCGACTCCTACCTGGCTCGTTGACGATGCTGTGATCGTATAGTGGTTAGTACTCTGCGTTGTGGCCGCAGCAACCCCGGTTCGAATCCGGGTCACGGCATCTTTATGCGCTGGATGAAGTGTAATGTCCACAGTCACGCCCATGCCAGTTCGGACCCCTGAAGGTACACAAGGAGCAGGAAGTCTCTCTCTCTCTAAGACCGCTTCTTGCAACCAGCACCAACTCTGTGATATAGGATACCTTGATACTATCCTAGCGTCGGTCGATTACAATGTGGCAGGCCGTAGTCAGATCACTAAAGGATTGGTCAACAGGCCAAGGTGTATCCTGCCATGTCATGCTACACCCGCTGTAACACAAACTTGGGGCCATGCGAACTCTACAACAGTGGCCTTTGAAGGTAACAGCAGAGAGTGAAAAGACTTTCTTTGAAGGCCAGTGGGATGTACATTTTGGACAGCGAGGACCACTGCTTTTCGAGAGGCACGAAAGTAGGCAGCCATCTATGTGGAAGTGAAACAACCATCCTATAAGGCGGTGGGGTTTCCTTCAACACCACCTGTGGGCCACATAGAATGAGATTGTAACATTATTAGCCTTTGCCATTTTCACAACTATCGAGCAGCCATAAGCAGTGATGTGACAGCAACTGAGAAGGCCTGAGCACTTTCCTTTCCATTAGAAATTCAGCAGAAAGTTAGCCGTTTATCTCTGGAATGGCTGAGATGGTGTCGATTGGCTTCTGCAGCTAGAATGCCCTTTGTGAAGGCTTAGCAAAGAGTCAGGGGCAGGTGCAGGGCCAGTGGCGCAATGGATAACGCGTCTGACTACGGATCAGAAGATTGTAGGTTCGACTCCTACCTGGCTCGTTGACAATGCCGTGATCGTATAGTGGTTAGTACTCTGCGTTGTGGCCGCAGCAACCCCGGTTCGAATCCGGGTCACGGCATCTTTATGCGCTGGATGAAGTGTAATGTCCACAGTCACGCCCATGCCAGTTCGGACCCCTGAAGGTACACAAGGAGCAGGAAGTCTCTCTCTCTCTAAGACCGCTTCTTGCAACCAGCACCAACTCTGTGATATAGGATACCTTGATACTATCCTAGCGTCGGTCGATTACAATGTGGCAGGCCGTAGTCAGATCACTAAAGGATTGGTCAACAGGCCAAGGTGTATCCTGCCATGTCATGCTACACCCGCTGTAACACAAACTTGGGGCCATGCGAACTCTACAACAGTGGCCTTTGAAGGTAACAGCAGAGAGTGAAAAGACTTTCTTTGAAGGCCAGTGGGATGTACATTTTGGACAGCGAGGACCACTGCTTTTCGAGAGGCACGAAAGTAGGCAGCCATCTATGTGGAAGTGAAACAACCATCCTATAAGGCGGTGGGGTTTCCTTCAACACCACCTGTGGGCCACATAGAATGAGATTGTAACATTATTAGCCTTTGCCATTTTCACAACTATCGAGCAGCCATAAGCAGTGATGTGACAGCAACTGAGAAGGCCTGAGCACTTTCCTTTCCATTAGAAATTCAGCAGAAAGTTAGCCGTTTATCTCTGGAATGGCTGAGATGGTGTCGATTGGCTTCTGCAGCTAGAATGCCCTTTGTGAAGGCTTAGCAAAGAGTCAGGGCCAGGTGCAGGGCCAGCGGCGCAATGGATAACGCGTCTGACTACGGATCAGAAGATTGTAGGTTCGACTCCTACCTGGCTCGTTGACAATGCCGTGATCGTATAGTGGTTAGTACTCTGCGTTGTGGCCGCAGCAACCCTGGTTCGAATCCGGGTCACGGCATCTTTATGCGCTGGATGAAGTGTAATGTCCACAGTCACGCCCATGCCAGTTCGGACCCCTGAAGGTACACAAGGAGCAGGAAGTCTCTAAGACCGCTTCTTGCACCAACTCTGTGATATAGGATACCTTGATACTATCCTAGCGTCGGTCGATTACAATGTGGCAGGCCGTAGTCAGATCACTAAAGGATTGGTCAACAGGCCAAGGTGTATCCTGCCATGTCATGCTACACCCGCTGTAACACAAACTTGGGGCCATGCGAACTCTACAACAGTGGCCTTTGAAGGTAACAGCAGAGAGTGAAAAGACTTTCTTTGAAGGCCAGTGGGATGTACATTTTGGACAGCGAGGACCACTGCTTTTCGAGAGGCACGAAAGTAGGCAGCCATCTATGTGGAAGTGAAACAACCATCCTATAAGGCGGTGGGGTTTCCTTCAACACCACCTGTGGGCCACATAGAATGAGATTGTAACATTATTAGCCTTTGCCATTTTCACAACTATCGAGCAGCCATAAGCAGTGATGTGACAGCAACTGAGAAGGCCTGAGCACTTTCCTTTCCATTAGAAATTCAGCAGAAAGTTAGCCGTTTATCTCTGGAATGGCTGAGATGGTGTCGATTGGCTTCTGCAGCTAGAATGCCCTTTGTGAAGGCTTAGCAAAGAGTCAGGGGCAGGTGCAGGGCCAGTGGCGCAATGGATAACGCGTCTGACTACGGATCAGAAGATTGTAGGTTCGACTCCTACCTGGCTCGTTGACAATGCCGTGATCGTATAGTGGTTAGTACTCTGCGTTGTGGCCGCAGCAACCCCGGTTCGAATCCGGGTCACGGCATCTTTATGCGCTGGATGAAGTGTAATGTCCACAGTCACGCCCATGCCAGTTCGGACCCCTGAAGGTACACAAGGAGCAGGAAGTCTCTCTCTCTCTAAGACCGCTTCTTGCAACCAGCACCAACTCTGTGATATAGGATACCTTGATACTATCCTAGCGTCGGTCGATTACAATGTGGCAGGCCGTAGTCAGATCACTAAAGGATTGGTCAACAGGCCAAGGTGTATCCTGCCATGTCATGCTACACCCGCTGTAACACAAACTTGGGGCCATGCGAACTCTACAACAGTGGCCTTTGAAGGTAACAGCAGAGAGTGAAAAGACTTTCTTTGAAGGCCAGTGGGATGTACATATTGGACAGCGAGGACCACTGCTTTTCGAGAGGCACGAAAGTAGGCAGCCATCTATGTGGAAGTGAAACAACCATCCTATAAGGCGGTGGGGTTTCCTTCAACACCACCTGTGGGCCACATAGAATGAGATTGTAACATTATTAGCCTTTGCCATTTTCACAACTATCGAGCAGCCATAAGCAGTGATGTGACAGCAACTGAGAAGGCCTGAGCACTTTCCTTTCCATTAGAAATTCAGCAGAAAGTTAGCCGTTTATCTCTGGAATGGCTGAGATGGTGTCGATTGGCTTCTGCAGCTAGAATGCCCTTTGTGAAGGCTTAGCAAAGAGTCAGGGGCAGGTGCAGGGCCAGTGGCGCAATGGATAACGCGTCTGACTACGGATCAGAAGATTGTAGGCTCGACTCCTACCTGGCTTGTTGACAATGCCGTGATCGTATAGTGGTTAGTACTCTGCGTTGTGGCCGCAGCAACCCCGGTTCGAATCCGGGTCACGGCATCTTTATGCGCTGGATGAAGTGTAATGTCCACAGTCACGCCCATGCCAGTTCGGACCCCTGAAGGTACACAAGGAGCAGGAAGTCTCTCTCTCTCTAAGACCGCTTCTTGCAACCAGCACCAACTCTGTGATATAGGATACCTTGATACTATCCTAGCGTCGGTCGATTACAATGTGGCAGGCCGTAGTCAGATCACTAAAGGATTGGTCAACAGGCCAAGGTGTATCCTGCCATGTCATGCTACACCCGCTGTAACACAAACTTGGGGCCATGCGAACTCTACAACAGTGGCCTTTGAAGGTAACAGCAGAGAGTGAAAAGACTTTCTTTGAAGGCCAGTGGGATGTACATTTTGGACAGCGAGGACCACTGCTTTTCGAGAGGCACGAAAGTAGGCAGCCATCTATGTGGAAGTGAAACAACCATCCTATAAGGCGGTGGGGTTTCCTTCAACACCACCTGTGGGCCACATAGAATGAGATTGTAACATTATTAGCCTTTGCCATTTTCACAACTATCGAGCAGCCATAAGCAGTGATGTGACAGCAACTGAGAAGGCCTGAGCACTTTCCTTTCCATTAGAAATTCAGCAGAAAGTTAGCCGTTTATCTCTGGAATGGCTGAGATGGTGTCGATTGGCTTCTGCAGCTAGAATGCCCTTTGTGAAGGCTTAGCAAAGAGTCAGGGCCAGGTGCAGGGCCAGTGGCGCAATGGATAACGCGTCTGACTACGGATCAGAAGATTGTAGGTTCGACTCCTACCTGGCTCGTTGACGATGCCGTGATCGTATAGTGGTTAGTACTCTGCGTTGTGGCCGCAGCAACCCCGGTTCGAATCCGGGTCACGGCATCTTTATGCGCTGGATGAAGTGTAATGTCCACAGTCACGCCCATGCCAGTTCGGACCCCTGAAGGTACACAAGGAGCAGGAAGTCTCTCTCTCTCTCTAAGACCGCTTCTTGCAACCAGCACCAACTCTGTGATATAGGATCCCTTGATACTATCCTAGCGTCGGTCGATTACAATGTGGCAGGCCGTAGTCAGATCACTAAAGGATTGGTCAACAGGCCAAGGTGTATCCTGCCATGTCATGCTACACCCGCTGTAACACAAACTTGGGGCCATGCGAACTCTACAACAGTGGCCTTTGAAGGTAACAGCAGAGAGTGAAAAGACTTTCTTTGAAGGCCAGTGGGATGTACATTTTGGACAGCGAGGACCACTGCTTTTCGAGAGGCACGAAAGTAGGCAGCCATCTATGTGGAAGTGAAACAACCATCCTATAAGGCGGTGGGGTTTCCTTCAACACCACCTGTGGGCCACATAGAATGAGATTGTAACATTATTAGCCTTTGCCATTTTCACAACTATCGAGCAGCCATAAGCAGTGATGTGACAGCAACTGAGAAGGCCTGAGCACTTTCCTTTCCATTAGAAATTCAGCAGAAAGTTAGCCGTTTATCTCTGGAATGGCTGAGATGGTGTCGATTGGCTTCTGCAGCTAGAATGCCCTTTGTGAAGGCTTAGCAAAGAGTCAGGGGCAGGTGCAGGGCCAGTGGCGCAATGGATAACGCGTCTGACTACGGATCAGAAGATTGTAGGTTCGACTCCTACCTGGCTCGTTGACAATGCCGTGATCGTATAGTGGTTAGTACTCTGCGTTGTGGCCGCAGCAACCCCGGTTCGAATCCGGGTCACGGCATCTTTATGCGCTGGATGAAGTGTAATGTCCACAGTCACGCCCATGCCAGTTCGGACCCCTGAAGGTACACAAGGAGCAGGAAGTCTCTCTCTCTCTAGGACCGCCTCTTGCAACCAGCACCAACTCTGTGATATAGGATACCTTGATACTATCCTAGCGTCGGTCGATTACAATGTGGCAGGCCGTAGTCAGATCACTAAAGGATTGGTCAACAGGCCAAGGTGTATCCTGCCATGTCATGCTACACCCGCTGTAACACAAACTTAGGGCCATGCGAACTCTACAACAGTGGCCTTTGAAGGTAACAGCAGAGAGTGAAAAGACTTTCTTTGAAGGCCAGTGGGATGTACATTTTGGACAGCGAGGACCACTGCTTTTCGAGAGGCACGAAAGTAGGCAGCCATCTATGTGGAAGTGAAACAACCATCCTATAAGGCGGTGGGGTTTCCTTCAACACCACCTGTGGGCCACATAGAATGAGATTGTAACATTATTAGCCTTTGCCATTTTCACAACTATCGAGCAGCCATAAGCAGTGATGTGACAGCAACTGAGAAGGCCTGAGCACTTTCCTTTCCATTAGAAATTCAGCAGAAAGTTAGCCGTTTATCGCTGGAATGGCTGAGATGGTGTCGATTGGCTTCTGCAGCTAGAATGCCCTTTGTGAAGGCTTAGCAAAGAGTCAGGGGCAGGTGCAGGGCCAGTGGCACAATGGATAACGCGTCTGACTACGGATCAGAAGATTGTAGGTTTGACTCCTACCTGGCTCGTTGACAATGCCGTGATCGTATAGTGGTTAGTACTCTGCGTTGTGGCTGCAGCAACCCCGGTTCGAATCCGGGTCACGGCATCTTTATGCGCTGGATGAAGTGTAATGTCCACAGTCACGCCCATGCCAGTTCGGACCCCTGAAGGTACACAAGGAGCAGGAAGTCTCTCTCTCTCTAAGACCGCTTCTTGCAACCAGCACCAACTCTGTGATATAGGATACCTTGATACTATCCTAGCGTCGGTCGATTACAATGTGACAGGCCGTAGTCAGATCACTAAAGGATTGGTCAACAGGCCAAGGTGTATCCTGCCATGTCATGCTACACCCGCTGTAACACAAACTTGGGGCCATGCGAACTCTACAACAGTGGCCTTTGAAGGTAACAGCAGAGAGTGAAAAGACTTTCTTTGAAGGCCAGTGGGATGTACATTTTGGACAGCGAGGACCACTGCTTTTCGAGAGGCACGAAAGTAGGCAGCCATCTATGTGGAAGTGAAACAACCATCCTATAAGGCGGTGGGGTTTCCTTCAACACCACCTGTGGGCCACATAGAATGAGATTGTAACATTATTAGCCTTTGCCATTTTCACAACTATCGAGCAGCCATAAGCAGTGATGTGACAGCAACTGAGAAGGCCTGAGCACTTTCCTTTCCATTAGAAATTCAGCAGAAAGTTAGCCGTTTATCTCTGGAATGGCTGAGATGGTGTCGATTGGCTTCTGCAGCTAGAATGCCCTTTGTGAAGGCTTAGCAAAGAGTCAGGGGCAGGTGCAGGGCCAGTGGCGCAATGGATAACGCGTCTGACTACGGATCAGAAGATTGTAGGTTCGACTCCTACCTGGCTCGTTGACGATGCCGTGATCGTATAGTGGTTAGTACTCTGCGTTGTGGCCGCAGCAACCCCAGTTCGAATCCGGGTCACGGCATCTTTATGCGCTGGATGAAGTGTAATGTCCACAGTCACGCCCATGCCAGTTCGGACCCCTGAAGGTACACAAGGAGCAGGAAGTCTCTCTCTCTCTAAGACCGCTTCTTGCAACCAGCACCAACTCTGTGATATAGGATCCCTTGATACTATCCTAGCGTCGGTCGATTACAATGTGGCAGGCCGTAGTCAGATCACTAAAGGATTGGTCAACAGGCCAAGGTGTATCCTGCCATGTCATGCTACACCCGCTGTAACACAAACTTGGGGCCATGCGAACTCTACAACAGTGGCCTTTGAAGGTAACAGCAGAGAGTGAAAAGACTTTCTTTGAAGGCCAGTGGGATGTACATTTTGGACAGCGAGGACCACTGCTTTTCGAGAGGCACGAAAGTAGGCAGCCATCTATGTGGAAGTGAAACAACCATCCTATAAGGCGGTGGGGTTTCCTTCAACACCACCTGTGGGCCACATAGAATGAGATTGTAACATTATTAGCCTTTGCCATTTTCACAACTATCGAGCAGCCATAAGCAGTGATGTGACAGCAACTGAGAAGGCCTGAGCACTTTCCTTTCCATTAGAAATTCAGCAGAAAGTTAGCCGTTTATCTCTGGAATGGCTGAGATGGTGTCGATTGGCTTCTGCAGCTAGAATGCCCTTTGTGAAGGCTTAGCAAAGAGTCAGGGGCAGGTGCAGGGCCAGTGGCGCAATGGATAACGCGTCTGACTACGGATCAGAAGATTGTAGGTTCGACTCCTACCTGGCTCGTTGACAATGCCGTGATCGTATAGTGGTTAGTACTCTGCGTTGTGGCCGCAGCAACCCCGGTTCGAATCCGGGTCACGGCATCTTTATGCGCTGGATGAAGTGTAATGTCCACAGTCACGCCCATGCCAGTTCGGACCCCTGAAGGTACACAAGGAGCAGGAAGTCTCTCTCTCTCTAAGACCGCTTCTTGCAACCAGCACCAACTCTGTGATATAGGATACCTTGATACTATCCTAGCGTCGGTCGATTACAATGTGGCAGGCCGTAGTCAGATCACTGACTGGTCAACAGGCCAAGGTGTATCCTGCCATGTCATGCTACACCCGCTGTAACACAAACTTGGGGCCATGCGAACTCTACAACAGTGGCCTTTGAAGGTAACAGCAGAGAGTGAAAAGACTTTCTTTGAAGGCCAGTGGGATGTACATTTTGGACAGCGAGGACCACTGCTTTTCGAGAGGCACGAAAGTAGGCAGCCATCTATGTGGAAGTGAAACAACCATCCTATAAGGCGGTGGGGTTTCCTTCAACACCACCTGTGGGCCACATAGAATGAGATTGTAACATTATTAGCCTTTGCCATTTTCACAACTATCGAGCAGCCATAAGCAGTGATGTGACAGCAACTGAGAAGGCCTGAGCACTTTCCTTTCCATTAGAAATTCAGCAGAAAGTTAGCCGTTTATCTCTGGAATGGCTGAGATGGTGTCGATTGGCTTCTGCAGCTAGAATGCCCTTTGTGAAGGCTTAGCAAAGAGTCAGGGGCAGGTGCAGGGCCAGTGGCGCAATGGATAACGCGTTTGACTACGGATCAGAAGATTGTAGGTTCGACTCCTACCTGGCTCGTTGACAATGCCGTGATCGTATAGTGGTTAGTACTCTGCGTTGTGGCCGCAGCAACCCCGGTTCGAATCCGGGTCACGGCATCTTTATGCGCTGGATGAAGTGTAATGTCCACAGTCACGCCCATGCCAGTTCGGACCCCTGAAGGTACACAAGGAGCAGGAAGTCTCTCTCTCTCTAAGACCGCTTCTTGCAACCAGCACCAACTCTGTGATATAGGATACCTTGATACTATCCTAGCGTCGGTCGATTACAATGTGGCAGGCCGTAGTCAGATCACTAAAGGATTGGTCAACAGGCCAAGGTGTATCCTGCCATGTCATGCTACACCCGCTGTAACACAAACTTGGGGCCATGCGAACTCTACAACAGTGGCCTTTGAAGGTAACAGCAGAGAGTGAAAAGACTTTCTTTGAAGGCCAGTGGGATGTACATTTTGGACAGCGAGGACCACTGCTTTTCGAGAGGCACGAAAGTAGGCAGCCATCTATGTGGAAGTGAAACAACCATCCTATAAGGCGGTGGGGTTTCCTTCAACACCACCTGTGGGCCACATAGAATGAGATTGTAACATTATTAGCCTTTGCCATTTTCACAACTATCGAGCAGCCATAAGCAGTGATGTGACAGCAACTGAGAAGGCCTGAGCACTTTCCTTTCCATTAGAAATTCAGCAGAAAGTTAGCCGTTTATCTCTGGAATGGCTGAGATGGTGTCGATTGGCTTCTGCAGCTAGAATGCCCTTTGTGAAGGCTTAGCAAAGAGTCAGGGGCAGGTGCAGGGCCAGTGGCACAATGGATAACGCGTCTGACTACGGATCAGAATATTGTAGGTTCGACTCCTACCTGGCTCGTTGACAATGCTGTGATCGTATAGTGGTTAGTACTCTGCGTTGTGGCTGCAGCAACCCCGGTTCGAATCCGGGTCACGGCATCTTTATGCGCTGGATGAAGTGTAATGTCCACAGTCACGCCCATGCCAGTTCGGACCCCTGAAGGTACACAAGGAGCAGGAAGTCTCTCTCTCTCTCTCTAAGACCGCTTCTTGCAACCAGCACCAACTCTGTGATATAGGATACCTTGATACTATCCTAGCGTCGGTCGATTACAATGTGGCAGGCCGTAGTCAGATCACTAAAGGATTGGTCAACAGGCCAAGGTGTATCCTGCCATGTCATGCTACACCCGCTGTAACACAAACTTGGGGCCATGCGAACTCTACAACAGTGGCCTTTGAAGGTAACAGCAGAGAGTGAAAAGACTTTCTTTGAAGGCCAGTGGGATGTACATTTTGGACAGCGAGGACCACTGCTTTTCGAGAGGCACGAAAGTAGGCAGCCATCTATGTGGAAGTGAAACAACCATCCTATAAGGCGGTGGGGTTTCCTTCAACACCACCTGTGGGCCACATAGAATGAGATTGTAACATTATTAGCCTTTGCCATTTTCACAACTATCGAGCAGCCATAAGCAGTGATGTGACAGCAACTGAGAAGGCCTGAGCACTTTCCTTTCCATTAGAAATTCAGCAGAAAGTTAGCCGTTTATCTCTGGAATGGCTGAGATGGTGTCGATTGGCTTCTGCAGCTAGAATGCCCTTTGTGAAGGCTTAGCAAAGAGTCAGGGGCAGGTGCAGGGCCAGTGGCGCAATGGATAACGCGTCTGACTACGGATCAGAAGATTGTAGGTTCGACTCCTACCTGGCTCGTTGACAATGCCGTGATCGTATAGTGGTTAGTACTCTGCGTTGTGGCCGCAGCAACCCCGGTTCGAATCCGGGTCACGGCATCTTTATGCGCTGGATGAAGTGTAATGTCCACAGTCACGCCCATGCCAGTTCGGACCCCTGAAGGTACACAAGGAGCAGGAAGTCTCTCTCTCTCTAGGACCGCTTCTTGCAACCAGCACCAACTCTGTGATATAGGATACCTTGATACTATCCTAGCGTCGGTCGATTACAATGTGGCAGGCCGTAGTCAGATCACTAAAGGATTGGTCAACAGGCCAAGGTGTATCCTGCCATGTCATGCTACACCCGCTGTAACACAAACTTGGGGCCATGCGAACTCTACAACAGTGGCCTTTGAAGGTAACAGCAGAGAGTGAAAAGACTTTCTTTGAAGGCCAGTGGGATGTACATTTTGGACAGCGAGGACCACTGCTTTTCGAGAGGCACGAAAGTAGGCAGCCATCTATGTGGAAGTGAAACAACCATCCTATAAGGCGGTGGGGTTTCCTTCAACACCACCTGTGGGCCACATAGAATGAGATTGTAACATTATTAGCCTTTGCCATTTTCACAACTATCGAGCAGCCATAAGCAGTGATGTGACAGCAACTGAGAAGGCCTGAGCACTTTCCTTTCCATTAGAAATTCAGCAGAAAGTTAGCCGTTTATCTCTGGAATGGCTGAGATGGTGTCGATTGGCTTCTGCAGCTAGAATGCCCTTTGTGAAGGCTTAGCAAAGAGTCAGGGGCAGGTGCAGGGCCAGTGGCGCAATGGATAACGCGTCTGACTACGGATCAGAAGATTGTAGGTTCGACTCCTACCTGGCTCGTTGACAATGCCGTGATCGTATAGTGGTTAGTACTCTGTGTTGTGGCCGCAGCAACCCCGGTTCGAATCCGGGTCACGGCATCTTTATGCGCTGGATGAAGTGTAATGTCCACAGTCACGCCCATGCCAGTTCGGACCCCTGAAGGTACACAAGGAGCAGGAAGTCTCTCTCTCTCTAGGACCGCTTCTTGCAACCAGCACCAACTCTGTGATATAGGATACCTTGATACTATCCTAGCGTCGGTCGATTACAATGTGGCAGGCCGTAGTCAGATCACTAAAGGATTGGTCAACAGGCCAAGGTGTATCCTGCCATGTCATGCTACACCCGCTGTAACACAAACTTGGGGCCATGCGAACTCTACAACAGTGGCCTTTGAAGGTAACAGCAGAGAGTGAAAAGACTTTCTTTGAAGGCCAGTGGGATGTACATTTTGGACAGCGAGGACCACTGCTTTTCGAGAGGCACGAAAGTAGGCAGCCATCTATGTGGAAGTGAAACAACCATCCTATAAGGCGGTGGGGTTTCCTTCAACACCACCTGTGGGCCACATAGAATGAGATTGTAACATTATTAGCCTTTGCCATTTTCACAACTATCGAGCAGCCATAAGCAGTGATGTGACAGCAACTGAGAAGGCCTGAGCACTTTCCTTTCCATTAGAAATTCAGCAGAAAGTTAGCCGTTTATCTCTGGAATGGCTGAGATGGTGTCGATTGGCTTCTGCAGCTAGAATGCCCTTTGTGAAGGCTTAGCAAAGAGTCAGGGGCAGGTGCAGGGCCAGTGGCGCAATGGATAACGCGTCTGACTACGGATCAGAAGATTGTAGGTTCGACTCCTACCTGGCTCGTTGACAATGCCGTGATCGTATAGTGGTTAGTACTCTGCGTTGTGGCCGCAGCAACCCCGGTTCGAATCCGGGTCACGGCATCTTTATGCGCTGGATGAAGTGTAATGTCCACAGTCACGCCCATGCCAGTTCGGACCCCTGAAGGTACACAAGGAGCAGGAAGTCTCTCTCTCTCTAGGACCGCTTCTTGCAACCAGCACCAACTCTGTGATATAGGATACCTTGATACTATCCTAGCGTCGGTCGATTACAATGTGGCAGGCCGTAGTCAGATCACTAAAGGATTGGTCAACAGGCCAAGGTGTATCCTGCCATGTCATGCTACACCCGCTGTAACACAAACTTGGGGCCATGCGAACTCTACAACAGTGGCCTTTGAAGGTAACAGCAGAGAGTGAAAAGACTTTCTTTGAAGGCCAGTGGGATGTACATTTTGGACAGCGAGGACCACTGCTTTTCGAGAGGCACGAAAGTAGGCAGCCATCTATGTGGAAGTGAAACAACCATCCTATAAGGCGGTGGGGTTTCCTTCAACACCACCTGTGGGCCACATAGAATGAGATTGTAACATTATTAGCCTTTGCCATTTTCACAACTATCGAGCAGCCATAAGCAGTGATGTGACAGCAACTGAGAAGGCCTGAGCACTTTCCTTTCCATTAGAAATTCAGCAGAAAGTTAGCCGTTTATCTCTGGAATGGCTGAGATGGTGTCGATTGGCTTCTGCAGCTAGAATGCCCTTTGTGAAGGCTTAGCAAAGAGTCAGGGGCAGGTGCAGGGCCAGTGGCGCAATGGATAACGCGTCTGACTACGGATCAGAAGATTGTAGGTTCGACTCCTACCTGGCTCGTTGACAATGCCGTGATCGTATAGTGGTTAGTACTCTGTGTTGTGGCCGCAGCAACCCCGGTTCGAATCCGGGTCACGGCATCTTTATGCGCTGGATGAAGTGTAATGTCCACAGTCACGCCCATGCCAGTTCGGACCCCTGAAGGTACACAAGGAGCAGGAAGTCTCTCTCTCTCTAGGACCGCTTCTTGCAACCAGCACCAACTCTGTGATATAGGATACCTTGATACTATCCTAGCGTCGGTCGATTACAATGTGGCAGGCCGTAGTCAGATCACTAAAGGATTGGTCAACAGGCCAAGGTGTATCCTGCCATGTCATGCTACACCCGCTGTAACACAAACTTGGGGCCATGCGAACTCTACAACAGTGGCCTTTGAAGGTAACAGCAGAGAGTGAAAAGACTTTCTTTGAAGGCCAGTGGGATGTACATTTTGGACAGCGAGGACCACTGCTTTTCGAGAGGCACGAAAGTAGGCAGCCATCTATGTGGAAGTGAAACAACCATCCTATAAGGCGGTGGGGTTTCCTTCAACACCACCTGTGGGCCACATAGAATGAGATTGTAACATTATTAGCCTTTGCCATTTTCACAACTATCGAGCAGCCATAAGCAGTGATGTGACAGCAACTGAGAAGGCCTGAGCACTTTCCTTTCCATTAGAAATTCAGCAGAAAGTTAGCCGTTTATCTCTGGAATGGCTGAGATGGTGTCGATTGGCTTCTGCAGCTAGAATGCCATTTGTGAAGGCTTAGCAAAGAGTCGGGGGCAGGTGCAGGGCCAGTGGCGCAATGGATAACGCGTCTGACTACGGATCAGAAGATTGTAGGTTCGACTCCTACCTGGCTCGTTGACAATGCCGTGATCGTATAGTGGTTAGTACTCTGCGTTGTGGCCGCAGCAACCCCGGTTCGAATCCGGGTCACGGCATCTTTATGCGCTGGATGAAGTGTAATGTCCACAGTCACGCCCATGCCAGTTCGGACCCCTGAAGGTACACAAGGAGCAGGAAGTCTCTCTCTCTCTAAGACCGCTTCTTGCAACCAGCACCAACTCTGTGATATAGGATACCTTGATACTATCCTAGCGTCGGTCGATTACAATGTGGCAGGCCGTAGTCAGATCACTAAAGGATTGGTCAACAGGCCAAGGTGTATCCTGCCATGTCATGCTACACCCGCTGTAACACAAACTTGGGGCCATGCGAACTCTACAACAGTGGCCTTTGAAGGTAACAGCAGAGAGTGAAAAGACTTTCTTTGAAGGCCAGTGGGATGTACATTTTGGACAGCGAGGACCACTGCTTTTCGAGAGGCACGAAAGTAGGCAGCCATCTATGTGGAAGTGAAACAACCATCCTATAAGGCGGTGGGGTTTCCTTCAACACCACCTGTGGGCCACATAGAATGAGATTGTAACATTATTAGCCTTTGCCATTTTCACAACTATCGAGCAGCCATAAGCAGTGATGTGACAGCAACTGAGAAGGCCTGAGCACTTTCCTTTCCATTAGAAATTCAGCAGAAAGTTAGCCGTTTATCTCTGGAATGGCTGAGATGGTGTCGATTGGCTTCTGCAGCTAGAATGCCCTTTGTGAAGGCTTAGCAAAGAGTCAGGGGCAGGTGCAGGGCCAGTGGCGCAATGGATAACGCGTCTGACTACGGATCAGAAGATTGTAGGTTCGACTCCTACCTGGCTCGTTGACAATGCCGTGATCGTATAGTGGTTAGTACTCTGCGTTGTGGCCGCAGCAACCCCGGTTCGAATCCGGGTCACGGCATCTTTATGCGCTGGATGAAGTGTAATGTCCACAGTCACGCCCATGCCAGTTCGGACCCCTGAAGGTACACAAGGAGCAGGAAGTCTCTCTCTCTCTAAGACCGCTTCTTGCAACCAGCACCAACTCTGTGATATAGGATACCTTGATACTATCCTAGCGTCGGTCGATTACAATGTGGCAGGCCGTAGTCAGATCACTAAAGGATTGGTCAACAGGCCAAGGTGTATCCTGCCATGTCATGCTACACCCGCTGTAACACAAACTTGGGGCCATGCGAACTCTACAACAGTGGCCTTTGAAGGTAACAGCAGAGAGTGAAAAGACTTTCTTTGAAGGCCAGTGGGATGTACATTTTGGACAGCGAGGACCACTGCTTTTCGAGAGGCACGAAAGTAGGCAGCCATCTATGTGGAAGTGAAACAACCATCCTATAAGGCGGTGGGGTTTCCTTCAACACCACCTGTGGGCCACATAGAATGAGATTGTAACATTATTAGCCTTTGCCATTTTCACAACTATCGAGCAGCCATAAGCAGTGATGTGACAGCAACTGAGAAGGCCTGAGCACTTTCCTTTCCATTAGAAATTCAGCAGAAAGTTAGCCGTTTATCTCTGGAATGGCTGAGATGGTGTCGATTGGCTTCTGCAGCTAGAATGCCCTTTGTGAAGGCTTAGCAAAGAGTCAGGGGCAGGTGCAGGGCCAGTGGCGCAATGGATAACGCGTCTGACTACGGATCAGAAGATTGTAGGTTCGACTCCTACCTGGCTCGTTGACAATGCCGTGATCGTATAGTGGTTAGTACTCTGCGTTGTGGCCGCAGCAACTCCGGGTCACGGCATCTTTATGCGCTGGATGAAGTGTAATGTCCACAGTCACGCCCATGCCAGTTCGGACCCCTGAAGGTACACAAGGAGCAGGAAGTCTCTCTCTCTCTAAGACCGCTTCTTGCAACCAGCACCAACTCTGTGATATAGGATACCTTGATACTATCCTAGCGTCGGTCGATTACAATGTGGCAGGCCGTAGTCAGATCACTAAAGGATTGGTCAACAGGCCAAGGTGTATCCTGCCATGTCATGCTACACCCGCTGTAACACAAACTTGGGGCCATGCGAACTCTACAACAGTGGCCTTTGAAGGTAACAGCAGAGAGTGAAAAGACTTTCTTTGAAGGCCAGTGGGATGTACATTTTGGACAGCGAGGACCACTGCTTTTCGAGAGGCACGAAAGTAGGCAGCCATCTATGTGGAAGCGAAAAAAACATCCTATAAGGCGGTGGGGTTTCCTTCAACACCACCTGTGGGCCACATAGAATGAGATTGTAACATTATTAGCCTTTGCCATTTTCACAACTATCGAGCAGCCATAAGCAGTGATGTGACAGCAACTGAGAAGGCCTGAGCACTTTCCTTTCCATTAGAAATTCAGCAGAAAGTTAGCCGTTTATCTCTGGAATGGCTGAGATGGTGTCGATTGGCTTCTGCAGCTAGAATGCCCTTTGTGAAGACTTAGCAAAGAGTCAGGGGCAGGTGCAGGGCCAGTGGCGCAATGGATAACGCGTCTGACTACGGATCAGAAGATTGTAGGTTCGACTCCTACCTGGCTCGTTGACAATGCCGTGATCGTATAGTGGTTAGTACTCTGCGTTGTGGCCGCAGCAACCCCGGTTCGAATCCGGGTCACGGCATCTTCATGCGCTGGATGAAGTGTAATGTCCACAGTCACGCCCATGCCAGTTCGGACCCCTGAAGGTACACAAGGAGCAGGAAGTCTCTCTCTCTCTAAGACCGCTTCTTGCAACCAGCACCAACTCTGTGATATAGGATACCTTGATACTATCCTAGCGTCAGTCGATTACAATGTGGCAGGCCGTAGTCAGATCACTAAAGGATTGGTCAACAGGCCAAGGTGTATCCTGCCATGTCATGCTACACCCGCTGTAACACAAACTTGGGGCCATGCGAACTCTACAACAGTGGCCTTTGAAGGTAACAGCAGAGAGTGAAAAGACTTTCTTTGAAGGCCAGTGGGATGTACATTTTGGACAGCGAGGACCACTGCTTTTCGAGAGGCACGAAAGTAGGCAGCCATCTATGTGGAAGTGAAACAACCATCCTATAAGGCGGTGGGGTTTCCTTCAACACCACCTGTGGGCCACATAGAATGAGATTGTAACATTATTAGCCTTTGCCATTTTCACAACTATCGAGCAGCCATAAGCAGTGATGTGACAGCAACTGAGAAGGCCTGAGCACTTTCCTTTCCATTAGAAATTCAGCAGAAAGTTAGCCGTTTATCTCTGGAATGGCTGAGATGGTGTCGATTGGCTTCTGCAGCTAGAATGCCCTTTGTGAAGGCTTAGCAAAGAGTCAGGGGCAGGTGCAGGGCCAGTGGCGCAATGGATAACGCGTCTGACTACGGATCAGAAGATTGTAGGTTCGACTCCTACCTGGCTCGTTGACAATGCCGTGATCGTATAGTGGTTAGTACTCTGTGTTGTGGCCGCAGCAACCCCGGTTCGAATCCGGGTCACGGCATCTTTATGCGCTGGATGAAGTGTAATGTCCACAGTCACGCCCATGCCAGTTCGGACCCCTGAAGGTACACAAGGAGCAGGAAGTCTCTCTCTCTCTAGGACCGCTTCTTGCAACCAGCACCAACTCTGTGATATAGGATACCTTGATACTATCCTAGCGTCGGTCGATTACAATGTGGCAGGCCGTAGTCAGATCACTAAAGGATTGGTCAACAGGCCAAGGTGTATCCTGCCATGTCATGCTACACCCGCTGTAACACAAACTTGGGGCCATGCGAACTCTACAACAGTGGCCTTTGAAGGTAACAGCAGAGAGTGAAAAGACTTTCTTTGAAGGCCAGTGGGATGTACATTTTGGACAGCGAGGACCACTGCTTTTCGAGAGGCACGAAAGTAGGCAGCCATCTATGTGGAAGTGAAACAACCATCCTATAAGGCGGTGGGGTTTCCTTCAACACCACCTGTGGGCCACATAGAATGAGATTGTAACATTATTAGCCTTTGCCATTTTCACAACTATCGAGCAGCCATAAGCAGTGATGTGACAGCAACTGAGAAGGCCTGAGCACTTTCCTTTCCATTAGAAATTCAGCAGAAAGTTAGCCGTTTATCTCTGGAATGGCTGAGATGGTGTCGATTGGCTTCTGCAGCTAGAATGCCCTTTGTGAAGGCTTAGCAAAGAGTCAGGGGCAGGTGCAGGGCCAGTGGCGCAATGGATAACACGTCTGACTACGGATCAGAAGATTGTAGGTTCGACTCCTACCTGGCTCGTTGACAATGCCGTGATCGTATAGTGGTTAGTACTCTGTGTTGTGGCCGCAGCAACCCCGGTTCGAATCCGGGTCACGGCATCTTTATGCGCTGGATGAAGTGTAATGTCCACAGTCACGCCCATGCCAGTTCGGACCCCTGAAGGTACACAAGGAGCAGGAAGTCTCTCTCTCTCTAAGACCTCTTCTTGCAACCAGCACCAACTCTGTGATATAGGATACCTTGATACTATCCTAGCGTCGGTCGATTACAATGTGGCAGGCCGTAGTCAGATCACTAAAGGATTGGTCAACAGGCCAAGGTGTATCCTGCCATGTCATGCTACACCTGCTGTAACACAAACTTGGGGCCATGCGAACTCTACAACAGTGGCCTTTGAAGGTAACAGCAGAGAGTGAAAAGACTTTCTTTGAAGGCCAGTGGGATGTACATTTTGGACAGCGAGCACCACTGCTTTTCGAGAGGCACGAAAGTAGGCAGCCATCTATGTGGAAGTGAAACAACCATCCTATAAGGCGGTGGGGTTTCCTTCAACACCACCTGTGGGCCACATAGAATGAGATTGTAACATTATTAGCCTTTGCCATTTTCACAACTATCGAGCAGCCATAAGCAGTGATGTGACAGCAACTGAGAAGGCCTGAGCACTTTCCTTTCCATTAGAAATTCAGCAGAAAGTTAGCCGTTTATCTCTGGAATGGCTGAGATGGTGTCGATTGGCTTCTGCAGCTAGAATGCCCTTTGTGAAGGCTTAGCAAAGAGTCAGGGGCAGGTGCAGGGCCAGTGGCGCAATGGATAACGCGTCTGACTACGGATCAGAAGATTGTAGGTTCGACTCCTACCTGGCTCGTTGACAATGCCGTGATCGTATAGTGGTTAGTACTCTGCGTTGTGGCCGCAGCAACCCCGGTTCGAATCCGGGTCACGGCATCTTTATGCGATGGATGAAGTGTAATGTCCACAGTCACGCCCATGCCAGTTCGGACCCCTGAAGGTACACAAGGAGCAGGAAGTCTCTCTCTCTCTAAGACCGCTTCTTGCAACCAGCACCAACTCTGTGATATAGGATACCTTGATACTATCCTAGCGTCGGTCGATTACAATGTGGCAGGCCGTAGTCAGATCACTAAAGGATTGGTCAACAGGCCAAGGTGTATCCTGCCATGTCATGCTACACCCGCTGTAACACAAACTTGGGGCCATGCGAACTCTACAACAGTGGCCTTTGAAGGTAACAGCAGAGAGTGAAAAGACTTTCTTTGAAGGCCAGTGGGATGTACATTTTGGACAGCGAGGACCACTGCTTTTCGAGAGGCACGAAAGTAGGCAGCCATCTATGTGGAAGTGAAACAACCATCCTATAAGGCGGTGGGGTTTCCTTCAACACCACCTGTGGGCCACATAGAATGAGATTGTAACATTATTAGCCTTTGCCATTTTCACAACTATCGAGCAGCCATAAGCAGTGATGTGACAGCAACTGAGAAGGCCTGAGCACTTTCCTTTCCATTAGAAATTCAGCAGAAAGTTAGCCGTTTATCTCTGGAATGGCTGAGATGGTGTCGATTGGCTTCTGCAGCTAGAATGCCCTTTGTGAAGGCTTAGCAAAGAGTCAGGGCCAGGTGCAGGGCCAGTGGCGCAATGGATAACGCGTCTGACTACGGATCAGAAGATTCTAGGTTCGACTCCTACCTGGCTCGTTGACAATGCCGTGATCGTATAGTGGTTAGTACTCTGCGTTGTGGCCGCAGCAACCCCGGTTCGAATCCGGGTCACGGCATCTTTATGCGCTGGATGAAGTGTAATGTCCACAGTCACGCCCATGCCAGTTCGGACCCCTGAAGGTACACAAGGAGCAGGAAGTCTCTCTCTCTAAGACTGCTTCTTGCAACCAGCACCAACTCTGTGATATAGGATACCTTGATACTATCCTAGCGTCGGTCGATTACAATGTGGCAGGCCGTAGTCAGATCACTAAAGGATTGGTCAACAGGCCAAGGTGTATCCTGCCATGTCATGCTACACCCGCTGTAACACAAACTTGGGGCCATGCGAACTCTACAACAGTGGCCTTTGAAGGTAACAGCAGAGAGTGAAAAGACTTTCTTTGAAGGCCAGTGGGATGTACATTTTGGACAGCGAGGACCACTGCTTTTCGAGAGGCACGAAAGTAGGCAGCCATCTATGTGGAAGTGAAACAACCGTCCTATAAGGCGGTGGGGTTTCCTTCAACACCACCTGTGGGCCACATAGAATGAGATTGTAACATTATTAGCCTTTGCCATTTTCACAACTATCGAGCAGCCATAAGCAGTGATGTGACAGCAACTGAGAAGGCCTGAGCACTTTCCTTTCCATTAGAAATTCAGCAGAAAGTTAGCCGTTTATCTCTGGAATGGCTGAGATGGTGTCGATTGGCTTCTGCAGCTAGAATGCCCTTTGTGAAGGCTTAGCAAAGAGTCAGGGGCAGGTGCAGGGCCAGTGGCGCAATGGATAACGCGTCTGACTACGGATCAGAAGATTGTAGGTTCGACTCCTACCTGGCTCGTTGACAATGCCGTGATCGTATAGTGGTTAGTACTCTGCGTTGTGGCCGCAGCAACCCCGGTTCGAATCCGGGTCACGGCATCTTTATGCGCTGGATGAAGTGTAATCTCCACAGTCACGCCAATGCCAGTTCGGACCCCTGAAGGTACACAAGGAGCAGGAAGTCTCTCTCTCTCTAGGACCGCTTCTTGCAACCAGCACCAACTCTGTGATATAGGATACCTTGATACTATCCTAGTGTCGGTCGATTACAATGTGGCAGGCCGTAGTCAGATCACTAAAGGATTGGTCAACAGGCCAAGGTGTATCCTGCCATGTCATGCTACACCCGCTGTAACACAAACTTGGGGCCATGCGAACTCTACAACAGTGGCCTTTGAAGGTAACAGCAGAGAGTGAAAAGACTTTCTTTGAAGGCCAGTGGGATGTACATTTTGGACAGCGAGGACCACTGCTTTTCGAGAGGCACGAAAGTAGGCAGCCATCTATGTGGAAGTGAAACAACCATCCTATAAGGCGGTGGGGTTTCCTTCAACACCACCTGTGGGCCACATAGAATGAGATTGTAACATTATTAGCCTTTGCCATTTTCACAACTATCGAGCAGCCATAAGCAGTGATGTGACAGCAACTGAGAAGGCCTGAGCACTTTCCTTTCCATTAGAAATTCAGCAGAAAGTTAGCCGTTTATCTCTGGAATGGCTGAGATGGTGTCGATTGGCTTCTGCAGCTAGAATTCCCTTTGTGAAGGCTTAGCAAAGAGTCAGGGGCAGGTGCAGGGCCAGTGGCGCAATGGATAACGCATCTGACTACGGATCAGAAGATTGTAGGTTCGACTCCTACCTGGCTCGTTGACAATGCCGTGATCGTATAGTGGTTAGTACTCTGCGTTGTGGCCGCAGCAACCCTGGTTCGAATCCGGGTCACGGCATCTTTATGCGCTGGATGAAGTGTAATGTCCACAGTCACGCCCATGCCAGTTCGGACCCCTGAAGGTACACAAGGAGCAGGAAGTCTCTCTCTCTCTAAGACCGCTTCTTGCAACCAGCACCAACTCTGTGATATAGGATACCTTGATACTATCCTAGCGTCGGTCGATTACAATGTGGCAGGCCGTAGTCAGATCACTAAAGGATTGGTCAACAGGCCAAGGTGTATCCTGCCATGTCATGCTACACCCGCTGTAACACAAATTTGGGGCCATGCGAACTCTACAACAGTGGCCTTTGAAGGTAACAGCAGAGAGTGAAAAGACTTTCTTTGAAGGCCAGTGGGATGTACATTTTGGACAGCGAGGACCACTGCTTTTCGAGAGGCACGAAAGTAGGCAGCCATCTATGTGGAAGTGAAACAACCATCCTATAAGGCGGTGGGGTTTCCTTCAACACCACCTGTGGGCCACATAGAATGAGATTGTAACATTATTAGCCTTTGCCATTTTCACAACTATCGAGCAGCCATAAGCAGTGATGTGACAGCAACTGAGAAGGCCTGAGCACTTTCCTTTCCATTAGAAATTCAGCAGAAAGTTAGCCGTTTATCTCTGGAATGGCTGAGATGGTGTCGATTGGCTTCTGCAGCTAGAATGCCCTTTGTGAAGGCTTAGCAAAGAGTCAGGGGCAGGTGCAGGGCCAGTGGCGCAATGGATAACACGTCTGACTACGGATCAGAAGATTGTAGGTTCGACTCCTACCTGGCTCGTTGACAATGCCGTGATCGTATAGTGGTTAGTACTCTGTGTTGTGGCCGCAGCAACCCCGGTTCGAATCCGGGTCACGGCATCTTTATGCGCTGGATGAAGTGTAATGTCCACAGTCACGCCCATGCCAGTTCGGACCCCTGAAGGTACACAAGGAGCAGGAAGTCTCTCTCTCTCTAAGACCTCTTCTTGCAACCAGCACCAACTCTGTGATATAGGATACCTTGATACTATCCTAGCGTCGGTCGATTACAATGTGGCAGGCCGTAGTCAGATCACTAAAGGATTGGTCAACAGGCCAAGGTGTATCCTGCCATGTCATGCTACACCTGCTGTAACACAAACTTGGGGCCATGCGAACTCTACAACAGTGGCCTTTGAAGGTAACAGCAGAGAGTGAAAAGACTTTCTTTGAAGGCCAGTGGGATGTACATTTTGGACAGCGAGCACCACTGCTTTTCGAGAGGCACGAAAGTAGGCAGCCATCTATGTGGAAGTGAAACAACCATCCTATAAGGCGGTGGGGTTTCCTTCAACACCACCTGTGGGCCACATAGAATGAGATTGTAACATTATTAGCCTTTGCCATTTTCACAACTATCGAGCAGCCATAAGCAGTGATGTGACAGCAACTGAGAAGGCCTGAGCACTTTCCTTTCCATTAGAAATTCAGCAGAAAGTTAGCCGTTTATCTCTGGAATGGCTGAGATGGTGTCGATTGGCTTCTGCAGCTAGAATGCCCTTTGTGAAGGCTTAGCAAAGAGTCAGGGGCAGGTGCAGGGCCAGTGGCGCAATGGATAACGCGTCTGACTACGGATCAGAAGATTGTAGGTTCGACTCCTACCTGGCTCGTTGACAATGCCGTGATCGTATAGTGGTTAGTACTCTGCGTTGTGGCCGCAGCAACCCCGGTTCGAATCCGGGTCACGGCATCTTTATGCGCTGGATGAAGTGTAATGTCCACAGTCACGCCCATGCCAGTTCGGACCCCTGAAGGTACACAAGGAGCAGGAAGTCTCTCTCTCTCTAAGACCGCTTCTTGCAACCAGCACCAACTCTGTGATATAGGATACCTTGATACTATCCTAGCGTCGGTCGATTACAATGTGGCAGGCCGTAGTCAGATCACTAAAGGATTGGTCAACAGGCCAAGGTGTATCCTGCCATGTCATGCTACACCCGCTGTAACACAAACTTGGGGCCATGCGAACTCTACAACAGTGGCCTTTGAAGGTAACAGCAGAGAGTGAAAAGACTTTCTTTGAAGGCCAGTGGGATGTACATTTTGGACAGCGAGGACCACTGCTTTTCGAGAGGCACGAAAGTAGGCAGCCATCTATGTGGAAGTGAAACAACCATCCTATAAGGCGGTGGGGTTTCCTTCAACACCACCTGTGGGCCACATAGAATGAGATTGTAACATTATTAGCCTTTGCCATTTTCACAACTATCGAGCAGCCATAAGCAGTGATGTGACAGCAACTGAGAAGGCCTGAGCACTTTCCTTTCCATTAGAAATTCAGCAGAAAGTTAGCCGTTTATCTCTGGAATGGCTGAGATGGTGTCGATTGGCTTCTGCAGCTAGAATGCCCTTTGTGAAGGCTTAGCAAAGAGTCAGGGCCAGGTGCAGGGCCAGTGGCGCAATGGATAACGCGTCTGACTACGGATCAGAAGATTCTAGGTTCGACTCCTACCTGGCTCGTTGACAATGCCGTGATCGTATAGTGGTTAGTACTCTGCGTTGTGGCCGCAGCAACCCCGGTTCGAATCCGGGTCACGGCATCTTTATGCGCTGGATGAAGTGTAATGTCCACAGTCACGCCCATGCCAGTTCGGACCCCTGAAGGTACACAAGGAGCAGGAAGTCTCTCTCTCTAAGACTGCTTCTTGCAACCAGCACCAACTCTGTGATATAGGATACCTTGATACTATCCTAGCGTCGGTCGATTACAATGTGGCAGGCCGTAGTCAGATCACTAAAGGATTGGTCAACAGGCCAAGGTGTATCCTGCCATGTCATGCTACACCCGCTGTAACACAAACTTGGGGCCATGCGAACTCTACAACAGTGGCCTTTGAAGGTAACAGCAGAGAGTGAAAAGACTTTCTTTGAAGGCCAGTGGGATGTACATTTTGGACAGCGAGGACCACTGCTTTTCGAGAGGCACGAAAGTAGGCAGCCATCTATGTGGAAGTGAAACAACCGTCCTATAAGGCGGTGGGGTTTCCTTCAACACCACCTGTGGGCCACATAGAATGAGATTGTAACATTATTAGCCTTTGCCATTTTCACAACTATCGAGCAGCCATAAGCAGTGATGTGACAGCAACTGAGAAGGCCTGAGCACTTTCCTTTCCATTAGAAATTCAGCAGAAAGTTAGCCGTTTATCTCTGGAATGGCTGAGATGGTGTCGATTGGCTTCTGCAGCTAGAATGCCCTTTGTGAAGGCTTAGCAAAGAGTCAGGGGCAGGTGCAGGGCCAGTGGCGCAATGGATAACGCGTCTGACTACGGATCAGAAGATTGTAGGTTCGACTCCTACCTGGCTCGTTGACAATGCCGTGATCGTATAGTGGTTAGTACTCTGCGTTGTGGCCGCAGCAACCCCGGTTCGAATCCGGGTCACGGCATCTTTATGCGCTGGATGAAGTGTAATGTCCACAGTCACGCCCATGCCAGTTCGGACCCCTGAAGGTACACAAGGAGCAGGAAGTCTCTCTCTCTCTAAGACCGCTTCTTGCAACCAGCACCAACTCTGTGATATAGGATACCTTGATACTATCCTAGCGTCGGTCGATTACAATGTGGCAGGCTGTAGTCAGATCACTAAAGGATTGGTCAACAGGCCAAGGTGTATCCTGCCATGTCATGCTACACCCGCTGTAACACAAACTTGGGGCCATGCGAACTCTACAACAGTGGCCTTTGAAGGTAACAGCAGAGAGTGAAAAGACTTTCTTTGAAGGCCAGTGGGATGTACATTTTGGACAGCGAGGACCACTGCTTTTCGAGAGGCACGAAAGTAGGCAGCCATCTATGTGGAAGTGAAACAACCATCCTATAAGGCGGTGGGGTTTCCTTCAACACCACCTGTGGGCCACATAGAATGAGATTGTAACATTATTAGCCTTTGCCATTTTCACAACTATCGAGCAGCCATAAGCAGTGATGTGACAGCAACTGAGAAGGCCTGAGCACTTTCCTTTCCATTAGAAATTCAGCAGAAAGTTAGCCGTTTATCTCTGGAATGGCTGAGATGGTGTCGATTGGCTTCTGCAGCTAGAATGCCCTTTGTGAAGGCTTAGCAAAGAGTCAGGGGCAGGTGCAGGGCCAGTGGCGCAATGGATAACACGTCTGACTACGGATCAGAAGATTGTAGGTTCGACTCCTACCTGGCTCGTTGACAATGCCGTGATCGTATAGTGGTTAGTACTCTGTGTTGTGGCCGCAGCAACCCCGGTTCGAATCCGGGTCACGGCATCTTTATGCGCTGGATGAAGTGTAATGTCCACAGTCACGCCCATGCCAGTTCGGACCCCTGAAGGTACACAAGGAGCAGGAAGTCTCTCTCTCTCTAAGACCTCTTCTTGCAACCAGCACCAACTCTGTGATATAGGATACCTTGATACTATCCTAGCGTCGGTCGATTACAATGTGGCAGGCCGTAGTCAGATCACTAAAGGATTGGTCAACAGGCCAAGGTGTATCCTGCCATGTCATGCTACACCTGCTGTAACACAAACTTGGGGCCATGCGAACTCTACAACAGTGGCCTTTGAAGGTAACAGCAGAGAGTGAAAAGACTTTCTTTGAAGGCCAGTGGGATGTACATTTTGGACAGCGAGCACCACTGCTTTTCGAGAGGCACGAAAGTAGGCAGCCATCTATGTGGAAGTGAAACAACCATCCTATAAGGCGGTGGGGTTTCCTTCAACACCACCTGTGGGCCACATAGAATGAGATTGTAACATTATTAGCCTTTGCCATTTTCACAACTATCGAGCAGCCATAAGCAGTGATGTGACAGCAACTGAGAAGGCCTGAGCACTTTCCTTTCCATTAGAAATTCAGCAGAAAGTTAGCCGTTTATCTCTGGAATGGCTGAGATGGTGTCGATTGGCTTCTGCAGCTAGAATGCCCTTTGTGAAGGCTTAGCAAAGAGTCAGGGGCAGGTGCAGGGCCAGTGGCGCAATGGATAACGCGTCTGACTACGGATCAGAAGATTGTAGGTTCGACTCCTACCTGGCTCGTTGACAATGCCGTGATCGTATAGTGGTTAGTACTCTGCGTTGTGGCCGCAGCAACCCCGGTTCGAATCCGGGTCACGGCATCTTTATGCGCTGGATGAAGTGTAATGTCCACAGTCACGCCCATGCCAGTTCGGACCCCTGAAGGTACACAAGGAGCAGGAAGTCTCTCTCTCTCTAAGACCGCTTCTTGCAACCAGCACCAACTCTGTGATATAGGATACCTTGATACTATCCTAGCGTCGGTCGATTACAATGTGGCAGGCCGTAGTCAGATCACTAAAGGATTGGTCAACAGGCCAAGGTGTATCCTGCCATGTCATGCTACACCCGCTGTAACACAAACTTGGGGCCATGCGAACTCTACAACAGTGGCCTTTGAAGGTAACAGCAGAGAGTGAAAAGACTTTCTTTGAAGGCCAGTGGGATGTACATTTTGGACAGCGAGGACCACTGCTTTTCGAGAGGCACGAAAGTAGGCAGCCATCTATGTGGAAGTGAAACAACCATCCTATAAGGCGGTGGGGTTTCCTTCAACACCACCTGTGGGCCACATAGAATGAGATTGTAACATTATTAGCCTTTGCCATTTTCACAACTATCGAGCAGCCATAAGCAGTGATGTGACAGCAACTGAGAAGGCCTGAGCACTTTCCTTTCCATTAGAAATTCAGCAGAAAGTTAGCCGTTTATCTCTGGAATGGCTGAGATGGTGTCGATTGGCTTCTGCAGCTAGAATGCCCTTTGTGAAGGCTTAGCAAAGAGTCAGGGCCAGGTGCAGGGCCAGTGGCGCAATGGATAACGCGTCTGACTACGGATCAGAAGATTCTAGGTTCGACTCCTACCTGGCTCGTTGACAATGCCGTGATCGTATAGTGGTTAGTACTCTGCGTTGTGGCCGCAGCAACCCCGGTTCGAATCCGGGTCACGGCATCTTTATGCGCTGGATGAAGTGTAATGTCCACAGTCACGCCCATGCCAGTTCGGACCCCTGAAGGTACACAAGGAGCAGGAAGTCTCTCTCTCTAAGACTGCTTCTTGCAACCAGCACCAACTCTGTGATATAGGATACCTTGATACTATCCTAGCGTCGGTCGATTACAATGTGGCAGGCCGTAGTCAGATCACTAAAGGATTGGTCAACAGGCCAAGGTGTATCCTGCCATGTCATGCTACACCCGCTGTAACACAAACTTGGGGCCATGCGAACTCTACAACAGTGGCCTTTGAAGGTAACAGCAGAGAGTGAAAAGACTTTCTTTGAAGGCCAGTGGGATGTACATTTTGGACAGCGAGGACCACTGCTTTTCGAGAGGCACGAAAGTAGGCAGCCATCTATGTGGAAGTGAAACAACCATCCTATAAGGCGGTGGGGTTTCCTTCAACACCACCTGTGGGCCACATAGAATGAGATTGTAACATTATTAGCCTTTGCCATTTTCACAACTATCGAGCAGCCATAAGCAGTGATGTGACAGCAACTGAGAAGGCCTGAGCACTTTCCTTTCCATTAGAAATTCAGCAGAAAGTTAGCCGTTTATCTCTGGAATGGCTGAGATGGTGTCGATTGGCTTCTGCAGCTAGAATGCCCTTTGTGAAGGCTTAGCAAAGAGTCAGGGCCAGGTGCAGGTGCAGGGCCAGTGGCGCAATGGATAACGCGTCTGACTACGGATCAGAAGATTGTAGGTTCGACTCCTACCTGGCTCGTTGACAATGCCGTGATCGTATAGTGGTTAGTACTCTGCGTTGTGGCCGCAGCAACCCCGGTTTGAAACCGGGTCACGGCATCTTTATGCGCTGGATGAAGTGTAATGTCCACAGTCACGCCCATGCCAGTTCGGACCCCTGAAGGTACACAAGGAGCAGGAAGTCTCTCTCTCTCTAAGACCGCTTCTTGCAACCAGCACCAACTCTGTGATATAGGATACCTTGATACTATCCTAGCGTCGGTCGATTACAATGTGGCAGGCCGTAGTCAGATCACTAAAGGATTGGTCAACAGGCCAAGGTGTATCCTGCCATGTCATGCTACACCCGCTGTAACACAAACTTGGGGCCATGCGAACTCTACAACAGTGGCCTTTGAAGGTAACAGCAGAGAGTGAAAAGACTTTCTTTGAAGGCCAGTGGGATGTACATTTTGGACAGCGAGGACCACTGCTTTTCGAGAGGCACGAAAGTAGGCAGCCATCTATGTGGAAGTGAAACAACCATCCTATAAGGCGGTGGGGTTTCCTTCAACACCACCTGTGGGCCACATAGAATGAGATTGTAACATTATTAGCCTTTGCCATTTTCACAACTATCGAGCAGCCATAAGCAGTGATGTGACAGCAACTGAGAAGGCCTGAGCACTTTCCTTTCCATTAGAAATTCAGCAGAAAGTTAGCCGTTTATCTCTGGAATGGCTGAGATGGTGTCGATTGGCTTCTGCAGCTAGAATGCCCTTTGTGAAGGCTTAGCAAAGAGTCAGGGCCAGTGGCGCAATGGATAACGCGTCTGACTACGGATCAGAAGATTGTAGGTTCGACTCCTACCTGGCTCGTTGACAATGCCGTGATCGTATAGTGGTTAGTACTCTGCGTTGTGGCCGCAGCAACCCCGGTTCGAATCCGGGTCACGGCATCTTTATGCGCTGGATGAAGTGTAATGTCCACAGTCACGCCCATGCCAGTTCGGACCCCTGAAGGTACACAAGGAGCAGGAAGTCTCTCTCTCTCTAAGACCGCTTCTTGCAACCAGCACCAACTCTGTGATATAGGATACCTTGATACTATCCTAGCGTCGGTCGATTACAATGTGGCAGGCCGTAGTCAGATCACTAAAGGATTGGTCAACAGGCCAAGGTGTATCCTGCCATGTCATGCTACACCCGCTGTAACACAAACTTGGGGCCATGCGAACTCTACAACAGTGGCCTTTGAAGGTAACAGCAGAGAGTGAAAAGACTTTCTTTGAAGGCCAGTGGGATGTACATTTTGGACAGCGAGGACCACTGCTTTTCGAGAGGCACGAAAGTAGGCAGCCATCTATGTGGAAGTGAAACAACCATCCTATAAGGCGGCGGGGTTTCCTTCAACACCACCTGTGGGCCACATAGAATGAGATTGTAACATTATTAGCCTTTTCCATTTTCACAACTATCGAGCAGCCATAAGCAGTGATGTGACAGCAACTGAGAAGGCCTGAGCACCTTCCTTTCCATTAGAAATTCAGCAGAAAGTTAGCCGTTTATCTCTGGAATGGCTGAGATGGTGTCGATTGGCTTCTGCAGCTAGAATGCCCTTTGTGAAGGCTTAGCAAAGAGTCAGGGGCAGGTGCAGGGCCAGTGGCGCAATGGATAACGCGTCTGACTACGGATCAGAAGATTGTAGGTTCGACTCCTACCTGGCTCGTTGACAATGCCGTGATCGTATAGTGGTTAGTACTCTGCGTTGTGGCCGCAACAACCCCGGTTCAAATCCGGGTCACGGCATCTTTATGCGCTGGATGAAGTGTAATGTCCACAGTCACGCCCATGCCAGTTCGGACCCCTGAAGGTACACAAGGAGCAGGAAGTCTCTCTCTCTCTCTCTAAAGCCCCATACACACGGTCGGACTTGTACAAACTTTTCCGTGGACTTTTGTACAAAGTGTGTTGTCCACAAGTTTGTATTGCATACACACGGTCGGACTTTTTGACAACAAACACGAACGTAATGACGTCACAACGTACTGACGCCGCTTCAAAAGAGGACGTTCAATGACTCCAGCGCCACCTTTGGTCAACTTCTGTATTGTAGTCTGATCGTTTGCAATGGTTCTGAGCATGCGTGTTTGTACCTTGTACAAAAGTCCGATGCTTTTGCGTACACACGGTAGGACTTTGCTCCATCGGACTTTTGTTGCCAGAAAGTTTGTCCGTTCGCACAGCCAACAAAAGTCCGATGAAAACAGAAAAAGTTTGTCCGATGGAGCGTACACACAGTCGGATGTTGCTCCAAAACAGCTAATTTGCATGTTTGTTGTCAAAAAGTCCGACCGTGTGTACGGGCCTTTAGACCGCTTCTTGCAACCAGCACCAACTCTGTGATATAGGATACCTTGATACTATCCTAGCGTCGGTCGATTACAATGTGGCAGGCCGTAGTCAGATCACTAAAGGATTGGTCAACAGGCCAAGGTGTATCCTGCCATGTCATGCTACACCCGCTGTAACACAAACTTGGGGCCATGCGAACTCTACAACAGTGGCCTTTGAAGGTAACAGCAGAGAGTGAAAAGACTTTCTTTGAAGGCCAGTGGGATGTACATTTTGGACAGCGAGGACCACTGCTTTTCGAGAGGCACGAAAGTAGGCAGCCATCTATGTGGAAGTGAAACAACCATCCTATAAGGCGGTGGGGTTTCCTTCAACACCACCTGTGGGCCACATAGAATGAGATTGTAACATTATTAGCCTTTGCCATTTTCACAACTATCGAGCAGCCATAAGCAGTGATGTGACAGCAACTGAGAAGGCCTGAGCACTTTCCTTTCCATTAGAAATTCAGCAGAAAGTTAGCCGTTTATCTCTGGAATGGCTGAGATGGTGTCGATTGGCTTCTGCAGCTAGAATGCCCTTTGTGAAGGCTTAGCAAAGAGTCAGGGCCAGGTGCAGGGCCAGTGGCGCAATGGACAACGCGTCTGACTATGGATCAGAAGATTGTAGGTTCGACTCCTACCTGGCTCGTTGACAATGCCGTGATCGTATAGTGGTTAGTACTCTGCGTTGTGGCCGCAGCAACCCCGGTTCGAAACCGGGTCACGGCATCTTTATGCGCTGGATGAAGTGTAATGTCCACAGTCACGCCCATGCCAGTTCGGACCCCTGAAGGTACACAAGGAGCAGGAAGTCTCTCTCTCTCTAAGACCGCTTCTTGCAACCAGCACCAACTCTGTGATATAGGATACCTTGATACTATCCTAGCGTCGGTCGATTACAATGTGGCAGGCCGTAGTCAGATCACTAAAGGATTGGTCAACAGGCCAAGGTGTATCCTGCCATGTCATGCTACACCCGCTGTAACACAAACTTGGGGCCATGCGAACTCTACAACAGTGGCCTTTGAAGGTAACAGCAGAGAGTGAAAAGACTTTCTTTGAAGGCCAGTGGGATGTACATTTTGGACAGCGAGGACCACTGCTTTTCGAGAGGCACGAAAGTAGGCAGCCATCTATGTGGAAGTGAAACAACCATCCTATAAGGCGGTGGGGTTTCCTTCAACACCACCTGTGGGCCACATAGAATGAGATTGTAACATTATTAGCCTTTGCCATTTTCACAACTATCGAGCAGCCATAAGCAGTGATGTGACAGCAACTGAGAAGGCCTGAGCACTTTCCTTTCCATTAGAAATTCAGCAGAAAGTTAGCCGTTTATCTCTGGAATGGCTGAGATGGTGTCGATTGGCTTCTGCAGCTAGAATGCCCTTTGTGAAGGCTTAGCAAAGAGTCAGGGCCAGGTGCAGGGCCAGTGGCGCAATGGATAACGTGTCTGACTACGGATCAGAAGATTGTAGGTTCGACTCCTACCTGGCTCGTTGACAATGCCGTGATCGTATAGTGGTTAGTACTCTGCGTTGTGGCCGCAGCAACCCCGGTTCGAATCCGGGTCACGGCATATTTATGCGCTGGATGAAGTGTAATGTCCACAGTCACGCCCATGCCAGTTCGGACCCCTGAAGGTACACAAGGAGCAGGAAGTCTCTCTCTCTCTCTCTAAGACCGCTTCTTGCAACCAGCACCAACTCTGTGATATAGGATACCTTGATACTATCCTAGCGTCGGTCGATTACAATGTGGCAGGCCGTAGTCAGATCACTAAAGGATTGGTCAACAGGCCAAGGTGTATCCTGCCATGTCATGCTACACCCGCTGTAACACAAACTTGGGGCCATGCGAACTCTACAACAGTGGCCTTTGAAGGTAACAGCAGAGAGTGAAAATACTTTCTTTGAAGGCCAGTGGGATGTACATTTTGGACAGTGAGGACCACTGCTTTTCGAGAGGCACGAAAGTAGGCAGCCATCTATGTGGAAGTGAAACAACCATCCTATAAGGCGGTGGGGTTTCCTTCAACACCACCTGTGGGCCACATAGAATGAGATTGTAACATTATTAGCCTTTGCCATTTTCACAACTATCGAGCAGCCATAAGCAGTGATGTGACAGCAACTGAGAAGGCCTGAGCACTTTCCTTTCCATTAGAAATTCAGCAGAAAGTTAGCCGTTTATCTCTGGAATGGCTGAGATGGTGTCGATTGGCTTCTGCAGCTAGAATGCCCTTTGTGAAGGCTTAGCAAAGAGTCAGGGGCAGGTGCAGGGCCAGTGGCGCAATGGACAACGCGTCTGACTATGGATCAGAAGATTGTAGGTTCGACTCCTACCTGGCTTGTTGACAATGCCGTGATCGTATAGTGGTTAGTACTCTGCGTTGTGGCCGCAGCAACCCCGGTTCGAAACCGGGTCACGGCATCTTTATGCGCTGGATGAAGTGTAATGTCCACAGTCACGCCCATGCCAGTTCGGACCCCTGAAGGTACACAAGGAGCAGGAAGTCTCTCTCTCTCTAAGACCGCTTCTTGCAACCAGCACCAACTCTGTGATATAGGATACCTTGATACTATCCTAGCGTCGGTCGATTACAATGTGGCAGGCCGTAGTCAGATCACTAAAGGATTGGTCAACAGGCCAAGGTGTATCCTGCCATGTCATGCTACACCCGCTGTAACACAAACTTGGGGCCATGCGAACTCTACAACAGTGGCCTTTGAAGGTAACAGCAGAGAGTGAAAAGACTTTCTTTGAAGGCCAGTGGGATGTACATTTTGGACAGCGAGGACCACTGCTTTTCGAGAGGCACGAAAGTAGGCAGCCATCTATGTGGAAGTGAAACAACCATCCTATAAGGCGGTGGGGTTTCCTTCAACACCACCTGTGGGCCACATAGAATGAGATTGTAACATTATTAGCCTTTGCCATTTTCACAACTATCGAGCAGCCATAAGCAGTGATGTGACAGCAACTGAGAAGGCCTGAGCACTTTCCTTTCCATTAGAAATTCAGCAGAAAGTTAGCCGTTTATCTCTGGAATGGCTGAGATGGTGTCGATTGGCTTCTGCAGCTAGAATGCCCTTTGTGAAGGCTTAGCAAAGAGTCAGGGGCAGGTGCAGGGCCAGTGGCGCAATGGATAACGCATCTGACTACGGATCAGAAGATTGTAGGTTCGACTCCTACCTGGCTCGTTGACAATCACGTGATCGTATAGTGGTTAGTACTCTGCGTTGTGGCCGCAGCAACCCCGGTTCGAATCCGGGTCACGGCATCTTTATGCGCTGGATGAAGTGTAATGTCCACAGTCACGCCCATGCCAGTTCGGACCCCTGAAGGTACACAAGGAGCAGGAAGTCTCTCTCTAAGACCGCTTCTTGCAACCAGCACCAACTCTGTGATATAGGATACCTTGATACTATCCTAGCGTCGGTCGATTACAATGTGGCAGGCCGTAGTCAGATCACTAAAGGATTGGTCAACAGGCCAAGGTGTATCCTGCCATGTCATGCTACACCCGCTGTAACACAAACTTGGGGCCATGCGAACTCTACAACAGTGGCCTTTGAAGGTAACAGCAGAGAGTGAAAAGACTTTCTTTGAAGGCCAGTGGGATGTACATTTTGGACAGCGAGGACCACTGCTTTTCGAGAGGCACGAAAGTAGGCAGCCATCTATGTGGAAGTGAAACAACCATCCTATAAGGCGGTGGGGTTTCCTTCAACACCACCTGTGGGCCACATAGAATGAGATTGTAACATTATTAGCCTTTGCCATTTTCACAACTATCGAGCAGCCATAAGCAGTGATGTGACAGCAACTGAGAAGCACTTTCCTTTCCATTAGAAATTCAGCAGAAAGTTAGCCGTTTATCTCTGGAATGGCTGAGATGGTGTCGATTGGCTTCTGCAGCTAGAATGCCCTTTGTGAAGGCTTAGCAAAGAGTCAGGGCCAGGTGCAGGGCCAGTGGCGCAATGGATAACGCGTCTGACTACGGATCAGAAGATTGTAGGTTCGACTCCTACTTGGCTCATTGACAATGCCGTGATCGTATAGTGGTTAGTACTCTGCGTTGTGGCCGCAGCAACCCCGGTTCAAATCCGGGTCACGGCATCTTTATGCGCTGGATGAAGTGTAATGTCCACAGTCACGCCCATGCCAGTTCGGACCCCTGAAGGTACACAAGGAGCAGGAAGTCTCTCTCTCTCTCTCTAAGACCGCTTCTTGCAACCAGCACCAACTCTGTGATATAGGATACCTTGATACTATCCTAGCGTCAGTCGATTACAATGTGGCAGGCCGTAGTCAGATCACTAAAGGATTGGTCAACAGGCCAAGGTGTATCCTGCCATGTCATGCTACACCCGCTGTAACACAAACTTAGGGCCATGCGAACTCTACAACAGTGGCCTTTGAAGGTAACAGCAGAGAGTGAAAAGACTTTCTTTGAAGGCCAGTGGGATGTACATTTTGGACAGCAACGACCACTGCTTTTCGAGAGGCACGAAAGTAGGCAGCCATCTATGTGGAAGTGAAACAACCGTCCTATAAGGCGGTGGGGTTTCCTTCAACACCACCTGTGGGCCACATAGAATGAGATTGTAACATTATTAGCCTTTGCCATTTTCACAACTATCGAGCAGCCATAAGCAGTGATGTGACAGCAACTGAGAAGGCCTGAGCACTTTCCTTTCCATTAGAAATTCAGCAGAAAGTTAGCCGTTTATCTCTGGAATGGCTGAGATGGTGTCGATTGGCTTCTGCAGCTAGAATGCCCTTTGTGAAGGCTTAGCAAAGAGTCAGGGCCAGGTGCAGGGCCAGTGGCGCAATGGATAACGCGTCTGACTACGGATCAGAAGATTGTAGGCTCGACTCCTACCTGGCTCGTTGACAATGCCGTGATCGTATAGTGGTTAGTACTCTGCGTTGTGGCCGCAGCAACCCCGGTTCGAATCCGGGTCACGGCATCTTTATGCGCTGGATGAAGTGTAATGTCCACAGTCACGCCCATGCCAGTTCGGACCCCTGAAGGTACACAAGGAGCAGGAAGTCTCTCTCTCTCTCTCTAAGACCGCTTCTTGCAACCAGCACCAACTCTGTGATATAGGATACCTTGATACTATCCTAGCGTCGGTCGATTACAATGTGGCAGGCCGTAGTCAGATCACTAAAGGATTGGTCAACAGGCCAAGGTGTATCCTGCCATGTCATGCTACACCCGCTGTAACACAAACTTGGGGCCATGCGAACTCTACAACAGTGGCCTTTGAAGGTAACAGCAGAGAGTGAAAAGACTTTCTTTGAAGGCCAGTGGGATGTACATTTTGGACAGCGAGGACCACTGCTTTTCGAGAGGCACGAAAGTAGGCAGCCATCTATGTGGAAGTGAAACAACCGTCCTATAAGGCGGTGGGGTTTCCTTCAACACCACCTGTGGGCCACATAGAATGAGATTGTAACATTATTAGCCTTTGCCATTTTCACAACTATCGAGCAGCCATAAGCAGTGATGTGACAGCAACTGAGAAGGCCTGAGCACTTTCCTTTCCATTAGAAATTCAGCAGAAAGTTAGCCGTTTATCTCTGGAATGGCTGAGATGGTGTCGATTGGCTTCTGCAGCTAGAATGCCCTTTGTGAAGGCTTAGCAAAGAGTCAGGGGCAGGTGCAGGGCCAGTGGCGCAATGGATAACGCGTCTGACTACGGATCAGAAGATTGTAGGTTCGACTCCTACCTGGCTCGTTGACAATGCCGTGATCGTATAGTGGTTAGTACTCTGCGTTGTGGCCGCAGCAACCCCGGTTCGAATCCGGGTCACGGCATCTTTATGCGCTGGATGAAGTGTAATGTCCACAGTCACGCCCATGCCAGTTCGGACCCCTGAAGGTACACAAGGAGCAGGAAGTCTCTCTCTCTCTCTCTCTAAGACCGCTTCTTGCAACCAGCACCAACTCTGTGATATAGGATACCTTGATACTATCCTAGCGTCGGTCGATTACAATGTGGCAGGCCGTAGTCAGATCACTAAAGGATTGGTCAACAGGCCAAGGTGTATCCTGCCATGTCATGCTACACCCGCTGTAACACAAACTTGGGGCCATGCGAACTCTACAACAGTGGCCTTTGAAGGTAACAGCAGAGAGTGAAAAGACTTTCTTTGAAGGCCAGTGGGATGTACATTTTGGACAGCGAGGACCACTGCTTTTCGAGAGGCACGAAAGTAGGCAGCCATCTATGTGGAAGTGAAACAACCGTCCTATAAGGCGGTGGGGTTTCCTTCAACACCACCTGTGGGCCACATAGAATGAGATTGTAACATTATTAGCCTTTGCCATTTTCACAACTATCGAGCAGCCATAAGCAGTGATGTGACAGCAACTGAGAAGGCCTGAGCACTTTCCTTTCCATTAGAAATTCAGCAGAAAGTTAGCCGTTTATCTCTGGAATGGCTGAGATGGTGTCGATTGGCTTCTGCAGCTAGAATGCCCTTTGTGAAGGCTTAGCAAAGAGTCAGGGCCAGGTGCAGGGCCAGTGGCGCAATGGATAACGCGTCTGACTACGGATCAGAAGATTGTAGGTTCGACTCCTACCTGGCTCGTTGACAATGCCGTGATCGTATAGTGGTTAGTACTCTGCGTTGTGGCCGCAGCAACCCCGGTTCGAATCCGGGTCACGGCATCTTTATGCGCTGGATGAAGTGTAATGTCCACAGTCACGCCCATGCCAGTTCGGACCCCTGAAGGTACACAAGGAGCAGGAAGTCTCTCTCTCTCTCTCTCTAAGACCGCTTCTTGCAACCAGCACCAACTCTGTGATATAGGATACCTTGATACTATCCTAGCGTCGGTCGATTACAATGTGGCAGGCCGTAGTCAGATCACTAAAGGATTGGTCAACAGGCCAAGGTGTATCCTGCCATGTCATGCTACACCCGCTGTAACACAAACTTGGGGCCATGCGAACTCTACAACAGTGGCCTTTGAAGGTAACAGCAGAGAGTGAAAAGACTTTCTTTGAAGGCCAGTGGGATGTACATTTTGGACAGCGAGGACCACTGCTTTTCGAGAGGCACGAAAGTAGGCAGCCATCTATGTGGAAGTGAAACAACCGTCCTATAAGGCGGTGGGGTTTCCTTCAACACCACCTGTGGGCCACATAGAATGAGATTGTAACATTATTAGCCTTTGCCATTTTCACAACTATCGAGCAGCCATAAGCAGTGATGTGACAGCAACTGAGAAGGCCTGAGCACTTTCCTTTCCATTAGAAATTCAGCAGAAAGTTAGCCGTTTATCTCTGGAATGGCTGAGATGGTGTCGATTGGCTTCTGCAGCTAGAATGCCCTTTGTGAAGGCTTAGCAAAGAGTCAGGGCCAGGTGCAGGGCCAGTGGCGCAATGGATAACGCGTCTGACTACGGATCAGAAGATTGTAGGTTCGACTCCTACCTGGCTCGTTGACAATGCCGTGATCGTATAGTGGTTAGTACTCTGCGTTGTGGCCGCAGCAACCCCGGTTCGAATCCGGGTCACGGCATCTTTATGCGCTGGATGAAGTGTAATGTCCACAGTCACGCCCATGCCAGTTCGGACCCCTGAAGGTACACAAGGAGCAGGAAGTCTCTCTCTCCAAGACCGCTTCTTGCAACCAGCACCAACCCTGTGATATAGGATACCTTGATACTATCCTAGCGTCGGTCGATTACAATGTGGAAGGCCGTAGTCAGATCACTAAAGGATTGGTCAACAGGCCAAGGTGTATCCTGCCATGTCATGCTACACCCGCTGTAACACAAACTTGGGGCCATGCGAACTCTACAACAGTGGCCTTTGAAGGTAACAGCAGAGAGTGAAAAGACTTTCTTTGAAGGCCAGTGGGATGTACATTTTGGACAGCGAGGACCACTGCTTTTCGAGAGGCACGAAAGTAGGCAGCCATCTATGTGGAAGTGAAACAACCGTCCTATAAGGCGGTGGGGTTTCCTTCAACACCACCTGTGGGCCACATAGAATGAGATTGTAACATTATTAGCCTTTGCCATTTTCACAACTATCGAGCAGCCATAAGCAGTGATGTGACAGCAACTGAGAAGGCCTGAGCACTTTCCTTTCCATTAGAAATTCAGCAGAAAGTTAGCCGTTTATCTCTGGAATGGCTGAGATGGTGTCGATTGGCTTCTGCAGCTAGAATGCCCTTTGTGAAGGCTTAGCAAAGAGTCAGGGCCAGGTGCAGGGCCGGTGGCGCAATGGATAACGCGTCTGAGTACGGATCAGAAGATTGTAGGTTCGACTCCTACCTGGCTCGTTGACAATGCCGTGATCGTATAGTGGTTAGTACTCTGCGTTGTGGCCGCAGCAACCCCGGTTCGAATCCGGGTCACGGCATCTTTATGCGCTGGATGAAGTGTAATGTCCACAGTCACGCCCATGCCAGTTCGGACCCCTGAAGGTACACAAGGAGCAGGAAGTCTCTCTCTCTCTCTCTCTCTAAGACCGCTTCTTGCAACCAGCACCAACTCTGTGATATAGGATACCTTGATACTATCCTAGCGTCGGTCGATTACAATGTGGCAGGCCGTAGTCAGATCACTAAAGGATTGGTCAACAGGCCAAGGTGTATCCTGCCATGTCATGCTACACCCGCTGTAACACAAACTTGGGGCCATGCGAACTCTACAACAGTGGCCTTTGAAGGTAACAGCAGAGAGTGAAAAGACTTTCTTTGAAGGCCAGTGGGATGTACATTTTGGACAGCGAGGACCACTGCTTTTCGAGAGGCACGAAAGTAGGCAGCCATCTATGTGGAAGTGAAACAACCGTCCTATAAGGCGGTGGGGTTTCCTTCAACACCACCTGTGGGCCACATAGAATGAGATTGTAACATTATTAGCCTTTGCCATTTTCACAACTATCGAGCAGCCATAAGCAGTGATGTGACAGCAACTGAGAAGGCCTGAGCACTTTCCTTTCCATTAGAAATTCAGCAGAAAGTTAGCCGTTTATCTCTGGAATGGCTGAGATGGTGTCGATTGGCTTCTGCAGCTAGAATGCCCTTTGTGAAGGCTTAGCAAAGAGTCAGGGCCAGGTGCAGGGCCAGTGGCGCAATGGATAACGCGTCTGACTACGGATCAGAAGATTGTAGGTTCGACTCCTACCTGGCTCGTTGACAATGCCGTGATCGTATAGTGGTTAGTACTCTGCGTTGTGGCCGCAGCAACCCCGGTTCGTATCCGGGTCACGGCATCTTTATGCGCTGGATGAAGTGTAATGTCCACAGTCACGCCCATGCCAGTTCGGACCCCTGAAGGTACACAAGGAGCAGGAAGTCTCTCTCTCTCTCTCTCTAAGACCGCTTCTTGCAACCAGCACCAACTCTGTGATATAGGATACCTTGATACTATCCTAGCGTCGGTCGATTACAATGTGGCAGGCCGTAGTCAGATCACTAAAGGATTGGTCAACAGGCCAAGGTGTATCCTGCCATGTCATGCTACACCCGCTGTAACACAAACTTGGGGCCATGCGAACTCTACAACAGTGGCCTTTGAAGGTAACAGCAGAGAGTGAAAAGACTTTCTTTGAAGGCCAGTGGGATGTACATTTTGGACAGCGAGGACCACTGCTTTTCGAGAGGCACGAAAGTAGGCAGCCATCTATGTGGAAGTGAAACAACCGTCCTATAAGGCGGTGGGGTTTCCTTCAACACCACCTGTGGGCCACATAGAATGAGATTGTAACATTATTAGCCTTTGCCATTTTCACAACTATCGAGCAGCCATAAGCAGTGATGTGACAGCAACTGAGAAGGCCTGAGCACTTTCCTTTCCATTAGAAATTCAGCAGAAAGTTAGCCGTTTATCTCTGGAATGGCTGAGATGGTGTCGATTGGCTTCTGCAGCTAGAATGCCCTTTGTGAAGGCTTAGCAAAGAGTCAGGGCCAGGTGCAGGGCCAGTGGCGCAATGGATAACGCGTCTGACTACGGATCAGAAGATTGTAGGTTCGACTCCTACCTGGCTCGTTGACAATGCCGTGATCGTATAGTGGTTAGTACTCTGCGTTGTGGCCGCAGCAACCCCGGGTCACGGCATCTTTATGCGCTGGATGAAGTGTAATGTCCACAGTCACGCCCATGCCAGTTCGGACCCCTGAAGGTACACAAGGAGCAGGAAGTCTCTCTCTCTAAGACCGCTTCTTGCAACCAGCACCAACTCTGTGATATAGGATACCTTGATACTATCCTAGCGTCGGTCGATTACAATGTGGCAGGCCGTAGTCAGATCACTAAAGGATTGGTCAACAGGCCAAGGTGTATCCTGCCATGTCATGCTACACCCGCTGTAACACAAACTTGGGGCCATGCGAACTCTACAACAGTGGCCTTTGAAGGTAACAGCAGAGAGTGAAAAGACTTTCTTTGAAGGCCAGTGGGATGTACATTTTGGACAGCGAGGACCACTGCTTTTCGAGAGGCACGAAAGTAGGCAGCCATCTATGTGGAAGTGAAACAACCGTCCTATAAGGCGGTGGGGTTTCCTTCAACACCACCTGTGGGCCACATAGAATGAGATTGTAACATTATTAGCCTTTGCCATTTTCACAACTATCGAGCAGCCATAAGCAGTGATGTGACAGCAACTGAGAAGGCCTGAGCACTTTCCTTTCCATTAGAAATTCAGCAGAAAGTTAGCCGTTTATCTCTGGAATGGCTGAGATGGTGTCGATTGGCTTCTGCAGCTAGAATGCCCTTTGTGAAGGCTTAGCAAAGAGCCCGGGCCAGGTGCAGGGCCAGTGGCGCAATGGATAACGCGTCTGACTACGGATCAGAAGATTGTAGGTTCGACTCCTACCTGGCTCGTTGACAATGCCGTGATCGTATAGTGGCTAGTACTCTGCGTTGTGGCCGCAGCAACCCCGGTTCGAATCCGGGTCACGGCATCTTTATGCGCTGGATGAAGTGTAATGTCCACAGTCACGCCCATGCCAGTTCGGACCCCTGAAGGTACACAAGGAGCAGGAAGTCTCTCTCTCTCTCTCTAAGACCGCTTCTTGCAACCAGCACCAACTCTGTGATATAGGATACCTTGATACTATCCTAGCGTCGGTCGATTACAATGTGGCAGGCCGTAGTCAGATCACTAAAGGATTGGTCAACAGGCCAAGGTGTATCCTGCCATGTCATGCTACACCCGCTGTAACACAAACTTGGGGCCATGCGAACTCTACAACAGTGGCCTTTGAAGGTAACAGCAGAGAGTGAAAAGACTTTCTTTGAAGGCCAGTGGGATGTACATTTTGGACAGCGAGGACCACTGCTTTTCGAGAGGCACGAAAGTAGGCAGCCATCTATGTGGAAGTGAAACAACCGTCCTATAAGGCGGTGGGGTTTCCTTCAACACCACCTGTGGGCCACATAGAATGAGATTGTAACATTATTAGCCTTTGCCATTTTCACAACTATCGAGCAGCCATAAGCAGTGATGTGACAGCAACTGAGAAGGCCTGAGCACTTTCCTTTCCATTAGAAATTCAGCAGAAAGTTAGCCGTTTATCTCTGGAATGGCTGAGATGGTGTCGATTGGCTTCTGCAGCTAGAATGCCCTTTGTGAAGGCTTAGCAAAGAGCCCGGGCCAGGTGCAGGGCCAGTGGCGCAATGGATAACGCGTCTGACTACGGATCAGAAGATTGTAGGTTCGACTCCTACCTGGCTCGTTGACAATGCCATGATCGTATAGTGGCTAGTACTCTGCGTTGTGGCCGCAGCAACCCCGGTTCGAATCCGGGTCACGGCATCTTTATGCGCTGGATGAAGTGTAATGTCCACAGTCACGCCCATGCCAGTTCGGACCCCTGAAGGTACACAAGGAGCAGGAAGTCTCTCTCTCTCTCTCTAAGACCGCTTCTTGCAACCAGCACCAACTCTGTGATATAGGATACCTTGATACTATCCTAGCGTCGGTCGATTACAATGTGGCAGGCCGTAGTCAGATCACTAAAGGATTGGTCAACAGGCCAAGGTGTATCCTGCCATGTCATGCTACACCCGCTGTAACACAAACTTGGGGCCATGCGAACTCTACAACAGTGGCCTTTGAAGGTAACAGCAGAGAGTGAAAAGACTTTCTTTGAAGGCCAGTGGGATGTACATTTTGGACAGCGAGGACCACTGCTTTTCGAGAGGCACGAAAGTAGGCAGCCATCTATGTGGAAGTGAAACAACCGTCCTATAAGGCGGTGGGGTTTCCTTCAACACCACCTGTGGGCCACATAGAATGAGATTGTAACATTATTAGCCTTTGCCATTTTCACAACTATCGAGCAGCCATAAGCAGTGATGTGACAGCAACTGAGAAGGCCTGAGCACTTTCCTTTCCATTAGAAATTCAGCAGAAAGTTAGCCGTTTATCTCTGGAATGGCTGAGATGGTGTCGATTGGCTTCTGCAGCTAGAATGCCCTTTGTGAAGGCTTAGCAAAGAGTCCGGGCCAGGTGCAGGGCCAGTGGCGCAATGGATAACGCGTCTGACTACGGATCAGAAGATTGTAGGTTCGACTCCTACCTGGCTCGTTGACAATGCCGTGATCGTATAGTGGTTAGTACTCTGCGTTGTGGCCGCAGCAACCCCGGTTCGAATCCGGGTCACGGCATCTTTATGCGCTGGATGAAGTGTAATGTCCACAGTCACGCCCATGCCAGTTCGGACCCCTGAAGGTACACAAGGAGCAGGAAGTCTCTCTCTCTCTCTCTCTCTAAGACCGCTTCTTGCAACCAGCACCAACTCTGTGATATAGGATACCTTGATACTATCCTAGCGTCGGTCGATTACAATGTGGCAGGCCGTAGTCAGATCACTAAAGGATTGGTCAACAGGCCAAGGTGTATCCTGCCATGTCATGCTACACCCGCTGTAACACAAACTTGGGGCCATGCGAACTCTACAACAGTGGCCTTTGAAGGTAACAGCAGAGAGTGAAAAGACTTTCTTTGAAGGCCAGTGGGATGTACATTTTGGACAGCGAGGACCACTGCTTTTCGAGAGGCACGAAAGTAGGCAGCCATCTATGTGGAAGTGAAACAACCGTCCTATAAGGCGGTGGGGTTTCCTTCAACACCACCTGTGGGCCACATAGAATGAGATTGTAACATTATTAGCCTTTGCCATTTTCACAACTATCGAGCAGCCATAAGCAGTGATGTGACAGCAACTGAGAAGGCCTGAGCACTTTCCTTTCCATTAGAAATTCAGCAGAAAGTTAGCCGTTTATCTCTGGAATGGCTGAGATGGTGTCGATTGGCTTCTGCAGCTAGAATGCCCTTTGTGAAGGCTTAGCAAAGAGTCAGGGCCAGGTGCAGGGCCAGTGGCGCAATGGATAACGCGTCTGACTACGGATCAGAAGATTGTAGGTTCGACTCCTACCTGGCTCGTTGACAATGCCGTGATCGTATAGTGGTTAGTACTCTGCGTTGTGGCCGCAGCAACCCCGGTTCGAATCCGGGTCACGGCATCTTTATGCGCTGGATGAAGTGTAATGTCCACAGTCACGCCCATGCCAGTTCGGACCCCTGAAGGTACACAAGGAGCAGGAAGTCTCTCTCTCTCTCTCTAAGACCGCTTCTTGCAACCAGCACCAACTCTGTGATATAGGATACCTTGATACTATCCTAGCGTCGGTCGATTACAATGTGGCAGGCCGTAGTCAGATCACTAAAGGATTGGTCAACAGGCCAAGGTGTATCCTGCCATGTCATGCTACACCCGCTGTAACACAAACTTGGGGCCATGCGAACTCTACAACAGTGGCCTTTGAAGGTAACAGCAGAGAGTGAAAAGACTTTCTTTGAAGGCCAGTGGGATGTACATTTTGGACAGCGAGGACCACTGCTTTTCGAGAGGCACGAAAGTAGGCAGCCATCTATGTGGAAGTGAAACAACCGTCCTATAAGGCGGTGGGGTTTCCTTCAACACCACCTGTGGGCCACATAGAATGAGATTGTAACATTATTAGCCTTTGCCATTTTCACAACTATCGAGCAGCCATAAGCAGTGATGTGACAGCAACTGAGAAGGCCTGAGCACTTTCCTTTCCATTAGAAATTCAGCAGAAAGTTAGCCGTTTATCTCTGGAATGGCTGAGATGGTGTCGATTGGCTTCTGCAGCTAGAATGCCCTTTGTGAAGGCTTAGCAAAGAGTCCGGGCCAGGTGCAGGGCCAGTGGCGCAATGGATAACGCGTCTGACTACGGATCAGAAGATTGTAGGTTCGACTCCTACCTGGCTCGTTGACAATGCCGTGATCGTATAGTGGTTAGTACTCTGCGTTGTGGCCGCAGCAACCCCGGTTCGAATCCGGGTCACGGCATCTTTATGCGCTGGATGAAGTGTAATGTCCACAGTCACGCCCATGCCAGTTCGGACCCCTGAAGGTACACAAGGAGCAGGAAGTCTCTCTCTCTCTCTCTCTCTAAGACCGCTTCTTGCAACCAGCACCAACTCTGTGATATAGGATACCTTGATACTATCCTAGCGTCGGTCGATTACAATGTGGCAGGCCGTAGTCAGATCACTAAAGGATTGGTCAACAGGCCAAGGTGTATCCTGCCATGTCATGCTACACCCGCTGTAACACAAACTTGGGGCCATGCGAACTCTACAACAGTGGCCTTTGAAGGTAACAGCAGAGAGTGAAAAGACTTTCTTTGAAGGCCAGTGGGATGTACATTTTGGACAGCGAGGACCACTGCTTTTCGAGAGGCACGAAAGTAGGCAGCCATCTATGTGGAAGTGAAACAACCGTCCTATAAGGCGGTGGGGTTTCCTTCAACACCACCTGTGGGCCACATAGAATGAGATTGTAACATTATTAGCCTTTGCCATTTTCACAACTATCGAGCAGCCATAAGCAGTGATGTGACAGCAACTGAGAAGGCCTGAGCACTTTCCTTTCCATTAGAAATTCAGCAGAAAGTTAGCCGTTTATCTCTGGAATGGCTGAGATGGTGTCGATTGGCTTCTGCAGCTAGAATGCCCTTTGTGAAGGCTTAGCAAAGAGTCAGGGCCAGGTGCAGGGCCAGTGGCGCAATGGATAACGCGTCTGACTACGGATCAGAAGATTGTAGGTTCGACTCCTACCTGGCTCGTTGACAATGCCGTGATCGTATAGTGGTTAGTACTCTGCGTTGTGGCCGCAGCAACCCCGGTTCGAATCCGGGTCACGGCATCTTTATGCGCTGGATGAAGTGTAATGTCCACAGTCACGCCCATGCCAGTTCGGACCCCTGAAGGTACACAAGGAGCAGGAAGTCTCTCTCTCTCTCTCTAAGACCGCTTCTTGCAACCAGCACCAACTCTGTGATATAGGATACCTTGATACTATCCTAGCGTCGGTCGATTACAATGTGGCAGGCCGTAGTCAGATCACTAAAGGATTGGTCAACAGGCCAAGGTGTATCCTGCCATGTCATGCTACACCCGCTGTAACACAAACTTGGGGCCATGCGAACTCTACAACAGTGGCCTTTGAAGGTAACAGCAGAGAGTGAAAAGACTTTCTTTGAAGGCCAGTGGGATGTACATTTTGGACAGCGAGGACCACTGCTTTTCGAGAGGCACGAAAGTAGGCAGCCATCTATGTGGAAGTGAAACAACCGTCCTATAAGGCGGTGGGGTTTCCTTCAACACCACCTGTGGGCCACATAGAATGAGATTGTAACATTATTAGCCTTTGCCATTTTCACAACTATCGAGCAGCCATAAGCAGTGATGTGACAGCAACTGAGAAGGCCTGAGCACTTTCCTTTCCATTAGAAATTCAGCAGAAAGTTAGCCGTTTATCTCTGGAATGGCTGAGATGGTGTCGATTGGCTTCTGCAGCTAGAATGCCCTTTGTGAAGGCTTAGCAAAGAGTCAGGGCCAGGTGCAGGGCCAGTGGCGCAATGGATAACGCGTCTGACTACGGATCAGAAGATTGTAGGTTCGACTCCTACCTGGCTCGTTGACAATGCCGTGATCGTATAGTGGTTAGTACTCTGCGTTGTGGCCGCGGCAACCCCGGTTCGAATCCGGGTCACGGCATCTTTATGCGCTGGATGAAGTGTAATGTCCACAGTCACGCCCATGCCAGTTCGGACCCCTGAAGGTACACAAGGAGCAGGAAGTCTCTCTCTCTCTCTCTAAGACCGCTTCTTGCAACCAGCACCAACTCTGTGATATAGGATACCTTGATACTATCCTAGCGTCGGTCGATTACAATGTGGCAGGCCGTAGTCAGATCACTAAAGGATTGGTCAACAGGCCAAGGTGTATCCTGCCATGTCATGCTACACCCGCTGTAACACAAACTTGGGGCCATGCGAACTCTACAACAGTGGCCTTTGAAGGTAACAGCAGAGAGTGAAAAGACTTTCTTTGAAGGCCAGTGGGATGTACATTTTGGACAGCGAGGACCACTGCTTTTCGAGAGGCACGAAAGTAGGCAGCCATCTATGTGGAAGTGAAACAACCGTCCTATAAGGCGGTGGGGTTTCCTTCAACACCACCTGTGGGCCACATAGAATGAGATTGTAACATTATTAGCCTTTGCCATTTTCACAACTATCGAGCAGCCATAAGCAGTGATGTGACAGCAACTGAGAAGGCCTGAGCACTTTCCTTTCCATTAGAAATTCAGCAGAAAGTTAGCCGTTTATCTCTGGAATGGCTGAGATGGTGTCGATTGGCTTCTGCAGCTAGAATGCCCTTTGTGAAGGCTTAGCAAAGAGTCAGGGCCAGGTGCAGGGCCAGTGGCGCAATGGATAACGCGTCTGACTACGGATCAGAAGATTGTAGGTTCGACTCCTACCTGGCTCGTTGACAATGCCGTGATCGTATAGTGGTTAGTACTCTGCGTTGTGGCCGCAGCAACCCCGGTTCGAATCCGGGTCACGGCATCTTTATGCGCTGGATGAAGTGTAATGTCCACAGTCACGCCCATGCCAGTTCGGACCCCTGAAGGTACACAAGGAGCAGGAAGTCTCTCTCTCTCTCTAAGACCGCTTCTTGCAACCAGCACCAACTCTGTGATATAGGATACCTTGATACTATCCTAGCGTCGGTCGATTACAATGTGGCAGGCCGTAGTCAGATCACTAAAGGATTGGTCAACAGGCCAAGGTGTATCCTGCCATGTCATGCTACACCCGCTGTAACACAAACTTGGGGCCATGCGAACTCTACAACAGTGGCCTTTGAAGGTAACAGCAGAGAGTGAAAAGACTTTCTTTGAAGGCCAGTGGGATGTACATTTTGGACAGCGAGGACCACTGCTTTTCGAGAGGCACGAAAGTAGGCAGCCATCTATGTGGAAGTGAAACAACCGTCCTATAAGGCGGTGGGGTTTCCTTCAACACCACCTGTGGGCCACATAGAATGAGATTGTAACATTATTAGCCTTTGCCATTTTCACAACTATCGAGCAGCCATAAGCAGTGATGTGACAGCAACTGAGAAGGCCTGAGCACTTTCCTTTCCATTAGAAATTCAGCAGAAAGTTAGCCGTTTATCTCTGGAATGGCTGAGATGGTGTCGATTGGCTTCTGCAGCTAGAATGCCCTTTGTGAAGGCTTAGCAAAGAGTCAGGGCCAGGTGCAGGGCCAGTGGCGCAATGGATAACGCGTCTGACTACGGATCAGAAGATTGTAGGTTCGACTCCTACCTGGCTCGTTGACAATGCCGTGATCGTATAGTGGTTAGTACTCTGCGTTGTGGCCGCGGCAACCCCGGTTCGAATCCGGGTCACGGCATCTTTATGCGCTGGATGAAGTGTAATGTCCACAGTCACGCCCATGCCAGTTCGGACCCCTGAAGGTACACAAGGAGCAGGAAGTCTCTCTCTCTCTCTCTCTAAGACCGCTTCTTGCAACCAGCACCAACTCTGTGATATAGGATACCTTGATACTATCCTAGCGTCGGTCGATTACAATGTGGCAGGCCGTAGTCAGATCACTAAAGGATTGGTCAACAGGCCAAGGTGTATCCTGCCATGTCATGCTACACCCGCTGTAACACAAACTTGGGGCCATGCGAACTCTACAACAGTGGCCTTTGAAGGTAACAGCAGAGAGTGAAAAGACTTTCTTTGAAGGCCAGTGGGATGTACATTTTGGACAGCGAGGACCACTGCTTTTCGAGAGGCACGAAAGTAGGCAGCCATCTATGTGGAAGTGAAACAACCGTCCTATAAGGCGGTGGGGTTTCCTTCAACACCACCTGTGGGCCACATAGAATGAGATTGTAACATTATTAGCCTTTGCCATTTTCACAACTATCGAGCAGCCATAAGCAGTGATGTGACAGCAACTGAGAAGGCCTGAGCACTTTCCTTTCCATTAGAAATTCAGCAGAAAGTTAGCCGTTTATCTCTGGAATGGCTGAGATGGTGTCGATTGGCTTCTGCAGCTAGAATGCCCTTTGTGAAGGCTTAGCAAAGAGTCAGGGCCAGGTGCAGGGCCAGTGGCGCAATGGATAACGCGTCTGACTACGGATCAGAAGATTGTAGGTTCGACTCCTACCTGGCTCGTTGACAATGCCGTGATCGTATAGTGGTTAGTACTCTGCGTTGTGGCCGCGGCAACCCCGGTTCGAATCCGGGTCACGGCATCTTTATGCGCTGGATGAAGTGTAATGTCCACAGTCACGCCCATGCCAGTTCGGACCCCTGAAGGTACACAAGGAGCAGGAAGTCTCTCTCTCTAAGACCGCTTCTTGCAACCAGCACCAACTCTGTGATATAGGATACCTTGATACTATCCTAGCGTCGGTCGATTACAATGTGGCAGGCCGTAGTCAGATCACTAAAGGATTGGTCAACAGGCCAAGGTGTATCCTGCCATGTCATGCTACACCCGCTGTAACACAAACTTGGGGCCATGCGAACTCTACAACAGTGGCCTTTGAAGGTAACAGCAGAGAGTGAAAAGACTTTCTTTGAAGGCCAGTGGGATGTACATTTTGGACAGCGAGGACCACTGCTTTTCGAGAGGCACGAAAGTAGGCAGCCATCTATGTGGAAGTGAAACAACCGTCCTATAAGGCGGTGGGGTTTCCTTCAACACCACCTGTGGGCCACATAGAATGAGATTGTAACATTATTAGCCTTTGCCATTTTCACAACTATCGAGCAGCCATAAGCAGTGATGTGACAGCAACTGAGAAGGCCTGAGCACTTTCCTTTCCATTAGAAATTCAGCAGAAAGTTAGCCGTTTATCTCTGGAATGGCTGAGATGGTGTCGATTGGCTTCTGCAGCTAGAATGCCCTTTGTGAAGGCTTAGCAAAGAGTCAGGGCCAGGTGCAGGGCCAGTGGCGCAATGGATAACGCGTCTGACTACGGATCAGAAGATTGTAGGTTCGACTCCTACCTGGCTCGTTGACAATGCCGTGATCGTATAGTGGTTAGTACTCTGCGTTGTGGCCGCAGCAACCCCGGTTCGAATCCGGGTCACGGCATCTTTATGCGCTGGATGAAGTGTAATGTCCACAGTCACGCCCATGCCAGTTCGGACCCCTGAAGGTACACAAGGAGCAGGAAGTCTCTCTCTCTAAGACCGCTTCTTGCAACCAGCACCAACTCTGTGATATAGGATACCTTGATACTATCCTAGCGTCGGTCGATTACAATGTGGCAGGCCGTAGTCAGATCACTAAAGGATTGGTCAACAGGCCAAGGTGTATCCTGCCATGTCATGCTACACCCGCTGTAACACAAACTTGGGGCCATGCGAACTCTACAACAGTGGCCTTTGAAGGTAACAGCAGAGAGTGAAAAGACTTTCTTTGAAGGCCAGTGGGATGTACATTTTGGACAGCGAGGACCACTGCTTTTCGAGAGGCACGAAAGTAGGCAGCCATCTATGTGGAAGTGAAACAACCGTCCTATAAGGCGGTGGGGTTTCCTTCAACACCACCTGTGGGCCACATAGAATGAGATTGTAACATTATTAGCCTTTGCCATTTTCACAACTATCGAGCAGCCATAAGCAGTGATGTGACAGCAACTGAGAAGGCCTGAGCACTTTCCTTTCCATTAGAAATTCAGCAGAAAGTTAGCCGTTTATCTCTGGAATGGCTGAGATGGTGTCGATTGGCTTCTGCAGCTAGAATGCCCTTTGTGAAGGCTTAGCAAAGAGTCAGGGCCAGGTGCAGGGCCAGTGGCGCAATGGATAACGCGTCTGACTACGGATCAGAAGATTGTAGGTTCGACTCCTACCTGGCTCGTTGACAATGCCGTGATCGTATAGTGGTTAGTACTCTGCGTTGTGGCCGCAGCAACTCCGGGTCACGGCATCTTTATGCGCTGGATGAAGTGTAATGTCCACAGTCACGCCCATGCCAGTTCGGACCCCTGAAGGTACACAAGGAGCAGGAAGTCTCTCTCTCTCTCTCTAAAGCCTCATACACACGATAGGACTTTGTACAAACTTTCCCTTGGATTTTTGTACAAAGGGCGTCGGCCCTGAACTTGTATTGCATACACACAGCAGGACTTTTTCAGCCAACTTTCACCAAACCACATGGTTTTTCTGCTCTTTACCGCCACCTTTGGTCAACTTCTGTATTGTTGTCTGATCTTTTGCATTGGTTCTGAGCATGCCTGTTTGTACTTTGTACAAAAGTCCTATGGTTTTCTGTACACACGATCAGACTTTGCTCCATCGGACTTTTGTTGCCAGAAAGTTTGTCCGTTCGCACAGCCAACAAAAGTCCGATGAAAACCAAAAAAGTTTGTCCGATGGAGCGTACACACGGTCGGATGTTGCTCCAAAACAGCTAATTTGCATGTTTGTTGTCAAAAAGTCTGATCGTGTGTATGGGCCTTAAGACCGCTTCTTGCAACCAGCACCAACTCTGTGATATAGGATACCTTGATACTATCCTAGCGTCGGTCGATTACAATGTGGCAGGCCGTAGTCAGATCACTAAAGGATTGGTCAACAGGCCAAGGTGTATCCTGCCATGTCATGCTACACCCGCTGTAACACAAACTTGGGGCCATGCGAACTCTACAACAGTGGCCTTTGAAGGTAACAGCAGAGAGTGAAAAGACTTTCTTTGAAGGCCAGTGGGATGTACATTTTGGACAGCGAGGACCACTGCTTTTCGAGAGGCACGAAAGTAGGCAGCCATCTATGTGGAAGTGAAACAACCGTCCTATAAGGCGGTGGGGTTTCCTTCAACACCACCTGTGGGCCACATAGAATGAGATTGTAACATTATTAGCCTTTGCCATTTTCACAACTATCGAGCAGCCATAAGCAGTGATGTGACAGCAACTGAGAAGGCCTGAGCACTTTCCTTTCCATTAGAAATTCAGCAGAAAGTTAGCCGTTTATCTCTGGAATGGCTGAGATGGTGTCGATTGGCTTCTGCAGCTAGAATGCCCTTTGTGAAGGCTTAGCAAAGAGTCAGGGCCAGGTGCAGGGCCAGTGGCGCAATGGATAACGCGTCTGACTACGGATCAGAAGATTGTAGGTTCGACTCCTACCTGGCTCGTTGACAATGCTGTGATCGTATAGTGGTTAGTACTCTGCGTTGTGGCCGCAGCAACCCCGGTTCGAATCCGGGTCACGGTATCTTTATGCGCTGGATGAAGTGTAATGTCCACAGTCACGCCCATGCCAGTTCGGACCCCTGAAGGTACACAAGGAGCAGGAAGTCTCTCTCTCTAAGACCGCTTCTTGCAACCAGCACCAACTCTGTGATATAGGATACCTTGATACTATCCTAGCGTCGGTCGATTACAATGTGGCAGGCCGTAGTCAGATCACTAAAGGATTGGTCAACAGGCCAAGGTGTATCCTGCCATGTCATGCTACACCCGCTGTAACACAAACTTGGGGCCATGCGAACTCTACAACAGTGGCCTTTGAAGGTAACAGCAGAGAGTGAAAAGACTTTCTTTGAAGGCCAGTGGGATGTACATTTTGGACAGCGAGGACCACTGCTTTTCGAGAGGCACGAAAGTAGGCAGCCATCTATGTGGAAGTGAAACAACCGTCCTATAAGGCGGTGGGGTTTCCTTCAACACCACCTGTGGGCCACATAGAATGAGATTGTAACATTATTAGCCTTTGCCATTTTCACAACTATCGAGCAGCCATAAGCAGTGATGTGACAGCAACTGAGAAGGCCTGAGCACTTTCCTTTCCATTAGAAATTCAGCAGAAAGTTAGCCGTTTATCTCTGGAATGGCTGAGATGGTGTCGATTGGCTTCTGCAGCTAGAATGCCCTTTGTGAAGGCTTAGCAAAGAGTCAGGGCCAGGTGCAGGGGCGCAATGGATAACGCGTCTGACTACGGATCAGAAGATTGTAGGTTCGACTCCTACCTGGCTCGTTGACAATGCCGTGATCGTATAGTGGTTAGTACTCTGCGTTGTGGCCGCAGCAACCCCGGTTCGAATCCGGGTCACGGCATCTTTATGCGCTGGATGAAGTGTAATGTCCACAGTCACGCCCATGCCAGTTCGGACCCCTGAAGGTACACAAGGAGCAGGAAGTCTCTCTCTCTCTCTCTAAGACCGCTTCTTGCAACCAGCACCAACTCTGTGATATAGGATACCTTGATACTATCCTAGCGTCGGTCGATTACAATGTGGCAGGCCGTAGTCAGATCACTAAAGGATTGGTCAACAGGCCAAGGTGTATCCTGCCATGTCATGCTACACCCGCTGTAACACAAACTTGGGGCCATGCGAACTCTACAACAGTGGCCTTTGAAGGTAACAGCAGAGAGTGAAAAGACTTTCTTTGAAGGCCAGTGGGATGTACATTTTGGACAGCGAGGACCACTGCTTTTCGAGAGGCACGAAAGTAGGCAGCCATCTATGTGGAAGTGAAACAACCGTCCTATAAGGCGGTGGGGTTTCCTTCAACACCACCTGTGGGCCACATAGAATGAGATTGTAACATTATTAGCCTTTGCCATTTTCACAACTATCGAGCAGCCATAAGCAGTGATGTGACAGCAACTGAGAAGGCCTGAGCACTTTCCTTTCCATTAGAAATTCAGCAGAAAGTTAGCCGTTTATCTCTGGAATGGCTGAGATGGTGTCGATTGGCTTCTGCAGCTAGAATGCCCTTTGTGAAGGCTTAGCAAAGAGTCAGGGGCAGGTGCAGGGCCAGTGGCGCAATGGATAACGCGTCTGACTACGGATCAGAAGATTGTAGGTTCGACTCCTACCTGGCTCGTTGACAATGCCGTGATCGTATAGTGGTTAGTACTCTGCGTTGTGGCCGCAGCAACCCCGGTTCGAATCCGGGTCACGGCATCTTTATGCGCTGGATGAAGTGTAATGTCCACAGTCACGCCCATGCCAGTTCGGACCCCTGAAGGTACACAAGGAGCAGGAAGTCTCTCTCTAAGACCGCTTCTTGCAACCAGCACCAACTCTGTGATATAGGATACCTTGATACTATCCTAGCGTCGGTCGATTACAATGTGGCAGGCCGTAGTCAGATCACTAAAGGATTGGTCAACAGGCCAAGGTGTATCCTGCCATGTCATGCTACACCCGCTGTAACACAAACTTGGGGCCATGCGAACTCTACAACAGTGGCCTTTGAAGGTAACAGCAGAGAGTGAAAAGACTTTCTTTGAAGGCCAGTGGGATGTACATTTTGGACAGCGAGGACCACTGCTTTTCGAGAGGCACGAAAGTAGGCAGCCATCTATGTGGAAGTGAAACAACCGTCCTATAAGGCGGTGGGGTTTCCTTCAACACCACCTGTGGGCCACATAGAATGAGATTGTAACATTATTAGCCTTTGCCATTTTCACAACTATCGAGCAGCCATAAGCAGTGATGTGACAGCAACTGAGAAGGCCTGAGCACTTTCCTTTCCATTAGAAATTCAGCAGAAAGTTAGCCGTTTATCTCTGGAATGGCTGAGATGGTGTCGATTGGCTTCTGCAGCTAGAATGCCCTTTGTGAAGGCTTAGCAAAGAGTCAGGGCCAGGTGCAGGGGCGCAATGGATAACGCGTCTGACTACGGATCAGAAGATTGTAGGTTCGACTCCTACCTGGCTCGTTGACAATGCTGTGATCGTATAGTGGTTAGGACTCTGCGTTGTGGCCGTAGCAACCCCGGTTCGAATCCGGGTCACGGCATCTTTATGCGCTGGATGAAGTGTAATGTCCACAGTCACGCCCATGCCAGTTCGGACCCCTGAAGGTACACAAGGAGCAGGAAGTCTCTCTCTAAGACCGCTTCTTGCAACCAGCACCAACTCTGTGATATAGGATACCTTGATACTATCCTAGCGTCGGTCGATTACAATGTGGCAGGCCGTAGTCAGATCACTAAAGGATTGGTCAACAGGCCAAGGTGTATCCTGCCATGTCATGCTACACCCGCTGTAACACAAACTTGGGGCCATGCGAACTCTACAACAGTGGCCTTTGAAGGTAACAGCAGAGAGTGAAAAGACTTTCTTTGAAGGCCAGTGGGATGTACATTTTGGACAGCGAGGACCACTGCTTTTCGAGAGGCACGAAAGTAGGCAGCCATCTATGTGGAAGTGAAACAACCGTCCTATAAGGCGGTGGGGTTTCCTTCAACACCACCTGTGGGCCACATAGAATGAGATTGTAACATTATTAGCCTTTGCCATTTTCACAACTATCGAGCAGCCATAAGCAGTGATGTGACAGCAACTGAGAAGGCCTGAGCACTTTCCTTTCCATTAGAAATTCAGCAGAAAGTTAGCCGTTTATCTCTGGAATGGCTGAGATGGTGTCGATTGGCTTCTGCAGCTAGAATGCCCTTTGTGAAGGCTTAGCAAAGAGTCAGGGCCAGGTGCAGGGCCAGTGGCGCAATGGATAACGCGTCTGACTACGGATCAGAAGATTGTAGGTTCGACTCCTACCTGGCTCGTTGACAATGCCGTGATCGTATAGTGGTTAGTACTCTGCGTTGTGGCCGTAGCAACACCGGTTCGAATCCGGGTCACGGCATCTTTATGCGCTGGATGAAGTGTAATGTCCACAGTCACGCCCATGCCAGTTCGGACCCCTGAAGGTACACAAGGAGCAGGAAGTCTCTCTCTCTCTCTCTCTCTCTCTAAGACCGCTTCTTGCAACCAGCACCAACTCTGTGATATAGGATACCTTGATACTATCCTAGCGTCGGTCGATTACAATGTGGCAGGCCGTAGTCAGATCACTAAAGGATTGGTCAACAGGCCAAGGTGTATCCTGCCATGTCATGCTACACCTGCTGTAACACAAACTTGGGGCCATGCGAACTCTACAACAGTGGCCTTTGAAGGTAACAGCAGAGAGTGAAAAGACTTTCTTTGAAGGCCAGTGGGATGTACATTTTGGACAGCGAGGACCACTGCTTTTCGAGAGGCACGAAAGTAGGCAGCCATCTATGTGGAAGTGAAACAACCGTCCTATAAGGCGGTGGGGTTTCCTTCAACACCACCTGTGGGCCACATAGAATGAGATTGTAACATTATTAGCCTTTGCCATTTTCACAACTATCGAGCAGCCATAAGCAGTGATGTGACAGCAACTGAGAAGGCCTGAGCACTTTCCTTTCCATTAGAAATTCAGCAGAAAGTTAGCCGTTTATCTCTGGAATGGCTGAGATGGTGTCGATTGGCTTCTGCAGCTAGAATGCCCTTTGTGAAGGCTTAGCAAAGAGTCAGGGCCAGGTGCAGGGCCAGTGGCGCAATGGATAACGCGTCTGACTACGGATCAGAAGATTGTAGGTTCGACTCCTACCTGGCTCGTTGACAATGCCGTGATCGTATAGTGGTTAGTACTCTGCGTTGTGGCCGCAGCAAATCCGGGTCACGGCATCTTTATGCGCTGGATGAAGTGTAATGTCCACAGTCACGCCCATGCCAGTTCGGACCCCTGAAGGTACACAAGGAGCAGGAAGTCTCTCTCTCTCTCTCTAAAGGCCTATACACACGATCAGACTTTTTGACAACAAACATGCAAATTAGCTGTTTTGGAGCAACATCCGACTGTGTGTACGCTCCATCGGACAAACTTTTTTGGTTTTCATCGGACTTTTGTTGGCTGTGCGAACGGACAAACTTTCTGGCAACAAAAGTCCGATGGAGCAAAGTCTGATCGTGTGTACAGAAAACCATAGGACTTTTGTACAAAGTGCAAACAGGCATGCTCAGAACCAATGCAAAAGATCAGACAACAATACAGAAGTTAACCAAAGGTGGCGGTAAAGAGCAGAAAAACCACGTGGTTTGGTGAAAGTTGGCTGAAAAAGTCCTGCTGTGTGTATGCAATACAAGTTCAGGGCCGACGCCCTTTGTACAAAAATCCAAGGGAAAGTTTGTACAAAGTCCTATTGTGTGTATGAGGCTTTAGACCGCTTCTTGCAACCAGCACCAACTCTGTGATATAGGATACCTTGATACTATCCTAGCGTCGGTCGATTACAATGTGGCAGGCCGTAGTCAGATCACTAAAGGATTGGTCAACAGGCCAAGGTGTATCCTGCCATGTCATGCTACACCCGCTGTAACACAAACTTGGGGCCATGCGAACTCTACAACAGTGGCCTTTGAAGGTAACAGCAGAGAGTGAAAAGACTTTCTTTGAAGGCCAGTGGGATGTACATTTTGGACAGCGAGGACCACTGCTTTTCGAGAGGCACGAAAGTAGGCAGCCATCTATGTGGAAGTGAAACAACCGTCCTATAAGGCGGTGGGGTTTCCTTCAACACCACCTGTGGGCCACATAGAATGAGATTGTAACATTATTAGCCTTTGCCATTTTCACAACTATCGAGCAGCCATAAGCAGTGATGTGACAGCAACTGAGAAGGCCTAAGCACTTTCCTTTCCATTAGAAATTCAGCAGAAAGTTAGCCGTTTATCTCTGGAATGGCTGAGATGGTGTCGATTGGCTTCTGCAGCTAGAATGCCCTTTGTGAAGGCTTAGCAAAGAGTCAGGGGCAGGTGCAGGGCCAGTGGCGCAATGGATAACGCGTCTGACTACGGATCAGAAGATTGTAGGTTCGACTCCTACCTGGCTCGTTGACAATGCCGTGATCGTATAGTGGTTAGTACTCTGCGTTGTGGCCGCAGCAACCCCGGTTCGAATCCGGGTCACGGCATCTTTATGCGCTGGATAAGCCGTTACAGTGCTGATTTTTTCTCAAGTAATTTCATCAATTTAAAAGTGAGAGTGGTAATCTCTGTGTCAGCTCGATCGTTCTTCTCAAACTCAGTTTCATACCCTAACATCAAAGTGTCCCATTCATGACCTTGAAACATATTCATATTTACTGTGGACATATTGTGTACATAAACAGAGTATATATATATACACCTCAATCACATCAAAATACTACTAAGTCAAGCTCATGTTTAAACCCTTGAGTGTTCAATTGCGGGGGAGGGAAGATCAAGGAAAGAAAAAGGAGTATGAAAGAAGAGTGAATAAGAGAGAGAAAGAAATGGAGAAAAGAGAAGAAAGACGAGAGAAGAAAAAGGGTGTTTAACCACCTAGTTTGAATAGTATTGGAAGGAACACACTGCTAACAAGAGCAAAAAGGGTGCTGCTCACCCCTATGAATCAGAAAAATAAAACAAATTCCCCCACCAACGGGATTTTTAGGCAGCAATAAACAGTAAGCGTAGCATACTATATAAAAAAGATTACTTTATTGTGTGGTAAAAACATGAGCTTCACCCAGGTATTTAAAATAAAAAGATATAAATAGAACCAAGCTTGTACATACAAAAATTGCAATGACAATTGGGCATACACTAAGCAGACCTAACTATAAATATACTGTATAAGATTAGTAACAGCAAAAATAAATTTATAGTTCTAACGCGTTTCAACCACTAGGGTCTTCTTCAGAGAAAGTCTGTTGATAGAGAGACAAGATACAACTTAATAAATCTATCGAATAGGATTAGTATTAAACATATTCTAGATTTGTCAGTGTAATTACCCAGTATGGTATTGCCGAGAGGTTCATACAAATTATAGTGCTTAATGGTGGAGTTTACCCAGGTTCATGCTTAGACGTCCTTCACAGATTACAAAAGATATATGGTCCATACATCTCGCCACAGAATCCAGCAGTGGGGTGAGGGTCGGAAGCCCAGAGGCGCGGCTCACGAGCGGTCACACGACAAAACCCTATGCCCCACAAAGGTTGTAGGGAATAGGTGCAAGCGTAGGCAGCCTGCCTGTATGGTAAGTCACGCCTGTGATGAAAATCCCAACATAGTCACAATTAGACATATATATTTATATATTTGTTTTTTATATTCTATATTATATATATATAGACCCACATATGGGGTATGGAGATATCTTATATATGATTTGTGTGCATATAAAGGGAATATCCCCAGATATCTGTATTCACATCCAAAAAAGAAAGAAAAAATAAAAAATAAAAAATAAAAAGGGGGGGGGGGGGGGGAAGGGGAGGGAAGGGGGGGAAAGAAAAACAAAACTCAAAAGGCAAACACGTATTAAAAAGAAGGAACAGAAACAGCAAACGTGGTTGAAATCAAAAGAAAACAAACGTGAGATGACATGTGGTAGGAACAGTGTGTGTGATGACAACCCGGTATTGGGTGACTGTAGTGAATGAGTGAGTGAATGATGTGCAGGTGAAGTGAATAATGAGGTGAGAAGTGTGGGTGTTGGTGTGATGAAAAAAATTAGAGGGATAACATGTTAGGAAATCAGAGTGACAATGGGAGGAGTGCATAGGGGTGCTAGTGACGGATAGAGGTAAAAATGAAAATGCATGGAAATGCTAATGTTGAACTGGTGAAAGGTGACAGAGAAGAAAAAAAAAAAAAAAAAAAAAAAAAAAAAAAAAACCATTCAGATGTGATAAACCATGTTTATACTGAAAGTGATAACAGTTACCTGGATAGCTGGGCTGAACAAAAGATTCCCAAAATGGAAAAGGAGAGACAGTAGCTGGGAAACTATCCCGGGAAGAGTGCCAGATACAGTCAATGACTCCTAGTCCATAGGGGCACCCCCATCTAAGAATAAATAGAATGATAAAGCGAGCTAGCTGTTAGAAAAGCTAGTTTTTCAGAAGTTTATTTAAGTAAAATGGGGGCATGTCAGCCAGGTTAGCAAATAGTCAAACTTACCAACCAGGGATTCAAAGGTACGAGAGTCCTTGTTTGTGTACAGGAGCTGATGTTTGCTGCCAAGTGTACTGTGTTAAATAGTGCCCCGGGATTGCATCACAGGCATGGCCCCCCACCCATTGGCTGGAACCGCCTATTATTGCTTGGCCGCCTAAACAGGTCGACCTCGTGTGAACGCCCCGGCGTCCCGGAAGGTCGTAAAGCGACCCCGAAACGACGTCACTTCCGACGCAAATGCACGACGTGATTGCGTCACGTCCGTCCGTACGAAGGGTCAGACGAACGTGAGGCACGTCCGGAAGTGTTCAGGGACGCCACCGACAAGGAAATACGTGTCTCCAATGGCTGGGCGGGACCAGCCCGCACCAGTCATATAGGGAGACATCTGTGGAGAGAGCCCTGCATGTGCACAGACAGGGGTCCCTCCTACCCTTGTCGGGGAGTCGCGCAAAAGAGGCAAACAGCCCCCCACACACCACCTCCTCCACATAAAAGCGGAAGGGCATTGGAAGCAATGTGCGGGGGGACCATAAAAGTGGGGGACAAGCATAAACCCGGGTCAGGTCAATGTGGGGATATGTCGCTACTGTCCAATACCTCCCCTGACCCCCAGAACGGGGATGGGGTGAAGGTGTGTGGGTAGAAGGCGGGGAAAAAAAAAAAAAAAAAAAAAAAAAGGGGGGGGGGGGGGGGAAAGGGACAGGCGACCGATCCCAACACACCATTAGCTAAAAGAAGCCATTTGCTTAACCAAAGACAAGAATAAAATAACATCTTTTTCAGATTATTACATATACACATATAGCATGCATGTCCCGACGTGCAAACGCACGTCTTTATTCAAGGACAGACAGAGTAAATATATAGCTAAGAGAATATATACAAACAGCAAGAATGAAGTGATGACATAATTATACAATGAATCACAGAAAAATATGGTGTTCAATTGCGAACACTATACCATGGTACCCTATTTGGTTGTAATCATAATAATTAGAGATTATCAACAATTTGTGAGAGGGGCATGGTCAGGGGGTGTTCCTAGACACTTACTAAAGAGTTAGAGAGGAGAAAAAGAGGGAACATAAAGGAGAACGGGCTCACAAAGAAAGGGGGCAGGTACACCCGGTATCTACTGTGTCCTCCCTGAGGAGAACCCCTTTAGGAAGGGAGCAAAAGAGACCGATTCGTTCAGGCCTGGGAAAGAGGTGGCATCCAGTTTATGTATCCACCTCTGTTCCCGTTGTAATAGGGTCTTATTCCAGTCGCCCCCCCGAGCAGGTATGTGTATACGGTCCAGGGCTGTAAATGTAAACTTAGGCATTCTATAGTTGTGTATTTGCACAACGTGACGTCCAATCGGCAGGTAATAGTTGCCAATTTCCATGCTGTACACATGTTTAGACATTCAGCGATGGAATTCCTGTTTTGTTTTGCCTACGTAGTACGCCCCACACTCGCATTCTAAGAAGTAAACCACACCCCGTGTCTGACAATTCACGAAGTGTGTGGGTCGAAAGTTGGCACCGTTTGGTAGACAGAAGATTTTATCACGTCTAATATATTTACAACATGAGCAGTGATTGCAAGGGAAGGAGCCGAGAACTGAGCAGTGTTTGGACCTTTTGTTCTCATTCCTATATTCGCTCTGCACCAGTTTATCGTATAGTGAAGAGGCCCTTTTGAAAGAGATAAGGGGGCGTGCTGGAACCAGACAGCCGATCTTAGGATCGTCTTTTAAGATCGACCAATATTTTTGGATGATACCCAAAATAATATTGTGTTGTTTACTGAAGCGCATAATGATCCTCAGTGAGTCCGCTGTAGGGTCACTGCGTTCCTTTTTAGAGAACAAGAGGTCCCTGCGTGGTAACACTGCAACTTTGTTGTAAGCCCTGCGAAGGCAGGAGCGACTATATCCTCGCGCAAGGAATCTAGTCTGAAGTTTCTGTGCCTCTTCTTTAAAGAGACTGTCATTAGAACAGTTTCTGCGGAGGCGGAGATATTGGCCGTAGGGTATAGATCGTTTTAGGGCCACAGGGTGAAAGCTATCTGCGTGCAGTACCGTGTTGCCGGCAGTGCTTTTTCGGTATAGAGAGGTGAAAATGGAATTATCTGGGGTGCGTCCTATAGTGACATCTAAGAACGTAATGCTCTGAGTGTCATATGTCACAGTAAACTTGAGATTATATGTGTTTATGTTCATGCAGGACATAAATTCCAACAGGGCAACCTCCGATCCCTCCCAGATGACGAGGACGTCATCGATATACCGCCGCCACATAGCAATGTGGCGCGTGTATTCGAGGAGGCCCTCGTCATCCAGGAGGGACTTCTCCCACTCCCCCAGGTACAGGTTGGCGTAGGCCGGGGCACAACAAGTGCCCATGGCCACGCCCTGCACCTGGAGGTAGTGGGAGTCATTGAATAGGAAGAAGCTGTGATGTAGGATGTAATCAAGTCCGTCCACTATAAATTCGTTGACTTCGAATTTGTATCTCCCACTTAGTTGGAGTAGATTTTGTATAGCCTTGATCCCCTTCTCATGTGGGATCGAGCTATACAGTGCCTCCACATCAATTGCCACTAAGATGGAGTTAGTAGTTAAGGTATGGTTCTCAATGGTTTGTAGTAGATGCGTTGTATCCTTCACATATGAGGGCATACTCAAAACAAATGGCTGTAGAAATGAATCAATGACTTTACTGAGATTTTCAGTTATTCCCCCTTTCCCTGAAACGATCGGCCGGCCAGGAGGTCTTGTTTGGCATTTGTGGATCTTTGGTAAACTATAAAAGGTGGCAGCCTTAGGGTATTTGATTCCAATAAAGGCATGTTGGTCCTTTGTGATGCCACCCTGAGCCAAGGCTGCATCTATTAACTTATAGAATTTGTTGTAAAAAGTCTGTATTAATGTACTCGGGATAGTCCTATACCATTCTTTGTTGTCTAGAATCTCTTGACACATGCGTACATAATTTGAGTTGTCCATAAGGACAACATTGCCCCCCTTGTCAGAGGGTTTTATTGTGATGTTGACGTTGTTTGTCAGCATGTGAAGAGCTTTTATTTCTTCTACATTTAAGTTGTTAGGGTGAGATTTCCTGGATGGCAATTTGCGGATATCCCTAGATACTTGTTTAACAAATGTATCAATATTTGAGTTTAGGCTTAGAGGTGGAAATTTACCTGAGGGTTTTTTGACCATAGACCCAGGGGTGTTGGGGGGTTCATTCGTTATATCCAATAACATATCCAGATCTATCTGGTCTATGAGGTCCAGAGTATTGTTTTCCTCGTATAGAAGTGTCAGATCTCTCAAGGCCTTAAATTCTCTCATACTGAGTTTAGGGTGATCAATGGCATTGATATCAGTAGCATTCCTAGTGTGCAGGCTCTTTAACAACAGCCTGCGTGCAAAGAGTTGTATGTCTGTGATGGTCCCAAAGGGATCACAGTTTTCTTGTGGGCAAAATGTTAAACCACGCGCCAGAACCGCAGTTTCCACTGGTGATAGCGTGTAGGACGAAAGGTTGATCACACTGAAGGATTCGCTTGGATCCGTGTGACAAATGCGTCCAAGTTTCCTACTCCCTTGTTTAGTCGGGGTGAGGGAAATCCCCGCTTCGGGTTTAAAGAGTTCTGACCAGTTTCCAAATCCGATACATGGTTTTCCCTATTCTTGCCACTGTTTGTCCCATTAGTATTGGTGACGTCAGCCTTCTGGCTAACTTCCATAGATGATAGCATGATTTCCCTTCCTCTCTCATTACATGTCCCATTGCTGCGGACGGGGTCGGCCATCTCATCAAAATATGTGTATGGGGGGTCTAATGGTGCCAACACGGCATGTGATATAGCTTGCAATTCCTTATATGTACTTGAACTTTCTGTTGGAATGTTGTCAGTGATACGTTTTTTACTATTTCCTTCCGGGGAATCCTTATTGCTTCTATTTCTTTTAAATTTGCCCCGAGGTTTCTGCATAGATTTAGCTCCTTCATTGGAGTTGGGCATGGCTTTAGATTTAGTGGTATTTCTTGTAGCGGGATGCACTTTCCCACTAGTATTATTATGAGATGGTATATTCGTATTCCATTTGTATGTCCGTCCTTCTGAGAAGGCAAACTTGTCCCTCCAATATTTGGCCTCCTTCTTGCCCAAAATGCTCTTGTTGTGGAAAGATAAATCAGCACGGAGTTTAGTCCGGGATTCCACAAATAGAGCATGAGAGGCAAACGGTTGTAAGGCCTTTTCTAGGATACAAATCTCCTTGTCTAGGAGTGCAATTTGCCTGGTATACTCTTTGGTGAGAATAACCATCATTTGCTGTGAGCAAGCATTCAAGTTTGCCTCCCATTCAGTTTTACATTCACTACTAATTGAATCTACATTGGGAAAGATTTGGACCCGAAGGCCCAAAGGGTTAATTTTCTCCTTGTTGTATCTATCAAAAGATTTTATGTGCCAGAACAGTGCTGATTTTTTCTCAAGTAATTTCATCAATTTAAAAGTGAGAGTGGTAATCTCTGTGTCAGCTCGATCGTTCTTCTCAAACTCAGTTTCATACCCTAACATCAAAGTGTCCCATTCATGACCTTGAAACATATTCATATTTACTGTGGACATATTGTGTACATAAACAGAGTATATATATATACACCTCAATCACATCAAAATACTACTAAGTCAAGCTCATGTTTAAACCCTTGAGTGTTCAATTGCGGGGGAGGGAAGATCAAGGAAAGAAAAAGGAGTATGAAAGAAGAGTGAATAAGAGAGAGAAAGAAATGGAGAAAAGAGAAGAAAGACGAGAGAAGAAAAAGGGTGTTTAACCACCTAGTTTGAATAGTATTGGAAGGAACACACTGCCAACAAGAGCAAAAAGGGTGCTGCTCACCCCTATGAATCAGAAAAATAAAACAAATTCCCCCACCAACGGGATTTTTAGGCAGCAATAAACAGTAAGCGTAGCATACTATATAAAAAAGATTACTTTATTGTGTGGTAAAAACATGAGCTTCACCCAGGTATTTAAAATAAAAAGATGTATCCTGCCATGTCATGCTACACCCGCTGTAACACAAACTTGGGGCCATGCGAACTCTACAACAGTGGCCTTTGAAGGTAACAGCAGAGAGTGAAAAGACTTTCTTTGAAGGCCAGTGGGATGTACATTTTGGACAGCGAGGACCACTGCTTTTCGAGAGGCACGAAAGTAGGCAGCCATCTATGTGGAAGTGAAACAACCGTCCTATAAGGCGGTGGGGTTTCCTTCAACACCACCTGTGGGCCACATAGAATGAGATTGTAACATTATTAGCCTTTGCCATTTTCACAACTATCGAGCAGCCATAAGCAGTGATGTGACAGCAACTGAGAAGGCCTGAGCACTTTCCTTTCCATTAGAAATTCAGCAGAAAGTTAGCCGTTTATCTCTGGAATGGCTGAGATGGTGTCGATTGGCTTCTGCAGCTAGAATGCCCTTTGTGAAGGCTTAGCAAAGAGTCAGGGCCAGGTGCAGGGCCAGTGGCGCAATGGATAACGCGTCTGACTACGGATCAGAAGATTGTAGGTTCGACTCCTACCTGGCTCGTTGACAATGCCGTGATCGTATAGTGGTTAGTACTCTGCGTTGTGGCCGCAGCAACCCCGGTTCGAATCCGGGTCACGGCATCTTTATGCGCTGGATGAAGTGTAATGTCCACAGTCACGCCCATGCCAGTTCGGACCCCTGAAGGTACACAAGGAGCAGGAAGTCTCTCTCTAAGACCGCTTCTTGCAACCAGCACCAACTCTGTGATATAGGATACCTTGATACTATCCTAGCGTCGGTCGATTACAATGTGGCAGGCCGTAGTCAGATCACTAAAGGATTGGTCAACAGGCCAAGGTGTATCCTGCCATGTCATGCTACACCCGCTGTAACACAAACTTGGGGCCATGCGAACTCTACAACAGTGGCCTTTGAAGGTAACAGCAGAGAGTGAAAAGACTTTCTTTGAAGGCCAGTGGGATGTACATTTTGGACAGCGAGGACCACTGCTTTTCGAGAGGCACGAAAGTAGGCAGCCATCTATGTGGAAGTGAAACAACCGTCCTATAAGGCGGTGGGGTTTCCTTCAACACCACCTGTGGGCCACATAGAATGAGATTGTAACATTATTAGCCTTTGCCATTTTCACAACTATCGAGCAGCCATAAGCAGTGATGTGACAGCAACTGAGAAGGCCTGAGCACTTTCCTTTCCATTAGAAATTCAGCAGAAAGTTAGCCGTTTATCTCTGGAATGGCTGAGATGGTGTCGATTGGCTTCTGCAGCTAGAATGCCCTTTGTGAAGGCTTAGCAAAGAGTCAGGGCCAGGTGCAGGGCCAGTGGCGCAATGGATAACGCGTCTGACTACGGATCAGAAGATTGTAGGTTCGACTCCTACCTGGCTCGTTGACAATGCTGTGATCGTATAGTGGTTAGTACTCTGCGTTGTGGCCGCAGCAACCCCGGTTCGAATCCGGGTCACGGCATCTTTATGCGCTGGATGAAGTGTAATGTCCACAGTCACGCCCATGCCAGTTCGGACCCCTGAAGGTACACAAGGAGCAGGAAGTCTCTCTCTCTCTCTCTAAGACCGCTTCTTGCAACCAGCACCAACTCTGTGATATAGGATACCTTGATACTATCCTAGCGTCGGTCGATTACAATGTGGCAGGCCGTAGTCAGATCACTAAAGGATTGGTCAACAGGCCAAGGTGTATCCTGCCATGTCATGCTACACCCGCTGTAACACAAACTTGGGGCCATGCGAACTCTACAACAGTGGCCTTTGAAGGTAACAGCAGAGAGTGAAAAGACTTTCTTTGAAGGCCAGTGGGATGTACATTTTGGACAGCGAGGACCACTGCTTTTCGAGAGGCACGAAAGTAGGCAGCCATCTATGTGGAAGTGAAACAACCGTCCTATAAGGCGGTGGGGTTTCCTTCAACACCACCTGTGGGCCACATAGAATGAGATTGTAACATTATTAGCCTTTGCCATTTTCACAACTATCGAGCAGCCATAAGCAGTGATGTGACAGCAACTGAGAAGGCCTGAGCACTTTCCTTTCCATTAGAAATTCAGCAGAAAGTTAGCCGTTTATCTCTGGAATGGCTGAGATGGTGTCGATTGGCTTCTGCAGCTAGAATGCCCTTTGTGAAGGCTTAGCAAAGAGTCAGGGCCAGGTGCAGGGCCAGTGACGCAATGGATAACGCGTCTGACTACGGATCAGAAGATTGTAGGTTCGACTCCTACCTGGCTCGTTGACAATGCCGTGATCGTATAGTGGTTAGTACTCTGCGTTGTGGCCGCAGCAACCCCGGTTCGAATCCGGGTCACGGCATCTTTATGCGCTGGATGAAGTGTAATGTCCACAGTCACGCCCATGCCAGTTCGGACCCCTGAAGGTACACAAGGAGCAGGAAGTCTCTCTCTCTCTCTCTAAGACCGCTTCTTGCAACCAGCACCAACTCTGTGATATAGGATACCTTGATACTATCCTAGTGTCGGTCGATTACAATGTGGCAGGCCGTAGTCAGATCACTAAAGGATTGGTCAACAGGCCAAGGTGTATCCTGCCATGTCATGCTACACCCGCTGTAACACAAACTTGGGGCCATGCGAACTCTACAACAGTGGCCTTTGAAGGTAACAGCAGAGAGTGAAAAGACTTTCTTTGAAGGCCAGTGGGATGTACATTTTGGACAGCGAGGACCACTGCTTTTCGAGAGGCACGAAAGTAGGCAGCCATCTATGTGGAAGTGAAACAACCGTCCTATAAGGCGGTGGGGTTTCCTTCAACACCACCTGTGGGCCACATAGAATGAGATTGTAACATTATTAGCCTTTGCCATTTTCACAACTATCGAGCAGCCATAAGCAGTGATGTGACAGCAACTGAGAAGGCCTGAGCACTTTCCTTTCCATTAGAAATTCAGCAGAAAGTTAGCCGTTTATCTCTGGAATGGCTGAGATGGTGTCGATTGGCTTCTGCAGCTAGAATGCCCTTTGTGAAGGCTTAGCAAAGAGTCAGGGCCAGGTGCAGGGCCAGTGGCGCAATGGATAACGCGTCTGACTACGAATCAGAAGATTGTAGGTTCGACTCCTACCTGGCTCGTTGACAATGCCGTGATTGTATAGTGGTTAGTACTCTGCGTTGTGGCCGCAGCAACCCCGGTTCGAATCCGGGTCACGGCATCTTTATGCGCTGGATGAAGTGTAATGTCCACAGTCACGCCCATGCCAGTTCGCACCCCTGAAGGTACACAAGGAGCAGGAAGTCTCTCTCTCTCTCTCTAAGACCGCTTCTTGCAACCAGCACCAACTCTGTGATATAGGATACCTTGATACTATCCTAGCGTCGGTCGATTACAATGTGGCAGGCCGTAGTCAGATCACTAAAGGATTGGTCAACAGGCCAAGGTGTATCCTGCCATGTCATGCTACACCCGCTGTAACACAAACTTGGGGCCATGCGAACTCTACAACAGTGGCCTTTGAAGGTAACAGCAGAGAGTGAAAAGACTTTCTTTGAAGGCCAGTGGGATGTACATTTTGGACAGCGAGGACCACTGCTTTTCGAGAGGCACGAAAGTAGGCAGCCATCTATGTGGAAGTGAAACAACCGTCCTATAAGGCGGTGGGGTTTCCTTCAACACCACCTGTGGGCCACATAGAATGAGATTGTAACATTATTAGCCTTTGCCATTTTCACAACTATCGAGCAGCCATAAGCAGTGATGTGACAGCAACTGAGAAGGCCTGAGCACTTTCCTTTCCATTAGAAATTCAGCAGAAAGTTAGCCGTTTATCTCTGGAATGGCTGAGATGGTGTCGATTGGCTTCTGCAGCTAGAATGCCCTTTGTGAAGGCTTAGCAAAGAGTCAGGGCCAGGTGCAGGGCCAGTGGCGCAATGGATAACGCGTCTGACTACGGATCAGAAGATTGTAGGTTCGACTCCTACCTGGCTTGTTGACAATGCCGTGATCGTATAGTGGTTAGTACTCTGCGTTGTGGCCGCAGCAACCCCGGTTCGAATCCGGGTCACGGCATCTTTATGCGCTGGATAAAGTGTAATGTCCACAGTCACGCCCATGCCAGTTCGGACCCCTGAAGGTACACAAGGAGCAGGAAGTCTCTCTCTCTCTCTCTCTCTAAGACCGCTTCTTGCAACCAGCACCAACTCTGTGATATAGGATACCTTGATACTATCCTAGCGTCGGTCGATTACAATGTGGCAGGCCGTAGTCAGATCACTAAAGGATTGGTCAACAGGCCAAGGTGTATCCTGCCATGTCATGCTACACCCGCTGTAACACAAACTTGGGGCCATGCGAACTCTACAACAGTGGCCTTTGAAGGTAACAGCAGAGAGTGAAAAGACTTTCTTTGAAGGCCAGTGGGATGTACATTTTGGACAGCGAGGACCACTGCTTTTCGAGAGGCACGAAAGTAGGCAGCCATCTATGTGGAAGTGAAACAACCGTCCTATAAGGCGGTGGGGTTTCCTTCAACACCACCTGTGGGCCACATAGAATGAGATTGTAACATTATTAGCCTTTGCCATTTTCACAACTATCGAGCAGCCATAAGCAGTGATGTGACAGCAACTGAGAAGGCCTGAGCACTTTCCTTTCCATTAGAAATTCAGCAGAAAGTTAGCCGTTTATCTCTGGAATGGCTGAGATGGTGTCGATTGGCTTCTGCAGCTAGAATGCCCTTTGTGAAGGCTTAGCAAAGAGTCAGGGCCAGGTGCAGGGCCAGTGGCGCAATGGATAACGCGTCTGACTACGGATCAGAAGATTGTAGGTTCGACTCCTACCTGGCTCGTTGACAATGCCGTGATCGTATAGTGGTTAGTACTCTGCGTTGTGGCCGCAGCAACCCCGGTTCGAATCCGGGTCACGGCATCTTTATGCGCTGGATGAAGTGTAATGTCCACAGTCACGCCCATGCCAGTTCGGACCCCTGAAGGTACACAAGGAGCAGGAAGTCTCTCTCTCTCTCTCTAAGACCGCTTCTTGCAACCAGCACCAACTCTGTGATATAGGATACCTTGATACTATCCTAGCGTCGGTCGATTACAATGTGGCAGGCCGTAGTCAGATCACTAAAGGATTGGTCAACAGGCCAAGGTGTATCCTGCCATGTCATGCTACACCCGCTGTAACACAAACTTGGGGCCATGCGAACTCTACAACAGTGGCCTTTGAAGGTAACAGCAGAGAGTGAAAAGACTTTCTTTGAAGGCCAGTGGGATGTACATTTTGGACAGCGAGGACCACTGCTTTTCGAGAGGCACGAAAGTAGGCAGCCATCTATGTGGGAGTGAAACAACCGTCCTATAAGGCGGTGGGGTTTCCTTCAACACCACCTGTGGGCCACATAGAATGAGATTGTAACATTATTAGCCTTTGCCATTTTCACAACTATCGAGCAGCCATAAGCAGTGATGTGACAGCAACTGAGAAGGCCTGAGCACTTTCCTTTCCATTAGAAATTCAGCAGAAAGTTAGCCGTTTATCTCTGGAATGGCTGAGATGGTGTCGATTGGCTTCTGCAGCTAGAATGCCCTTTGTGAAGGCTTAGCAAAGAGTCAGGGGCAGGTGCAGGGCCAGTGGCGCAATGGATAACGCGTCTGACTACGGATCAGAAGATTGTAGGTTCGACTCCTACCTGGCTCGTTGACAATGCCGTGATCGTATAGTGGTTAGTACTCTGCGTTGTGGCCGCAGCAACCCCGGTTCGAATCTGGGTCACGGCATCTTTATGCGCTGGATGAAGTGTAATGTCCACAGTCACGCCCATGCCAGTTCGGACCCCTGAAGGTACACAAGGAGCAGGAAGTCTCTCTCTCTAAGACCGCTTCTTGCAACCAGCACCAACTCTGTGATATAGGATACCTTGATACTATCCTAGCGTCGGTCGATTACAATGTGGCAGGCCGTAGTCAGATCACTAAAGGATTGGTCAACAGGCCAAGGTGTATCCTGCCATGTCATGCTACACCCGCTGTAACACAAACTTGGGGCCATGCGAACTCTACAACAGTGGCCTTTGAAGGTAACAGCAGAGAGTGAAAAGACTTTCTTTGAAGGCCAGTGGGATGTACATTTTGGACAGCGAGGACCACTGCTTTTCGAGAGGCACGAAAGTAGGCAGCCATCTATGTGGAAGTGAAACAACCGTCCTATAAGGCGGTGGGGTTTCCTTCAACACCACCTGTGGGCCACATAGAATGAGATTGTAACATTATTAGCCTTTGCCATTTTCACAACTATCGAGCAGCCATAAGCAGTGATGTGACAGCAACTGAGAAGGCCTGAGCACTTTCCTTTCCATTAGAAATTCAGCAGAAAGTTAGCCGTTTATCTCTGGAATGGCTGAGATGGTGTCGATTGGCTTCTGCAGCTAGAATGCCCTTTGTGAAGGCTTAGCAAAGAGTCAGGGCCAGGTGCAGGGCCAGTGGCGCAATGGATAACGCGTCTGACTACGGATCAGAAGATTGTAGGTTCGACTCCTACCTGGCTCGTTGACAATGCCGTGATCGTATAGTGGTTAGTACTCTGCGTTGTGGCCGCAGCAACCCCGGTTCGAATCCGGGTCACGGCATCTTTATGCGCTGGATGAAGTGTAATGTCCACAGTCACGCCCATGCCAGTTCGGACCCCTGAAGGTACACAAGGAGCAGGAAGTCTCTCTCTCTCTCTCTAAGACCGCTTCTTGCAACCAGCACCAACTCTGTGATATAGGATACCTTGATACTATCCTAGCGTCGGTCGATTACAATGTGGCAGGCCGTAGTCAGATCACTAAAGGATTGGTCAACAGGCCAAGGTGTATCCTGCCATGTCATGCTACACCCGCTGTAACACAAACTTGGGGCCATGCGAACTCTACAACAGTGGCCTTTGAAGGTAACAGCAGAGAGTGAAAAGACTTTCTTTGAAGGCCAGTGGGATGTACATTTTGGACAGCGAGGACCACTGCTTTTCGAGAGGCACGAAAGTAGGCAGCCATCTATGTGGAAGTGAAACAACCGTCCTATAAGGCGGTGGGGTTTCCTTCAACACCACCTGTGGGCCACATAGAATGAGATTGTAACATTATTAGCCTTTGCCATTTTCACAACTATCGAGCAGCCATAAGCAGTGATGTGACAGCAACTGAGAAGGCCTGAGCACTTTCCTTTCCATTAGAAATTCAGCAGAAAGTTAGCCGTTTATCTCTGGAATGGCTGAGATGGTGTCGATTGGCTTCTGCAGCTAGAATGCCCTTTGTGAAGGCTTAGCAAAGAGTCAGGGCCAGGTGCAGGGCCAGTGGCGCAATGGATAACGCGTCTGACTACGGATCAGAAGATTGTAGGTTCGACTCCTACCTGGCTCGTTGACAATGCCGTGATCGTATAGTGGTTAGTACTCTGCGTTGTGGCCGCAGCAACCCCGGTTCGAATCCGGGTCACGGCATCTTTATGCGCTGGATGAAGTGTAATGTCCACAGTCACGCCCATGCCAGTTCGGACCCCTGAAGGTACACAAGGAGCAGGAAGTCTCTCTCTCTCTCTCTAAGACCGCTTCTTGCAACCAGCACCAACTCTGTGATATAGGATACCTTGATACTATCCTAGCGTCGGTCGATTACAATGTGGCAGGCCGTAGTCAGATCACTAAAGGATTGGTCAACAGGCCAAGGTGTATCCTGCCATGTCATGCTACACCCGCTGTAACACAAACTTGGGGCCATGCGAACTCTACAACAGTGGCCTTTGAAGGTAACAGCAGAGAGTGAAAAGACTTTCTTTGAAGGCCAGTGGGATGTACATTTTGGACAGCGAGGACCACTGCTTTTCGAGAGGCACGAAAGTAGGCAGCCATCTATGTGGAAGTGAAACAACCGTCCTATAAGGCGGTGGGGTTTCCTTCAACACCACCTGTGGGCCACATAGAATGAGATTGTAACATTATTAGCCTTTGCCATTTTCACAACTATCGAGCAGCCATAAGCAGTGATGTGACAGCAACTGAGAAGGCCTGAGCACTTTCCTTTCCATTAGAAATTCAGCAGAAAGTTAGCCGTTTATCTCTGGAATGGCTGAGATGGTGTCGATTGGCTTCTGCAGCTAGAATGCCCTTTGTGAAGGCTTAGCAAAGAGTCAGGGCCAGGTGCAGGGCCAGTGGCGCAATGGATAACGCGTCTGACTACGGATCAGAAGATTGTAGGTTCGACTCCTACCTGGCTCGTTGACAATGCCGTGATCGTATAGTGGTTAGTACTCTGCGTTGTGGCCGCAGCAACCCCGGTTCGAATCCGGGTCACGGCATCTTTATGCGCTGGATGAAGTGTAATGTCCACAGTCACGCCCATGCCAGTTCGGACCCCTGAAGGTACACAAGGAGCAGGAAGTCTCTCTCTCTCTCTCTAAGACCGCTTCTTGCAACCAGCACCAACTCTGTGATATAGGATACCTTGATACTATCCTAGCGTCGGTCGATTACAATGTGGCAGGCCGTAGTCAGATCACTAAAGGATTGGTCAACAGGCCAAGGTGTATCCTGCCATGTCATGCTACACCCGCTGTAACACAAACTTGGGGCCATGCGAACTCTACAACAGTGGCCTTTGAAGGTAACAGCAGAGAGTGAAAAGACTTTCTTTGAAGGCCAGTGGGATGTACATTTTGGACAGCGAGGACCACTGCTTTTCGAGAGGCACGAAAGTAGGCAGCCATCTATGTGGAAGTGAAACAACCGTCCTATAAGGCGGTGGGGTTTCCTTCAACACCACCTGTGGGCCACATAGAATGAGATTGTAACATTATTAGCCTTTGCCATTTTCACAACTATCGAGCAGCCATAAGCAGTGATGTGACAGCAACTGAGAAGGCCTGAGCACTTTCCTTTCCATTAGAAATTCAGCAGAAAGTTAGCCGTTTATCTCTGGAATGGCTGAGATGGTGTCGATTGGCTTCTGCAGCTAGAATGCCCTTTGTGAAGGCTTAGCAAAGAGTCAGGGCCAGGTGCAGGGCCAGTGGCGCAATGGATAACGCGTCTGACTACGGATCAGAAGATTGTAGGTTCGACTCCTACCTGGCTCGTTGACAATGCCGTGATCGTATAGTGGTTAGTACTCTGCGTTGTGGCCGCAGCAACCCCGGTTCGAATCCGGGTCACGGCATCTTTATGCGCTGGATGAAGTGTAATGTCCACAGTCACGCCCATGCCAGTTCGGACCCCTGAAGGTACACAAGGAGCAGGAAGTCTCTCTCTCTCTAAGACCGCTTCTTGCAACCAGCACCAACTCTGTGATATAGGATACCTTGATACTATCCTAGCGTCGGTGGATTACAATGTGGCAGGCCGTAGTCAGATCACTAAAGGATTGGTCAACAGGCCAAGGTGTATCCTGCCATGTCATGCTACACCCGCTGTAACACAAACTTGGGGCCATGCGAACTCTACAACAGTGGCCTTTGAAGGTAACAGCAGAGAGTGAAAAGACTTTCTTTGAAGGCCAGTGGGATGTACATTTTGGACAGCGAGGACCACTGCTTTTCGAGAGGCACGAAAGTAGGCAGCCATCTATGTGGAAGTGAAACAACCGTCCTATAAGGCGGTGGGGTTTCCTTCAACACCACCTGTGGGCCACATAGAATGAGATTGTAACATTATTAGCCTTTGCCATTTTCACAACTATCGAGCAGCCATAAGCAGTGATGTGACAGCAACTGAGAAGGCCTGAGCACTTTCCTTTCCATTAGAAATTCAGCAGAAAGTTAGCCGTTTATCTCTGGAATGGCTGAGATGGTGTCGATTGGCTTCTGCAGCTAGAATGCCCTTTGTGAAGGCTTAGCAAAGAGTCAGGGCCAGGTGCAGGGCCAGTGGCGCAATGGATAACGTGTCTGACTACGGATCAGAAGATTGTAGGTTCGACTCCTACCTGGCTCGTTGACAATGCCGTGATCGTATAGTGGTTAGTACTCTGCGTTGTGGCCGCAGCAACCCCGGTTCGAATCCGGGTCACGGCATCTTTATGCGCTGGATGAAGTGTAATGTCCACAGTCACGCCCATGCCAGTTCGGACCCCTGAAGGTACACAAGGAGCAGGAAGTCTCTCTCTCTCTCTCTCTCTCTAAGACCGCTTCTTGCAACCAGCACCAACTCTGTGATATAGGATACCTTGATACTATCCTAGCGTCGGTCGATTACAATGTGGCAGGCCGTAGTCAGATCACTAAAGGATTGGTCAACAGGCCAAGGTGTATCCTGCCATGTCATGCTACACCCGCTGTAACACAAACTTGGGGCCATGCGAACTCTACAACAGTGGCCTTTGAAGGTAACAGCAGAGAGTGAAAAGACTTTCTTTGAAGGCCAGTGGGATGTACATTTTGGACAGCGAGGACCACTGCTTTTCGAGAGGCACGAAAGTAGGCAGCCATCTATGTGGAAGTGAAACAACCGTCCTATAAGGCGGTGGGGTTTCCTTCAACACCACCTGTGGGCCACATAGAATGAGATTGTAACATAATTAGCCTTTGCCATTTTCACAACTATCGAGCAGCCATAAGCAGTGATGTGACAGCAACTGAGAAGGCCTGAGCACTTTCCTTTCCATTAGAAATTCAGCAGAAAGTTAGCCGTTTATCTCTGGAATGGCTGAGATGGTGTCGATTGGCTTCTGCAGCTAGAATGCCCTTTGTGAAGGCTTAGCAAAGAGTCAGGGCCAGGTGCAGGGCCAGTGACGCAATGGATAACGCGTCTGACTACGGATCAGAAGATTGTAGGTTCGACTCCTACCTGGCTCGTTGACAATGCCGTGATCGTATAGTGGTTAGTACTCTGCGTTGTGGCCGCAGCAACCCCGGTTCGAATCCGGGTCACGGCATCTTTATGCGCTGGATGAAGTGTAATGTCCACAGTCACGCCCATGCCAGTTCGGACCCCTGAAGGTACACAAGGAGCAGGAAGTCTCTCTCTCTAAGACCGCTTCTTGCAACCAGCACCAACTCTGTGATATAGGATACCTTGATACTATCCTAGCGTCGGTCGATTACAATGTGGCAGGCCGTAGTCAGATCACTAAAGGATTGGTCAACAGGCCAAGGTGTATCCTGCCATGTCATGCTACACCCGCTGTAACACAAACTTGGGGCCATGCGAACTCTACAACAGTGGCCTTTGAAGGTAACAGCAGAGAGTGAAAAGACTTTCTTTGAAGGCCAGTGGGATGTACATTTTGGACAGCGAGGACCACTGCTTTTCGAGAGGCACGAAAGTAGGCAGCCATCTATGTGGAAGTGAAACAACCGTCCTATAAGGCGGTGGGGTTTCCTTCAACACCACCTGTGGGCCACATAGAATGAGATTGTAACATTATTAGCCTTTGCCATTTTCACAACTATCGAGCAGCCATAAGCAGTGATGTGACAGCAACTGAGAAGGCCTGAGCACTTTCCTTTCCATTAGAAATTCAGCAGAAAGTTAGCCGTTTATCTCTGGAATGGCTGAGATGGTGTCGATTGGCTTCTGCAGCTAGAATGCCCTTTGTGAAGGCTTAGCAAAGAGTCAGGGCCAGGTGCAGGGCCAGTGGCGCAATGGATAACGCGTCTGACTACGGATCAGAAGATTGTAGGTTCGACTCCTACCTGGCTCGTTGACAATGCCGTGATCGTATAGTGGTTAGTACTCTGCGTTGTGGCCGCAGCAACCCCGGTTCGAATCCGGGTCACGGCATCTTTATGCGCTGGATGAAGTGTAATGTCCACAGTCACGCCCATGCCAGTTCGGACCCCTGAAGGTACACAAGGAGCAGGAAGTCTCTCTCTCTCTCTCTCTCTCTCTAAGACCGCTTCTTGCAACCAGCACCAACTCTGTGATATAGGATACCTTGATACTATCCTAGCGTCGGTCGATTACAATGTGGCAGGCCGTAGTCAGATCACTAAAGGATTGGTCAACAGGCCAAGGTGTATCCTGCCATGTCATGCTACACCCGCTGTAACACAAACTTGGGGCCATGCGAACTCTACAACAGTGGCCTTTGAAGGTAACAGCAGAGAGTGAAAAGACTTTCTTTGAAGGCCAGTGGGATGTACATTTTGGACAGCGAGGACCACTGCTTTTCGAGAGGCACGAAAGTAGGCAGCCATCTATGTGGAAGTGAAACAACCGTCCTATAAGGCGGTGGGGTTTCCTTCAACACCACCTGTGGGCCACATAGAATGAGATTGTAACATTATTAGCCTTTGCCATTTTCACAACTATCGAGCAGCCATAAGCAGTGATGTGACAGCAACTGAGAAGGCCTGAGCACTTTCCTTTCCATTAGAAATTCAGCAGAAAGTTAGCCGTTTATCTCTGGAATGGCTGAGATGGTGTCGATTGGCTTCTGCAGCTAGAATGCCCTTTGTGAAGGCTTAGCAAAGAGTCAGGGCCAGGTGCAGGGCCAGTGGCGCAATGGATAACGCGTCTGACTACGGATCAGAAGATTGTAGGTTCGACTCCTACCTGGCTCGTTGACAATGCCATGATCGTATAGTGGTTAGTACTCTGCGTTGTGGCCGCAGCAACCCCGGTTCGAATCCGGGTCACGGCATCTTTATGCGCTGGATGAAGTGTAATGTCCACAGTCACGCCCATGCCAGTTCGGACCCCTGAAGGTACACAAGGAGCAGGAAGTCTCTCTCTCTCTCTCTAAGACCGCTTCTTGCAACCAGCACCAACTCTGTGATATAGGATACCTTGATACTATCCTAGCGTCGGTCGATTACAATGTGGCAGGCCGTAGTCAGATCACTAAAGGATTGGTCAACAGGCCAAGGTGTATCCTGCCATGTCATGCTACACCCGCTGTAACACAAACTTGGGGCCATGCGAACTCTACAACAGTGGCCTTTGAAGGTAACAGCAGAGAGTGAAAAGACTTTCTTTGAAGGCCAGTGGGATGTACATTTTGGACAGCGAGGACCACTGCTTTTCGAGAGGCACGAAAGTAGGCAGCCATCTATGTGGAAGTGAAACAACCGTCCTATAAGGCGGTGGGGTTTCCTTCAACACCACCTGTGGGCCACATAGAATGAGATTGTAACATTATTAGCCTTTGCCATTTTCACAACTATCGAGCAGCCATAAGCAGTGATGTGACAGCAACTGAGAAGGCCTGGGCACTTTCCTTTCCATTAGAAATTCAGCAGAAAGTTAGCCGTTTATCTCTGGAATGGCTGAGATGGTGTCGATTGGCTTCTGCAGCTAGAATGCCCTTTGTGAAGGCTTAGCAAAGAGTCAGGGCCAGGTGCAGGGCCAGTGGCGCAATGGATAACGCGTCTGACTACGGATCAGAAGATTGTAGGTTCGACTCCTACCTGGCTCGTCGACAATGCCGTGATCGTATAGTGGTTAGTACTCTGCGTTGTGGCCGCAGCAACCCCGGTTCGAATCCGGGTCACGGCATCTTTATGCGCTGGATGAAGTGTAATGTCCACAGTCACGCCCATGCCAGTTCGGACCCCTGAAGGTACACAAGGAGCAGGAAGTCTCTCTCTCTCTCTCTAAGACCGCTTCTTGCAACCAGCACCAACTCTGTGATATAGGATACCTTGATACTATCCTAGCGTCGGTCGATTACAATGTGGCAGGCCGTAGTCAGATCACTAAAGGATTGGTCAACAGGCCAAGGTGTATCCTGCCATGTCATGCTACACCCGCTGTAACACAAACTTGGGGCCATGCGAACTCTACAACAGTGGCCTTTGAAGGTAACAGCAGAGAGTGAAAAGACTTTCTTTGAAGGCCAGTGGGATGTACATTTTGGACAGCGAGGACCACTGCTTTTCGAGAGGCACGAAAGTAGGCAGCCATCTATGTGGAAGTGAAACAACCGTCCTATAAGGCGGTGGGGTTTCCTTCAACACCACCTGTGGGCCACATAGAATGAGATTGTAACATTATTAGCCTTTGCCATTTTCACAACTATCGAGCAGCCATAAGCAGTGATGTGACAGCAACTGAGAAGGCCTGAGCACTTTCCTTTCCATTAGAAATTCAGCAGAAAGTTAGCCGTTTATCTCTGGAATGGCTGAGATGGTGTCGATTGGCTTCTGCAGCTAGAATGCCCTTTGTGAAGGCTTAGCAAAGAGTCAGGGCCAGGTGCAGGGCCAGTGGCGCAATGGATAACGCGTCTGACTACGGATCAGAAGATTGTAGGTTCGACTCCTACCTGGCTCGTTGACAATGCCGTGATCGTATAGTGGTTAGTACTCTGCGTTGTGGCCGCAGCAACCCCGGTTCGAATCCGGGTCACGGCATCTTTATGCGCTGGATGAAGTGTAATGTCCACAGTCACGCCCATGCCAGTTCGGACCCCTGAAGGTACACAAGGAGCAGGAAGTCTCTCTCTCTCTCTCTAAGACCGCTTCTTGCAACCAGCACCAACTCTGTGATATAGGATACCTTGATACTATCCTAGCGTCGGTCGATTACAATGTGGCAGGCCGTAGTCAGATCACTAAAGGATTGGTCAACAGGCCAAGGTGTATCCTGCCATGTCATGCTACACCCGCTGTAACACAAACTTGGGGCCATGCGAACTCTACAACAGTGGCCTTTGAAGGTAACAGCAGAGAGTGAAAAGACTTTCTTTGAAGGCCAGTGGAATGTACATTTTGGACAGCGAGGACCACTGCTTTTCGAGAGGCACGAAAGTAGGCAGCCATCTATGTGGAAGTGAAACAACCGTCCTATAAGGCGGTGGGGTTTCCTTCAACACCACCTGTGGGCCACATAGAATGAGATTGTAACATTATTAGCCTTTGCCATTTTCACAACTATCGAGCAGCCATAAGCAGTGATGTGACAGCAACTGAGAAGGCCTGAGCACTTTCCTTTCCATTAGAAATTCAGCAGAAAGTTAGCCGTTTATCTCTGGAATGGCTGAGATGGTGTCGATTGGCTTCTGCAGCTAGAATGCCCTTTGTGAAGGCTTAGCAAAGAGTCAGGGCCAGGTGCAGGGCCAGTGGCGCAATGGATAACGCGTCTGACTACGGATCAGAAGATTGTAGGTTCGACTCCTACCTGGCTCGTTGACAATGCCGTGATCGTATAGTGGTTAGTACTCTGCGTTGTGGCCGCAGCAACCCCGGTTCGAATCCGGGTCACGGCATCTTTATGCGCTGGATGAAGTGTAATGTCCACAGTCACGCCCATGCCAGTTCGGACCCCTGAAGGTACACAAGGAGCAGGAAGTCTCTCTAAGACCGCTTCTTGCAACCAGCACCAACTCTGTGATATAGGATACCTTGATACTATCCTAGCGTCGGTCGATTACAATGTGGCAGGCCGTAGTCAGATCACTAAAGGATTGGTCAACAGGCCAAGGTGTATCCTGCCATGTCATGCTACACCCGCTGTAACACAAACTTGGGGCCATGCGAACTCTACAACAGTGGCCTTTGAAGGTAACAGCAGAGAGTGAAAAGACTTTCTTTGAAGGCCAGTGGGATGTACATTTTGGACAGCGAGGACCACTGCTTTTCGAGAGGCACGAAAGTAGGCAGCCATCTATGTGGAAGTGAAACAACCGTCCTATAAGGCGGTGGGGTTTCCTTCAACACCACCTGTGGGCCACATAGAATGAGATTGTAACATTATTAGCCTTTGCCATTTTCACAACTATCGAGCAGCCATAAGCAGTGATGTGACAGCAACTGAGAAGGCCTGAGCACTTTCCTTTCCATTAGAAATTCAGCAGAAAGTTAGCCGTTTATCTCTGGAATGGCTGAGATGGTGTCGATTGGCTTCTGCAGCTAGAATGCCCTTTGTGAAGGCTTAGCAAAGAGTCAGGGCCAGGTGCAGGGCCAGTGGCGCAATGGATAACGCGTCTGACTACGGATCAGAAGATTGTAGGTTCGACTCCTACCTGGCTCGTTGACAATGCCGTGATCGTATAGTGGTTAGTACTCTGCGTTGTGGCCGCAGCAACCCCGGTTCGAATCCGGGTCACGGCATCTTTATGCGCTGGATGAAGTGTAATGTCCACAGTCACGCCCATGCCAGTTCGGACCCCTGAAGGTACACAAGGAGCAGGAAGTCTCTCTCTCTCTCTCTCTCTAAGACCGCTTCTTGCAACCAGCACCAACTCTGTGATATAGGATACCTTGATACTATCCTAGCGTCGGTCGATTACAATGTGGCAGGCCGTAGTCAGATCACTAAAGGATTGGTCAACAGGCCAAGGTGTATCCTGCCATGTCATGCTACACCCGCTGTAACACAAACTTGGGGCCATGCGAACTCTACAACAGTGGCCTTTGAAGGTAACAGCAGAGAGTGAAAAGACTTTCTTTGAAGGCCAGTGGGATGTACATTTTGGACAGCGAGGACCACTGCTTTTCGAGAGGCACGAAAGTAGGCAGCCATCTATGTGGAAGTGAAACAACCGTCCTATAAGGCGGTGGGGTTTCCTTCAACACCACCTGTGGGCCACATAGAATGAGATTGTAACATTATTAGCCTTTGCCATTTTCACAACTATCGAGCAGCCATAAGCAGTGATGTGACAGCAACTGAGAAGGCCTGAGCACTTTCCTTTCCATTAGAAATTCAGCAGAAAGTTAGCCGTTTATCTCTGGAATGGCTGAGATGGTGTCGATTGGCTTCTGCAGCTAGAATGCCCTTTGTGAAGGCTTAGCAAAGAGTCAGGGCCAGGTGCAGGGCCAGTGGCGCAATGGATAACGCGTCTGACTACGGATCAGAAGATTGTAGGTTCGACTCCTACCTGGCTCGTTGACAATGCCGTGATCGTATAGTGGTTAGTACTCTGCGTTGTGGCCGCAGCAACCCCGGTTCGAATCCGGGTTACGGCATCTTTATGCGCTGGATGAAGTGTAATGTCCACAGTCACGCCCATGCCAGTTCGGACCCCTGAAGGTACACAAGGAGCAGGAAGTCTCTCTCTCTCTCTCTCTAAGACCGCTTCTTGCAACCAGCACCAACTCTGTGATATAGGATACCTTGATACTATCCTAGCGTCGGTCGATTACAATGTGGCAGGCCGTAGTCAGATCACTAAAGGATTGGTCAACAGGCCAAGGTGTATCCTGCCATGTCATGCTACACCCGCTGTAACACAAACTTGGGGCCATGCGAACTCTACAACAGTGGCCTTTGAAGGTAACAGCAGAGAGTGAAAAGACTTTCTTTGAAGGCCAGTGGGATGTACATTTTGGACAGCGAGGACCACTGCTTTTCGAGAGGCACGAAAGTAGGCAGCCATCTATGTGGAAGTGAAACAACCGTCCTATAAGGCGGTGGGGTTTCCTTCAACACCACCTGTGGGCCACATAGAATGAGATTGTAACATTATTAGCCTTTGCCATTTTCACAACTATCGAGCAGCCATAAGCAGTGATGTGACAGCAACTGAGAAGGCCTGAGCACTTTCCTTTCCATTAGAAATTCAGCAGAAAGTTAGCCGTTTATCTCTGGAATGGCTGAGATGGTGTCGATTGGCTTCTGCAGCTAGAATGCCCTTTGTGAAGGCTTAGCAAAGAGTCAGGGCCAGGTGCAGGGCCAGTGGCGCAATGGATAACGCGTCTGACTACGGATCAGAAGATTGTAGGTTCGACTCCTACCTGGCTCGTTGACAATGCCGTGATCGTATAGTGGTTAGTACTCTGCGTTGTGGCCGCAGCAACCCCGGTTCGAATCCGGGTCACGGCATCTTTATGCGCTGGATGAAGTGTAATGTCCACAGTCACGCCCATGCCAGTTCGGACCCCTGAAGGTACACAAGGAGCAGGAAGTCTCTCTCTAAGACCGCTTCTTGCAACCAGCACCAACTCTGTGATATAGGATACCTTGATACTATCCTAGCGTCGGTCGATTACAATGTGGCAGGCCGTAGTCAGATCACTAAAGGATTGGTCAACAGGCCAAGGTGTATCCTGCCATGTCATGCTACACCCGCTGTAACACAAACTTGGGGCCATGCGAACTCTACAACAGTGGCCTTTGAAGGTAACAGCAGAGAGTGAAAAGACTTTCTTTGAAGGCCAGTGGGATGTACATTTTGGACAGCGAGGACCACTGCTTTTCGAGAGGCACGAAAGTAGGCAGCCATCTATGTGGAAGTGAAACAACCGTCCTATAAGGCGGTGGGGTTTCCTTCAACACCACCTGTGGGCCACATAGAATGAGATTGTAACATTATTAGCCTTTGCCATTTTCACAACTATCGAGCAGCCATAAGCAGTGATGTGACAGCAACTGAGAAGGCCTGAGCACTTTCCTTTCCATTAGAAATTCAGCAGAAAGTTAGCCGTTTATCTCTGGAATGGCTGAGATGGTGTCGATTGGCTTCTGCAGCTAGAATGCCCTTTGTGAAGGCTTAGCAAAGAGTCAGGGCCAGGTGCAGGGCCAGTGGCGCAATGGATAACGCGTCTGACTACGGATCAGAAGATTGTAGGTTCGACTCCTACCTGGCTCGTTGACAATGCCGTGATCGTATAGTGGTTAGTACTCTGCGTTGTGGCCGCAGCAACCCCGGTTCGAATCCGGGTCACGGCATCTTTATGCGCTGGATGAAGTGTAATGTCCACAGTCACGCCCATGCCAGTTCGGACCCCTGAAGGTACACAAGGAGCAGGAAGTCTCTCTCTCTCTCTCTAAGACCGCTTCTTGCAACCAGCACCAACTCTGTGATATAGGATACCTTGATACTATCCTAGCGTCGGTCGATTACAATGTGGCAGGCCGTAGTCAGATCACTAAAGGATTGGTCAACAGGCCAAGGTGTATCCTGCCATGTCATGCTACACCCGCTGTAACACAAACTTGGGGCCATGCGAACTCTACAACAGTGGCCTTTGAAGGTAACAGCAGAGAGTGAAAAGACTTTCTTTGAAGGCCAGTGGGATGTACATTTTGGACAGCGAGGACCACTGCTTTTCGAGAGGCACGAAAGTAGGCAGCCATCTATGTGGAAGTGAAACAACCGTCCTATAAGGCGGTGGGGTTTCCTTCAACACCACCTGTGGGCCACATAGAATGAGATTGTAACATTATTAGCCTTTGCCATTTTCACAACTATCGAGCAGCCATAAGCAGTGATGTGACAGCAACTGAGAAGGCCTGAGCACTTTCCTTTCCATTAGAAATTCAGCAGAAAGTTAGCCGTTTATCTCTGGAATGGCTGAGATGGTGTCGATTGGCTTCTGCAGCTAGAATGCCCTTTGTGAAGGCTTAGCAAAGAGTCAGGGCCAGGTGCAGGGCCAGTGGCGCAATGGATAACGCGTCTGACTACGGATCAGAAGATTGTAGGTTCGACTCCTACCTGGCTCGTTGACAATGCCGTGATCGTATAGTGGTTAGTACTCTGCGTTGTGGCCGCAGCAACCCCGGTTCGAATCCGGGTCACGGCATCTTTATGCGCTGGATGAAGTGTAATGTCCACAGTCACGCCCATGCCAGTTCGGACCCCTGAAGGTACACAAGGAGCAGGAAGTCTCTCTCTCTCTCTCTAAGACCGCTTCTTGCAACCAGCACCAACTCTGTGATATAGGATACCTTGATACTATCCTAGCGTCGGTCGATTACAATGTGGCAGGCCGTAGTCAGATCACTAAAGGATTGGTCAACAGGCCAAGGTGTATCCTGCCATGTCATGCTACACCCGCTGTAACACAAACTTGGGGCCATGCGAACTCTACAACAGTGGCCTTTGAAGGTAACAGCAGAGAGTGAAAAGACTTTCTTTGAAGGCCAGTGGGATGTACATTTTGGACAGCGAGGACCACTGCTTTTCGAGAGGCACGAAAGTAGGCAGCCATCTATGTGGAAGTGAAACAACCGTCCTATAAGGCGGTGGGGTTTCCTTCAACACCACCTGTGGGCCACATAGAATGAGATTGTAACATTATTAGCCTTTGCCATTTTCACAACTATCGAGCAGCCATAAGCAGTGATGTGACAGCAACTGAGAAGGCCTGAGCACTTTCCTTTCCATTAGAAATTCAGCAGAAAGTTAGCCGTTTATCTCTGGAATGGCTGAGATGGTGTCGATTGGCTTCTGCAGCTAGAATGCCCTTTGTGAAGGCTTAGCAAAGAGTCAGGGCCAGGTGCAGGGCCAGTGGCGCAATGGATAACGTGTCTGACTACGGATCAGAAGATTGTAGGTTCGACTCCTACCTGGCTCGTTGACAATGCCGTGATCGTATAGTGGTTAGTACTCTGCGTTGTGGCCGCAGCAACCCCGGTTCGAATCCGGGTTACGGCATCTTTATGCGCTGGATGAAGTGTAATGTCCACAGTCACGCCCATGCCAGTTCGGACCCCTGAAGGTACACAAGGAGCAGGAAGTCTCTCTCTCTCTCTCTCTCTAAGACCGCTTCTTGCAACCAGCACCAACTCTGTGATATAGGATACCTTGATACTATCCTAGCGTCGGTCGATTACAATGTGGCAGGCCGTAGTCAGATCACTAAAGGATTGGTCAACAGGCCAAGGTGTATCCTGCCATGTCATGCTACACCCGCTGTAACACAAACTTGGGGCCATGCGAACTCTACAACAGTGGCCTTTGAAGGTAACAGCAGAGAGTGAAAAGACTTTCTTTGAAGGCCAGTGGGATGTACATTTTGGACAGCGAGGACCACTGCTTTTCGAGAGGCACGAAAGTAGGCAGCCATCTATGTGGAAGTGAAACAACCGTCCTATAAGGCGGTGGGGTTTCCTTCAACACCACCTGTGGGCCACATAGAATGAGATTGTAACATTATTAGCCTTTGCCATTTTCACAACTATCGAGCAGCCATAAGCAGTGATGTGACAGCAACTGAGAAGGCCTGAGCACTTTCCTTTCCATTAGAAATTCAGCAGAAAGTTAGCCGTTTATCTCTGGAATGGCTGAGATGGTGTCGATTGGCTTCTGCAGCTAGAATGCCCTTTGTGAAGGCTTAGCAAAGAGTCAGGGCCAGGTGCAGGGCCAGTGGCGCAATGGATAACGCGTCTGACTACGGATCAGAAGATTGTAGGTTCGACTCCTACCTGGCTCGTTGACAATGCCGTGATCGTATAGTGGTTAGTACTCTGCGTTGTGGCCGCAGCAACCCCGGTTCGAATCCGGGTCACGGCATCTTTATGCGCTGGATGAAGTGTAATGTCCACAGTCACGCCCATGCCAGTTCGGACCCCTGAAGGTACACAAGGAGCAGGAAGTCTCTCTCTCTCTCTCTAAGACCGCTTCTTGCAACCAGCACCAACTCTGTGATATAGGATACCTTGATACTATCCTAGCGTCGGTCGATTACAATGTGGCAGGCCGTAGTCAGATCACTAAAGGATTGGTCAACAGGCCAAGGTGTATCCTGCCATGTCATGCTACACCCGCTGTAACACAAACTTGGGGCCATGCGAACTCTACAACAGTGGCCTTTGAAGGTAACAGCAGAGAGTGAAAAGACTTTCTTTGAAGGCCAGTGGGATGTACATTTTGGACAGCGAGGACCACTGCTTTTCGAGAGGCACGAAAGTAGGCAGCCATCTATGTGGAAGTGAAACAACCGTCCTATAAGGCGGTGGGGTTTCCTTCAACACCACCTGTGGGCCACATAGAATGAGATTGTAACATTATTAGCCTTTGCCATTTTCACAACTATCGAGCAGCCATAAGCAGTGATGTGACAGCAACTGAGAAGGCCTGAGCACTTTCCTTTCCATTAGAAATTCAGCAGAAAGTTAGCCGTTTATCTCTGGAATGGCTGAGATGGTGTCGATTGGCTTCTGCAGCTAGAATGCCCTTTGTGAAGGCTTAGCAAAGAGTCAGGGCCAGGTGCAGGGCCAGTGGCGCAATGGATAACGCGTCTGACTACGGATCAGAAGATTGTAGGTTCGACTCCTACCTGGCTCGTTGACAATGCCGTGATCGTATAGTGGTTAGTACTCTGCGTTGTGGCCGCAGCAACCCCGGTTCGAATCCGGGTCACGGCATCTTTATGCGCTGGATGAAGTGTAATGTCCACAGTCACGCCCATGCCAGTTCGGACCCCTGAAGGTACACAAGGAGCAGGAAGTCTCTCTCTCTCTCTCTAAGACCGCTTCTTGCAACCAGCACCAACTCTGTGATATAGGATACCTTGATACTATCCTAGCGTCGGTCGATTACAATGTGGCAGGCCGTAGTCAGATCACTAAAGGATTGGTCAACAGGCCAAGGTGTATCCTGCCATGTCATGCTACACCCGCTGTAACACAAACTTGGGGCCATGCGAACTCTACAACAGTGGCCTTTGAAGGTAACAGCAGAGAGTGAAAAGACTTTCTTTGAAGGCCAGTGGGATGTACATTTTGGACAGCGAGGACCACTGCTTTTCGAGAGGCACGAAAGTAGGCAGCCATCTATGTGGAAGTGAAACAACCGTCCTATAAGGCGGTGGGGTTTCCTTCAACACCACCTGTGGGCCACATAGAATGAGATTGTAACATTATTAGCCTTTGCCATTTTCACAACTATCGAGCAGCCATAAGCAGTGATGTGACAGCAACTGAGAAGGCCTGAGCACTTTCCTTTCCATTAGAAATTCAGCAGAAAGTTAGCCGTTTATCTCTGGAATGGCTGAGATGGTGTCGATTGGCTTCTGCAGCTAGAATGCCCTTTGTGAAGGCTTAGCAAAGAGTCAGGGCCAGGTGCAGGGCCAGTGGCGCAATGGATAACGCGTCTGACTACGGATCAGAAGATTGTAGGTTCGACTCCTACCTGGCTCGTTGACAATGCCGTGATCGTATAGTGGTTAGTACTCTGCGTTGTGGCCGCAGCAACCCCGGTTCGAATCCGGGTCACGGCATCTTTATGCGCTGGATGAAGTGTAATGTCCACAGTCACGCCCATGCCAGTTCGGACCCCTGAAGGTACACAAGGAGCAGGAAGTCTCTCTCTCTCTCTCTCTCTCTAAGACCGCTTCTTGCAACCAGCACCAACTCTGTGATATAGGATACCTTGATACTATCCTAGCGTCGGTCGATTACAATGTGGCAGGCCATAGTCAGATCACTAAAGGATTGGTCAACAGGCCAAGGTGTATCCTGCCATGTCATGCTACACCCGCTGTAACACAAACTTGGGGCCATGCGAACTCTACAACAGTGGCCTTTGAAGGTAACAGCAGAGAGTGAAAAGACTTTCTTTGAAGGCCAGTGGGATGTACATTTTGGACAGCGAGGACCACTGCTTTTCGAGAGGCACGAAAGTAGGCAGCCATCTATGTGGAAGTGAAACAACCGTCCTATAAGGCGGTGGGGTTTCCTTCAACACCACCTGTGGGCCACATAGAATGAGATTGTAACATTATTAGCCTTTGCCATTTTCACAACTATCGAGCAGCCATAAGCAGTGATGTGACAGCAACTGAGAAGGCCTGAGCACTTTCCTTTCCATTAGAAATTCAGCAGAAAGTTAGCCGTTTATCTCTGGAATGGCTGAGATGGTGTCGATTGGCTTCTGCAGCTAGAATGCCCTTTGTGAAGGCTTAACAAAGAGTCAGGGCCAGGTGCAGGGCCAGTGGCGCAATGGATAACGCGTCTGACTACGGATCAGAAGATTGTAGGTTCGACTCCTACCTGGCTCGTTGACAATGCCGTGATCGTATAGTGGTTAGTACTCTGCGTTGTGGCCGCAGCAACCCCGGTTCGAATCCGGGTCACGGCATCTTTATGCGCTGGATGAAGTGTAATGTCCACAGTCACGCCCATGCCAGTTCGGACCCCTGAAGGTACACAAGGAGCAGGAAGTCTCTCTCTCTCTCTCTCTAAGACCGCTTCTTGCAACCAGCACCAACTCTGTGATATAGGATACCTTGATACTATCCTAGCGTCGGTCGATTACAATGTGGCAGGCCGTAGTCAGATCACTAAAGGATTGGTCAACAGGCCATGCCATGTCATGCTACACCCGCTGTAACACAAACTTGGGGCCATGCGAACTCTACAACAGTGGCCTTTGAAGGTAACAGCAGAGAGTGAAAAGACTTTCTTTGAAGGCCAGTGGGATGTACATTTTGGACAGCGAGGACCACTGCTTTTCGAGAGGCACGAAAGTAGGCAGCCATCTATGTGGAAGTGAAACAACCGTCCTATAAGGCGGTGGGGTTTCCTTCAACACCACCTGTGGGCCACATAGAATGAGATTGTAACATTATTAGCCTTTGCCATTTTCACAACTATCGAGCAGCCATAAGCAGTGATGTGACAGCAACTGAGAAGGCCTGAGCACTTTCCTTTCCATTAGAAATTCAGCAGAAAGTTAGCCGTTTATCTCTGGAATGGCTGAGATGGTGTCGATTGGCTTCTGCAGCTAGAATGCCCTTTGTGAAGGCTTAGCAAAGAGTCAGGGCCAGGTGCAGGGCCAGTGGCGCAATGGATAACGCGTCTGACTACGGATCAGAAGATTGTAGGTTCGACTCCTACCTGGCTCGTTGACAATGCCGTGATCGTATAGTGGTTAGTACTCTGCGTTGTGGCCGCAGCAACCCCGGTTCGAATCCGGGTCACGGCATCTTTATGCGCTGGATGAAGTGTAATGTCCACAGTCACGCCCATGCCAGTTCGGACCCCTGAAGGTACACAAGGAGCAGGAAGTCTCTCTCTCTCTCTCTCTCTAAGACCGCTTCTTGCAACCAGCACCAACTCTGTGATATAGGATACCTTGATACTATCCTAGCGTCGGTCGATTACAATGTGGCAGGCCGTAGTCAGATCACTAAAGGATTGGTCAACAGGCCAAGGTGTATCCTGCCATGTCATGCTACACCCGCTGTAACACAAACTTGGGGCCATGCGAACTCTACAACAGTGGCCTTTGAAGGTAACAGCAGAGAGTGAAAAGACTTTCTTTGAAGGCCAGTGGGATGTACATTTTGGACAGCGAGGACCACTGCTTTTCGAGAGGCACGAAAGTAGGCAGCCATCTATGTGGAAGTGAAACAACCGTCCTATAAGGCGGTGGGGTTTCCTTCAACACCACCTGTGGGCCACATAGAATGAGATTGTAACATTATTAGCCTTTGCCATTTTCACAACTATCGAGCAGCCATAAGCAGTGATGTGACAGCAACTGAGAAGGCCTGAGCACTTTCCTTTCCATTAGAAATTCAGCAGAAAGTTAGCCGTTTATCTCTGGAATGGCTGAGATGGTGTCGATTGGCTTCTGCAGCTAGAATGCCCTTTGTGAAGGCTTAGCAAAGAGTCAGGGCCAGGTGCAGGGCCAGTGGCGCAATGGATAACGCGTCTGACTACGGATCAGAAGATTGTAGGTTCGACTCCTACCTGGCTCGTTGACAATGCCGTGATCGTATAGTGGTTAGTACTCTGCGTTGTGGCCGCAGCAACCCCGGTTCGAATCCGGGTCACGGCATCTTTATGCGCTGGATGAAGTGTAATGTCCACAGTCACGCCCATGCCAGTTCGGACCCCTGAAGGTACACAAGGAGCAGGAAGTCTCTCTCTCTCTCTCTCTAAGACCGCTTCTTGCAACCAGCACCAACTCTGTGATATAGGATACCTTGATACTATCCTAGCGTCGGTCGATTACAATGTGGCAGGCCGTAGTCAGATCACTAAAGGATTGGTCAACAGGCCAAGGTGTATCCTGCCATGTCATGCTACACCCGCTGTAACACAAACTTGGGGCCATGCGAACTCTACAACAGTGGCCTTTGAAGGTAACAGCAGAGAGTGAAAAGACTTTCTTTGAAGGCCAGTGGGATGTACATTTTGGACAGCGAGGACCACTGCTTTTCGAGAGGCACGAAAGTAGGCAGCCATCTATGTGGAAGTGAAACAACCGTCCTATAAGGCGGTGGGGTTTCCTTCAACACCACCTGTGGGCCACATAGAATGAGATTGTAACATTATTAGCCTTTGCCATTTTCACAACTATCGAGCAGCCATAAGCAGTGATGTGACAGCAACTGAGAAGGCCTGAGCACTTTCCTTTCCATTAGAAATTCAGCAGAAAGTTAGCCGTTTATCTCTGGAATGGCTGAGATGGTGTCGATTGGCTTCTGCAGCTAGAATGCCCTTTGTGAAGGCTTAGCAAAGAGTCAGGGCCAGGTGCAGGGCCAGTGGCGCAATGGATAACGCGTCTGACTACGGATCAGAAGATTGTAGGTTCGTCTCCTACCTGGCTCGTTGACAATGCCGTGATCGTATAGTGGTTAGTACTCTGCGTTGTGGCCGCAGCAACCCCGGTTCCAATCCGGGTCACGGCATTTTTATGCGCTGGATGAAGTGTAATGTCCACAGGCACGCCCATGCCAGTTCGGACCCCTGAAGGTACACAAGGAGCAGGAAGTCTCTCTCTCTCTCTCTCTAAGACCGCTTCTTGCAACCAGCACCAACTCTGTGATATAGGATACCTTGATACTATCCTAGCGTCGGTCGATTACAATGTGGCAGGCCGTAGTCAGATCACTAAAGGATTGGTCAACAGGCCAAGGTGTATCCTGCCATGTCATGCTACACCCGCTGTAACACAAACTTGGGGCCATGCGAACTCTACAACAGTGGCCTTTGAAGGTAACAGCAGAGAGTGAAAAGACTTTCTTTGAAGGCCAGTGGGATGTACATTTTGGACAGCGAGGACCACTGCTTTTCGAGAGGCACGAAAGTAGGCAGCCATCTATGTGGAAGTGAAACAACCGTCCTATAAGGCGGTGGGGTTTCCTTCAACACCACCTGTGGGCCACATAGAATGAGATTGTAACATTATTAGCCTTTGCCATTTTCACAACTATCGAGCAGCCATAAGCAGTGATGTGACAGCAACTGAGAAGGCCTGAGCACTTTCCTTTCCATTAGAAATTCAGCAGAAAGTTAGCCGTTTATCTCTGGAATGGCTGAGATGGTGTCGATTGGCTTCTGCAGCTAGAATGCCCTTTGTGAAGGCTTAGCAAAGAGTCAGGGCCAGGTGCAGGGCCAGTGGCGCAATGGATAACGCGTCTGACTACGGATCAGAAGATTGTAGGTTCGACTCCTACCTGGCTCGTTGACAATGCCGTGATCGTATAGTGGTTAGTACTCTGCGTTGTGGCCGCAGCAACCCCGGTTCGAATCCGGGTCACGGCATCTTTATGCGCTGGATGAAGTGTAATGTCCACAGTCACGCCCATGCCAGTTCGGACCCCTGAAGGTACACAAGGAGCAGGAAGTCTCTCTCTCTCTCTCTAAGACCGCTTCTTGCAACCAGCACCAACTCTGTGATATAGGATACCTTGATACTATCCTAGCGTCGGTCGATTACAATGTGGCAGGCCGTAGTCAGATCACTAAAGGATTGGTCAACAGGCCAAGGTGTATCCTGCCATGTCATGCTACACCCGCTGTAACACAAACTTGGGGCCATGCGAACTCTACAACAGTGGCCTTTGAAGGTAACAGCAGAGAGTGAAAAGACTTTCTTTGAAGGCCAGTGGGATGTACATTTTGGACAGCGAGGACCACTGCTTTTCGAGAGGCACGAAAGTAGGCAGCCATCTATGTGGAAGTGAAACAACCGTCCTATAAGGCGGTGGGGTTTCCTTCAACACCACCTGTGGGCCACATAGAATGAGATTGTAACATTATTAGCCTTTGCCATTTTCACAACTATCGAGCAGCCATAAGCAGTGATGTGACAGCAACTGAGAAGGCCTGAGCACTTTCCTTTCCATTAGAAATTCAGCAGAAAGTTAGCCGTTTATCTCTGGAATGGCTGAGATGGTGTCGATTGGCTTCTGCAGCTAGAATGCCCTTTGTGAAGGCTTAGCAAAGAGTCAGGGCCAGGTGCAGGGCCAGTGGCGCAATGGATAACGCGTCTGACTACAGATCAGAAGATTGTAGGTTCAACTCCTACCTGGCTCGTTGACAATGCCGTGATCGTATAGTGGTTAGTACTCTGCGTTGTGGCCGCAGCAACCCCGGTTCGAATCCGGGTCACGGCATCTTTATGCGCTGGATGAAGTGTAATGTCCACAGTCACGCCCATGCCAGTTCGGACCCCTGAAGGTACACAAGGAGCAGGAAGTCTCTCTCTCTCTCTCTCTCTAAGACCGCTTCTTGCAACCAGCACCAACTCTGTGATATAGGATACCTTGATACTATCCTAGCGTCGGTCGATTACAATGTGGCAGGCCGTAGTCAGATCACTAAAGGATTGGTCAACAGGCCAAGGTGTATCCTGCCATGTCATGCTACACCCGCTGTAACACAAACTTGGGGCCATGCGAACTCTACAACAGTGGCCTTTGAAGGTAACAGCAGAGAGTGAAAAGACTTTCTTTGAAGGCCAGTGGGATGTACATTTTGGACAGCGAGGACCACTGCTTTTCGAGAGGCACGAAAGTAGGCAGCCATCTATGTGGAAGTGAAACAACCGTCCTATAAGGCGGTGGGGTTTCCTTCAACACCACCTGTGGGCCACATAGAATGAGATTGTAACATTATTAGCCTTTGCCATTTTCACAACTATCGAGCAGCCATAAGCAGTGATGTGACAGCAACTGAGAAGGCCTGAGCACTTTCCTTTCCATTAGAAATTCAGCAGAAAGTTAGCCGTTTATCTCTGGAATGGCTGAGATGGTGTCGATTGGCTTCTGCAGCTAGAATGCCCTTTGTGAAGGCTTAGCAAAGAGTCAGGGCCAGGTGCAGGGCCAGTGGCGCAATGGATAACGCGTCTGACTACGGATCAGAAGATTGTAGGTTCGACTCCTACCTGGCTCGTTGACAATGCCGTGATCGTATAGTGGTTAGTACTCTGCGTTGTGGCCGCAGCAACCCCGGTTCGAATCCGGGTCACGGCATCTTTATGCGCTGGATGAAGTGTAATGTCCACAGTCACGCCCATGCCAGTTCGGACCCCTGAAGGTACACAAGGAGCAGGAAGTCTCTCTCTCTCTCTCTCTCTAAGACGGCTTCTTGCAACCAGCACCAACTCTGTGATATAGGATACCTTGATACTATCCTAGCGTCGGTCAATTACAATGTGGCAGGCCGTAGTCAGATCACTAAAGGATTGGTCAACAGGCCAAGGTGTATCCTGCCATGTCATGCTACACCCGCTGTAACACAAACTTGGGGCCATGCGAACTCTACAACAGTGGCCTTTGAAGGTAACAGCAGAGAGTGAAAAGACTTTCTTTGAAGGCCAGTGGGATGTACATTTTGGACAGCGAGGACCACTGCTTTTCGAGAGGCACGAAAGTAGGCAGCCATCTATGTGGAAGTGAAACAACCGTCCTATAAGGCGGTGGGGTTTCCTTCAACACCACCTGTGGGCCACATAGAATGAGATTGTAACATTATTAGCCTTTGCCATTTTCACAACTATCGAGCAGCCATAAGCAGTGATGTGACAGCAACTGAGAAGGCCTGAGCACTTTCCTTTCCATTAGAAATTCAGCAGAAAGTTAGCCGTTTATCTCTGGAATGGCTGAGATGGTGTCGATTGGCTTCTGCAGCTAGAATGCCCTTTGTGAAGGCTTAGCAAAGAGTCAGGGCCAGGTGCAGGGCCAGTGGCGCAATGGATAACGCGTCTGACTACGGATCAGAAGATTGTAGGTTCGACTCCTACCTGGCTCGTTGACAATGCCGTGATCGTATAGTGGTTAGTACTCTGCGTTGTGGCCGCAGCAACCCCGGTTCGAATCCGGGTCACGGCATCTTTATGCGCTGGATGAAGTGTAATGTCCACAGTCACGCACATGCCAGTTCGGACCCCTGAAGGTACACAAGGAGCAGGAAGTCTCTCTCTAAGACCGCTTCTTGCAACCAGCACCAACTCTGTGATATAGGATACCTTGATACTATCCTAGCGTCGGTCGATTACAATGTGGCAGGCCGTAGTCAGATCACTAAAGGATTGGTCAACAGGCCAAGGTGTATCCTGCCATGTCATGCTACACCCGCTGTAACACAAACTTGGGGCCATGCGAACTCTACAACAGTGGCCTTTGAAGGTAACAGCAGAGAGTGAAAAGACTTTCTTTGAAGGCCAGTGGGATGTACATTTTGGACAGCGAGGACCACTGCTTTTCGAGAGGCACGAAAGTAGGCAGCCATCTATGTGGAAGTGAAACAACCGTCCTATAAGGCGGTGGGGTTTCCTTCAACACCACCTGTGGGCCACATAGAATGAGATTGTAACATTATTAGCCTTTGCCATTTTCACAACTATCGAGCAGCCATAAGCAGTGATGTGACAGCAACTGAGAAGGCCTGAGCACTTTCCTTTCCATTAGAAATTCAGCAGAAAGTTAGCCGTTTATCTCTGGAATGGCTGAGATGGTGTCGATTGGCTTCTGCAGCTAGAATGCCCTTTGTGAAGGCTTAGCAAAGAGTCAGGGCCAGGTGCAGGGCCAGTGGCGCAATGGATAACGCGTCTGACTACGGATCAGAAGATTGTAGGTTCGACTCCTACCTGGCTCGTTGACAATGCCGTGATCGTATAGTGGTTAGTACTCTGCGTTGTGGCCGCAGCAACCCCGGTTCGAATCCGGGTCACGGCATCTTTATGCGCTGGATGAAGTGTAATGTCCACAGTCACGCCCATGCCAGTTCGGACCCCTGAAGGTACACAAGGAGCAGGAAGTCTCTCTCTCTCTCTCTCTAAGACCGCTTCTTGCAACCAGCACCAACTCTGTGATATAGGATACCTTGATACTATCCTAGCGTCGGTCGATTACAATGTGGCAGGCCGTAGTCAGATCACTAAAGGATTGGTCAACAGGCCAAGGTGTATCCTGCCATGTCATGCTACACCCGCTGTAACACAAACTTGGGGCCATGCGAACTCTACAACAGTGGCCTTTGAAGGTAACAGCAGAGAGTGAAAAGACTTTCTTTGAAGGCCAGTGGGATGTACATTTTGGACAGCGAGGACCACTGCTTTTCGAGAGGCACGAAAGTAGGCAGCCATCTATGTGGAAGTGAAACAACCGTCCTATAAGGCGGTGGGGTTTCCTTCAACACCACCTGTGGGCCACATAGAATGAGATTGTAACATTATTAGCCTTTGCCATTTTCACAACTATCGAGCAGCCATAAGCAGTGATGTGACAGCAACTGAGAAGGCCTGAGCACTTTCCTTTCCATTAGAAATTCAGCAGAAAGTTAGCCGTTTATCTCTGGAATGGCTGAGATGGTGTCGATTGGCTTCTGCAGCTAGAATGCCCTTTGTGAAGGCTTAGCAAAGAGTCAGGGCCAGGTGCAGGGCCAGTGGCGCAATGGATAACGCGTCTGACTACAGATCAGAAGATTGTAGGTTCGACTCCTACCTGGCTCGTTGACAATGCCGTGATCGTATAGTGGTTAGTACTCTGCGTTGTGGCCGCAGCAACCCCGGTTCGAATCCGGATCACGGCATCTTTATGCGCTGGATGAAGTGTAATGTCCACAGTCACGCCCATGCCAGTTCGGACCCCTGAAGGTACACAAGGAGCAGGAAGTCTCTCTCTCTCTCTCTCTAAGACCGCTTCTTGCAACCAGCACCAACTCTGTGATATAGGATACCTTGATACTATCCTAGCGTCGGTCGATTACAATGTGGCAGGCCGTAGTCAGATCACTAAAGGATTGGTCAACAGGCCAAGGTGTATCCTGCCATGTCATGCTACACCCGCTGTAACACAAACTTGGGGCCATGCGAACTCTACAACAGTGGCCTTTGAAGGTAACAGCAGAGAGTGAAAAGACTTTCTTTGAAGGCCAGTGGGATGTACATTTTGGACAGCGAGGACCACTGCTTTTCGAGAGGCACGAAAGTAGGCAGCCATCTATGTGGAAGTGAAACAACCGTCCTATAAGGCGGTGGGGTTTCCTTCAACACCACCTGTGGGCCACATAGAATGAGATTGTAACATTATTAGCCTTTGCCATTTTCACAACTATCGAGCAGCCATAAGCAGTGATGTGACAGCAACTGAGAAGGCCTGAGCACTTTCCTTTCCATTAGAAATTCAGCAGAAAGTTAGCCGTTTATCTCTGGAATGGCTGAGATGGTGTCGATTGGCTTCTGCAGCTAGAATGCCCTTTGTGAAGGCTTAGCAAAGAGTCAGGGCCAGGTGCAGGGCCAGTGGCGCAATGGATAACGCGTCTGACTACAGATCAGAAGATTGTAGGTTCGACTCCTACCTGGCTCGTTGACAATGCCGTGATCGTATAGTGGTTAGTACTCTGCGTTGTGGCCGCAGCAACCCCGGTTCGAATCCGGGTCACGGCATCTTTATGCGCTGGATGAAGTTTAATGTCCACAGTCACGCTCATGCCAGTTCGGACCCCTGAAGGTACACAAGGAGCAGGAAGTCTCTCTCTCTCTCTCTCTCTCTAAGACCGCTTCTTGCAACCAGCACCAACTCTGTGATATAGGATACCTTGATACTATCCTAGCGTCGGTCGATTACAATGTGGCAGGCCGTAGTCAGATCACTAAAGGATTGGTCAACAGGCCAAGGTGTATCCTGCCATGTCATGCTACACCCGCTGTAACACAAACTTGGGGCCATGCGAACTCTACAACAGTGGCCTTTGAAGGTAACAGCAGAGAGTGAAAAGACTTTCTTTGAAGGCCAGTGGGATGTACATTTTGGACAGCGAGGACCACTGCTTTTCGAGAGGCACGAAAGTAGGCAGCCATCTATGTGGAAGTGAAACAACCGTCCTATAAGGCGGTGGGGTTTCCTTCAACACCACCTGTGGGCCACATAGAATGAGATTGTAACATTATTAGCCTTTGCCATTTTCACAACTATCGAGCAGCCATAAGCAGTGATGTGACAGCAACTGAGAAGGCCTGAGCACTTTCCTTTCCATTAGAAATTCAGCAGAAAGTTAGCCGTTTATCTCTGGAATGGCTGAGATGGTGTCGATTGGCTTCTGCAGCTAGAATGCCCTTTGTGAAGGCTTAGCAAAGAGTCAGGGCCAGGTGCAGGGCCAGTGGCGCAATGGATAACGCGTCTGACTACGGATCAGAAGATTGTAGGTTTGACTCCTACCTGGCTCGTTGACAATGCCGTGATCGTATAGTGGTTAGTACTCTGCGTTGTGGCCGCAGCAACCCCGGTTCGAATCCGGGTCACAGCATCTTTATGCGCTGGATGAAGTGTAATGTCCACAGTCACGCCCATGCCAGTTCGGACCCCTGAAGGTACACAAGGAGCAGGAAGTCTCTCTCTCTCTCTCTCTCTCTCTAAGACCGCTTCTTGCAACCAGCACCAACTCTGTGATATAGGATACCTTGATACTATCCTAGCGTCGGTCGATTACAATGTGGCAGGCCGTAGTCAGATCACTAAAGGATTGGTCAACAGGCCAAGGTGTATCCTGCCATGTCATGCTACACCCGCTGTAACACAAACTTGGGGCCATGCGAACTCTACAACAGTGGCCTTTGAAGGTAACAGCAGAGAGTGAAAAGACTTTCTTTGAAGGCCAGTGGGATGTACATTTTGGACAGCGAGGACCACTGCTTTTCGAGAGGCACGAAAGTAGGCAGCCATCTATGTGGAAGTGAAACAACCGTCCTATAAGGCGGTGGGGTTTCCTTCAACACCACCTGTGGGCCACATAGAATGAGATTGTAACATTATTAGCCTTTGCCATTTTCACAACTATCGAGCAGCCATAAGCAGTGATGTGACAGCAACTGAGAAGGCCTGAGCACTTTCCTTTCCATTAGAAATTCAGCAGAAAGTTAGCCGTTTATCTCTGGAATGGCTGAGATGGTGTCGATTGGCTTCTGCAGCTAGAATGCCCTTTGTGAAGGCTTAGCAAAGAGTCAGGGCCAGGTGCAGGGCCAGTGGCGCAATGGATAACACGTCTGACTACGGATCAGAAGATTGTAGGTTCGACTCCTACCTGGCTCGTTGACAATGCCGTGATCGTATAGTGGTTAGTACTCTGCGTTGTGGCTGCAGCAACCCCGGTTCGAATCCGGGTCACGGCATCTTTATGCGCTGGATGAAGTGTAATGTCCACAGTCACGCCCATGCCAGTTCGGACCCCTGAAGGTACACAAGGAGCAGGAAGTCTCTCTCTCTCTCTAAGACCGCTTCTTGCAACCAGCACCAACTCTGTGATATAGGATACCTTGATACTATCCTAGCGTCGGTCGATTACAATGTGGCAGGCCGTAGTCAGATCACTAAAGGATTGGTCAACAGGCCAAGGTGTATCCTGCCATGTCATGCTACACCCGCTGTAACACAAACTTGGGGCCATGCGAACTCTACAACAGTGGCCTTTGAAGGTAACAGCAGAGAGTGAAAAGACTTTCTTTGAAGGCCAGTGGGATGTACATTTTGGACAGCGAGGACCACTGCTTTTCGAGAGGCACGAAAGTAGGCAGCCATCTATGTGGAAGTGAAACAACCGTCCTATAAGGCGGTGGGGTTTCCTTCAACACCACCTGTGGGCCACATAGAATGAGATTGTAACATTATTAGCCTTTGCCATTTTCACAACTATCGAGCAGCCATAAGCAGTGATGTGACAGCAACTGAGAAGGCCTGAGCACTTTCCTTTCCATTAGAAATTCAGCAGAAAGTTAGCCGTTTATCTCTGGAATGGCTGAGATGGTGTCGATTGGCTTCTGCAGCTAGAATGCCCTTTGTGAAGGCTTAGCAAAGAGTCAGGGCCAGGTGCAGGGCCAGTGGCGCAATGGATAACGCGTCTGACTACGGATCAGAAGATTGTAGGTTTGACTCCTACCTGGCTCGTTGACAATGCCGTGATCGTATAGTGGTTAGTACTCTGCGTTGTGGCCGCAGCAACCCCGGTTCGAATCCGGGTCACAGCATCTTTATGCGCTGGATGAAGTGTAATGTCCACAGTCACGCCCATGCCAGTTCGGACCCCTGAAGGTACACAAGGAGCAGGAAGTCTCTCTCTCTCTCTCTCTCTCTCTAAGACCGCTTCTTGCAACCAGCACCAACTCTGTGATATAGGATACCTTGATACTATCCTAGCGTCGGTCGATTACAATGTGGCAGGCCGTAGTCAGATCACTAAAGGATTGGTCAACAGGCCAAGGTGTATCCTGCCATGTCATGCTACACCCGCTGTAACACAAACTTGGGGCCATGCGAACTCTACAACAGTGGCCTTTGAAGGTAACAGCAGAGAGTGAAAAGACTTTCTTTGAAGGCCAGTGGGATGTACATTTTGGACAGCGAGGACCACTGCTTTTCGAGAGGCACGAAAGTAGGCAGCCATCTATGTGGAAGTGAAACAACCGTCCTATAAGGCGGTGGGGTTTCCTTCAACACCACCTGTGGGCCACATAGAATGAGATTGTAACATTATTAGCCTTTGCCATTTTCACAACTATCGAGCAGCCATAAGCAGTGATGTGACAGCAACTGAGAAGGCCTGAGCACTTTCCTTTCCATTAGAAATTCAGCAGAAAGTTAGCCGTTTATCTCTGGAATGGCTGAGATGGTGTCGATTGGCTTCTGCAGCTAGAATGCCCTTTGTGAAGGCTTAGCAAAGAGTCAGGGCCAGGTGCAGGGCCAGTGGCGCAATGGATAACACGTCTGACTACGGATCAGAAGATTGTAGGTTCGACTCCTACCTGGCTCGTTGACAATGCGTGATCGTATAGTGGTTAGTACTCTGCGTTGTGGCTGCAGCAACCCCGGTTCGAATCCGGGTCACGGCATCTTTATGCGCTGGATGAAGTGTAATGTCCACAGTCACGCCCATGCCAGTTCGGACCCCTGAAGGTACACAAGGAGCAGGAAGTCTCTCTCTCTCTCTCTCTCTCTAAGACCGCTTCTTGCAACCAGCACCAACTCTGTGATATAGGATACCTTGATACTATCCTAGCGTCGGTCGATTACAATGTGGCAGGCCGTAGTCAGATCACTAAAGGATTGGTCAACAGGCCAAGGTGTATCCTGCCATGTCATGCTACACCCGCTGTAACACAAACTTGGGGCCATGCGAACTCTACAACAGTGGCCTTTGAAGGTAACAGCAGAGAGTGAAAAGACTTTCTTTGAAGGCCAGTGGGATGTACATTTTGGACAGCGAGGACCACTGCTTTTCGAGAGGCACGAAAGTAGGCAGCCATCTATGTGGAAGTGAAACAACCGTCCTATAAGGCGGTGGGGTTTCCTTCAACACCACCTGTGGGCCACATAGAATGAGATTGTAACATTATTAGCCTTTGCCATTTTCACAACTATCGAGCAGCCATAAGCAGTGATGTGACAGCAACTGAGAAGGCCTGAGCACTTTCCTTTCCATTAGAAATTCAGCAGAAAGTTAGCCGTTTATCTCTGGAATGGCTGAGATGGTGTCGATTGGCTTCTGCAGCTAGAATGCCCTTTGTGAAGGCTTAGCAAAGAGTCAGGGCCAGGTGCAGGGCCAGTGGCGCAATGGATAACGCTTCTGACTACAGATCAGAAGATTGTAGGTTCGACTCCTACCTGGCTCGTTGACAATGCCGTGATCGTATAGTGGTTAGTACTCTGTGTTGTGGCCGCAGCAACCCCGGTTCGAATCCGGGTCACGGCATCTTTATGCGCTGGATGAAGTGTAATGTCCACAGTCACGCTCATGCCAGTTCGGACCCCTGAAGGTACACAAGGAGCAGGAAGTCTCTCTCTCTCTCTCTCTAAGACCGCTTCTTGCAACCAGCACCAACTCTGTGATATAGGATACCTTGATACTATCCTAGCGTCGGTCGATTACAATGTGGCAGGCCGTAGTCAGATCACTAAAGGATTGGTCAACAGGCCAAGGTGTATCCTGCCATGTCATGCTACACCCGCTGTAACACAAACTTGGGGCCATGCGAACTCTACAACAGTGGCCTTTGAAGGTAACAGCAGAGAGTGAAAAGACTTTCTTTGAAGGCCAGTGGGATGTACATTTTGGACAGCGAGGACCACTGCTTTTCGAGAGGCACGAAAGTAGGCAGCCATCTATGTGGAAGTGAAACAACCGTCCTATAAGGCGGTGGGGTTTCCTTCAACACCACCTGTGGGCCACATAGAATGAGATTGTAACATTATTAGCCTTTGCCATTTTCACAACTATCGAGCAGCCATAAGCAGTGATGTGACAGCAACTGAGAAGGCCTGAGCACTTTCCTTTCCATTAGAAATTCAGCAGAAAGTTAGCCGTTTATCTCTGGAATGGCTGAGATGGTGTCGATTGGCTTCTGCAGCTAGAATGCCCTTTGTGAAGGCTTAGCAAAGAGTCAGGGCCAGGTGCAGGGCCAGTGGCGCAATGGATAACGCGTCTGACTACGGATCAGAAGATTGTAGGTTCGACTCCTACCTGGCTCGTTGACAATGCCGTGATCGTATAGTGGTTAGTACTCTGCGTTGTGGCAGCAGCAACCCCGGTTCGAATCCGGGTCACAGCATCTTTATGCGCTGGATGAAGTGTAATGTCCACAGTCACGCCCATGCCAGTTCGGACCCCTGAAGGTACACAAGGAGCAGGAAGTCTCTCTCTCTCTCTCTCTCTCTCTCTCTCTCTCTCTAAGACCGCTTCTTGCAACCAGCACCAACTCTGTGATATAGGATACCTTGATACTATCCTAGCGTCGGTCGATTACAATGTGGCAGGCCGTAGTCAGATCACTAAAGGATTGGTCAACAGGCCAAGGTGTATCCTGCCATGTCATGCTACACCCGCTGTAACACAAACTTGGGGCCATGCGAACTCTACAACAGTGGCCTTTGAAGGTAACAGCAGAGAGTGAAAAGACTTTCTTTGAAGGCCAGTGGGATGTACATTTTGGACAGCGAGGACCACTGCTTTTCGAGAGGCACGAAAGTAGGCAGCCATCTATGTGGAAGTGAAACAACCGTCCTATAAGGCGGTGGGGTTTCCTTCAACACCACCTGTGGGCCACATAGAATGAGATTGTAACATTATTAGCCTTTGCCATTTTCACAACTATCGAGCAGCCATAAGCAGTGATGTGACAGCAACTGAGAAGGCCTGAGCACTTTCCTTTCCATTAGAAATTCAGCAGAAAGTTAGCCGTTTATCTCTGAAATGGCTGAGATGGTGTCGATTGGCTTCTGCAGCTAGAATGCCCTTTGTGAAGGCTTAGCAAAGAGTCAGGGCCAGGTGCAGGGCCAGTGGCGCAATGGATAACACGTCTGACTACGGATCAGAAGATTGTAGGTTCGACTCCTACCTGGCTCGTTGACAATGCCGTGATCGTATAGTGGTTAGTACTCTGCGTTGTGGCCGCAGCAACCCCGGTTCGAATCCGGGTCACGGCATCTTTATGCGCTGGATGAAGTGTAATGTCCACAGTCACGCCCATGCCAGTTCGGACCCCTGAAGGTACACAAGGAGCAGGAAGTCTCTCTCTCTCTAAGACCGCTTCTTGCAACCAGCACCAACTCTGTGATATAGGATACCTTGATACTATCCTAGCGTCGGTCGATTACAATGTGGCAGGCCGTAGTCAGATCACTAAAGGATTGGTCAACAGGCCAAGGTGTATCCTGCCATGTCATGCTACACCCGCTGTAACACAAACTTGGGGCCATGCGAACTCTACAACAGTGGCCTTTGAAGGTAACAGCAGAGAGTGAAAAGACTTTCTTTGAAGGCCAGTGGGATGTACATTTTGGACAGCGAGGACCACTGCTTTTCGAGAGGCACGAAAGTAGGCAGCCATCTATGTGGAAGTGAAACAACCGTCCTATAAGGCGGTGGGGTTTCCTTCAACACCACCTGTGGGCCACATAGAATGAGATTGTAACATTATTAGCCTTTGCCATTTTCACAACTATCGAGCAGCCATAAGCAGTGATGTGACAGCAACTGAGAAGGCCTGAGCACTTTCCTTTCCATTAGAAATTCAGCAGAAAGTTAGCCGTTTATCTCTGGAATGGCTGAGATGGTGTCGATTGGCTTCTGCAGCTAGAATGCCCTTTGTGAAGGCTTAGCAAAGAGTCAGGGCCAGGTGCAGGGCCAGTGGCGCAATGGATAACGCGTCTGACTACGGATCAGAAGATTGTAGGTTTGACTCCTACCTGGCTCGTTGACAATGCCGTGATCGTATAGTGGTTAGTACTCTGCGTTGTGGCCGCAGCAACCCCGGTTCGAATCCGGGTCACGGCATCTTTATGCGCTGGATGAAGTGTAATGTCCACAGTCACGCCCATGCCAGTTCGGACCCCTGAAGGTACACAAGGAGCAGGAAGTCTCTCTCTCTCTCTCTAAGACCGCTTCTTGCAACCAGCACCAACTCTGTGATATAGGATACCTTGATACTATCCTAGCGTCGGTCGATTACAATGTGGCAGGCCGTAGTCAGATCACTAAAGGATTGGTCAACAGGCCAAGGTGTATCCTGCCATGTCATGCTACACCCGCTGTAACACAAACTTGGGGCCATGCGAACTCTACAACAGTGGCCTTTGAAGGTAACAGCAGAGAGTGAAAAGACTTTCTTTGAAGGCCAGTGGGATGTACATTTTGGACAGCGAGGACCACTGCTTTTCGAGAGGCACGAAAGTAGGCAGCCATCTATGTGGAAGTGAAACAACCGTCCTATAAGGCGGTGGGGTTTCCTTCAACACCACCTGTGGGCCACATAGAATGAGATTGTAACATTATTAGCCTTTGCCATTTTCACAACTATCGAGCAGCCATAAGCAGTGATGTGACAGCAACTGAGAAGGCCTGAGCACTTTCCTTTCCATTAGAAATTCAGCAGAAAGTTAGCCGTTTATCTCTGGAATGGCTGAGATGGTGTCGATTGGCTTCTGCAGCTAGAATGCCCTTTGTGAAGGCTTAGCAAAGAGTCAGGGCCAGGTGCAGGGCCAGTGGCGCAATGGATAACGCGTCTGACTACGGATCAGAAGATTGTAGGTTCGACTCCTACCTGGCTCGTTGACAATGCCGTGATCGTATAGTGGTTAGTACTCTGCGTTGTGGCCGCAGCAACCCCGGTTCGAATCCGGGTCACGGCATCTTTATGCGCTGGATGAAGTGTAATGTCCACAGTCACGCCCATGCCAGTTCGGACCCCTGAAGGTACACAAGGAGCAGGAAGTCTCTCTCTAAGACCGCTTCTTGCAACCAGCACCAACTCTGTGATATAGGATACCTTGATACTATCCTAGCGTCGGTCGATTACAATGTGGCAGGCCGTAGTCAGATCACTAAAGGATTGGTCAACAGGCCAAGGTGTATCCCGCTGTAACACAAACTTGGGGCCATGCGAACTCTACAACAGTGGCCTTTGAAGGTAACAGCAGAGAGTGAAAAGACTTTCTTTGAAGGCCAGTGGGATGTACATTTTGGACAGCGAGGACCACTGCTTTTCGAGAGGCACGAAAGTAGGCAGCCATCTATGTGGAAGTGAAACAACCGTCCTATAAGGCGGTGGGGTTTCCTTCAACACCACCTGTGGGCCACATAGAATGAGATTGTAACATTATTAGCCTTTGCCATTTTCACAACTATCGAGCAGCCATAAGCAGTGATGTGACAGCAACTGAGAAGGCCTGAGCACTTTCCTTTCCATTAGAAATTCAGCAGAAAGTTAGCCGTTTATCTCTGGAATGGCTGAGATGGTGTCGATTGGCTTCTGCAGCTAGAATGCCCTTTGTGAAGGCTTAGCAAAGAGTCAGGGCCAGGTGCAGGGCCAGTGGCGCAATGGATAACGCGTCTGACTACGGATCAGAAGATTGTAGGTTCGACTCCTACCTGGCTCGTTGACAATGCCGTGATCGTATAGTGGTTAGTACTCTGCGTTGTGGCCGCAGCAACCCCGGGTCACGGCATCTTTATGCGCTGGATGAAGTGTAATGTCCACAGTCACGCCCATGCCAGTTCGGACCCCTGAAGGTACACAAGGAGCAGGAAGTCTCTCTCTCTCTCTCTAAGACCGCTTCTTGCAACCAGCACCAACTCTGTGATATAGGATACCTTGATACTATCCTAGCGTCGGTCGATTACAATGTGGCAGGCCGTAGTCAGATCACTAAAGGATTGGTCAACAGGCCAAGGTGTATCCTGCCATGTCATGCTACACCCGCTGTAACACAAACTTGGGGCCATGCGAACTCTACAACAGTGGCCTTTGAAGGTAACAGCAGAGAGTGAAAAGACTTTCTTTGAAGGCCAGTGGGATGTACATTTTGGACAGCGAGGACCACTGCTTTTCGAGAGGCACGAAAGTAGGCAGCCATCTATGTGGAAGTGAAACAACCGTCCTATAAGGCGGTGGGGTTTCCTTCAACACCACCTGTGGGCCACATAGAATGAGATTGTAACATTATTAGCCTTTGCCATTTTCACAACTATCGAGCAGCCATAAGCAGTGATGTGACAGCAACTGAGAAGGCCTGAGCACTTTCCTTTCCATTAGAAATTCAGCAGAAAGTTAGCCGTTTATCTCTGGAATGGCTGAGATGGTGTCGATTGGCTTCTGCAGCTAGAATGCCCTTTGTGAAGGCTTAGCAAAGAGTCAGGGCCAGGTGCAGGGCCAGTGGCGCAATGGATAACGCGTCTGACTACGGATCAGAAGATTGTAGGTTCGACTCCTACCTGGCTCGTTGACAATGCCGTGATCGTATAGTGGTTAGTACTCTGCGTTGTGGCCGCAGCAACCCCGGTTCGAATCCGGGTCACGGCATCTTTATGCGCTGGATGAAGTGTAATGTCCACAGTCACGCCCCCATGCCAGTTCGGACCCCTGAAGGTACACAAGGAGCAGGAAGTCTCTCTCTAAGACCGCTTCTTGCAACCAGCACCAACTCTGTGATATAGGATACCTTGATACTATCCTAGCGTTGGTCGATTACAATGTGGCAGGCCGTAGTCAGATCACTAAAGGATTGGTCAACAGGCCAAGGTGTATCCTGCCATGTCATGCTACACCCGCTGTAACACAAACTTGGGGCCATGCGAACTCTACAACAGTGGCCTTTGAAGGTAACAGCAGAGAGTGAAAAGACTTTCTTTGAAGGCCAGTGGGATGTACATTTTGGACAGCGAGGACCACTGCTTTTCGAGAGGCACGAAAGTAGGCAGCCATCTATGTGGAAGTGAAACAACCGTCCTATAAGGCGGTGGGGTTTCCTTCAACACCACCTGTGGGCCACATAGAATGAGATTGTAACATTATTAGCCTTTGCCATTTTCACAACTATCGAGCAGCCATAAGCAGTGATGTGACAGCAACTGAGAAGGCCTGAGCACTTTCCTTTCCATTAGAAATTCAGCAGAAAGTTAGCCGTTTATCTCTGGAATGGCTGAGATGGTGTCGATTGGCTTCTGCAGCTAGAATGCCCTTTGTGAAGGCTTAGCAAAGAGTCAGGGCCAGGTGCAGGGCCAGTGGCGCAATGGATAACGCGTCTGACTACGGATCAGAAGATTGTAGGTTCGACTCCTACCTGGCTCGTTGACAATGCCGTGATCGTATAGTGGTTAGTACTCTGCGTTGTGGCCGCAGCAACCCCGGTTCGAATCCGGGTCACGGCATCTTTATGCGCTGGATGAAGTGTAATGTCCACAGTCACGCCCATGCCAGTTCGGACCCCTGAAGGTACACAAGGAGCAGGAAGTCTCTCTCTCTCTCTCTCTCTAAGACCGCTTCTTGCAACCAGCACCAACTCTGTGATATAGGATACCTTGATACTATCCTAGCGTCGGTCGATTACAATGTGGCAGGCCGTAGTCAGATCACTAAAGGATTGGTCAACAGGCCAAGGTGTATCCTGCCATGTCATGCTACACCCGCTGTAACACAAACTTGGGGCCATGCGAACTCTACAACAGTGGCCTTTGAAGGTAACAGCAGAGAGTGAAAAGACTTTCTTTGAAGGCCAGTGGGATGTACATTTTGGACAGCGAGGACCACTGCTTTTCGAGAGGCACGAAAGTAGGCAGCCATCTATGTGGAAGTGAAACAACCGTCCTATAAGGCGGTGGGGTTTCCTTCAACACCACCTGTGGGCCACATAGAATGAGATTGTAACATTATTAGCCTTTGCCATTTTCACAACTATCGAGCAGCCATAAGCAGTGATGTGACAGCAACTGAGAAGGCCTGAGCACTTTCCTTTCCATTAGAAATTCAGCAGAAAGTTAGCCGTTTATCTCTGGAATGGCTGAGATGGTGTCGATTGGCTTCTGCAGCTAGAATGCCCTTTGTGAAGGCTTAGCAAAGAGTCAGGGCCAGGTGCAGGGCCAGTGGCGCAATGGATAACGCGTCTGACTACGGATCAGAAGATTGTAGGTTCGACTCCTACCTGGCTCGTTGACAATGCCGTGATCGTATAGTGGTTAGTACTCTGCGTTGTGGCCGCAGCAACCCCGGTTCGAATCCGGGTCACGGCATCTTTATGCGCTGGATGAAGTGTAATGTCCACAGTCACGCCCATGCCAGTTCGGACCCCTGAAGGTACACAAGGAGCAGGAAGTCTCTCTCTCTCTAAGACCGCTTCTTGCAACCAGCACCAACTCTGTGATATAGGATACCTTGATACTATCCTAGCGTCGGTCGATTACAATGTGGCAGGCCGTAGTCAGATCACTAAAGGATTGGTCAACAGGCCAAGGTGTATCCTGCCATGTCATGCTACACCCGCTGTAACACAAACTTGGGGCCATGCGAACTCTACAACAGTGGCCTTTGAAGGTAACAGCAGAGAGTGAAAAGACTTTCTTTGAAGGCCAGTGGGATGTACATTTTGGACAGCGAGGACCACTGCTTTTCGAGAGGCACGAAAGTAGGCAGCCATCTATGTGGAAGTGAAACAACCGTCCTATAAGGCGGTGGGGTTTCCTTCAACACCACCTGTGGGCCACATAGAATGAGATTGTAACATTATTAGCCTTTGCCATTTTCACAACTATCGAGCAGCCATAAGCAGTGATGTGACAGCAACTGAGAAGGCCTGAGCACTTTCCTTTCCATTAGAAATTCAGCAGAAAGTTAGCCGTTTATCTCTGGAATGGCTGAGATGGTGTCGATTGGCTTCTGCAGCTAGAATGCCCTTTGTGAAGGCTTAGCAAAGAGTCAGGGCCAGGTGCAGGGCCAGTGGCGCAATGGATAACGCGTCTGACTACGGATCAGAAGATTGTAGGTTCGACTCCTACCTGGCTCGTTGACAATGCCGTGATCGTATAGTGGTTAGTACTCTGCGTTGTGGCCGCAGCAACCCCGGTTCGAATCCGGGTCACGGCATCTTTATGCGCTGGATGAAGTGTAATGTCCACAGTCACGCCCATGCCAGTTCGGACCCCTGAAGGTACACAAGGAGCAGGAAGTCTCTCTCTCTCTCTCTAAGACCGCTTCTTGCAACCAGCACCAACTCTGTGATATAGGATACCTTGATACTATCCTAGCGTCGGTCGATTACAATGTGGCAGGCCGTAGTCAGATCACTAAAGGATTGGTCAACAGGCCAAGGTGTATCCTGCCATGTCATGCTACACCCGCTGTAACACAAACTTGGGGCCATGCGAACTCTACAACAGTGGCCTTTGAAGGTAACAGCAGAGAGTGAAAAGACTTTCTTTGAAGGCCAGTGGGATGTACATTTTGGACAGCGAGGACCACTGCTTTTCGAGAGGCACGAAAGTAGGCAGCCATCTATGTGGAAGTGAAACAACCGTCCTATAAGGCGGTGGGGTTTCCTTCAACACCACCTGTGGGCCACATAGAATGAGATTGTAACATTATTAGCCTTTGCCATTTTCACAACTATCGAGCAGCCATAAGCAGTGATGTGACAGCAACTGAGAAGGCCTGAGCACTTTCCTTTCCATTAGAAATTCAGCAGAAAGTTAGCCGTTTATCTCTGGAATGGCTGAGATGGTGTCGATTGGCTTCTGCAGCTAGAATGCCCTTTGTGAAGGCTTAGCAAAGAGTCAGGGCCAGGTGCAGGGCCAGTGGCGCAATGGATAACGCGTCTGACTACGGATCAGAAGATTGTAGGTTCGACTCCTACCTGGCTCGTTGACAATGCCGTGATCGTATAGTGGTTAGTACTCTGCGTTGTGGCCGCAGCAACCCCGGGTCACGGCATCTTTATGCGCTGGATGAAGTGTAATGTCCACAGTCACGCCCATGCCAGTTCGGACCCCTGAAGGTACACAAGGAGCAGGAAGTCTCTCTCTCTCTCTCTAAGACCGCTTCTTGCAACCAGCACCAACTCTGTGATATAGGATACCTTGATACTATCCTAGCGTCGGTCGATTACAATGTGGCAGGCCGTAGTCAGATCACTAAAGGATTGGTCAACAGGCCAAGGTGTATCCTGCCATGTCATGCTACACCCGCTGTAACACAAACTTGGGGCCATGCGAACTCTACAACAGTGGCCTTTGAAGGTAACAGCAGAGAGTGAAAAGACTTTCTTTGAAGGCCAGTGGGATGTACATTTTGGACAGCGAGGACCACTGCTTTTCGAGAGGCACGAAAGTAGGCAGCCATCTATGTGGAAGTGAAACAACCGTCCTATAAGGCGGTGGGGTTTCCTTCAACACCACCTGTGGGCCACATAGAATGAGATTGTAACATTATTAGCCTTTGCCATTTTCACAACTATCGAGCAGCCATAAGCAGTGATGTGACAGCAACTGAGAAGGCCTGAGCACTTTCCTTTCCATTAGAAATTCAGCAGAAAGTTAGCCGTTTATCTCTGGAATGGCTGAGATGGTGTCGATTGGCTTCTGCAGCTAGAATGCCCTTTGTGAAGGCTTAGCAAAGAGTCAGGGCCAGGTGCAGGGCCAGTGGCGCAATGGATAACGCGTCTGACTACGGATCAGAAGATTGTAGGTTCGACTCCTACCTGGCTCGTTGACAATGCCGTGATCGTATAGTGGTTAGTACTCTGCGTTGTGGCCGCAGCAACCCCGGTTCGAATCCGGGTCACGGCATCTTTATGCGCTGGATGAAGTGTAATGTCCACAGTCACGCCCCCATGCCAGTTCGGACCCCTGAAGGTACACAAGGAGCAGGAAGTCTCTCTCTCTCTCTCTCTCTAAGACCGCTTCTTGCAACCAGCACCAACTCTGTGATATAGGATACCTTGATACTATCCTAGCGTCGGTCGATTACAATGTGGCAGGCCGTAGTCAGATCACTAAAGGATTGGTCAACAGGCCAAGGTGTATCCTGCCATGTCATGCTACACCCGCTGTAACACAAACTTGGGGCCATGCGAACTCTACAACAGTGGCCTTTGAAGGTAACAGCAGAGAGTGAAAAGACTTTCTTTGAAGGCCAGTGGGATGTACATTTTGGACAGCGAGGACCACTGCTTTTCGAGAGGCACGAAAGTAGGCAGCCATCTATGTGGAAGTGAAACAACCGTCCTATAAGGCGGTGGGGTTTCCTTCAACACCACCTGTGGGCCACATAGAATGAGATTGTAACATTATTAGCCTTTGCCATTTTCACAACTATCGAGCAGCCATAAGCAGTGATGTGACAGCAACTGAGAAGGCCTGAGCACTTTCCTTTCCATTAGAAATTCAGCAGAAAGTTAGCCGTTTATCTCTGGAATGGCTGAGATGGTGTCGATTGGCTTCTGCAGCTAGAATGCCCTTTGTGAAGGCTTAGCAAAGAGTCAGGGCCAGGTGCAGGGCCAGTGGCGCAATGGATAACGCGTCTGACTACGGATCAGAAGATTGTAGGTTCGACTCCTACCTGGCTCGTTGACAATGCCGTGATCGTATAGTGGTTAGTACTCTGCGTTGTGGCCGCAGCAACCCCGGTTCGAATCCGGGTCACGGCATCTTTATGCGCTGGATGAAGTGTAATGTCCACAGTCACGCCCATGCCAGTTCGGACCCCTGAAGGTACACAAGGAGCAGGAAGTCTCTCTCTCTAAGACCGCTTCTTGCAACCAGCACCAACTCTGTGATATAGGATACCTTGATACTATCCTAGCGTCGGTCGATTACAATGTGGCAGGCCGTAGTCAGATCACTAAAGGATTGGTCAACAGGCCAAGGTGTATCCTGCCATGTCATGCTACACCCGCTGTAACACAAACTTGGGGCCATGCGAACTCTACAACAGTGGCCTTTGAAGGTAACAGCAGAGAGTGAAAAGACTTTCTTTGAAGGCCAGTGGGATGTACATTTTGGACAGCGAGGACCACTGCTTTTCGAGAGGCACGAAAGTAGGCAGCCATCTATGTGGAAGTGAAACAACCGTCCTATAAGGCGGTGGGGTTTCCTTCAACACCACCTGTGGGCCACATAGAATGAGATTGTAACATTATTAGCCTTTGCCATTTTCACAACTATCGAGCAGCCATAAGCAGTGATGTGACAGCAACTGAGAAGGCCTGAGCACTTTCCTTTCCATTAGAAATTCAGCAGAAAGTTAGCCGTTTATCTCTGGAATGGCTGAGATGGTGTCGATTGGCTTCTGCAGCTAGAATGCCCTTTGTGAAGGCTTAGCAAAGAGTCAGGGCCAGGTGCAGGGCCAGTGGCGCAATGGATAACGCGTCTGACTACGGATCAGAAGATTGTAGGTTCGACTCCTACCTGGCTCGTTGACAATGCCGTGATCGTATAGTGGTTAGTACTCTGCGTTGTGGCCGCAGCAACCCCGGTTCGAATCCGGGTCACAGCATCTTTATGCGCTGGATGAAGTGTAATGTCCACAGTCACGCCCATGCCAGTTCGGACCCCTGAAGGTACACAAGGAGCAGGAAGTCTCTCTCTCTCTCTAAGACCGCTTCTTGCAACCAGCACCAACTCTGTGATATAGGATACCTTGATACTATCCTAGCGTCGGTCGATTACAATGTGGCAGGCCGTAGTCAGATCACTAAAGGATTGGTCAACAGGCCAAGGTGTATCCTGCCATGTCATGCTACACCCGCTGTAACACAAACTTGGGGCCATGCGAACTCTACAACAGTGGCCTTTGAAGGTAACAGCAGAGAGTGAAAAGACTTTCTTTGAAGGCCAGTGGGATGTACATTTTGGACAGCGAGGACCACTGCTTTTCGAGAGGCACGAAAGTAGGCAGCCATCTATGTGGAAGTGAAACAACCGTCCTATAAGGCGGTGGGGTTTCCTTCAACACCACCTGTGGGCCACATAGAATGAGATTGTAACATTATTAGCCTTTGCCATTTTCACAACTATCGAGCAGCCATAAGCAGTGATGTGACAGCAACTGAGAAGGCCTGAGCACTTTCCTTTCCATTAGAAATTCAGCAGAAAGTTAGCCGTTTATCTCTGGAATGGCTGAGATGGTGTCGATTGGCTTCTGCAGCTAGAATGCCCTTTGTGAAGGCTTAGCAAAGAGTCAGGGCCAGGTGCAGGGCCAGTGGCGCAATGGATAACGCGTCTGACTACGGATCAGAAGATTGTAGGTTCGACTCCTACCTGGCTCGTTGACAATGCCGTGATCGTATAGTGGTTAGTACTCTGCGTTGTGGCCGCAGCAACCCCGGTTCGAATCCGGGTCACGGCATCTTTATGCGCTGGATGAAGTGTAATGTCCACAGTCACGCCCATGCCAGTTCGGACCCCTGAAGGTACACAAGGAGCAGGAAGTCTCTCTCTCTCTCTCTCTCTCTAAGACCGCTTCTTGCAACCAGCACCAACTCTGTGATATAGGATACCTTGATACTATCCTAGCGTCGGTCGATTACAATGTGGCAGGCCGTAGTCAGATCACTAAAGGATTGGTCAACAGGCCAAGGTGTATCCTGCCATGTCATGCTACACCCGCTGTAACACAAACTTGGGGCCATGCGAACTCTACAACAGTGGCCTTTGAAGGTAACAGCAGAGAGTGAAAAGACTTTCTTTGAAGGCCAGTGGGATGTACATTTTGGACAGCGAGGACCACTGCTTTTCGAGAGGCACGAAAGTAGGCAGCCATCTATGTGGAAGTGAAACAACCGTCCTATAAGGCGGTGGGGTTTCCTTCAACACCACCTGTGGGCCACATAGAATGAGATTGTAACATTATTAGCCTTTGCCATTTTCACAACTATCGAGCAGCCATAAGCAGTGATGTGACAGCAACTGAGAAGGCCTGAGCACTTTCCTTTCCATTAGAAATTCAGCAGAAAGTTAGCCGTTTATCTCTGGAATGGCTGAGATGGTGTCGATTGGCTTCTGCAGCTAGAATGCCCTTTGTGAAGGCTTAGCAAAGAGTCAGGGCCAGGTGCAGGGCCAGTGGCGCAATGGATAACGCGTCTGACTACGGATCAGAAGATTGTAGGTTCGACTCCTACCTGGCTCGTTGACCATGCCGTGATCGTATAGTGGTTAGTACTCTGCGTTGTGGCCGCAGCAACCCTGGTTCGAATCCGGGTCACGGCATCTTTATGCGCTGGATGAAGTGTAATGTCCACAGTCACGCCCATGCCAGTTCGGACCCCTGAAGGTACACAAGGAGCAGGAAGTCTCTCTCTCTCTCTCTCTCTAAGACCGCTTCTTGCAACCAGCACCAACTCTGTGATATAGGATACCTTGATACTATCCTAGCGTCGGTCGATTACAATGTGGCAGGCCGTAGTCAGATCACTAAAGGATTGGTCAACAGGCCAAGGTGTATCCTGCCATGTCATGCTACACCCGCTGTAACACAAACTTGGGGCCATGCGAACTCTACAACAGTGGCCTTTGAAGGTAACAGCAGAGAGTGAAAAGACTTTCTTTGAAGGCCAGTGGGATGTACATTTTGGACAGCGAGGACCACTGCTTTTCGAGAGGCACGAAAGTAGGCAGCCATCTATGTGGAAGTGAAACAACCGTCCTATAAGGCGGTGGGGTTTCCTTCAACACCACCTGTGGGCCACATAGAATGAGATTGTAACATTATTAGCCTTTGCCATTTTCACAACTATCGAGCAGCCATAAGCAGTGATGTGACAGCAACTGAGAAGGCCTGAGCACTTTCCTTTCCATTAGAAATTCAGCAGAAAGTTAGCCGTTTATCTCTGGAATGGCTGAGATGGTGTCGATTGGCTTCTGCAGCTAGAATGCCCTTTGTGAAGGCTTAGCAAAGAGTCAGGGCCAGGTGCAGGGCCAGTGGCGCAATGGATAACGCGTCTGACTACGGATCAGAAGATTGTAGGTTCGACTCCTGCCTGGCTCGTTGACAATGCCGTGATCGTATAGTGGTTAGTACTCTGCGTTGTGGCCGCAGCAACCCCGGTTCGAATCCGGGTCACGGCATCTTTATGCGCTGGATGAAGTGTAATGTCCACAGTCACGCCCATGCCAGTTCGGACCCCTGAAGGTACACAAGGAGCAGGAAGTCTCTCTCTCTCTCTAAGACCGCTTCTTGCAACCAGCACCAACTCTGTGATATAGGATACCTTGATACTATCCTAGCGTCGGTCGATTACAATGTGGCAGGCCGTAGTCAGATCACTAAAGGATTGGTCAACAGGCCAAGGTGTATCCTGCCATGTCATGCTACACCCGCTGTAACACAAACTTGGGGCCATGCGAACTCTACAACAGTGGCCTTTGAAGGTAACAGCAGAGAGTGAAAAGACTTTCTTTGAAGGCCAGTGGGATGTACATTTTGGACAGCGAGGACCACTGCTTTTCGAGAGGCACGAAAGTAGGCAGCCATCTATGTGGAAGTGAAACAACCGTCCTATAAGGCGGTGGGGTTTCCTTCAACACCACCTGTGGGCCACATAGAATGAGATTGTAACATTATTAGCCTTTGCCATTTTCACAACTATCGAGCAGCCATAAGCAGTGATGTGACAGCAACTGAGAAGGCCTGAGCACTTTCCTTTCCATTAGAAATTCAGCAGAAAGTTAGCCGTTTATCTCTGGAATGGCTGAGATGGTGTCGATTGGCTTCTGCAGCTAGAATGCCCTTTGTGAAGGCTTAGCAAAGAGTCAGGGCCAGGTGCAGGGCCAGTGGCGCAATGGATAACGCGTCTGACTACGGATCAGAAGATTGTAGGTTCGACTCCTACCTGGCTCGTTGACAATGCCGTGATCGTATAGTGGTTAGTACTCTGCGTTGTGGCCGCAGCAACCCCGGTTCGAATCCGGGTCACGGCATCTTTATGCGCTGGATGAAGTGTAATGTCCACAGTCACGCCCATGCCAGTTCGGACCCCTGAAGGTACACAAGGAGCAGGAAGTCTCTCTCTCTAAGACCGCTTCTTGCAACCAGCACCAACTCTGTGATATAGGATACCTTGATACTATCCTAGCGTCGGTCGATTACAATGTGGCAGGCCGTAGTCAGATCACTAAAGGATTGGTCAACAGGCCAAGGTGTATCCTGCCATGTCATGCTACACCCGCTGTAACACAAACTTGGGGCCATGCGAACTCTACAACAGTGGCCTTTGAAGGTAACAGCAGAGAGTGAAAAGACTTTCTTTGAAGGCCAGTGGGATGTACATTTTGGACAGCGAGGACCACTGCTTTTCGAGAGGCACGAAAGTAGGCAGCCATCTATGTGGAAGTGAAACAACCGTCCTATAAGGCGGTGGGGTTTCCTTCAACACCACCTGTGGGCCACATAGAATGAGATTGTAACATTATTAGCCTTTGCCATTTTCACAACTATCGAGCAGCCATAAGCAGTGATGTGACAGCAACTGAGAAGGCCTGAGCACTTTCCTTTCCATTAGAAATTCAGCAGAAAGTTAGCCGTTTATCTCTGGAATGGCTGAGATGGTGTCGATTGGCTTCTGCAGCTAGAATGCCCTTTGTGAAGGCTTAGCAAAGAGTCAGGGCCAGGTGCAGGGCCAGTGGCGCAATGGATAACGCGTCTGACTACGGATCAGAAGATTGTAGGTTCGACTCCTACCTGGCTCGTTGACAATGCCGTGATCGTATAGTGGTTAGTACTCTGCGTTGTGGCCGCAGCAACCCCGGTTCGAATCCGGGTCACGGCATCTTTATGCGCTGGATGAAGTGTAATGTCCACAGTCACGCCCATGCCAGTTCGGACCCCTGAAGGTACACAAGGAGCAGGAAGTCTCTCTCTCTCTCTCTAAGACCGCTTCTTGCAACCAGCACCAACTCTGTGATATAGGATACCTTGATACTATCCTAGCGTCGGTCGATTACAATGTGGCAGGCCGTAGTCAGATCACTAAAGGATTGGTCAACAGGCCAAGGTGTATCCTGCCATGTCATGCTACACCCGCTGTAACACAAACTTGGGGCCATGCGAACTCTACAACAGTGGCCTTTGAAGGTAACAGCAGAGAGTGAAAAGACTTTCTTTGAAGGCCAGTGGGATGTACATTTTGGACAGTGAGGACCACTGCTTTTCGAGAGGCACGAAAGTAGGCAGCCATCTATGTGGAAGTGAAACAACCGTCCTATAAGGCGGTGGGGTTTCCTTCAACACCACCTGTGGGCCACATAGAATGAGATTGTAACATTATTAGCCTTTGCCATTTTCACAACTATCGAGCAGCCATAAGCAGTGATGTGACAGCAACTGAGAAGGCCTGAGCACTTTCCTTTCCATTAGAAATTCAGCAGAAAGTTAGCCGTTTATCTCTGGAATGGCTGAGATGGTGTCGATTGGCTTCTGCAGCTAGAATGCCCTTTGTGAAGGCTTAGCAAAGAGTCAGGGCCAGGTGCAGGGCCAGTGGCGCAATGAATAACGCGTCTGACTACGGATCAGAAGATTGTAGGTTCGACTCCTACCTGGCTCGTTGACAAGGCCGTGATCGTATAGTGGTTAGTACTCTGCGTTGTGGCCGCAGCAACCCCGGTTCGAATCCGGGTCACGGCATCTTTATGCGCTGGATGAAGTGTAATGTCCACAGTCACGCCCATGCCAGTTCGGACCCCTGAAGGTACACAAGGAGCAGGAAGTCTCTCTCTCTCTCTCTCTCTCTCTCTAAGACCGCTTCTTGCAACCAGCACCAACTCTGTGATATAGGATACCTTGATACTATCCTAGCGTCGGTTGATTACAATGTGGCAGGCCGTAGTCAGATCACTAAAGGATTGGTCAACAGGCCAAGGTGTATCCTGCCATGTCATGCTACACCCGCTGTAACACAAACTTGGGGCCATGCGAACTCTACAACAGTGGCCTTTGAAGGTAACAGCAGAGAGTGAAAAGACTTTCTTTGAAGGCCAGTGGGATGTACATTTTGGACAGCGAGGACCACTGCTTTTCGAGAGGCACGAAAGTAGGCAGCCATCTATGTGGAAGTGAAACAACCGTCCTATAAGGCGGTGGGGTTTCCTTCAACACCACCTGTGGGCCACATAGAATGAGATTGTAACATTATTAGCCTTTGCCATTTTCACAACTATCGAGCAGCCATAAGCAGTGATGTGACAGCAACTGAGAAGGCCTGAGCACTTTCCTTTCCATTAGAAATTCAGCAGAAAGTTAGCCGTTTATCTCTGGAATGGCTGAGATGGTGTCGATTGGCTTCTGCAGCTAGAATGCCCTTTGTGAAGGCTTAGCAAAGAGTCAGGGCCAGGTGCAGGGCCAGTGGCGCAATGGATAACGCGTCTGACTACGGATCAGAAGATTGTAGGTTCAACTCCTACCTGGCTCGTTGACAATGCCGTGATCGTATAGTGGTTAGTACTCTGCGTTGTGACCGCAGCAACCCCGGTTCGAATCCGGGTCACGGCATCTTTATGCGCTGGATGAAGTGTAATGTCCACAGTCACGCCCATGCCAGTTCGGACCCCTGAAGGTACACAAGGAGCAGGAAGTCTCTCTCTCTCTCTCTCTAAGACCGCTTCTTGCAACCAGCACCAACTCTGTGATATAGGATACCTTGATACTATCCTAGCGTCGGTCGATTACAATGTGGCAGGCCGTAGTCAGATCACTAAAGGATTGGTCAACAGGCCAAGGTGTATCCTGCCATGTCATGCTACACCCGCTGTAACACAAACTTGGGGCCATGCGAACTCTACAACAGTGGCCTTTGAAGGTAACAGCAGAGAGTGAAAAGACTTTCTTTGAAGGCCAGTGGGATGTACATTTTGGACAGCGAGGACCACTGCTTTTCGAGAGGCACGAAAGTAGGCAGCCATCTATGTGGAAGTGAAACAACCGTCCTATAAGGCGGTGGGGTTTCCTTCAACACCACCTGTGGGCCACATAGAATGAGATTGTAACATTATTAGCCTTTGCCATTTTCACAACTATCGAGCAGCCATAAGCAGTGATGTGACAGCAACTGAGAAGGCCTGAGCACTTTCCTTTCCATTAGAAATTCAGCAGAAAGTTAGCCGTTTATCTCTGGAATGGCTGAGATGGTGTCGATTGGCTTCTGCAGCTACAATGCCCTTTGTGAAGGCTTAGCAAAGAGTCAGGGCCAGGTGCAGGGCCAGTGGCGCAATGGATAACGCGTCTGACTACGGATCAGAAGATTGTAGGTTCGACTCCTACCTGGCTCGTTGACAATGCCGTGATCGTATAGTGGTTAGTACTCTGCGTTGTGGCCGCAGCAACCCCGGTTCGAATCCGGGTCACGGCATCTTTATGCGCTGGATGAAGTGTAATGTCCACAGTCACGCCCATGCCAGTTCGGACCCCTGAAGGTACACAAGGAGCAGGAAGTCTCTCTCTCTCTCTCTCTCTAAGACCGCTTCTTGCAACCAGCACCAACTCTGTGATATAGGATACCTTGATACTATCCTAGCGTCGGTCGATTACAATGTGGCAGGCCGTAGTCAGATCACTAAAGGATTGGTCAACAGGCCAAGGTGTATCCTGCCATGTCATGCTACACCCGCTGTAACACAAACTTGGGGCCATGCGAACTCTACAACAGTGGCCTTTGAAGGTAACAGCAGAGAGTGAAAAGACTTTCTTTGAAGGCCAGTGGGATGTACGTTTTGGACAGCGAGGACCACTGCTTTTCGAGAGGCACGAAAGTAGGCAGCCATCTATGTGGAAGTGAAACAACCGTCCTATAAGGCGGTGGGGTTTCCTTCAACACCACCTGTGGGCCACATAGAATGAGATTGTAACATTATTAGCCTTTGCCATTTTCACAACTATCGAGCAGCCATAAGCAGTGATGTGACAGCAACTGAGAAGGCCTGAGCACTTTCCTTTCCATTAGAAATTCAGCAGAAAGTTAGCCGTTTATCTCTGGAATGGCTGAGATGGTGTCGATTGGCTTCTGCAGCTAGAATGCCCTTTGTGAAGGCTTAGCAAAGAGTCAGGGCCAGGTGCAGGGCCAGTGGCGCAATGGATAACGCGTCTGACTACGGATCAGAAGATTGTAGGTTCGACTCCTACCTGGCTCGTTGACAATGCCGTGATCGTATAGTGGTTAGTACTCTGCGTTGTGGCCGCAGCAACCCCGGTTCGAATCCGGGTCACGGCATCTTTATGCGCTGGATGAAGTGTAATGTCCACAGTCACGCCCATGCCAGTTCGGACCCCTGAAGGTACACAAGGAGCAGGAAGTCTCTCTCTCTCTCTCTCTCTCTAAGACCGCTTCTTGCAACCAGCACCAACTCTGTGATATAGGATACCTTGATACTATCCTAGCGTCGGTCGATTACAATGTGGCAGGCCGTAGTCAGATCACTAAAGGATTGGTCAACAGGCCAAGGTGTATCCTGCCATGTCATGCTACACCCGCTGTAACACAAACTTGGGGCCATGCGAACTCTACAACAGTGGCCTTTGAAGGTAACAGCAGAGAGTGAAAAGACTTTCTTTGAAGGCCAGTGGGATGTACATTTTGGACAGCGAGGACCACTGCTTTTCGAGAGGCACGAAAGTAGGCAGCCATCTATGTGGAAGTGAAACAACCGTCCTATAAGGCGGTGGGGTTTCCTTCAACACCACCTGTGGGCCACATAGAATGAGATTGTAACATTATTAGCTTTTGCCATTTTCACAACTATCGAGCAGCCATAAGCAGTGATGTGACAGCAACTGAGAAGGCCTGAGCACTTTCCTTTCCATTAGAAATTCAGCAGAAAGTTAGCCGTTTATCTCTGGAATGGCTGAGATGGTGTCGATTGGCTTCTGCAGCTAGAATGCCCTTTGTGAAGGCTTAGCAAAGAGTCAGGGCCAGGTGCAGGGCCAGTGGCGCAATGGATAACGCGTCTGACTACGGATCAGAAGATTGTAGGTTCGACTCCTACCTGGCTCGTTGACAATGCCGTGATCGTATAGTGGTTAGTACTCTGCGTTGTGGCCGCAGCAACCCCGGTTCGAATCCGGGTCACGGCATCTTTATGCGCTGGATGAAGTGTAATGTCCACAGTCACGCCCATGCCAGTTCGGACCCCTGAAGGTACACAAGGAGCAGGAAGTCTCTCTCTCTCTCTCTCTAAGACCGCTTCTTGCAACCAGCACCAACTCTGTGATATAGGATACCTTGATACTATCCTAGCGTCGGTCGATTACAATGTGGCAGGCCGTAGTCAGATCACTAAAGGATTGGTCAACAGGCCAAGGTGTATCCTGCCATGTCATGCTACACCCGCTGTAACACAAACTTGGGGCCATGCGAACTCTACAACAGTGGCCTTTGAAGGTAACAGCAGAGAGTGAAAAGACTTTCTTTGAAGGCCAGTGGGATGTACATTTTGGACAGCGAGGACCACTGCTTTTCGAGAGGCACGAAAGTAGGCAGCCATCTATGTGGAAGTGAAACAACCGTCCTATAAGGCGGTGGGGTTTCCTTCAACACCACCTGTGGGCCACATAGAATGAGATTGTAACATTATTAGCCTTTGCCATTTTCACAACTATCGAGCAGCCATAAGCAGTGATGTGACAGCAACTGAGAAGGCCTGAGCACTTTCCTTTCCATTAGAAATTCAGCAGAAAGTTAGCCGTTTATCTCTGGAATGGCTGAGATGGTGTCGATTGGCTTCTGCAGCTAGAATGCCCTTTGTGAAGGCTTAGCAAAGAGTCAGGGCCAGGTGCAGGGCCAGTGGCGCAATGGATAACGCATCTGACTACGGATCAGAAGATTGTAGGTTCGACTCCTACCTGGCTCGTTGACAATGCCGTGATCGTATAGTGGTTAGTACTCTGCGTTGTGGCCGCAGCAACCCCGGTTTGAATCCGGGTCACGGCATCTTTATGCGCTGGATGAAGTGTAATGTCCACAGTCACGCCCATGCCAGTTCGGACCCCTGAAGGTACACAAGGAGCAGGAAGTCTCTCTCTCTCTCTCTAAGACCGATTCTTGCAACCAGCACCAACTCTGTGATATAGGATACCTTGATACTATCCTAGCGTCGGTCGATTACAATGTGGCAGGCCGTAGTCAGATCACTAAAGGATTGGTCAACAGGCCAAGGTGTATCCTGCCATGTCATGCTACACCCGCTGTAACACAAACTTGGGGCCATGCGAACTCTACAACAGTGGCCTTTGAAGGTAACAGCAGAGAGTGAAAAGACTTTCTTTGAAGGCCAGTGGGATGTACATTTTGGACAGCGAGGACCACTGCTTTTCGAGAGGCACGAAAGTAGGCAGCCATCTATGTGGAAGTGAAACAACCGTCCTATAAGGCGGTGGGGTTTCCTTCAACACCACCTGTGGGCCACATAGAATGAGATTGTAACATTATTAGCCTTTGCCATTTTCACAACTATCGAGCAGCCATAAGCAGTGATGTGACAGCAACTGAGAAGGCCTGAGCACTTTCCTTTCCATTACAAATTCAGCAGAAAGTTAGCCGTTTATCTCTGGAATGGCTGAGATGGTGTCGATTGGCTTCTGCAGCTAGAATGCCCTTTGTGAAGGCTTAGCAAAGAGTCAGGGCCAGGTGCAGGGCCAGTGGCGCAATGGATAACGCGTCTCACTACGGATCAGAAGATTGTAGGTTCGACTCCTACCTGGCTCGTTGACAATGCCGTGATCGTATAGTGGTTAGTACTCTGCGTTGTGGCCGCAGCAACCCCGGTTCGAATCCGGGTCACGGCATCTTTATGCGCTGGATGAAGTGTAATGTCCACAGTCACGCCCATGCCAGTTCGGACCCCTGAAGGTACACAAGGAGCAGGAAGTCTCTCTCTCTCTCTCTCTCTCTCTAAGACCGCTTCTTGCAACCAGCACCAACTCTGTGATATAGGATACCTTGATACTATCCTAGCGTCGGTCGATTACAATGTGGCAGGCCGTAGTCAGATCACTAAAGGATTGGTCAACAGGCCAAGGTGTATCCTGCCATGTCATGCTACACCCGCTGTAACACAAACTTGGGGCCATGCGAACTCTACAACAGTGGCCTTTGAAGGTAACAGCAGAGAGTGAAAAGACTTTCTTTGAAGGCCAGTGGGATGTACATTTTGGACAGCGAGGACCACTGCTTTTCGAGAGGCACGAAAGTAGGCAGCCATCTATGTGGAAGTGAAACAACCGTCCTATAAGGCGGTGGGGTTTCCTTCAACACCACCTGTGGGCCACATAGAATGAGATTGTAACATTATTAGCCTTTGCCATTTTCACAACTATCGAGCAGCCATAAGCAGTGATGTGACAGCAACTGAGAAGGCCTGAGCACTTTCCTTTCCATTAGAAATTCAGCAGAAAGTTAGCCGTTTATCTCTGGAATGGCTGAGATGGTGTCGATTGGCTTCTGCAGCTAGAATGCCCTTTGTGAAGGCTTAGCAAAGAGTCAGGGCCAGGTGCAGGGCCAGTGGCGCAATGGATAACGCGTCTGACTACGGATCAGAAGATTGTAGGTTCGACTCCTACTTGGCTCGTTGACAATGCCGTGATCGTATAGTGGTTAGTACTCTGCGTTGTGGCCGCAGCAACCCCGGTTCGAATCCGGGTCACGGCATCTTTATGCGCTGGATGAAGTGTAATGTCCACAGTCACGCCCATGCCAGTTCGGACCCCTGAAGGTACACAATGAGCAGGAAGTCTCTCTCTCTCTCTCTCTCTCTCTCTCTCTCTAAGACCGCTTCTTGCAACCAGCACCAACTCTGTGATATAGGATACCTTGATACTATCCTAGCGTCGGTCGATTACAATGTGGCAGGCCGTAGTCAGATCACTAAAGGATTGGTCAACAGGCCAAGGTGTATCCTGCCATGTCATGCTACACCCGCTGTAACACAAACTTGGGGCCATGCGAACTCTACAACAGTGGCCTTTGAAGGTAACAGCAGAGAGTGAAAAGACTTTCTTTGAAGGCCAGTGGGATGTACATTTTGGACAGCGAGGACCACTGCTTTTCGAGAGGCACGAAAGTAGGCAGCCATCTATGTGGAAGTGAAACAACCGTCCTATAAGGCGGTGGGGTTTCCTTCAACACCACCTGTGGGCCACATAGAATGAGATTGTAACATTATTAGCCTTTGCCATTTTCACAACTATCGAGCAGCCATAAGCAGTGATGTGACAGCAACTGAGAAGGCCTGAGCACTTTCCTTTCCATTAGAAATTCAGCAGAAAGTTAGCCGTTTATCTCTGGAATGGCTGAGATGGTGTCGATTGGCTTCTGCAGCTAGAATGCCCTTTGTGAAGGCTTAGCAAAGAGTCAGGGCCAGGTGCAGGGCCAGTGGCGCAATGGATAACGCATCTGACTACGGATCAGAAGATTGTAGGTTCGACTCCTACCTGGCTCGTTGACAATGCGGTGATCGTATAGTGGTTAGTACTCTGCGTTGTGGCCGCAGCAACCCCGGTTCGAATCCGGGTCACGGCATCTTTATGCGCTGGATGAAGTGTAATGTCCACAGTCACGCCCATGCCAGTTCGGACCCCTGAAGGTACACAAGGAGCAGGAAGTCTCTCTCTCTCTCTCTCTAAGACCGCTTCTTGCAACCAGCACCAACTCTGTGATATAGGATACCTTGATACTATCCTAGCGTCGGTCGATTACAATGTGGCAGGCCGTAGTCAGATCACTAAAGGATTGGTCAACAGGCCAAGGTGTATCCTGCCATGTCATGCTACACCCGCTGTAACACAAACTTGGGGCCATGCGAACTCTACAACAGTGGCCTTTGAAGGTAACAGCAGAGAGTGAAAAGACTTTCTTTGAAGGCCAGTGGGATGTACATTTTGGACAGCGAGGACCACTGCTTTTCGAGAGGCACGAAAGTAGGCAGCCATCTATGTGGAAGTGAAACAACCGTCCTATAAGGCGGTGGGGTTTCCTTCAACACCACCTGTGGGCCACATAGAATGAGATTGTAACATTATTAGCCTTTGCCATTTTCACAACTATCGAGCAGCCATAAGCAGTGATGTGACAGCAACTGAGAAGGCCTGAGCACTTTCCTTTCCATTAGAAATTCAGCAGAAAGTTAGCCGTTTATCTCTGGAATGGCTGAGATGGTGTCGATTGGCTTCTGCAGCTAGAATGCCCTTTGTGAAGGCTTAGCAAAGAGTCAGGGCCAGGTGCAGGGCCAGTGGCGCAATGGATAACGCGTCTGACTACGGATCAGAAGATTGTAGGTTCGACTCCTACCTGGCTCGTTGACAATGCCGTGATCGTATAGTGGTTAGTACTCTGCGTTGTGGCCGCAGCAACCCCGGTTCGAATCCGGGTCACGGCATCTTTATGCGCTGGATGAAGTGTAATGTCCACAGTCACGCCCATGCCAGTTCGGACCCCTGAAGGTACACAAGGAGCAGGAAGTCTCTCTCTCTCTCTCTCTCTAAGACCGCTTCTTGCAACCAGCACCAACTCTGTGATATAGGATACCTTGATACTATCCTAGCGTCGGTCGATTACAATGTGGCAGGCCGTAGTCAGATCACTAAAGGATTGGTCAACAGGCCAAGGTGTATCCTGCCATGTCATGCTACACCCGCTGTAACACAAACTTGGGGCCATGCGAACTCTACAACAGTGGCCTTTGAAGGTAACAGCAGAGAGTGAAAAGACTTTCTTTGAAGGCCAGTGGGATGTACATTTTGGACAGCGAGGACCACTGCTTTTCGAGAGGCACGAAAGTAGGCAGCCATCTATGTGGAAGTGAAACAACCGTCCTATAAGGCGGTGGGGTTTCCTTCAACACCACCTGTGGGCCACATAGAATGAGATTGTAACATTATTAGCCTTTGCCATTTTCACAACTATCGAGCAGCCATAAGCAGTGATGTGACAGCAACTGAGAAGGCCTGAGCACTTTCCTTTCCATTAGAAATTCAGCAGAAAGTTAGCCGTTTATCTCTGGAATGGCTGAGATGGTGTCGATTGGCTTCTGCAGCTAGAATGCCCTTTGTGAAGGCTTAGCAAAGAGTCAGGGCCAGGTGCAGGGCCAGTGGCGCAATGGATAACGCGTCTGACTACGGATCAGAAGATTGTAGGTTCGACTCCTACCTGGCTCGTTGACAATGCCGTGATCGTATAGTGGTTAGTACTCTGCGTTGTGGCCGCAGCAACCCCGGTTCGAATCCGGGTCACGGCATCTTTATGCGCTGGATGAAGTGTAATGTCCACAGTCACGCCCATGCCAGTTCGGACCCCTGAAGGTACACAAGGAGCAGGAAGTCTCTCTCTCTAAGACCGCTTCTTGCAACCAGCACCAACTCTGTGATATAGGATACCTTGATACTATCCTAGCGTCGGTCGATTACAATGTGGCAGGCCGTAGTCAGATCACTAAAGGATTGGTCAACAGGCCAAGGTGTATCCTGCCATGTCATGCTACACCCGCTGTAACACAAACTTGGGGCCATGCGAACTCTACAACAGTGGCCTTTGAAGGTAACAGCAGAGAGTGAAAAGACTTTCTTTGAAGGCCAGTGGGATGTACATTTTGGACAGCGAGGACCACTGCTTTTCGAGAGGCACGAAAGTAGGCAGCCATCTATGTGGAAGTGAAACAACCGTCCTATAAGGCGGTGGGGTTTCCTTCAACACCACCTGTGGGCCACATAGAATGAGATTGTAACATTATTAGCCTTTGCCATTTTCACAACTATCGAGCAGCCATAAGCAGTGATGTGACAGCAACTGAGAAGGCCTGAGCACTTTCCTTTCCATTAGAAATTCAGCAGAAAGTTAGCCGTTTATCTCTGGAATGGCTGAGATGGTGTCGATTGGCTTCTGCAGCTAGAATGCCCTTTGTGAAGGCTTAGCAAAGAGTCAGGGCCAGGTGCAGGGCCAGTGGCGCAATGGATAACGCGTCTGACTACGGATCAGAAGATTGTAGGTTCGACTCCTACCTGGCTCGTTGACAATGCCGTGATCGTATAGTGGTTAGTACTCTGCGTTGTGGCCGCAGCAACCCCGGTTCGAATCCGGGTCACGGCATCTTTATGCGCTGGATGAAGTGTAATGTCCACAGTCACGCCCATGCCAGTTCGGACCCCTGAAGGTACACAAGGAGCAGGAAGTCTCTCTCTAAGACCGCTTCTTGCAACCAGCACCAACTCTGTGATATAGGATACCTTGATACTATCCTAGCGTCGGTCGATTACAATGTGGCAGGCCGTAGTCAGATCACTAAAGGATTGGTCAACAGGCCAAGGTGTATCCTGCCATGTCATGCTACACCCGCTGTAACACAAACTTGGGGCCATGCGAACTCTACAACAGTGGCCTTTGAAGGTAACAGCAGAGAGTGAAAAGACTTTCTTTGAAGGCCAGTGGGATGTACATTTTGGACAGCGAGGACCACTGCTTTTCGAGAGGCACGAAAGTAGGCAGCCATCTATGTGGAAGTGAAACAACCGTCCTATAAGGCGGTGGGGTTTCCTTCAACACCACCTGTGGGCCACATAGAATGAGATTGTAACATTATTAGCCTTTGCCATTTTCACAACTATCGAGCAGCCATAAGCAGTGATGTGACAGCAACTGAGAAGGCCTGAGCACTTTCCTTTCCATTAGAAATTCAGCAGAAAGTTAGCCGTTTATCTCTGGAATGGCTGAGATGGTGTCGATTGGCTTCTGCAGCTAGAATGCCCTTTGTGAAGGCTTAGCAAAGAGTCAGGGCCAGGTGCAGGGCCAGTGGCGCAATGGATAACACGTCTGACTACGGATCTAGAAGATTGTAGGTTCGACTCCTACCTGGCTCGTTGACAATGCCGTGATCGTATAGTGGTTAGTACTCTGCGTTGTGGCCGCAGCAACCCTAGGTTCGAATCCGGGTCACGGCATCTTTATGCGCTGGATGAAGTGTAATGTCCACAGTCACGCCCATGCCAGTTCGGACCCCTGAAGGTACACAAGGAGCAGGAAGTCTCTCTCTCTAAGACCGCTTCTTGCAACCAGCACCAACTCTGTGATATAGGATACCTTGATACTATCCTAGCGTCGGTCGATTACAATGTGGCAGGCCGTAGTCAGATCACTAAAGGATTGGTCAACAGGCCAAGGTGTATCCTGCCATGTCATGCTACACCCGCTGTAACACAAACTTGGGGCCATGCGAACTCTACAACAGTGGCCTTTGAAGGTAACAGCAGAGAGTGAAAAGACTTTCTTTGAAGGCCAGTGGGATGTACATTTTGGACAGCGAGGACCACTGCTTTTCGAGAGGCACGAAAGTAGGCAGCCATCTATGTGGAAGTGAAACAACCGTCCTATAAGGCGGTGGGGTTTCCTTCAACACCACCTGTGGGCCACATAGAATGAGATTGTAACATTATTAGCCTTTGCCATTTTCACAACTATCGAGCAGCCATAAGCAGTGATGTGACAGCAACTGAGAAGGCCTGAGCACTTTCCTTTCCATTAGAAATTCAGCAGAAAGTTAGCCGTTTATCTCTGGAATGGCTGAGATGGTGTCGATTGGCTTCTGCAGCTAGAATGCCCTTTGTGAAGGCTTAGCAAAGAGTCAGGGCCAGGTGCAGGGCCAGTGGCGCAATGGATAACGCGTCTGACTACGGATCAGAAGATTGTAGGTTCGACTCCTACCTGGCTCGTTGACAATGCCGTGATCGTATAGTGGTTAGTACTCTGCGTTGTGGCCGCAGCAACCCCGGTTCGAATCCGGGTCACGGCATCTTTATGCGCTGGATGAAGTGTAATGTCCACAGTCACGCCCATGCCAGTTCGGACCCCTGAAGGTACACAAGGAGCAGGAAGTCTCTCTCTAAGACCGCTTCTTGCAACCAGCACCAACTCTGTGATATAGGATACCTTGATACTATCCTAGCGTCGGTCGATTACAATGTGGCAGGCCGTAGTCAGATCACTAAAGGATTGGTCAACAGGCCAAGGTGTATCCTGCCATGTCATGCTACACCCGCTGTAACACAAACTTGGGGCCATGCGAACTCTACAACAGTGGCCTTTGAAGGTAACAGCAGAGAGTGAAAAGACTTTCTTTGAAGGCCAGTGGGATGTACATTTTGGACAGCGAGGACCACTGCTTTTCGAGAGGCACGAAAGTAGGCAGCCATCTATGTGGAAGTGAAACAACCGTCCTATAAGGCGGTGGGGTTTCCTTCAACACCACCTGTGGGCCACATAGAATGAGATTGTAACATTATTAGCCTTTGCCATTTTCACAACTATCGAGCAGCCATAAGCAGTGATGTGACAGCAACTGAGAAGGCCTGAGCACTTTCCTTTCCATTAGAAATTCAGCAGAAAGTTAGCCGTTTATCTCTGGAATGGCTGAGATGGTGTCGATTGGCTTCTGCAGCTAGAATGCCCTTTGTGAAGGCTTAGCAAAGAGTCAGGGCCAGGTGCAGGGCCAGTGGCGCAATGGATAACGCGTCTGACTACGGATCTAGAAGATTGTAGGTTCGACTCCTACCTGGCTCGTTGACAATGCCGTGATCGTATAGTGGTTAGTACTCTGCGTTGTGGCCGCAGCAACCCCGGTTCGAATCCGGGTCACGGCATCTTTATGCGCTGGATGAAGTGTAATGTCCACAGTCACGCCCATGCCAGTTCGGACCCCTGAAGGTACACAAGGAGCAGGAAGTCTCTCTCTCTCTCTCTCTCTCTCTCTAAGACCGCTTCTTGCAACCAGCACCAACTCTGTGATATAGGATACCTTGATACTATCCTAGCGTCGGTCGATTACAATGTGGCAGGCCGTAGTCAGATCACTAAAGGATTGGTCAACAGGCCAAGGTGTATCCTGCCATGTCATGCTACACCCGCTGTAACACAAACTTGGGGCCATGCGAACTCTAAAACAGTGGCCTTTGAAGGTAACAGCAGAGAGTGAAAAGACTTTCTTTGAAGGCCAGTGGGATGTACATTTTGGACAGCGAGGACCACTGCTTTTCGAGAGGCACGAAAGTAGGCAGCCATCTATGTGGAAGTGAAACAACCGTCCTATAAGGCGGTGGGGTTTCCTTCAACACCACCTGTGGGCCACATAGAATGAGATTGTAACATTATTAGCCTTTGCCATTTTCACAACTATCGAGCAGCCATAAGCAGTGATGTGACAGCAACTGAGAAGGCCTGAGCACTTTCCTTTCCATTAGAAATTCAGCAGAAAGTTAGCCGTTTATCTCTGGAATGGCTGAGATGGTGTCGATTGGCTTCTGCAGCTAGAATGCCCTTTGTGAAGGCTTAGCAAAGAGTCAGGGCCAGGTGCAGGGCCAGTGGCGCAATGGATAACGCGTCTGACTACGGATCAGAAGATTGTAGGTTCGACTCCTACCTGGCTCGTTGACAATGCCGTGATCGTATAGTGGTTAGTACTCTGCGTTGTGGCCGCAGCAACCCCGGTTCGAATCCGGGTCACGGCATCTTTATGCGCTGGATGAAGTGTAATGTCCACAGTCACGCCCATGCCAGTTCGGACCCCTGAAGGTACACAAGGAGCAGGAAGTCTCTCTCTCTCTCTCTCTAAGACCGCTTCTTGCAACCAGCACCAACTCTGTGATATAGGATACCTTGATACTATCCTAGCGTCGGTCGATTACAATGTGGCAGGCCGTAGTCAGATCACTAAAGGATTGGTCAACAGGCCAAGGTGTATCCTGCCATGTCATGCTACACCCGCTGTAACACAAACTTGGGGCCATGCGAACTCTACAACAGTGGCCTTTGAAGGTAACAGCAGAGAGTGAAAAGACTTTCTTTGAAGGCCAGTGGGATGTACATTTTGGACAGCGAGGACCACTGCTTTTCGAGAGGCACGAAAGTAGGCAGCCATCTATGTGGAAGTGAAACAACCGTCCTATAAGGCGGTGGGGTTTCCTTCAACACCACCTGTGGGCCACATAGAATGAGATTGTAACATTATTAGCCTTTGCCATTTTCACAACTATCGAGCAGCCATAAGCAGTGATGTGACAGCAACTGAGAAGGCCTGAGCACTTTCCTTTCCATTAGAAATTCAGCAGAAAGTTAGCCGTTTATCTCTGGAATGGCTGAGATGGTGTCGATTGGCTTCTGCAGCTAGAATGCCCTTTGTGAAGGCTTAGCAAAGAGTCAGGGCCAGGTGCAGGGCCAGTGGCGCAATGGATAACGCGTCTGACTACGGATCAGAAGATTGTAGGTTCGACTCCTACCTGGCTCGTTGACAATGCCGTGATCGTATAGTGGTTAGTACTCTGCGTTGTGGCCGCAGCAACCCCGGTTCGAATCCGGGTCACGGCATCTTTATGCGCTGGATGAAGTGTAATGTCCACAGTCACGCCCATGCCAGTTCGGACCCCTGAAGGTACACAAGGAGCAGGAAGTCTCTCTCTAAGACCGCTTCTTGCAACCAGCACCAACTCTGTGATATAGGATACCTTGATACTATCCTAGCGTCGGTCGATTACAATGTGGCAGGCCGTAGTCAGATCACTAAAGGATTGGTCAACAGGCCAAGGTGTATCCTGCCATGTCATGCTACACCCGCTGTAACACAAACTTGGGGCCATGCGAACTCTACAACAGTGGCCTTTGAAGGTAACAGCAGAGAGTGAAAAGACTTTCTTTGAAGGCCAGTGGGATGTACATTTTGGACAGCGAGGACCACTGCTTTTCGAGAGGCACGAAAGTAGGCAGCCATCTATGTGGAAGTGAAACAACCGTCCTATAAGGCGGTGGGGTTTCCTTCAACACCACCTGTGGGCCACATAGAATGAGATTGTAACATTATTAGCCTTTGCCATTTTCACAACTATCGAGCAGCCATAAGCAGTGATGTGACAGCAACTGAGAAGGCCTGAGCACTTTCCTTTCCATTAGAAATTCAGCAGAAAGTTAGCCGTTTATCTCTGGAATGGCTGAGATGGTGTCGATTGGCTTCTGCAGCTAGAATGCCCTTTGTGAAGGCTTAGCAAAGAGTCAGGGCCAGGTGCAGGGCCAGTGGCGCAATGGATAACGCGTCTGACTACGGATCTAGAAGATTGTAGGTTCGACTCCTACCTGGCTCGTTGACAATGCCGTGATCGTATAGTGGTTAGTACTCTGCGTTGTGGCCGCAGCAACCCCGGTTCGAATCCGGGTCACGGCATCTTTATGCGCTGGATGAAGTGTAATGTCCACAGTCACGCCCATGCCAGTTCGGACCCCTGAAGGTACACAAGGAGCAGGAAGTCTCTCTCTCTCTCTCTCTCTCTAAGACCGCTTCTTGCAACCAGCACCAACTCTGTGATATAGGATACCTTGATACTATCCTAGCGTCGGTCGATTACAATGTGGCAGGCCGTAGTCAGATCACTAAAGGATTGGTCAACAGGCCAAGGTGTATCCTGCCATGTCATGCTACACCCGCTGTAACACAAACTTGGGGCCATGCGAACTCTACAACAGTGGCCTTTGAAGGTAACAGCAGAGAGTGAAAAGACTTTCTTTGAAGGCCAGTGGGATGTACATTTTGGACAGCGAGGACCACTGCTTTTCGAGAGGCACGAAAGTAGGCAGCCATCTATGTGGAAGTGAAACAACCGTCCTATAAGGCGGTGGGGTTTCCTTCAACACCACCTGTGGGCCACATAGAATGAGATTGTAACATTATTAGCCTTTGCCATTTTCACAACTATCGAGCAGCCATAAGCAGTGATGTGACAGCAACTGAGAAGGCCTGAGCACTTTCCTTTCCATTAGAAATTCAGCAGAAAGTTAGCCGTTTATCTCTGGAATGGCTGAGATGGTGTCGATTGGCTTCTGCAGCTAGAATGCCCTTTGTGAAGGCTTAGCAAAGAGTCAGGGCCAGGTGCAGGGCCAGTGGCGCAATGGATAACGCGTCTGACTACGGATCAGAAGATTGTAGGTTCGACTCCTACCTGGCTCGTTGACAATGCCGTGATCGTATAGTGGTTAGTACTCTGCGTTGTGGCCGCAGCAACCCCGGTTCGAATCCGGGTCACGGCATCTTTATGCGCTGGATGAAGTGTAATGTCCACAGTCACGCCCATGCCAGTTCGGACCCCTGAAGGTACACAAGGAGCAGGAAGTCTCTCTCTCTCTCTCTCTCTCTAAGACCGCTTCTTGCAACCAGCACCAACTCTGTGATATAGGATACCTTGATACTATCCTAGCGTCGGTCGATTACAATGTGGCAGGCCGTAGTCAGATCACTAAAGGATTGGTCAACAGGCCAAGGTGTATCCTGCCATGTCATGCTACACCCGCTGTAACACAAACTTGGGGCCATGCGAACTCTACAACAGTGGCCTTTGAAGGTAACAGCAGAGAGTGAAAAGACTTTCTTTGAAGGCCAGTGGGATGTATATTTTGGACAGCGAGGACCACTGCTTTTCGAGAGGCACGAAAGTAGGCAGCCATCTATGTGGAAGTGAAACAACCGTCCTATAAGGCGGTGGGGTTTCCTTCAACACCACCTGTGGGCCACATAGAATGAGATTGTAACATTATTAGCCTTTGCCATTTTCACAACTATCGAGCAGCCATAAGCAGTGATGTGACAGCAACTGAGAAGGCCTGAGCACTTTCCTTTCCATTAGAAATTCAGCAGAAAGTTAGCCGTTTATCTCTGGAATGGCTGAGATGGTGTCGATTGGCTTCTGCAGCTAGAATGCCCTTTGTGAAGGCTTAGCAAAGAGTCAGGGCCAGGTGCAGGGCCAGTGGCGCAATGGATAACGCGTCTGACTACGGATCAGAAGATTGTAGGTTCGACTCCTACCTGGCTCGTTGACAATGCCGTGATCGTATAGTGGTTAGTACTCTGCGTTGTGGCGGCAGCAACCCCGGTTCGAATCCGGGTCACGGCATCTTTATGCGCTGGATGAAGTGTAATGTCCACAGTCACGCCCATGCCAGTTCGGACCCCTGAAGGTACACAAGGAGCAGGAAGTCTCTCTCTCTCTCTCTCTAAGACCGCTTCTTGCAACCAGCACCAACTCTGTGATATAGGATACCTTGATACTATCCTAGCGTCGGTCGATTACAATGTGGCAGGCCGTAGTCAGATCACTAAAGGATTGGTCAACAGGCCAAGGTGTATCCTGCCATGTCATGCTACACCCGCTGTAACACAAACTTGGGGCCATGCGAACTCTACAACAGTGGCCTTTGAAGGTAACAGCAGAGAGTGAAAAGACTTTCTTTGAAGGCCAGTGGGATGTACATTTTGGACAGCGAGGACCACTGCTTTTCGAGAGGCACGAAAGTAGGCAGCCATCTATGTGGAAGTGAAACAACCGTCCTATAAGGCGGTGGGGTTTCCTTCAACACCACCTGTGGGCCACATAGAATGAGATTGTAACATTATTAGCCTTTGCCATTTTCACAACTATCGAGCAGCCATAAGCAGTGATGTGACAGCAACTGAGAAGGCCTGAGCACTTTCCTTTCCATTAGAAATTCAGCAGAAAGTTAGCCGTTTATCTCTGGAATGGCTGAGATGGTGTCGATTGGCTTCTGCAGCTAGAATGCCCTTTGTGAAGGCTTAGCAAAGAGTCAGGGCCAGGTGCAGGGCCAGTGGCGCAATGGATAACGCGTCTGACTACGGATCAGAAGATTGTAGGTTCGACTCCTACCTGGCTCGTTGACAATGCCGTGATCGTATAGTGGTTAGTACTCTGCGTTGTGGCCGCAGCAACCCCGGTTCGAATCCGGGTCACGGCATCTTTATGCGCTGGATGAAGTGTAATGTCCACAGTCACGCCCATGCCAGTTCAGACCCCTGAAGGTACACAAGGAGCAGGAAGTCTCTCTCTCTCTCTCTAAGACCGCTTCTTGCAACCAGCACCAACTCTGTGATATAGGATACCTTGATACTATCCTAGCGTCGGTCGATTACAATGTGGCAGGCCGTAGTCAGATCACTAAAGGATTGGTCAACAGGCCAAGGTGTATCCTGCCATGTCATGCTACACCCGCTGTAACACAAACTTGGGGCCATGCGAACTCTACAACAGTGGCCTTTGAAGGTAACAGCAGAGAGTGAAAAGACTTTCTTTGAAGGCCAGTGGGATGTACATTTTGGACAGCGAGGACCACTGCTTTTCGAGAGGCACGAAAGTAGGCAGCCATCTATGTGGAAGTGAAACAACCGTCCTATAAGGCGGTGGGGTTTCCTTCAACACCACCTGTGGGCCACATAGAATGAGATTGTAACATTATTAGCCTTTGCCATTTTCACAACTATCGAGCAGCCATAAGCAGTGATGTGACAGCAACTGAGAAGGCCTGAGCACTTTCCTTTCCATTAGAAATTCAGCAGAAAGTTAGCCGTTTATCTCTGGAATGGCTGAGATGGTGTCGATTGGCTTCTGCAGCTAGAATGCCCTTTGTGAAGGCTTAGCAAAGAGTCAGGGCCAGGTGCAGGGCCAGTGGCGCAATGGATAACGCGTCTGACTACGGATCAGAAGATTGTAGGTTCGACTCCTACCTGGCTCGTTGACAATGCCGTGATCGTATAGTGGTTAGTACTCTGCGTTGTGGCCGCAGCAACCCCGGTTTGAATCCGGGTCACGGCATCTTTATGCGCTGGATGAAGTGTAATGTCCACAGTCACGCCCATGCCAGTTCGGACCCCTGAAGGTACACAAGGAGCAGGAAGTCTCTCTCTCTCTCTCTCTCTCTCTCTCTCTCTCTCTAAGACCGCTTCTTGCAACCAGCACCAACTCTGTGATATAGGATACCTTGATACTATCCTAGCGTCGGTCGATTACAATGTGGCAGGCCGTAGTCAGATCACTAAAGGATTGGTCAACAGGCCAAGGTGTATCCTGCCATGTCATGCTACACCCGCTGTAACACAAACTTGGGGCCATGCGAACTCTACAACAGTGGCCTTTGAAGGTAACAGCAGAGAGTGAAAAGACTTTCTTTGAAGGCCAGTGGGATGTACATTTTGGACAGCGAGGACCACTGCTTTTCGAGAGGCACGAAAGTAGGCAGCCATCTATGTGGAAGTGAAACAACCGTCCTATAAGGCGGTGGGGTTTCCTTCAACACCACCTGTGGGCCACATAGAATGAGATTGTAACATTATTAGCCTTTGCCATTTTCACAACTATCGAGCAGCCATAAGCAGTGATGTGACAGCAACTGAGAAGGCCTGAGCACTTTCCTTTCCATTAGAAATTCAGCAGAAAGTTAGCCGTTTATCTCTGGAATGGCTGAGATGGTGTCGATTGGCTTCTGCAGCTAGAATGCCCTTTGTGAAGGCTTAGCAAAGAGTCAGGGCCAGGTGCAGGGCCAGTGGCGCAATGGATAACGCGTCTGACTACGGATCAGAAGATTGTAGGTTCGACTCCTACCTGGCTCGTTGACAATGCCGTGATCGTATAGTGGTTAGTACTCTGCGTTGTGGCCGCAGCAACCCCGGTTCGAATCCGGGTCACGGCATCTTTATGCGCTGGATGAAGTGTAATGTCCACAGTCACGCCCATGCCAGTTCGGACCCCTGAAGGTACACAAGGAGCAGGAAGTCTCTCTCTAAGACCGCTTCTTGCAACCAGCACCAACTCTGTGATATAGGATACCTTGATACTATCCTAGCGTCGGTCGATTACAATGTGGCAGGCCGTAGTCAGATCACTAAAGGATTGGTCAACAGGCCAAGGTGTATCCTGCCATGTCATGCTACACCCGCTGTAACACAAACTTGGGGCCATGCGAACTCTACAACAGTGGCCTTTGAAGGTAACAGCAGAGAGTGAAAAGACTTTCTTTGAAGGCCAGTGGGATGTACATTTTGGACAGCGAGGACCACTGCTTTTCGAGAGGCACGAAAGTAGGCAGCCATCTATGTGGAAGTGAAACAACCGTCCTATAAGGCTGTGGGGTTTCCTTCAACACCACCTGTGGGCCACATAGAATGAGATTGTAACATTATTAGCCTTTGCCATTTTCACAACTATCGAGCAGCCATAAGCAGTGATGTGACAGCAACTGAGAAGGCCTGAGCACTTTCCTTTCCATTAGAAATTCAGCAGAAAGTTAGCCGTTTATCTCTGGAATGGCTGAGATGGTGTCGATTGGCTTCTGCAGCTAGAATGCCCTTTGTGAAGGCTTAGCAAAGAGTCAGGGCCAGGTGCAGGGCCAGTGGCGCAATGGATAACGCGTCTGACTACGGATCAGAAGATTGTAGGTTCGACTCCTACCTGGCTCGTTGACAATGCCGTGATCGTATAGTGGTTAGTACTCTGCGTTGTGGCCGCAGCAACCCCGGTTCGAATCCGGGTCACGGCATCTTTATGCGCTGGATGAAGTGTAATGTCCACAGTCACGCCCATGCCAGTTCAGACCCCTGAAGGTACACAAGGAGCAGGAAGTCTCTCTCTCTCTCTCTAAGACCGCTTCTTGCAACCAGCACCAACTCTGTGATATAGGATACCTTGATACTATCCTAGCGTCGGTCGATTACAATGTGGCAGGCCGTAGTCAGATCACTAAAGGATTGGTCAACAGGCCAAGGTGTATCCTGCCATGTCATGCTACACCCGCTGTAACACAAACTTGGGGCCATGCGAACTCTACAACAGTGGCCTTTGAAGGTAACAGCAGAGAGTGAAAAGACTTTCTTTGAAGGCCAGTGGGATGTACATTTTGGACAGCGAGGACCACTGCTTTTCGAGAGGCACGAAAGTAGGCAGCCATCTATGTGGAAGTGAAACAACCGTCCTATAAGGCGGTGGGGTTTCCTTCAACACCACCTGTGGGCCACATAGAATGAGATTGTAACATTATTAGCCTTTGCCATTTTCACAACTATCGAGCAGCCATAAGCAGTGATGTGACAGCAACTGAGAAGGCCTGAGCACTTTCCTTTCCATTAGAAATTCAGCAGAAAGTTAGCCGTTTATCTCTGGAATGGCTGAGATGGTGTCGATTGGCTTCTGCAGCTAGAATGCCCTTTGTGAAGGCTTAGCAAAGAGTCAGGGCCAGGTGCAGGGCCAGTGGCGCAATGGATAACGCGTCTGACTACGGATCAGAAGATTGTAGGTTCGACTCCTACCTGGCTCGTTGACAATGCCGTGATCGTATAGTGGTTAGTACTCTGCGTTGTGGCCGCAGCAACCCCGGTTCGAATCCGGGTCACGGCATCTTTATGCGCTGGATGAAGTGTAATGTCCACAGTCACGCCCATGCCAGTTCGGACCCCTGAAGGTACACAAGGAGCAGGAAGTCTCTCTCTCTCTCTCTCTCTCTCTCTAAGACCGCTTCTTGCAACCAGCACCAACTCTGTGATATAGGATACCTTGATACTATCCTAGCGTCGGTTGATTACAATGTGGCAGGCCGTAGTCAGATCACTAAAGGATTGGTCAACAGGCCAAGGTGTATCCTGCCATGTCATGCTACACCCGCTGTAACACAAACTTGGGGCCATGCGAACTCTACAACAGTGGCCTTTGAAGGTAACAGCAGAGAGTGAAAAGACTTTCTTTGAAGGCCAGTGGGATGTACATTTTGGACAGCGAGGACCACTGCTTTTCGAGAGGCACGAAAGTAGGCAGCCATCTATGTGGAAGTGAAACAACCGTCCTATAAGGCGGTGGGGTTTCCTTCAACACCACCTGTGGGCCACATAGAATGAGATTGTAACATTATTAGCCTTTGCCATTTTCACAACTATCGAGCAGCCATAAGCAGTGATGTGACAGCAACTGAGAAGGCCTGAGCACTTTCCTTTCCATTAGAAATTCAGCAGAAAGTTAGCCGTTTATCTCTGGAATGGCTGAGATGGTGTCGATTGGCTTCTGCAGCTAGAATGCCCTTTGTGAAGGCTTAGCAAAGAGTCAGGGCCAGGTGCAGGGCCAGTGGCGCAATGGATAACGCGTCTGACTACGGATCAGAAGATTGTAGGTTCGACTCCTACCTGGCTCGTTGACTAATGCCGTGATCGTATAGTGGTTAGTACTCTGCGTTGTGGCCGCAGCAACCCCGGTTCGAATCCGGGTCACGGCATCTTTATGCGCTGGATGAAGTGTAATGTCCACAGTCACGCCCATGCCAGTTCGGACCCCTGAAGGTACACAAGGAGCAGGAAGTCTCTCTCTCTCTCTCTCTAAGACCGCTTCTTGCAACCAGCACCAACTCTGTGATATAGGATACCTTGATACTATCCTAGCGTCGGTCGATTACAATGTGGCAGGCCGTAGTCAGATCACTAAAGGATTGGTCAACAGGCCAAGGTGTATCCTGCCATGTCATGCTACACCCGCTGTAACACAAACTTGGGGCCATGCGAACTCTACAACAGTGGCCTTTGAAGGTAACAGCAGAGAGTGAAAAGACTTTCTTTGAAGGCCAGTGGGATGTACATTTTGGACAGCGAGGACCACTGCTTTTCGAGAGGCACGAAAGTAGGCAGCCATCTATGTGGAAGTGAAACAACCGTCCTATAAGGCGGTGGGGTTTCCTTCAACACCACCTGTGGGCCACATAGAATGAGATTGTAACATTATTAGCCTTTGCCATTTTCACAACTATCGAGCAGCCATAAGCAGTGATGTGACAGCAACTGAGAAGGCCTGAGCACTTTCCTTTCCATTAGAAATTCAGCAGAAAGTTAGCCGTTTATCTCTGGAATGGCTGAGATGGTGTCGATTGGCTTCTGCAGCTACAATGCCCTTTGTGAAGGCTTAGCAAAGAGTCAGGGCCAGGTGCAGGGCCAGTGGCGCAATGGATAACGCGTCTGACTACGGATCAGAAGATTGTAGGTTCGACTCCTACCTGGCTCGTTGACAATGCCGTGATCGTATAGTGGTTAGTACTCTGCGTTGTGGCCGCAGCAACCCCGGTTCGAATCCGGGTCACGGCATCTTTATGCGCTGGATGAAGTGTAATGTCCACAGTCACGCCCATGCCAGTTCGGACCCCTGAAGGTACACAAGGAGCAGGAAGTCTCTCTCTCTCTCTCTCTCTAAGACCGCTTCTTGCAACCAGCACCAACTCTGTGATATAGGATACCTTGATACTATCCTAGCGTCGGTCGATTACAATGTGGCAGGCCGTAGTCAGATCACTAAAGGATTGGTCAACAGGCCAAGGTGTATCCTGCCATGTCATGCTACACCCGCTGTAACACAAACTTGGGGCCATGCGAACTCTACAACAGTGGCCTTTGAAGGTAACAGCAGAGAGTGAAAAGACTTTCTTTGAAGGCCAGTGGGATGTACGTTTTGGACAGCGAGGACCACTGCTTTTCGAGAGGCACGAAAGTAGGCAGCCATCTATGTGGAAGTGAAACAACCGTCCTATAAGGCGGTGGGGTTTCCTTCAACACCACCTGTGGGCCACATAGAATGAGATTGTAACATTATTAGCCTTTGCCATTTTCACAACTATCGAGCAGCCATAAGCAGTGATGTGACAGCAACTGAGAAGGCCTGAGCACTTTCCTTTCCATTAGAAATTCAGCAGAAAGTTAGCCGTTTATCTCTGGAATGGCTGAGATGGTGTCGATTGGCTTCTGCAGCTAGAATGCCCTTTGTGAAGGCTTAGCAAAGAGTCAGGGCCAGGTGCAGGGCCAGTGGCGCAATGGATAACGCGTCTGACTACGGATCAGAAGATTGTAGGTTCGACTCCTACCTGGCTCGTTGACAATGCCGTGATCGTATAGTGGTTAGTACTCTGCGTTGTGGCCGCAGCAACCCCGGTTCGAATCCGGGTCACGGCATCTTTATGCGCTGGATGAAGTGTAATGTCCACAGTCACGCCCATGCCAGTTCGGACCCCTGAAGGTACACAAGGAGCAGGAAGTCTCTCTCTCTCTCTCTCTCTCTAAGACCGCTTCTTGCAACCAGCACCAACTCTGTGATATAGGATACCTTGATACTATCCTAGCGTCGGTCGATTACAATGTGGCAGGCCGTAGTCAGATCACTAAAGGATTGGTCAACAGGCCAAGGTGTATCCTGCCATGTCATGCTACACCCGCTGTAACACAAACTTGGGGCCATGCGAACTCTACAACAGTGGCCTTTGAAGGTAACAGCAGAGAGTGAAAAGACTTTCTTTGAAGGCCAGTGGGATGTACATTTTGGACAGCGAGGACCACTGCTTTTCGAGAGGCACGAAAGTAGGCAGCCATCTATGTGGAAGTGAAACAACCGTCCTATAAGGCGGTGGGGTTTCCTTCAACACCACCTGTGGGCCACATAGAATGAGATTGTAACATTATTAGCCTTTGCCATTTTCACAACTATCGAGCAGCCATAAGCAGTGATGTGACAGCAACTGAGAAGGCCTGAGCACTTTCCTTTCCATTAGAAATTCAGCAGAAAGTTAGCCGTTTATCTCTGGAATGGCTGAGATGGTGTCGATTGGCTTCTGCAGCTAGAATGCCCTTTGTGAAGGCTTAGCAAAGAGTCAGGGCCAGGTGCAGGGCCAGTGGCGCAATGGATAACGCGTCTGACTACGGATCAGAAGATTGTAGGTTCGACTCCTACCTGGCTCGTTGACAATGCCGTGATCGTATAGTGGTTAGTACTCTGCGTTGTGGCCGCAGCAACCCCGGTTCGAATCCGGGTCACGGCATCTTTATGCGCTGGATGAAGTGTAATGTCCACAGTCACGCCCATGCCAGTTCGGACCCCTGAAGGTACACAAGGAGCAGGAAGTCTCTCTCTCTCTCTCTCTAAGACCGCTTCTTGCAACCAGCACCAACTCTGTGATATAGGATACCTTGATACTATCCTAGCGTCGGTCGATTACAATGTGGCAGGCCGTAGTCAGATCACTAAAGGATTGGTCAACAGGCCAAGGTGTATCCTGCCATGTCATGCTACACCCGCTGTAACACAAACTTGGGGCCATGCGAACTCTACAACAGTGGCCTTTGAAGGTAACAGCAGAGAGTGAAAAGACTTTCTTTGAAGGCCAGTGGGATGTACATTTTGGACAGCGAGGACCACTGCTTTTCGAGAGGCACGAAAGTAGGCAGCCATCTATGTGGAAGTGAAACAACCGTCCTATAAGGCGGTGGGGTTTCCTTCAACACCACCTGTGGGCCACATAGAATGAGATTGTAACATTATTAGCCTTTGCCATTTTCACAACTATCGAGCAGCCATAAGCAGTGATGTGACAGCAACTGAGAAGGCCTGAGCACTTTCCTTTCCATTAGAAATTCAGCAGAAAGTTAGCCGTTTATCTCTGGAATGGCTGAGATGGTGTCGATTGGCTTCTGCAGCTAGAATGCCCTTTGTGAAGGCTTAGCAAAGAGTCAGGGCCAGGTGCAGGGCCAGTGGCGCAATGGATAACGCGTCTGACTACGGATCAGAAGATTGTAGGTTCGACTCCTACCTGGCTCGTTGACAATGCCGTGATCATATAGTGGTTAGTACTCTGCGTTGTGGCCTCAGCAACCCCGGTTCGAATCCGGGTCACGGCATCTTTATGCTCTGGATGAAGTGTAATGTCCACAGTCACGCCCATGCCAGTTCGGACCCCTGAAGGTACACAAGGAGCAGGAAGTCTCTCTCTCTCTCTAAGACCGCTTCTTGCAACCAGCACCAACTCTGTGATATAGGATACCTTGATACTATCCTAGCGTCGGTCGATTACAATGTGGCAGGCCGTAGTCAGATCACTAAAGGATTGGTCAACAGGCCAAGGTGTATCCTGCCATGTCATGCTACACCCGCTGTAACACAAACTTGGGGCCATGCGAACTCTACAACAGTGGCCTTTGAAGGTAACAGCAGAGAGTGAAAAGACTTTCTTTGAAGGCCAGTGGGATGTACATTTTGGACAGCGAGGACCACTGCTTTTCGAGAGGCACGAAAGTAGGCAGCCATCTATGTGGAAGTGAAACAACCGTCCTATAAGGCGGTGGGGTTTCCTTCAACACCACCTGTGGGCCACATAGAATGAGATTGTAACATTATTAGCCTTTGCCATTTTCACAACTATCGAGCAGCCATAAGCAGTGATGTGACAGCAACTGAGAAGGCCTGAGCACTTTCCTTTCCATTAGAAATTCAGCAGAAAGTTAGCCGTTTATCTCTGGAATGGCTGAGATGGTGTCGATTGGCTTCTGCAGCTAGAATGCCCTTTGTGAAGGCTTAGCAAAGAGTCAGGGCCAGGTGCAGGGCCAGTGGCGCAATGGATAACGCGTCTGACTACGGATCAGAAGATTGTAGGTTCGACTCCTACCTGGCTCGTTGACAATGCCGTGATCGTATAGTGGTTAGTACTCTGCGTTGTGGCCGCAGCAACCCCGGTTCGAATCCGGGTCACGGCATCTTTATGCGCTGGATGAAGTGTAATGTCCACAGTCACGCCCATGCCAGTTCGGACCCCTGAAGGTACACAAGGAGCAGGAAGTCTCTCTCTCTCTCTCTCTAAGACCGCTTCTTGCAACCAGCACCAACTCTGTGATATAGGATACCTTGATACTATCCTAGCGTCGGTCGATTACAATGTGGCAGGCCGTAGTCAGATCACTAAAGGATTGGTCAACAGGCCAAGGTGTATCCTGCCATGTCATGCTACACCCGCTGTAACACAAACTTGGGGCCATGCGAACTCTACAACAGTGGCCTTTGAAGGTAACAGCAGAGAGTGAAAAGACTTTCTTTGAAGGCCAGTGGGATGTACATTTTGGACAGCGAGGACCACTGCTTTTCGAGAGGCACGAAAGTAGGCAGCCATCTATGTGGAAGTGAAACAACCGTCCTATAAGGCGGTGGGGTTTCCTTCAACACCACCTGTGGGCCACATAGAATGAGATTGTAACATTATTAGCCTTTGCCATTTTCACAACTATCGAGCAGCCATAAGCAGTGATGTGACAGCAACTGAGAAGGCCTGAGCACTTTCCTTTCCATTAGAAATTCAGCAGAAAGTTAGCCGTTTATCTCTGGAATGGCTGAGATGGTGTCGATTGGCTTCTGCAGCTAGAATGCCCTTTGTGAAGGCTTAGCAAAGAGTAAGGGCCAGGTGCAGGGCCAGTGGCGCAATGGATAACGCGTCTGACTACGGATCAGAAGATTGTAGGTTCGACTCCTACCTGGCTCGTTGACAATGCCGTGATCGTATAGTGGTTAGTACTCTGCGTTGTGGCCGCAGCAACCCCGGTTCGAATCCGGGTCACGGCATCTTTATGCGCTGGATGAAGTGTAATGTCCACAGTCACGCCCATGCCAGTTCGGACCCCTGAAGGTACACAAGGAGCAGGAAGTCTCTCTCTAAGACCGCTTCTTGCAACCAGCACCAACTCTGTGATATAGGATACCTTGATACTATCCTAGCGTCGGTCGATTACAATGTGGCAGGCCGTAGTCAGATCACTAAAGGATTGGTCAACAGGCCAAGGTGTATCCTGCCATGTCATGCTACACCCGCTGTAACACAAACTTGGGGCCATGCGAACTCTACAACAGTGGCCTTTGAAGGTAACAGCAGAGAGTGAAAAGACTTTCTTTGAAGGCCAGTGGGATGTACATTTTGGACAGCGAGGACCACTGCTTTTCGAGAGGCACGAAAGTAGGCAGCCATCTATGTGGAAGTGAAACAACCGTCCTATAAGGCGGTGGGGTTTCCTTCAACACCACCTGTGGGCCACATAGAATGAGATTGTAACATTATTAGCCTTTGCCATTTTCACAACTATCGAGCAGCCATAAGCAGTGATGTGACAGCAACTGAGAAGGCCTGAGCACTTTCCTTTCCATTAGAAATTCAGCAGAAAGTTAGCCGTTTATCTCTGGAATGGCTGAGATGGTGTCGATTGGCTTCTGCAGCTAGAATGCCCTTTGTGAAGGCTTAGCAAAGAGTCAGGGCCAGGTGCAGGGCCAGTGGCGCAATGGATAACGCGTCTGACTACGGATCTAGAAGATTGTAGGTTCGACTCCTACCTGGCTCGTTGACAATGCCGTGATCGTATAGTGGTTAGTACTCTGCGTTGTGGCCGCAGCAACCCCGGTTCGAATCCGGGTCACGGCATCTTTATGCGCTGGATGAAGTGTAATGTCCACAGTCACGCCCATGCCAGTTCGGACCCCTGAAGGTACACAAGGAGCAGGAAGTCTCTCTCTCTCTCTCTCTCTCTCTCTAAGACCGCTTCTTGCAACCAGCACCAACTCTGTGATATAGGATACCTTGATACTATCCTAGCGTCGGTCGATTACAATGTGGCAGGCCGTAGTCAGATCACTAAAGGATTGGTCAACAGGCCAAGGTGTATCCTGCCATGTCATGCTACACCCGCTGTAACACAAACTTGGGGCCATGCGAACTCTAAAACAGTGGCCTTTGAAGGTAACAGCAGAGAGTGAAAAGACTTTCTTTGAAGGCCAGTGGGATGTACATTTTGGACAGCGAGGACCACTGCTTTTCGAGAGGCACGAAAGTAGGCAGCCATCTATGTGGAAGTGAAACAACCGTCCTATAAGGCGGTGGGGTTTCCTTCAACACCACCTGTGGGCCACATAGAATGAGATTGTAACATTATTAGCCTTTGCCATTTTCACAACTATCGAGCAGCCATAAGCAGTGATGTGACAGCAACTGAGAAGGCCTGAGCACTTTCCTTTCCATTAGAAATTCAGCAGAAAGTTAGCCGTTTATCTCTGGAATGGCTGAGATGGTGTCGATTGGCTTCTGCAGCTAGAATGCCCTTTGTGAAGGCTTAGCAAAGAGTCAGGGCCAGGTGCAGGGCCAGTGGCGCAATGGATAACGCGTCTGACTACGGATCAGAAGATTGTAGGTTCGACTCCTACCTGGCTCGTTGACAATGCCGTGATCGTATAGTGGTTAGTACTCTGCGTTGTGGCCGCAGCAACCCCGGTTCGAATCCGGGTCACGGCATCTTTATGCGCTGGATGAAGTGTAATGTCCACAGTCACGCCCATGCCAGTTCGGACCCCTGAAGGTACACAAGGAGCAGGAAGTCTCTCTCTCTCTCTCTCTCTCTAAGACCGCTTCTTGCAACCAGCACCAACTCTGTGATATAGGATACCTTGATACTATCCTAGCGTCGGTCGATTACAATGTGGCAGGCCGTAGTCAGATCACTAAAGGATTGGTCAACAGGCCAAGGTGTATCCTGCCATGTCATGCTACACCCGCTGTAACACAAACTTGGGGCCATGCGAACTCTACAACAGTGGCCTTTGAAGGTAACAGCAGAGAGTGAAAAGACTTTCTTTGAAGGCCAGTGGGATGTATATTTTGGACAGCGAGGACCACTGCTTTTCGAGAGGCACGAAAGTAGGCAGCCATCTATGTGGAAGTGAAACAACCGTCCTATAAGGCGGTGGGGTTTCCTTCAACACCACCTGTGGGCCACATAGAATGAGATTGTAACATTATTAGCCTTTGCCATTTTCACAACTATCGAGCAGCCATAAGCAGTGATGTGACAGCAACTGAGAAGGCCTGAGCACTTTCCTTTCCATTAGAAATTCAGCAGAAAGTTAGCCGTTTATCTCTGGAATGGCTGAGATGGTGTCGATTGGCTTCTGCAGCTAGAATGCCCTTTGTGAAGGCTTAGCAAAGAGTCAGGGCCAGGTGCAGGGCCAGTGGCGCAATGGATAACGCGTCTGACTACGGATCAGAAGATTGTAGGTTCGACTCCTACCTGGCTCGTTGACAATGCCGTGATCGTATAGTGGTTAGTACTCTGCGTTGTGGCGGCAGCAACCCCGGTTCGAATCCGGGTCACGGCATCTTTATGCGCTGGATGAAGTGTAATGTCCACAGTCACGCCCATGCCAGTTCGGACCCCTGAAGGTACACAAGGAGCAGGAAGTCTCTCTCTCTCTCTCTCTCTAAGACCGCTTCTTGCAACCAGCACCAACTCTGTGATATAGGATACCTTGATACTATCCTAGCGTCGGTCGATTACAATGTGGCAGGCCGTAGTCAGATCACTAAAGGATTGGTCAACAGGCCAAGGTGTATCCTGCCATGTCATGCTACACCCGCTGTAACACAAACTTGGGGCCATGCGAACTCTACAACAGTGGCCTTTGAAGGTAACAGCAGAGAGTGAAAAGACTTTCTTTGAAGGCCAGTGGGATGTACATTTTGGACAGCGAGGACCACTGCTTTTCGAGAGGCACGAAAGTAGGCAGCCATCTATGTGGAAGTGAAACAACCGTCCTATAAGGCGGTGGGGTTTCCTTCAACACCACCTGTGGGCCACATAGAATGAGATTGTAACATTATTAGCCTTTGCCATTTTCACAACTATCGAGCAGCCATAAGCAGTGATGTGACAGCAACTGAGAAGGCCTGAGCACTTTCCTTTCCATTAGAAATTCAGCAGAAAGTTAGCCGTTTATCTCTGGAATGGCTGAGATGGTGTCGATTGGCTTCTGCAGCTAGAATGCCCTTTGTGAAGGCTTAGCAAAGAGTCAGGGCCAGGTGCAGGGCCAGTGGCGCAATGGATAACGCGTCTGACTACGGATCAGAAGATTGTAGGTTCGACTCCTACCTGGCTCGTTGACAATGCCGTGATCGTATAGTGGTTAGTACTCTGCGTTGTGGCCGCAGCAACCCCGGTTCGAATCCGGGTCACGGCATCTTTATGCGCTGGATGAAGTGTAATGTCCACAGTCACGCCCATGCCAGTTCAGACCCCTGAAGGTACACAAGGAGCAGGAAGTCTCTCTCTCTCTCTCTAAGACCGCTTCTTGCAACCAGCACCAACTCTGTGATATAGGATACCTTGATACTATCCTAGCGTCGGTCGATTACAATGTGGCAGGCCGTAGTCAGATCACTAAAGGATTGGTCAACAGGCCAAGGTGTATCCTGCCATGTCATGCTACACCCGCTGTAACACAAACTTGGGGCCATGCGAACTCTACAACAGTGGCCTTTGAAGGTAACAGCAGAGAGTGAAAAGACTTTCTTTGAAGGCCAGTGGGATGTACATTTTGGACAGCGAGGACCACTGCTTTTCGAGAGGCACGAAAGTAGGCAGCCATCTATGTGGAAGTGAAACAACCGTCCTATAAGGCGGTGGGGTTTCCTTCAACACCACCTGTGGGCCACATAGAATGAGATTGTAACATTATTAGCCTTTGCCATTTTCACAACTATCGAGCAGCCATAAGCAGTGATGTGACAGCAACTGAGAAGGCCTGAGCACTTTCCTTTCCATTAGAAATTCAGCAGAAAGTTAGCCGTTTATCTCTGGAATGGCTGAGATGGTGTCGATTGGCTTCTGCAGCTAGAATGCCCTTTGTGAAGGCTTAGCAAAGAGTCAGGGCCAGGTGCAGGGCCAGTGGCGCAATGGATAACGCGTCTGACTACGGATCAGAAGATTGTAGGTTCGACTCCTACCTGGCTCGTTGACAATGCCGTGATCGTATAGTGGTTAGTACTCTGCGTTGTGGCCGCAGCAACCCCGGTTTGAATCCGGGTCACGGCATCTTTATGCGCTGGATGAAGTGTAATGTCCACAGTCACGCCCATGCCAGTTCGGACCCCTGAAGGTACACAAGGAGCAGGAAGTCTCTCTCTCTCTCTCTCTCTCTCTCTCTAAGACCGCTTCTTGCAACCAGCACCAACTCTGTGATATAGGATACCTTGATACTATCCTAGCGTCGGTCGATTACAATGTGGCAGGCCGTAGTCAGATCACTAAAGGATTGGTCAACAGGCCAAGGTGTATCCTGCCATGTCATGCTACACCCGCTGTAACACAAACTTGGGGCCATGCGAACTCTACAACAGTGGCCTTTGAAGGTAACAGCAGAGAGTGAAAAGACTTTCTTTGAAGGCCAGTGGGATGTACATTTTGGACAGCGAGGACCACTGCTTTTCGAGAGGCACGAAAGTAGGCAGCCATCTATGTGGAAGTGAAACAACCGTCCTATAAGGCGGTGGGGTTTCCTTCAACACCACCTGTGGGCCACATAGAATGAGATTGTAACATTATTAGCCTTTGCCATTTTCACAACTATCGAGCAGCCATAAGCAGTGATGTGACAGCAACTGAGAAGGCCTGAGCACTTTCCTTTCCATTAGAAATTCAGCAGAAAGTTAGCCGTTTATCTCTGGAATGGCTGAGATGGTGTCGATTGGCTTCTGCAGCTAGAATGCCCTTTGTGAAGGCTTAGCAAAGAGTCAGGGCCAGGTGCAGGGCCAGTGGCGCAATGGATAACGCGTCTGACTACGGATCAGAAGATTGTAGGTTCGACTCCTACCTGGCTCGTTGACAATGCCGTGATCGTATAGTGGTTAGTACTCTGCGTTGTGGCCGCAGCAACCCCGGTTCGAATCCGGGTCACGGCATCTTTATGCGCTGGATGAAGTGTAATGTCCACAGTCACGCCCATGCCAGTTCGGACCCCTGAAGGTACACAAGGAGCAGGAAGTCTCTCTCTAAGACCGCTTCTTGCAACCAGCACCAACTCTGTGATATAGGATACCTTGATACTATCCTAGCGTCGGTCGATTACAATGTGGCAGGCCGTAGTCAGATCACTAAAGGATTGGTCAACAGGCCAAGGTGTATCCTGCCATGTCATGCTACACCCGCTGTAACACAAACTTGGGGCCATGCGAACTCTACAACAGTGGCCTTTGAAGGTAACAGCAGAGAGTGAAAAGACTTTCTTTGAAGGCCAGTGGGATGTACATTTTGGACAGCGAGGACCACTGCTTTTCGAGAGGCACGAAAGTAGGCAGCCATCTATGTGGAAGTGAAACAACCGTCCTATAAGGCGGTGGGGTTTCCTTCAACACCACCTGTGGGCCACATAGAATGAGATTGTAACATTATTAGCCTTTGCCATTTTCACAACTATCGAGCAGCCATAAGCAGTGATGTGACAGCAACTGAGAAGGCCTGAGCACTTTCCTTTCCATTAGAAATTCAGCAGAAAGTTAGCCGTTTATCTCTGGAATGGCTGAGATGGTGTCGATTGGCTTCTGCAGCTAGAATGCCCTTTGTGAAGGCTTAGCAAAGAGTCAGGGCCAGGTGCAGGGCCAGTGGCGCAATGGATAACGCGTCTGACTACGGATCAGAAGATTGTAGGTTCGACTCCTACCTGGCTCGTTGACAATGCCGTGATCGTATAGTGGTTAGTACTCTGCGTTGTGGCCGCAGCAACCCCGGTTCGAATCCGGGTCACGGCATCTTTATGCGCTGGATGAAGTGTAATGTCCACAGTCACGCCCATGCCAGTTCAGACCCCTGAAGGTACACAAGGAGCAGGAAGTCTCTCTCTCTCTCTCTAAGACCGCTTCTTGCAACCAGCACCAACTCTGTGATATAGGATACCTTGATACTATCCTAGCGTCGGTCGATTACAATGTGGCAGGCCGTAGTCAGATCACTAAAGGATTGGTCAACAGGCCAAGGTGTATCCTGCCATGTCATGCTACACCCGCTGTAACACAAACTTGGGGCCATGCGAACTCTACAACAGTGGCCTTTGAAGGTAACAGCAGAGAGTGAAAAGACTTTCTTTGAAGGCCAGTGGGATGTACATTTTGGACAGCGAGGACCACTGCTTTTCGAGAGGCACGAAAGTAGGCAGCCATCTATGTGGAAGTGAAACAACCGTCCTATAAGGCGGTGGGGTTTCCTTCAACACCACCTGTGGGCCACATAGAATGAGATTGTAACATTATTAGCCTTTGCCATTTTCACAACTATCGAGCAGCCATAAGCAGTGATGTGACAGCAACTGAGAAGGCCTGAGCACTTTCCTTTCCATTAGAAATTCAGCAGAAAGTTAGCCGTTTATCTCTGGAATGGCTGAGATGGTGTCGATTGGCTTCTGCAGCTAGAATGCCCTTTGTGAAGGCTTAGCAAAGAGTCAGGGCCAGGTGCAGGGCCAGTGGCGCAATGGATAACGCGTCTGACTACGGATCAGAAGATTGTAGGTTCGACTCCTACCTGGCTCGTTGACAATGCCGTGATCGTATAGTGGTTAGTACTCTGCGTTGTGGCCGCAGCAACCCCGGTTCGAATCCGGGTCACGGCATCTTTATGCGCTGGATGAAGTGTAATGTCCACAGTCACGCCCATGCCAGTTCGGACCCCTGAAGGTACACAAGGAGCAGGAAGTCTCTCTCTCTCTAAGACCGCTTCTTGCAACCAGCACCAACTCTGTGATATAGGATACCTTGATACTATCCTAGCGTCGGTCGATTACAATGTGGCAGGCCGTAGTCAGATCACTAAAGGATTGGTCAACAGGCCAAGGTGTATCCTGCCATGTCATGCTACACCCGCTGTAACACAAACTTGGGGCCATGCGAACTCTACAACAGTGGCCTTTGAAGGTAACAGCAGAGAGTGAAAAGACTTTCTTTGAAGGCCAGTGGGATGTACATTTTGGACAGCGAGGACCACTGCTTTTCGAGAGGCACGAAAGTAGGCAGCCATCTATGTGGAAGTGAAACAACCGTCCTATAAGGCGGTGGGGTTTCCTTCAACACCACCTGTGGGCCACATAGAATGAGATTGTAACATTATTAGCCTTTGCCATTTTCACAACTATCGAGCAGCCATAAGCAGTGATGTGACAGCAACTGAGAAGGCCTGAGCACTTTCCTTTCCATTAGAAATTCAGCAGAAAGTTAGCCGTTTATCTCTGGAATGGCTGAGATGGTGTCGATTGGCTTCTGCAGCTAGAATGCCCTTTGTGAAGGCTTAGCAAAGAGTCAGGGCCAGGTGCAGGGCCAGTGGCGCAATGGATAACGCGTCTGACTACGGATCAGAAGATTGTAGGTTCGACTCCTACCTGGCTCGTTGACAATGCCGTGATCGTATAGTGGTTAGTACTCTGCGTTGTGGCCGCAGCAACCCCGGTTCGAGTCCGGGTCACGGCATCTTTATGCGCTGGATGAAGTGTAATGTCCACAGTCACGCCCATGCCAGTTCGGACCCCTGAAGGTACACAAGGAGCAGGAAGTCTCTCTCTCTCTAAGACCGCTTCTTGCAACCAGCACCAACTCTGTGATATAGGATACCTTGATACTATCCTAGCGTCGGTCGATTACAATGTGGCAGGCCGTAGTCAGATCACTAAAGGATTGGTCAACAGGCCAAGGTGTATCCTGCCATGTCATGCTACACCCGCTGTAACACAAACTTGGGGCCATGCGAACTCTACAACAGTGGCCTTTGAAGGTAACAGCAGAGAGTGAAAAGACTTTCTTTGAAGGCCAGTGGGATGTACATTTTGGACAGCGAGGACCACTGCTTTTCGAGAGGCACGAAAGTAGGCAGCCATCTATGTGGAAGTGAAACAACCGTCCTATAAGGCGGTGGGGTTTCCTTCAACACCACCTGTGGGCCACATAGAATGAGATTGTAACATTATTAGCCTTTGCCATTTTCACAACTATCGAGCAGCCATAAGCAGTGATGTGACAGCAACTGAGAAGGCCTGAGCACTTTCCTTTCCATTAGAAATTCAGCAGAAAGTTAGCCGTTTATCTCTGGAATGGCTGAGATGGTGTCGATTGGCTTCTGCAGCTAGAATGCCCTTTGTGAAGGCTTAGCAAAGAGTCAGGGCCAGGTGCAGGGCCAGTGGCGCAATGGATAACGCGTCTGACTACGGATCAGAAGATTGTAGGTTCGACTCCTACCTGGCTCGTTGACAATGCCGTGATCGTATAGTGGTTAGTACTCTGCGTTGTGGCCGCAGCAACCCCGGTTCGAATCCGGGTCACGGCATCTTTATGCGCTGGATGAAGTGTAATGTCCACAGTCACGCCCATGCCAGTTCGGACCCCTGAAGGTACACAAGGAGCAGGAAGTCTCTCTCTCTCTCTAAGACCGCTTCTTGCAACCAGCACCAACTCTGTGATATAGGATACCTTGATACTATCCTAGCGTCGGTCGATTACAATGTGGCAGGCCGTAGTCAGATCACTAAAGGATTGGTCAACAGGCCAAGGTGTATCCTGCCATGTCATGCTACACCCGCTGTAACACAAACTTGGGGCCATGCGAACTCTACAACAGTGGCCTTTGAAGGTAACAGCAGAGAGTGAAAAGACTTTCTTTGAAGGCCAGTGGGATGTACATTTTGGACAGCGAGGACCACTGCTTTTCGAGAGGCACGAAAGTAGGCAGCCATCTATGTGGAAGTGAAACAACCGTCCTATAAGGCGGTGGGGTTTCCTTCAACACCACCTGTGGGCCACATAGAATGAGATTGTAACATTATTAGCCTTTGCCATTTTCACAACTATCGAGCAGCCATAAGCAGTGATGTGACAGCAACTGAGAAGGCCTGAGCACTTTCCTTTCCATTAGAAATTCAGCAGAAAGTTAGCCGTTTATCTCTGGAATGGCTGAGATGGTGTCGATTGGCTTCTGCAGCTAGAATGCCCTTTGTGAAGGCTTAGCAAAGAGTCAGGGCCAGGTGCAGGGTCAGTGGCGCAATGGATAACGCGTCTGACTACGGATCAGAAGATTGTAGGTTCGACTCCTACCTGGCTCGTTGACAATGCCGTGATCGTATAGTGGTTAGTACTCTGCGTTGTGGCCGCAGCAACCCCGGTTCGAATCCGGGTCACGGCATCTTTATGCGCTGGATGAAGTGTAATGTCCACAGTCACGCCCATGCCAGTTCGGACCCCTGAAGGTACACAAGGAGCAGGAAGTCTCTCTCTCTCTAAGACCGCTTCTTGCAACCAGCACCAACTCTGTGATATAGGATACCTTGATACTATCCTAGCGTCGGTCGATTACAATGTGGCAGGCCGTAGTCAGATCACTAAAGGATTGGTCAACAGGCCAAGGTGTATCCTGCCATGTCATGCTACACCCGCTGTAACACAAACTTGGGGCCATGCGAACTCTACAACAGTGGCCTTTGAAGGTAACAGCAGAGAGTGAAAAGACTTTCTTTGAAGGCCAGTGGGATGTACATTTTGGACAGCGAGGACCACTGCTTTTCGAGAGGCACGAAAGTAGGCAGCCATCTATGTGGAAGTGAAACAACCGTCCTATAAGGCGGTGGGGTTTCCTTCAACACCACCTGTGGGCCACATAGAATGAGATTGTAACATTATTAGCCTTTGCCATTTTCACAACTATCGAGCAGCCATAAGCAGTGATGTGACAGCAACTGAGAAGGCCTGAGCACTTTCCTTTCCATTAGAAATTCAGCAGAAAGTTAGCCGTTTATCTCTGGAATGGCTGAGATGGTGTCGATTGGCTTCTGCAGCTAGAATGCCCTTTGTGAAGGCTTAGCAAAGAGTCAGGGCCAGGTGCAGGGCCAGTGGCGCAATGGATAACGCGTCTGACTACGGATCAGAAGATTGTAGGTTCGACTCCTACCTGGCTCGTTGACTAATGCCGTGATCGTATAGTGGTTAGTACTCTGCGTTGTGGCCGCAGCAACCCCGGTTCGAATCCGGGTCACGGCATCTTTATGCGCTGGATGAAGTGTAATGTCCACAGTCACGCCCATGCCAGTTCGGACCCCTGAAGGTACACAAGGAGCAGGAAGTCTCTCTCTCTCTCTCTCTCTCTCTCTAAGACCGCTTCTTGCAACCAGCACCAACTCTGTGATATAGGATACCTTGATACTATCCTAGCGTCGGTCGATTACAATGTGGCAGGCCGTAGTCGGATCACTAAAGGATTGGTCAACAGGCCAAGGTGTATCCTGCCATGTCATGCTACACCCGCTGTAACACAAACTTGGGGCCATGCGAACTCTACAACAGTGGCCTTTGAAGGTAACAGCAGAGAGTGAAAAGACTTTCTTTGAAGGCCAGTGGGATGTACATTTTGGACAGCGAGGACCACTGCTTTTCGAGAGGCACGAAAGTAGGCAGCCATCTATGTGGAAGTGAAACAACCGTCCTATAAGGCGGTGGGGTTTCCTTCAACACCACCTGTGGGCCACATAGAATGAGATTGTAACATTATTAGCCTTTGCCATTTTCACAACTATCGAGCAGCCATAAGCAGTGATGTGACAGCAACTGAGAAGGCCTGAGCACTTTCCTTTCCATTAGAAATTCAGCAGAAAGTTAGCCGTTTATCTCTGGAATGGCTGAGATGGTGTCGATTGGCTTCTGCAGCTAGAATGCCCTTTGTGAAGGCTTAGCAAAGAGTCAGGGCCAGGTGCAGGGCCAGTGGCGCAATGGATAACGCGTCTGACTACGGATCAGAAGATTGTAGGTTCGACTCCTACCTGGCCCGTTGACAATGCCGTGATCGTATAGTGGTTAGTACTCTGCGTTGTGGCTGCAGCAACCCCGGTTCGAATCCGGGTCACGGCATCTTTATGCGCTGGATGAAGTGTAATGTCCACAGTCACGCCCATGCCAGTTCGGACCCCTGAAGGTACACAAGGAGCAGGAAGTCTCTCTCTCTCTCTCTCTCTCTCTAAGACCGCTTCTTGCAACCAGCACCAACTCTGTGATATAGGATACCTTGATACTATCCTAGCGTCGGTCGATTACAATGTGGCAGGCCGTAGTCGGATCACTAAAGGATTGGTCAACAGGCCAAGGTGTATCCTGCCATGTCATGCTACACCCGCTGTAACACAAACTTGGGGCCATGCGAACTCTACAACAGTGGCCTTTGAAGGTAACAGCAGAGAGTGAAAAGACTTTCTTTGAAGGCCAGTGGGATGTACATTTTGGACAGCGAGGACCACTTCTTTTCGAGAGGCACGAAAGTAGGCAGCCATCTATGTGGAAGTGAAACAACCGTCCTATAAGGCGGTGGGGTTTCCTTCAACACCACCTGTGGGCCACATAGAATGAGATTGTAACATTATTAGCCTTTGCCATTTTCACAACTATCGAGCAGCCATAAGCAGTGATGTGACAGCAACTGAGAAGGCCTGAGCACTTTCCTTTCCATTAGAAATTCAGCAGAAAGTTAGCCGTTTATCTCTGGAATGGCTGAGATGGTGTCGATTGGCTTCTGCAGCTAGAATGCCCTTTGTGAAGGCTTAGCAAAGAGTCAGGGCCAGGTGCAGGGCCAGTGGCGCAATGGATAACGCGTCTGACTACGGATCAGAAGATTGTAGGTTCGACTCCTACCTGGCTCGTTGACAATGCCGTGATCGTATAGTGGTTAGTACTCTGCGTTGTGGCCGCAGCAACCCCGGTTCGAATCCGGGTCACGGCATCTTTATGCGCTGGATGAAGTGTAATGTCCACAGTCACGCCCATGCCAGTTCGGACCCCTGAAGGTACACAAGGAGCAGGAAGTCTCTCTCTCTAAGACCGCTTCTTGCAACCAGCACCAACTCTGTGATATAGGATACCTTGATACTATCCTAGCGTCGGTCGATTACAATGTGGCAGGCCGTAGTCAGATCACTAAAGGATTGGTCAACAGGCCAAGGTGTATCCTGCCATGTCATGCTACACCCGCTGTAACACAAACTTGGGGCCATGCGAACTCTACAACAGTGGCCTTTGAAGGTAACAGCAGAGAGTGAAAAGACTTTCTTTGAAGGCCAGTGGGATGTACATTTTGGACAGCGAGGACCACTGCTTTTCGAGAGGCACGAAAGTAGGCAGCCATCTATGTGGAAGTGAAACAACCGTCCTATAAGGCGGTGGGGTTTCCTTCAACACCACCTGTGGGCCACATAGAATGAGATTGTAACATTATTAGCCTTTGCCATTTTCACAACTATCGAGCAGCCATAAGCAGTGATGTGACAGCAACTGAGAAGGCCTGAGCACTTTCCTTTCCATTAGAAATTCAGCAGAAAGTTAGCCGTTTATCTCTGGAATGGCTGAGATGGTGTCGATTGGCTTCTGCAGCTAGAATGCCCTTTGTGAAGGCTTAGCAAAGAGTCAGGGCCAGGTGCAGGGCCAGTGGCGCAATGGATAACGCGTCTGACTACGGATCAGAAGATTGTAGGTTCGACTCCTACCTGGCTCGTTGACAATGCCGTGATCGTATAGTGGTTAGTACTCTGCGTTGTGGCCGCAGCAACCCCGGTTCGAATCCGGGTCACGGCATCTTTATGCGCTGGATGAAGTGTAATGTCCACAGTCACGCCCATGCCAGTTCGGACCCCTGAAGGTACACAAGGAGCAGGAAGTCTCTCTCTCTAAGACCGCTTCTTGCAACCAGCACCAACTCTGTGATATAGGATACCTTGATACTATCCTAGCGTCGGTCGATTACAATGTGGCAGGCCGTAGTCAGATCACTAAAGGATTGGTCAACAGGCCAAGGTGTATCCTGCCATGTCATGCTACACCCGCTGTAACACAAACTTGGGGCCATGCGAACTCTACAACAGTGGCCTTTGAAGGTAACAGCAGAGAGTGAAAAGACTTTCTTTGAAGGCCAGTGGGATGTACATTTTGGACAGCGAGGACCACTGCTTTTCGAGAGGCACGAAAGTAGGCAGCCATCTATGTGGAAGTGAAACAACCGTCCTATAAGGCGGTGGGGTTTCCTTCAACACCACCTGTGGGCCACATAGAATGAGATTGTAACATTATTAGCCTTTGCCATTTTCACAACTATCGAGCAGCCATAAGCAGTGATGTGACAGCAACTGAGAAGGCCTGAGCACTTTCCTTTCCATTAGAAATTCAGCAGAAAGTTAGCCGTTTATCTCTGGAATGGCTGAGATGGTGTCGATTGGCTTCTGCAGCTAGAATGCCCTTTGTGAAGGCTTAGCAAAGAGTCAGGGCCAGGTGCAGGGCCAGTGGCGCAATGGATAACGCGTCTGACTACGGATCAGAAGATTGTAGGTTCGACTCCTACCTGGCTCGTTGACAATGCCGTGATCGTATAGTGGTTAGTACTCTGCGTTGTGGCCGCAGCAACCCCGGTTCGAATCCGGGTCACGGCATCTTTATGCGCTGGATGAAGTGTAATGTCCACAGTCACGCCCATGCCAGTTCGGACCCCTGAAGGTACACAAGGAGCAGGAAGTCTCTCTCTCTCTCTCTCTCTCTCTCTCTCTCTCTCTCTCTAAGACCGCTTCTTGCAACCAGCACCAACTCTGTGATATAGGATACCTTGATACTATCCTAGCGTCGGTCGATTACAATGTGGCAGGCCGTAGTCAGATCACTAAAGGATTGGTCAACAGGCCAAGGTGTATCCTGCCATGTCATGCTACACCCGCTGTAACACAAACTTGGGGCCATGCGAACTCTACAACAGTGGCCTTTGAAGGTAACAGCAGAGAGTGAAAAGACTTTCTTTGAAGGCCAGTGGGATGTACATTTTGGACAGCGAGGACCACTGCTTTTCGAGAGGCACGAAAGTAGGCAGCCATCTATGTGGAAGTGAAACAACCGTCCTATAAGGCGGTGGGGTTTCCTTCAACACCACCTGTGGGCCACATAGAATGAGATTGTAACATTATTAGCCTTTGCCATTTTCACAACTATCGAGCAGCCATAAGCAGTGATGTGACAGCAACTGAGAAGGCCTGAGCACTTTCCTTTCCATTAGAAATTCAGCAGAAAGTTAGCCGTTTATCTTTGGAATGGCTGAGATGGTGTCGATTGGCTTCTGCAGCTAGAATGCCCTTTGTGAAGGCTTAGCAAAGAGTCAAGGCCAGGTGCAGGGCCAGTGGTGCAATGGATAACGCGTCTGACTACGGATCAGAAGATTGTAGGTTCGACTCCTACCTGGCTCGTTGACAATGCCGTGATCGTATAGTGGTTAGTACTCTGCGTTGTGGCCGCAGCAACCCAGGTTCGAATCCGGGTCACGGCATCTTTATGCGCTGGATGAAGTGTAATGTCCACAGTCACGCCCATGCCAGTTCGGACCCCTGAAGGTACACAAGGAGCAGGAAGTCTCTCTCTCTCTCTCTCTCTCTCTCTAAGACCGCTTCTTGCAACCAGCACCAACTCTGTGATATAGGATACCTTGATACTATCCTAGCGTCGGTCGATTACAATGTGGCAGGCCGTAGTCAGATCACTAAAGGATTGGTCAACAGGCCAAGGTGTATCCTGCCATGTCATGCTACACCCGCTGTAACACAAACTTGGGGCCATGCGAACTCTACAACAGTGGCCTTTGAAGGTAACAGCAGAGAGTGAAAAGACTTTCTTTGAAGGCCAGTGGGATGTACATTTTGGACAGCGAGGACCACTGCTTTTCGAGAGGCACGAAAGTAGGCAGCCATCTATGTGGAAGTGAAAGAACCGTCCTATAAGGCGGTGGGGTTTCCTTCAACACCACCTGTGGGCCACATAGAATGAGATTGTAACATTATTAGCCTTTGCCATTTTCACAACTATCGAGCAGCCATAAGCAGTGATGTGACAGCAACTGAGAAGGCCTGAGCACTTTCCTTTCCATTAGAAATTCAGCAGAAAGTTAGCCGTTTATCTCTGGAATGGCTGAGATGGTGTCGATTGGCTTCTGCAGCTAGAATGCCCTTTGTGAAGGCTTAGCAAAGAGTCAGGGCCAGGTGCAGGGCCAGTGGCGCAATGGATAACGCGTCTGACTACGGATCAGAAGATTGTAGGTTCGACTCCTACCTGGCTCGTTGACAATGCCGTGATCGTATAGTGGTTAGTACTCTGCGTTGTGGCCGCAGCAACCCCGGTTCGAATCCGGGTCACGGCATCTTTATGCGCTGGATGAAGTGTAATGTCCACAGTCACGCCCATGCCAGTTCGGACCCCTGAAGGTACACAAGGAGCAGGAAGTCTCTCTCTCTCTCTCTAAGACCGCTTCTTGCAACCAGCACCAACTCTGTGATATAGGATACCTTGATACTATCCTAGCGTCGGTCGATTACAATGTGGCAGGCCGTAGTCAGATCACTAAAGGATTGGTCAACAGGCCAAGGTGTATCCTGCCATGTCATGCTACACCCGCTGTAACACAAACTTGGGGCCATGCGAACTCTACAACAGTGGCCTTTGAAGGTAACAGCAGAGAGTGAAAAGACTTTCTTTGAAGGCCAGTGGGATGTACATTTTGGACAGCGAGGACCACTGCTTTTCGAGAGGCACGAAAGTAGGCAGCCATCTATGTGGAAGTGAAACAACCGTCCTATAAGGCGGTGGGGTTTCCTTCAACACCACCTGTGGGCCACATAGAATGAGATTGTAACATTATTAGCCTTTGCCATTTTCACAACTATCGAGCAGCCATAAGCAGTGATGTGACAGCAACTGAGAAGGCCTGAGCACTTTCCTTTCCATTAGAAATTCAGCAGAAAGTTAGCCGTTTATCTCTGGAATGGCTGAGATGGTGTCGATTGGCTTCTGCAGCTAGAATGCCCTTTGTGAAGGCTTAGCAAAGAGTCAGGGCCAGGTGCAGGGCCAGTGGCGCAATGGATAACGCGTCTGACTACGGATCAGAAGATTGTAGGTTCGACTCCTACCTGGCTCGTTGACAATGCCGTGATCGTATAGTGGTTAGTACTCTGCGTTGTGGCCGCAGCAACCCCGGTTCGAATCCGGGTCACGGCATCTTTATGCGCTGGATGAAGTGTAATGTCCACAGTCACGCCCATGCCAGTTCGGACCCCTGAAGGTACACAAGGAGCAGGAAGTCTCTCTCTCTCTCTCTCTCTAAGACCGCTTCTTGCAACCAGCACCAACTCTGTGATATAGGATACCTTGATACTATCCTAGCGTCGGTCGATTACAATGTGGCAGGCCGTAGTCAGATCACTAAAGGATTGGTCAACAGGCCAAGGTGTATCCTGCCATGTCATGCTACACCCGCTGTAACACAAACTTGGGGCCATGCGAACTCTACAACAGTGGCCTTTGAAGGTAACAGCAGAGAGTGAAAAGACTTTCTTTGAAGGCCAGTGGGATGTACATTTTGGACAGCGAGGACCACTGCTTTTCGAGAGGCACGAAAGTAGGCAGCCATCTATGTGGAAGTGAAACAACCGTCCTATAAGGCGGTGGGGTTTCCTTCAACACCACCTGTGGGCCACATAGAATGAGATTGTAACATTATTAGCCTTTGCCATTTTCACAACTATCGAGCAGCCATAAGCAGTGATGTGACAGCAACTGAGAAGGCCTGAGCACTTTCCTTTCCATTAGAAATTCAGCAGAAAGTTAGCCGTTTATCTCTGGAATGGCTGAGATGGTGTCGATTGGCTTCTGCAGCTAGAATGCCCTTTGTGAAGGCTTAGCAAAGAGTCAGGGCCAGGTGCAGGGCCAGTGGCGCAATGGATAACGCGTCTGACTACGGATCAGAAGATTGTAGGTTCGACTCCTACCTGGCTCGTTGACAATGCCGTGATCGTATAGTGGTTAGTACTCTGCGTTGTGGCTGCAGCAACCCCGGTTCGAATCCGGGTCACGGCATCTTTATGCGCTGGATGAAGTGTAATGTCCACAGTCACGCCCATGCCAGTTCGGACCCCTGAAGGTACACAAGGAGCAGGAAGTCTCTCTCTCTCTCTCTCTCTCTAAGACCGCTTCTTGCAACCAGCACCAACTCTGTGATATAGGATACCTTGATACTATCCTAGCGTCGGTCAATTACAATGTGGCAGGCCGTAGTCAGATCACTAAAGGATTGGTCAACAGGCCAAGGTGTATCCTGCCATGTCATGCTACACCCGCTGTAACACAAACTTGGGGCCATGCGAACTCTACAACAGTGGCCTTTGAAGGTAACAGCAGAGAGTGAAAAGACTTTCTTTGAAGGCCAGTGGGATGTACATTTTGGACAGCGAGGACCACTGCTTTTCGAGAGGCACGAAAGTAGGCAGCCATCTATGTGGAAGTGAAACAACCGTCCTATAAGGCGGTGGGGTTTCCTTCAACACCACCTGTGGGCCACATAGAATGAGATTGTAACATTATTAGCCTTTGCCATTTTCACAACTATCGAGCAGCCATAAGCAGTGATGTGACAGCAACTGAGAAGGCCTGAGCACTTTCCTTTCCATTAGAAATTCAGCAGAAAGTTAGCCGTTTATCTCTGGAATGGCTGAGATGGTGTCGATTGGCTTCTGCAGCTAGAATGCCCTTTGTGAAGGCTTAGCAAAGAGTCAGGGCCAGGTGCAGGGCCAGTGGCGCAATGGATAACGCGTCTGACTACGGATCAGAAGATTGTAGGTTCGACTCCTACCTGGCTCGTTGACAATGCCGTGATCGTATAGTGGTTAGTACTCTGCGTTGTGGCCGCAGCAACCCCGGTTCGAATCCGGGTCACGGCATCTTTATGCGCTGGATGAAGTGTAATGTCCACAGTCACGCCCATGCCAGTTCGGACCCCTGAAGGTACACAAGGAGCAGGAAGTCTCTCTCTCTCTCTCTCTAAGACCGCTTCTTGCAACCAGCACCAACTCTGTGATATAGGATACCTTGATACTATCCTAGCGTCGGTCGATTACAATGTGGCAGGCCGTAGTCAGATCACTAAAGGATTGGTCAACAGGCCAAGGTGTATCCTGCCATGTCATGCTACACCCGCTGTAACACAAACTTGGGGCCATGCGAACTCTACAACAGTGGCCTTTGAAGGTAACAGCAGAGAGTGAAAAGACTTTCTTTGAAGGCCAGTGGGATGTACATTTTGGACAGCGAGGACCACTGCTTTTCGAGAGGCACGAAAGTAGGCAGCCATCTATGTGGAAGTGAAACAACCGTCCTATAAGGCGGTGGGGTTTCCTTCAACACCACCTGTGGGCCACATAGAATGAGATTGTAACATTATTAGCCTTTGCCATTTTCACAACTATCGAGCAGCCATAAGCAGTGATGTGACAGCAACTGAGAAGGCCTGAGCACTTTCCTTTCCATTAGAAATTCAGCAGAAAGTTAGCCGTTTATCTCTGGAATGGCTGAGATGGTGTCGATTGGCTTCTGCAGCTAGAATGCCCTTTGTGAAGGCTTAGCAAAGAGTCAGGGCCAGGTGCAGGGCCAGTGGCGCAATGGATAACGCGTCTGACTACAGATCAGAAGATTGTAGGTTCGACTCCTACCTGGCTCGTTGACAATGCCGTGATCGTATAGTGGTTAGTACTCTGCGTTGTGGCCGCAGCAACCCCGGTTCGAATCCGGGTCACGGCATCTTTATGCGCTGGATGAAGTGTAATGTCCACAGTCACGCCCATGCCAGTTCGGACCCCTGAAGGTACACAAGGAGCAGGAAGTCTCTCTCTCTCTCTCTCTCTAAGACCGCTTCTTGCAACCAGCACCAACTCTGTGATATAGGATACCTTGATACTATCCTAGCGTCGGTCGATTACAATGTGGCAGGCCGTAGTCAGATCACTAAAGGATTGGTCAACAGGCCAAGGTGTATCCTGCCATGTCATGCTACACCCGCTGTAACACAAACTTGGGGCCATGCGAACTCTACAACAGTGGCCTTTGAAGGTAACAGCAGAGAGTGAAAAGACTTTCTTTGAAGGCCAGTGGGATGTACATTTTGGACAGCGAGGACCACTGCTTTTCGAGAGGCACGAAAGTAGGCAGCCATCTATGTGGAAGTGAAACAACCGTCCTATAAGGCGGTGGGGTTTCCTTCAACACCACCTGTGGGCCACATAGAATGAGATTGTAACATTATTAGCCTTTGCCATTTTCACAACTATCGAGCAGCCATAAGCAGTGATGTGACAGCAACTGAGAAGGCCTGAGCACTTTCCTTTCCATTAGAAATTCAGCAGAAAGTTAGCCGTTTATCTCTGGAATGGCTGAGATGGTGTCGATTGGCTTCTGCAGCTAGAATGCCCTTTGTGAAGGCTTAGCAAAGAGTCAGGGCCAGGTGCAGGGCCAGTGGCGCAATGGATAACGCGTCTGACTACGGATCAGAAGATTGTAGGTTCGACTCCTACCTGGCTCGTTGACAATGCCGTGATCGTATAGTGGTTAGTACTCTGCGTTGTGGCCGCAGCAACCCCGGTTCGAATCCGGGTCACGGCATCTTTATGCGCTGGATGAAGTGTAATGTCCACAGTCACGCCCATGCCAGTTCGGACCCCTGAAGGTACACAAGGAGCAGGAAGTCTCTCTCTCTCTCTCTCTCTCTAAGACCGCTTCTTGCAACCAGCACCAACTCTGTGATATAGGATACCTTGATACTATCCTAGCGTCGGTCGATTACAATGTGGCAGGCCGTAGTCAGATCACTAAAGGATTGGTCAACAGGCCAAGGTGTATCCTGCCATGTCATGCTACACCCGCTGTAACACAAACTTGGGGCCATGCGAACTCTACAACAGTGGCCTTTGAAGGTAACAGCAGAGAGTGAAAAGACTTTCTTTGAAGGCCAGTGGGATGTACATTTTGGACAGCGAGGACCACTGCTTTTCGAGAGGCACGAAAGTAGGCAGCCATCTATGTGGAAGTGAAACAACCGTCCTATAAGGCGGTGGGGTTTCCTTCAACACCACCTGTGGGCCACATAGAATGAGATTGTAACATTATTAGCCTTTGCCATTTTCACAACTATCGAGCAGCCATAAGCAGTGATGTGACAGCAACTGAGAAGGCCTGAGCACTTTCCTTTCCATTAGAAATTCAGCAGAAAGTTAGCCGTTTATCTCTGGAATGGCTGAGATGGTGTCGATTGGCTTCTGCAGCTAGAATGCCCTTTGTGAAGGCTTAGCAAAGAGTCAGGGCCAGGTGCAGGGCCAGTGGCGCAATGGATAACGCGTCTGACTATGGATCAGAAGATTGTAGGTTCGACTCCTACCTGGCTCGTTGACAATGCCGTGATCGTATAGTGGTTAGTACTCTGCGTTGTGGCCGCAGCAACCCCGGTTCGAATCCGGGTCACAGCATCTTTATGCGCTGGATGAAGTGTAATGTCCACAGTCACGCCCATGCCAGTTCGGACCCCTGAAGGTACACAAGGAGCAGGAAGTCTCTCTCTCTCTCTCTCTAAGACCGCTTCTTGCAACCAGCACCAACTCTGTGATATAGGATACCTTGATACTATCCTAGCGTCGGTCGATTACAATGTGGCAGGCCGTAGTCAGATCACTAAAGGATTGGTCAACAGGCCAAGGTGTATCCTGCCATGTCATGCTACACCCGCTGTAACACAAACTTGGGGCCATGCGAACTCTACAACAGTGGCCTTTGAAGGTAACAGCAGAGAGTGAAAAGACTTTCTTTGAAGGCCAGTGGGATGTACATTTTGGACAGCGAGGACCACTGCTTTTCGAGAGGCACGAAAGTAGGCAGCCATCTATGTGGAAGTGAAACAACCGTCCTATAAGGCGGTGGGGTTTCCTTCAACACCACCTGTGGGCCACATAGAATGAGATTGTAACATTATTAGCCTTTGCCATTTTCACAACTATCGAGCAGCCATAAGCAGTGATGTGACAGCAACTGAGAAGGCCTGAGCACTTTCCTTTCCATTAGAAATTCAGCAGAAAGTTAGCCGTTTATCTCTGGAATGGCTGAGATGGTGTCGATTGGCTTCTGCAGCTAGAATGCCCTTTGTGAAGGCTTAGCAAAGAGTCAGGGCCAGGTGCAGGGCCAGTGGCGCAATGGATAACGCGTCTGACTACGGATCAGAAGATTGTAGGTTCGACTCCTACCTGGCTCGTTGACAATGCCGTGATCATATAGTGGTTAGTACTCTGCGTTGTGGCCTCAGCAACCCCGGTTCGAATCCGGGTCACGGCATCTTTATGCTCTGGATGAAGTGTAATGTCCACAGTCACGCCCATGCCAGTTCGGACCCCTGAAGGTACACAAGGAGCAGGAAGTCTCTCTCTCTCTCTAAGACCGCTTCTTGCAACCAGCACCAACTCTGTGATATAGGATACCTTGATACTATCCTAGCGTCGGTCGATTACAATGTGGCAGGCCGTAGTCAGATCACTAAAGGATTGGTCAACAGGCCAAGGTGTATCCTGCCATGTCATGCTACACCCGCTGTAACACAAACTTGGGGCCATGCGAACTCTACAACAGTGGCCTTTGAAGGTAACAGCAGAGAGTGAAAAGACTTTCTTTGAAGGCCAGTGGGATGTACATTTTGGACAGCGAGGACCACTGCTTTTCGAGAGGCACGAAAGTAGGCAGCCATCTATGTGGAAGTGAAACAACCGTCCTATAAGGCGGTGGGGTTTCCTTCAACACCACCTGTGGGCCACATAGAATGAGATTGTAACATTATTAGCCTTTGCCATTTTCACAACTATCGAGCAGCCATAAGCAGTGATGTGACAGCAACTGAGAAGGCCTGAGCACTTTCCTTTCCATTAGAAATTCAGCAGAAAGTTAGCCGTTTATCTCTGGAATGGCTGAGATGGTGTCGATTGGCTTCTGCAGCTAGAATGCCCTTTGTGAAGGCTTAGCAAAGAGTCAGGGCCAGGTGCAGGGCCAGTGGCGCAATGGATAACGCGTCTGACTACGGATCAGAAGATTGTAGGTTCGACTCCTACCTGGCTCGTTGACAATGCCGTGATCGTATAGTGGTTAGTACTCTGCGTTGTGGCCGCAGCAACCCCGGTTCGAATCCGGGTCACGGCATCTTTATGCGCTGGATGAAGTGTAATGTCCACAGTCACGCCCATGCCAGTTCGGACCCCTGAAGGTACACAAGGAGCAGGAAGTCTCTCTCTCTCTCTCTCTCTCTCTCTAAGACCGCTTCTTGCAACCAGCACCAACTCTGTGATATAGGATACCTTGATACTATCCTAGCGTCGGTCGATTACAATGTGGCAGGCCGTAGTCAGATCACTAAAGGATTGGTCAACAGGCCAAGGTGTATCCTGCCATGTCATGCTACACCCGCTGTAACACAAACTTGGGGCCATGCGAACTCTACAACAGTGGCCTTTGAAGGTAACAGCAGAGAGTGAAAAGACTTTCTTTGAAGGCCAGTGGGATGTACATTTTGGACAGCGAGGACCACTGCTTTTCGAGAGGCACGAAAGTAGGCAGCCATCTATGTGGAAGTGAAACAACCGTCCTATAAGGCGGTGGGGTTTCCTTCAACACCACCTGTGGGCCACATAGAATGAGATTGTAACATTATTAGCCTTTGCCATTTTCACAACTATCGAGCAGCCATAAGCAGTGATGTGACAGCAACTGAGAAGGCCTGAGCACTTTCCTTTCCATTAGAAATTCAGCAGAAAGTTAGCCGTTTATCTCTGGAATGGCTGAGATGGTGTCGATTGGCTTCTGCAGCTAGAATGCCCTTTGTGAAGGCTTAGCAAAGAGTCAGGGCCAGGTGCAGGGCCAGTGGCGCAATGGATAACGCGTCTGACTACGGATCAGAAGATTGTAGGTTCGACTCCTACCTGGCTCGTTGACAATGCCGTGATCGTATAGTGGTTAGTACTCTGCGTTGTGGCCGCAGCAACCCCGGTTCGAATCCGGGTCACGGCATCTTTATGCGCTGGCTGAAGTGTAATGTCCACAGTCACGCCCATGCCAGTTCGGACCCCTGAAGGTACACAAGGAGCAGGAAGTCTCTCTCTCTCTCTCTCTCTAAGACCGCTTCTTGCAACCAGCACCAACTCTGTGATATAGGATACCTTGATACTTTCCTAGCGTCGGTCGATTACAATGTGGCAGGCCGTAGTCAGATCACTAAAGGATTGGTCAACAGGCCAAGGTGTATCCTGCCATGTCATGCTACACCCGCTGTAACACAAACTTGGGGCCATGCGAACTCTACAACAGTGGCCTTTGAAGGTAACAGCAGAGAGTGAAAAGACTTTCTTTGAAGGCCAGTGGGATGTACATTTTGGACAGCGAGGACCACTGCTTTTCGAGAGGCACGAAAGTAGGCAGCCATCTATGTGGAAGTGAAACAACCGTCCTATAAGGCGGTGGGGTTTCCTTCAACACCACCTGTGGGCCACATAGAATGAGATTGTAACATTATTAGCCTTTGCCATTTTCACAACTATCGAGCAGCCATAAGCAGTGATGTGACAGCAACTGAGAAGGCCTGAGCACTTTCCTTTCCATTAGAAATTCAGCAGAAAGTTAGCCGTTTATCTCTGGAATGGCTGAGATGGTGTCGATTGGCTTCTGCAGCTAGAATGCCCTTTGTGAAGGCTTAGCAAAGAGTCAGGGCCAGGTGCAGGGCCAGTGGCGCAATGGATAACGCGTCTGACTACGGATCAGAAGATTGTAGGTTCGACTCCTACCTGGCTCGTTGACAATGCCGTGATCGTATAGTGGTTAGTACTCTGCGTTGTGGCCGCAGCAACCCCGGTTCGAATCCGGGTCACGGCATCTTTATGCGCTGGATGAAGTGTAATGTCCACAGTCACGCCCATGCCAGTTCGGACCCCTGAAGGTACACAAGGAGCAGGAAGTCTCTCTCTCTCTCTCTAAGACCGCTTCTTGCAACCAGCACCAACTCTGTGATATAGGATACCTTGATACTATCCTAGCGTCGGTCGATTACAATGTGGCAGGCCGTAGTCAGATCACTAAAGGATTGGTCAACAGGCCAAGGTGTATCCTGCCATGTCATGCTACACCCACTGTAACACAAACTTGGGGCCATGCGAACTCTACAACAGTGGCCTTTGAAGGTAACAGCAGAGAGTGAAAAGACTTTCTTTGAAGGCCAGTGGGATGTACATTTTGGACAGCGAGGACCACTGCTTTTCGAGAGGCACGAAAGTAGGCAGCCATCTATGTGGAAGTGAAACAACCGTCCTATAAGGCGGTGGGGTTTCCTTCAACACCACCTGTGGGCCACATAGAATGAGATTGTAACATTATTAGCCTTTGCCATTTTCACAACTATCGAGCAGCCATAAGCAGTGATGTGACAGCAACTGAGAAGGCCTGAGCACTTTCCTTTCCATTAGAAATTCAGCAGAAAGTTAGCCGTTTATCTCTGGAATGGCTGAGATGGTGTCGATTGGCTTCTGCAGCTAGAATGCCCTTTGTGAAGGCTTAGCAAAGAGTCAGGGCCAGGTGCAGGGCCAGTGGCGCAATGGATAACGCGTCTGACTACGGATCAGAAGATTGTAGGTTCGACTCCTACCTGGCTTGTTGACAATGCCGTGATCGTATAGTGGTTAGTACTCTGCGTTGTGGCCGCAGCAACCCCGGTTCGAATCCGGGTCACGGCATCTTTATGCGCTGGATGAAGTGTAATGTCCACAGTCACGCCCATGCCAGTTCGGACCCCTGAAGGTACACAAGGAGCAGGAAGTCTCTCTCTCTCTCTCTCTCTAAGACCGCTTCTTGCAACCAGCACCAACTCTGTGATATAGGATACCTTGATACTATCCTAGCGTCGGTCGATTACAATGTGGCAGGCCGTAGTCAGATCACTAAAGGATTGGTCAACAGGCCAAGGTGTATCCTGCCATGTCATGCTACACCCGCTGTAACACAAACTTGGGGCCATGTGAACTCTACAACAGTGGCCTTTGAAGGTAACAGCAGAGAGTGAAAAGACTTTCTTTGAAGGCCAGTGGGATGTACATTTTGGACAGCGAGGACCACTGCTTTTCGAGAGGCACGAAAGTAGGCAGCCATCTATGTGGAAGTGAAACAACCGTCCTATAAGGCGGTGGGGTTTCCTTCAACACCACCTGTGGGCCACATAGAATGAGATTGTAACATTATTAGCCTTTGCCATTTTCACAACTATCGAGCAGCCATAAGCAGTGATGTGACAGCAACTGAGAAGGCCTGAGCACTTTCCTTTCCATTAGAAATTCAGCAGAAAGTTAGCCGTTTATCTCTGGAATGGCTGAGATGGTGTCGATTGGCTTCTGCAGCTAGAATGCCCTTTGTGAAGGCTTAGCAAAGAGTCAGGGCCAGGTGCAGGGCCAGTGGCGCAATGGATAACGCGTCTGACTACGGATCAGAAGATTGTAGGTTCGACTCCTACCTGGCTCGTTGACAATGCCGTGATCGTATAGTGGTTAGTACTCTGCGTTGTGGCCGCAGCAACCCCGGTTCGAATCCGGGTCACGGCATCTTTATGCGCTGGATGAAGTGTAATGTCCACAGTCACGCCCATGCCAGTTCGGACCCCTGAAGGTACACAAGGAGCAGGAAGTCTCTCTCTCTCTCTCTCTCTCTCTAAGACCGCTTCTTGCAACCAGCACCAACTCTGTGATATAGGATACCTTGATACTATCCTAGCGTCGGTCGATTACAATGTGGCAGGCCGTAGTCAGATCACTAAAGGATTGGTCAACAGGCCAAGGTGTATCCTGCCATGTCATGCTACACCCGCTGTAACACAAACTTGGGGCCATGCGAACTCTACAACAGTGGCCTTTGAAGGTAACAGCAGAGAGTGAAAAGACTTTCTTTGAAGGCCAGTGGGATGTACATTTTGGACAGCGAGGACCACTGCTTTTCGAGAGGCACGAAAGTAGGCAGCCATCTATGTGGAAGTGAAACAACCGTCCTATAAGGTGGTGGGGTTTCCTTCAACACCACCTGTGGGCCACATAGAATGAGATTGTAACATTATTAGCCTTTGCCATTTTCACAACTATCGAGCAGCCATAAGCAGTGATGTGACAGCAACTGAGAAGGCCTGAGCACTTTCCTTTCCATTAGAAATTCAGCAGAAAGTTAGCCGTTTATCTCTGGAATGGCTGAGATGGTGTCGATTGGCTTCTGCAGCTAGAATGCCCTTTGTGAAGGCTTAGCAAAGAGTCAGGGCCAGGTGCAGGGCCAGTGGCGCAATGGATAACGCGTCTGACTACGGATCAGAAGATTGTAGGTTCGACTCCTACCTGGCTCGTTGACAATGCCGTGATCGTATAGTGGTTAGTACTCTGCGTTGTGGCCGCAGCAACCCCGGTTCGAATCCGGGTCACGGCATCTTTATGCGCTGGATGAAGTGTAATGTCCACAGTCACGCCCATGCCAGTTCGGACCCCTGAAGGTACACAAGGAGCAGGAAGTCTCTCTCTCTCTCTAAGACCGCTTCTTGCAACCAGCACCAACTCTGTGATATAGGATACCTTGATACTATCCTAGCGTCGGTCGATTACAATGTGGCAGGCCGTAGTCAGATCACTAAAGGATTGGTCAACAGGCCAAGGTGTATCCTGCCATGTCATGCTACACCCGCTGTAACACAAACTTGGGGCCATGCGAACTCTACAACAGTGGCCTTTGAAGGTAACAGCAGAGAGTGAAAAGACTTTCTTTGAAGGCCAGTGGGATGTACATTTTGGACAGCGAGGACCACTGCTTTTCGAGAGGCACGAAAGTAGGCAGCCATCTATGTGGAAGTGAAACAACCGTCCTATAAGGCGGTGGGGTTTCCTTCAACACCACCTGTGGGCCACATAGAATGAGATTGTAACATTATTAGCCTTTGCCATTTTCACAACTATCGAGCAGCCATAAGCAGTGATGTGACAGCAACTGAGAAGGCCTGAGCACTTTCCTTTCCATTAGAAATTCAGCAGAAAGTTAGCCGTTTATCTCTGGAATGGCTGAGATGGTGTCGATTGGCTTCTGCAGCTAGAATGCCCTTTGTGAAGGCTTAGCAAAGAGTCAGGGCCAGGTGCAGGGCCAGTGGCGCAATGGATAACGCGTCTGACTACGGATCAGAAGATTGTAGGTTCGACTCCTACCTGGCTTGTTGACAATGCCGTGATCGTATAGTGGTTAGTACTCTGCGTTGTGGCCGCAGCAACCCCGGTTCGAATCCGGGTCACGGCATCTTTATGCGCTGGATGAAGTGTAATGTCCACAGTCACGCTCATGCCAGTTCGGACCCCTGAAGGTACACAAGGAGCAGGAAGTCTCTCTCTCTCTCTCTCTCTCTAAGACCGCTTCTTGCAACCAGCACCAACTCTGTGATATAGGATACCTTGATACTATCCTAGCGTCGGTCGATTACAATGTGGCAGGCCGTAGTCAGATCACTAAAGGATTGGTCAACAGGCCAAGGTGTATCCTGCCATGTCATGCTACACCCGCTGTAACACAAACTTGGGGCCATGCGAACTCTACAACAGTGGCCTTTGAAGGTAACAGCAGAGAGTGAAAAGACTTTCTTTGAAGGCCAGTGGGATGTACATTTTGGACAGCGAGGACCACTGCTTTTCGAGAGGCACGAAAGTAGGCAGCCATCTATGTGGAAGTGAAACAACCGTCCTATAAGGCGGTGGGGTTTCCTTCAACACCACCTGTGGGCCACATAGAATGAGATTGTAACATTATTAGCCTTTGCCATTTTCACAACTATCGAGCAGCCATAAGCAGTGATGTGACAGCAACTGAGAAGGCCTGAGCACTTTCCTTTCCATTAGAAATTCAGCAGAAAGTTAGCCGTTTATCTCTGGAATGGCTGAGATGGTGTCGATTGGCTTCTGCAGCTAGAATGCCCTTTGTGAAGGCTTAGCAAAGAGTCAGGGCCAGGTGCAGGGCCAGTGGCGCAATGGATAACGCGTCTGACTACGGATCAGAAGATTGTAGGTTCGACTCCTACCTGGCTCGTTGACAATGCCGTGATCGTATAGTGGTTAGTACTCTGCGTTGTGGCCGCAGCAACCCCGGTTCGAATCTGGGTCACGGCATCTTTATGCGCTGGATGAAGTGTAATGTCCACAGTCACGCCCATGCCAGTTCGGACCCCTGAAGGTACACAAGGAGCAGGAAGTCTCTCTCTCTCTCTCTCTCTAAGACCGCTTCTTGCAACCAGCACCAACTCTGTGATATAGGATACCTTGATACTATCCTAGCGTCGGTCGATTACAATGTGGCAGGCCGTAGTCAGATCACTAAAGGATTGGTCAACAGGCCAAGGTGTATCCTGCCATGTCATGCTACACCCGCTGTAACACAAACTTGGGGCCATGCGAACTCTACAACAGTGGCCTTTGAAGGTAACAGCAGAGAGTGAAAAGACTTTCTTTGAAGGCCAGTGGGATGTACATTTTGGACAGCGAGGACCACTGCTTTTCGAGAGGCACGAAAGTAGGCAGCCATCTATGTGGAAGTGAAACAACCGTCCTATAAGGCGGTGGGGTTTCCTTCAACACCACCTGTGGGCCACATAGAATGAGATTGTAACATTATTAGCCTTTGCCATTTTCACAACTATCGAGCAGCCATAAGCAGTGATGTGACAGCAACTGAGAAGGCCTGAGCACTTTCCTTTCCATTAGAAATTCAGCAGAAAGTTAGCCGTTTATCTCTGGAATGGCTGAGATGGTGTCGATTGGCTTCTGCAGCTAGAATGCCCTTTGTGAAGGCTTAGCAAAGAGTCAGGGCCAGGTGCAGGGCCAGTGGCGCAATGGATAACGCGTCTGACTACGGATCAGAAGATTGTAGGTTCGACTCCTACCTGGCTCGTTGACAATGCCGTGATCGTATAGTGGTTAGTACTCTGCGTTGTGGCCGCAGCAACCCCGGTTCGAATCCGGGTCACGGCATCTTTATGCGCTGGATGAAGTGTAATGTCCACAGTCACGCCCATGCCAGTTCGGACCCCTGAAGGTACACAAGGAGCAGGAAGTCTCTCTCTCTCTCTCTCTCTCTAAGACCGCTTCTTGCAACCAGCACCAACTCTGTGATATAGGATACCTTGATACTATCCTAGCGTCGGTCGATTACAATGTGGCAGGCCGTAGTCAGATCACTAAAGGATTGGTCAACAGGCCAAGGTGTATCCTGCCATGTCATGCTACACCCGCTGTAACACAAACTTGGGGCCATGCGAACTCTACAACAGTGGCCTTTGAAGGTAACAGCAGAGAGTGAAAAGACTTTCTTTGAAGGCCAGTGGGATGTACATTTTGGACAGCGAGGACCACTGCTTTTCGAGAGGCACGAAAGTAGGCAGCCATCTATGTGGAAGTGAAACAACCGTCCTATAAGGCGGTGGGGTTTCCTTCAACACCACCTGTGGGCCACATAGAATGAAATTGTAACATTATTAGCCTTTGCCATTTTCACAACTATCGAGCAGCCATAAGCAGTGATGTGACAGCAACTGAGAAGGCCTGAGCACTTTCCTTTCCATTAGAAATTCAGCAGAAAGTTAGCCGTTTATCTCTGGAATGGCTGAGATGGTGTCGATTGGCTTCTGCAGCTAGAATGCCCTTTGTGAAGGCTTAGCAAAGAGTCAGGGCCAGGTGCAGGGCCAGTGGCGCAATGGATAACGCGTCTGACTACGGATCAGAAGATTGTAGGTTCGACTCCTACCTGGCTCGTTGACAATGCCGTGATCGTATAGTGGTTAGTACTCTGCGTTGTGGCTGCAGCAACCCCGGTTCAAATCCGGGTCACGGCATCTTTATGCGCTGGATGAAGTGTAATGTCCACAGTCACGCCCATGCCAGTTCGGACCCCTGAAGGTACACAAGGAGCAGGAAGTCTCTCTCTCTCTCTCTCTCTCTAAGACCGCTTCTTGCAACCAGCACCAACTCTGTGATATAGGATACCTTGATACTATCCTAGCGTCGGTCGATTACAATGTGGCAGGCCGTAGTCAGATCACTAAAGGATTGGTCAACAGGCCAAGGTGTATCCTGCCATGTCATGCTACACCCGCTGTAACACAAACTTGGGGCCATGCGAACTCTACAACAGTGGCCTTTGAAGGTAACAGCAGAGAGTGAAAAGACTTTCTTTGAAGGCCAGTGGGATGTACATTTTGGACAGCGAGGACCACTGCTTTTCGAGAGGCACGAAAGTAGGCAGCCATCTATGTGGAAGTGAAACAACCGTCCTATAAGGCGGTGGGGTTTCCTTCAACACCACCTGTGGGCCACATAGAATGAGATTGTAACATTATTAGCCTTTGCCATTTTCACAACTATCGAGCAGCCATAAGCAGTGATGTGACAGCAACTGAGAAGGCCTGAGCACTTTCCTTTCCATTAGAAATTCAGCAGAAAGTTAGCCGTTTATCTCTGGAATGGCTGAGATGGTGTCGATTGGCTTCTGCAGCTAGAATGCCCTTTGTGAAGGCTTAGCAAAGAGTCAGGGCCAGGTGCAGGGCCAGTGGCGCAATGGATAGCGCGTCTGACTACGGATCAGAAGATTGTAGGTTCGACTCCTACCTGGCTCGTTGACAATGCCGTGATCGTATAGTGGTTAGTACTCTGCGTTGTGGCCGCAGCAACCCCGGTTCGAATCCGGGTCACGGCATCTTTATGCGCTGGATGAAGTGTAATGTCCACAGTCACGCCCATGCCAGTTCGGACCCCTGAAGGTACACAAGGAGCAGGAAGTCTCTCTCTCTCTCTCTCTCTAAGACCGCTTCTTGCAACCAGCACCAACTCTGTGATATAGGATACCTTGATACTATCCTAGCGTCGGTCGATTACAATGTGGCAGGCCGTAGTCAGATCACTAAAGGATTGGTCAACAGGCCAAGGTGTATCCTGCCATGTCATGCTACACCCGCTGTAACACAAACTTGGGGCCATGCGAACTCTACAACAGTGGCCTTTGAAGGTAACAGCAGAGAGTGAAAAGACTTTCTTTGAAGGCCAGTGGGATGTACATTTTGGACAGCGAGGACCACTGCTTTTCGAGAGGCACGAAAGTAGGCAGCCATCTATGTGGAAGTGAAACAACCGTCCTATAAGGCGGTGGGGTTTCCTTCAACACCACCTGTGGGCCACATAGAATGAGATTGTAACATTATTAGCCTTTGCCATTTTCACAACTATCGAGCAGCCATAAGCAGTGATGTGACAGCAACTGAGAAGGCCTGAGCACTTTCCTTTCCATTAGAAATTCAGCAGAAAGTTAGCCGTTTATCTCTGGAATGGCTGAGATGGTGTCGATTGGCTTCTGCAGCTAGAATGCCCTTTGTGAAGGCTTAGCAAAGAGTCAGGGCCAGGTGCAGGGCCAGTGGCGCAATGGATAACGCGTCTGACTACGGATCAGAAGATTGTAGGTTCGACTCCTACCTGGCTCGTTGACAATGCCGTGATCGTATAGTGGTTAGTACTCTGCGTTGTGGCCGCAGCAACCCCGGTTCGAATCCGGGTCACGGCATCTTTATGCGCTGGATGAAGTGTAATGTCCACAGTCACGCCCATGCCAGTTCGGACCCCTGAAGGTACACAAGGAGCAGGAAGTCTCTCTCTCTCTCTAAGACCGCTTCTTGCAACCAGCACCAACTCTGTGATATAGGATACCTTGATACTATCCTAGCGTCGGTCGATTACAATGTGGCAGGCCGTAGTCAGATCACTAAAGGATTGGTCAACAGGCCAAGGTGTATCCTGCCATGTCATGCTACACCCGCTGTAACACAAACTTGGGGCCATGCGAACTCTACAACAGTGGCCTTTGAAGGTAACAGCAGAGAGTGAAAAGACTTTCTTTGAAGGCCAGTGGGATGTACATTTTGGACAGCGAGGACCACTGCTTTTCGAGAGGCACGAAAGTAGGCAGCCATCTATGTGGAAGTGAAACAACCGTCCTATAAGGCGGTGGGGTTTCCTTCAACACCACCTGTGGGCCACATAGAATGAGATTGTAACATTATTAGCCTTTGCCATTTTCACAACTATCGAGCAGCCATAAGCAGTGATGTGACAGCAACTGAGAAGGCCTGAGCACTTTCCTTTCCATTAGAAATTCAGCAGAAAGTTAGCCGTTTATCTCTGGAATGGCTGAGATGGTGTCGATTGGCTTCTGCAGCTAGAATGCCCTTTGTGAAGGCTTAGCAAAGAGTCAGGGCCAGGTGCAGGGCCAGTGGCGCAATGGATAGCGCGTCTGACTACGGATCAGAAGATTGTAGGTTCGACTCCTACCTGGCTCGTTGACAATGCCGTGATCGTATAGTGGTTAGTACTCTGCGTTGTGGCCGCAGCAACCCCGGTTTGAATCCGCGTCACGGCATCTTTATGCGCTGGATGAAGTGTAATGTCCACAGTCACGCCCATGCCAGTTCGGACCCCTGAAGGTACACAAGGAGCAGGAAGTCTCTCTCTCTCTCTCTCTCTCTAAGACCGCTTCTTGCAACCAGCACCAACTCTGTGATATAGGATACCTTGATACTATCCTAGCGTCGGTCGATTACAATGTGGCAGGCCGTAGTCAGATCACTAAAGGATTGGTCAACAGGCCAAGGTGTATCCTGCCATGTCATGCTACACCCGCTGTAACACAAACTTGGGGCCATGCGAACTCTACAACAGTGGCCTTTGAAGGTAACAGCAGAGAGTGAAAAGACTTTCTTTGAAGGCCAGTGGGATGTACATTTTGGACAGCGAGGACCACTGCTTTTCGAGAGGCACGAAAGTAGGCAGCCATCTATGTGGAAGTGAAACAACCGTCCTATAAGGCGGTGGGGTTTCCTTCAACACCACCTGTGGGCCACATAGAATGAGATTGTAACATTATTAGCCTTTGCCATTTTCACAACTATCGAGCAGCCATAAGCAGTGATGTGACAGCAACTGAGAAGGCCTGAGCACTTTCCTTTCCATTAGAAATTCAGCAGAAAGTTAGCCGTTTATCTCTGGAATGGCTGAGATGGTGTCGATTGGCTTCTGCAGCTAGAATGCCCTTTGTGAAGGCTTAGCAAAGAGTCAGGGCCAGGTGCAGGGCCAGTGGCGCAATGGATAACGCGTCTGACTACGGATCAGAAGATTGTAGGTTCGACTCCTACCTGGCTCGTTGACAATGCCGTGATCGTATAGTGGTTAGTACTCTGCGTTGTGGCCGCAGCAACCCCGGTTCGAATCCGGGTCACGGCATCTTTATGCGCTGGATGAAGTGTAATGTCCACAGTCACGCCCATGCCAGTTCGGACCCCTGAAGGTACACAAGGAGCAGGAAGTCTCTCTCTCTCTCTCTCTCTAAGACCGCTTCTTGCAACCAGCACCAACTCTGTGATATAGGATACCTTGATACTATCCTAGCGTCGGTCGATTACAATGTGGCAGGCCGTAGTCAGATCACTAAAGGATTGGTCAACAGGCCAAGGTGTATCCTGCCATGTCATGCTACACCCGCTGTAACACAAACTTGGGGCCATGCGAACTCTACAACAGTGGCCTTTGAAGGTAACAGCAGAGAGTGAAAAGACTTTCTTTGAAGGCCAGTGGGATGTACATTTTGGACAGCGAGGACCACTGCTTTTCGAGAGGCACGAAAGTAGGCAGCCATCTATGTGGAAGTGAAACAACCGTCCTATAAGGCGGTGGGGTTTCCTTCAACACCACCTGTGGGCCACATAGAATGAGATTGTAACATTATTAGCCTTTGCCATTTTCACAACTATCGAGCAGCCATAAGCAGTGATGTGACAGCAACTGAGAAGGCCTGAGCACTTTCCTTTCCATTAGAAATTCAGCAGAAAGTTAGCCGTTTATCTCTGGAATGGCTGAGATGGTGTCGATTGGCTTCTGCAGCTAGAATGCCCTTTGTGAAGGCTTAGCAAAGAGTCAGGGCCAGGTGCAGGGCCAGTGGCGCAATGGATAACGCGTCTGACTACGGATCAGAAGATTGTAGGTTCGACTCCTACCTGGCTCGTTGACAATGCCGTGATCGTATAGTGGTTAGTACTCTGCGTTGTGGCCGCAGCAACCCCGGTTCGAATCCGGGTCACGGCATCTTTATGCGCTGGATGAAGTGTAATGTCCACAGTCACGCCCATGCCAGTTCGGACCCCTGAAGGTACACAAGGAGCAGGAAGTCTCTCTCTCTCTCTCTCTCTCTCTAAGACCGCTTCTTGCAACCAGCACCAACTCTGTGATATAGGATACCTTGATACTATCCTAGCGTCGGTCGATTACAATGTGGCAGGCCGTAGTCAGATCACTAAAGGATTGGTCAACAGGCCAAGGTGTATCCTGCCATGTCATGCTACACCCGCTGTAACACAAACTTGGGGCCATGCGAACTCTACAACAGTGGCCTTTGAAGGTAACAGCAGAGAGTGAAAAGACTTTCTTTGAAGGCCAGTGGGATGTACATTTTGGACAGCGAGGACCACTGCTTTTCGAGAGGCACGAAAGTAGGCAGCCATCTATGTGGAAGTGAAACAACCGTCCTATAAGGCGGTGGGGTTTCCTTCAACACCACCTGTGGGCCACATAGAATGAGATTGTAACATTATTAGCCTTTGCCATTTTCACAACTATCGAGCAGCCATAAGCAGTGATGTGACAGCAACTGAGAAGGCCTGAGCACTTTCCTTTCCATTAGAAATTCAGCAGAAAGTTAGCCGTTTATCTCTGGAATGGCTGAGATGGTGTCGATTGGCTTCTGCAGCTAGAATGCCCTTTGTGAAGGCTTAGCAAAGAGTCAGGGCCAGGTGCAGGGCCAGTGGCGCAATGGATAACGCGTCTGACTACGGATCAGAAGATTGTAGGTTCGACTCCTACCTGGCTCGTTGACAATGCCGTGATCGTATAGTGGTTAGTACTCTGCGTTGTGGCCGCAGCAACCCCGGTTCGAATCCGGGTCACGGCATCTTTATGCGCTGGATGAAGTGTAATGTCCACAGTCACGCCCATGCCAGTTCGGACCCCTGAAGGTACACAAGGAGCAGGAAGTCTCTCTCTCTCTCTCTCTCTAAGACCGCTTCTTGCAACCAGCACCAACTCTGTGATATAGGATACCTTGATACTATCCTAGCGTCGGTCGATTACAATGTGGCAGGCCGTAGTCAGATCACTAAAGGATTGGTCAACAGGCCAAGGTGTATCCTGCCATGTCATGCTACACCCGCTGTAACACAAACTTGGGGCCATGCGAACTCTACAACAGTGGCCTTTGAAGGTAACAGCAGAGAGTGAAAAGACTTTCTTTGAAGGCCAGTGGGATGTACATTTTGGACAGCGAGGACCACTGCTTTTCGAGAGGCACGAAAGTAGGCAGCCATCTATGTGGAAGTGAAACAACCGTCCTATAAGGCGGTGGGGTTTCCTTCAACACCACCTGTGGGCCACATAGAATGAGATTGTAACATTATTAGCCTTTGCCATTTTCACAACTATCGAGCAGCCATAAGCAGTGATGTGACAGCAACTGAGAAGGCCTGAGCACTTTCCTTTCCATTAGAAATTCAGCAGAAAGTTAGCCGTTTATCTCTGGAATGGCTGAGATGGTGTCGATTGGCTTCTGCAGCTAGAATGCCCTTTGTGAAGGCTTAGCAAAGAGTCAGGGCCAGGTGCAGGGCCAGTGGCGCAATGGATAACGCGTCTGACTACGGATCAGAAGATTGTAGGTTCGACTCCTACCTGGCTCGTTGACAATGCCGTGATCGTATAGTGGTTAGTACTCTGCGTTGTGGCCGCAGCAACCTCGGTTCGAATCCGGGTCACGGCATCTTTATGCGCTGGATGAAGTGTAATGTCCACAGTCACGCCCATGCCAGTTCGGACCCCTGAAGGTACACAAGGAGCAGGAAGTCTCTCTCTCTCTCTCTCTCTAAGACCGCTTCTTGCAACCAGCACCAACTCTGTGATATAGGATACCTTGATACTATCCTAGCGTCGGTCGATTACAATGTGGCAGGCCATAGTCAGATCACTAAAGGATTGGTCAACAGGCCAAGGTGTATCCTGCCATGTCATGCTACACCCGCTGTAACACAAACTTGGGGCCATGCGAACTCTACAACAGTGGCCTTTGAAGGTAACAGCAGAGAGTGAAAAGACTTTCTTTGAAGGCCAGTGGGATGTACATTTTGGACAGCGAGGACCACTGCTTTTCGAGAGGCACGAAAGTAGGCAGCCATCTATGTGGAAGTGAAACAACCGTCCTATAAGGCGGTGGGGTTTCCTTCAACACCACCTGTGGGCCACATAGAATGAGATTGTAACATTATTAGCCTTTGCCATTTTCACAACTATCGAGCAGCCATAAGCAGTGATGTGACAGCAACTGAGAAGGCCTGAGCACTTTCCTTTCCATTAGAAATTCAGCAGAAAGTTAGCCGTTTATCTCTGGAATGGCTGAGATGGTGTCGATTGGCTTCTGCAGCTAGAATGCCCTTTGTGAAGGCTTAGCAAAGAGTCAGGGCCAGGTGCAGGGCCAGTGGCGCAATGGATAACGCGTCTGACTACGGATCAGAAGATTGTAGGTTCGACTCCTACCTGGCTCGTTGACAATGCCGTGATCGTATAGTGGTTAGTACTCTGCGTTGTGGCCGCAGCAACCCCGGTTCGAATCCGGGTCACGGCATCTTTATGCGCTGGATGAAGTGTAATGTCCACAGTCACGCCCATGCCAGTTCGGACCCCTGAAGGTACACAAGGAGCAGGAAGTCTCTCTCTCTCTCTCTAAGACCGCTTCTTGCAACCAGCACCAACTCTGTGATATAGGATACCTTGATACTATCCTAGCGTCGGTCGATTACAATGTGGCAGGCCGTAGTCAGATCACTAAAGGATTGGTCAACAGGCCAAGGTGTATCCTGCCATGTCATGCTACACCCGCTGTAACACAAACTTGGGGCCATGCGAACTCTACAACAGTGGCCTTTGAAGGTAACAGCAGAGAGTGAAAAGACTTTCTTTGAAGGCCAGTGGGATGTACATTTTGGACAGCGAGGACCACTGCTTTTCGAGAGGCACGAAAGTAGGCAGCCATCTATGTGGAAGTGAAACAACCGTCCTATAAGGCGGTGGGGTTTCCTTCAACACCACCTGTGGGCCACATAGAATGAGATTGTAACATTATTAGCCTTTGCCATTTTCACAACTATCGAGCAGCCATAAGCAGTGATGTGACAGCAACTGAGAAGGCCTGAGCACTTTCCTTTCCATTAGAAATTCAGCAGAAAGTTAGCCGTTTATCTCTGGAATGGCTGAGATGGTGTCGATTGGCTTCTGCAGCTAGAATGCCCTTTGTGAAGGCTTAGCAAAGAGTCAGGGCCAGGTGCAGGGCCAGTGGCGCAATGGATAACGCGTCTGACTACGGATCAGAAGATTGTAGGTTCGACTCCTACCTGGCTCGTTGACAATGCCGTGATCGTATAGTGGTTAGTACTCTGCGTTGTGGCCGCAGCAACCCCGGTTCGAATCCGGGTCACGGCATCTTTATGCGCTGGATGAAGTGTAATGTCCACAGTCACGCCCATGCCAGTTCGGACCCCTGAAGGTACACAAGGAGCAGGAAGTCTCTCTCTCTCTCTCTCTCTAAGACCGCTTCTTGCAACCAGCACCAACTCTGTGATATAGGATACCTTGATACTATCCTAGCGTCGGTCGATTACAATGTGGCAGGCCGTAGTCAGATCACTAAAGGATTGGTCAACAGGCCAAGGTGTATCCTGCCATGTCATGCTACACCCGCTGTAACACAAACTTGGGGCCATGCGAACTCTACAACAGTGCCCTTTGAAGGTAACAGCAGAGAGTGAAAAGACTTTCTTTGAAGGCCAGTGGGATGTACATTTTGGACAGCGAGGACCACTGCTTTTCGAGAGGCACGAAAGTAGGCAGCCATCTATGTGGAAGTGAAACAACCGTCCTATAAGGTGGTGGGGTTTCCTTCAACACCACCTGTGGGCCACATAGAATGAGATTGTAACATTATTAGCCTTTGCCATTTTCACAACTATCGAGCAGCCATAAGCAGTGATGTGACAGCAACTGAGAAGGCCTGAGCACTTTCCTTTCCATTAGAAATTCAGCAGAAAGTTAGCCGTTTATCTCTGGAATGGCTGAGATGGTGTCGATTGGCTTCTGCAGCTAGAATGCCCTTTGTGAAGGCTTAGCAAAGAGTCAGGGCCAGGTGCAGGGCCAGTGGCGCAATGGATAACGCGTCTGACTACGGATCAGAAGATTGTAGGTTCGACTCCTACCTGGCTCGTTGACAATGCCATGATCGTATAGTGGTTAGTACTCTGCGTTGTGGCCGCAGCAACCCCGGTTCGAATCCGGGTCACGGCATCTTTATGCGCTGGATGAAGTGTAATGTCCACAGTCACGCCCATGCCAGTTCGGACCCCTGAAGGTACACAAGGAGCAGGAAGTCTCTCTCTAAGACCGCTTCTTGCAACCAGCACCAACTCTGTGATATAGGATACCTTGATACTATCCTAGCGTCGGTCGATTACAATGTGGCAGGCCGTAGTCAGATCACTAAAGGATTGGTCAACAGGCCAAGGTGTATCCTGCCATGTCATGCTACACCCGCTGTAACACAAACTTGGGGCCATGCGAACTCTACAACAGTGGCCTTTGAAGGTAACAGCAGAGAGTGAAAAGACTTTCTTTGAAGGCCAGTGGGATGTACATTTTGGACAGCGAGGACCACTGCTTTTCGAGAGGCACGAAAGTAGGCAGCCATCTATGTGGAAGTGAAACAACCGTCCTATAAGGCGGTGGGGTTTCCTTCAACACCACCTGTGGGCCACATAGAATGAGATTGTAACATTATTAGCCTTTGCCATTTTCACAACTATCGAGCAGCCATAAGCAGTGATGTGACAGCAACTGAGAAGGCCTGAGCACTTTCCTTTCCATTAGAAATTCAGCAGAAAGTTAGCCGTTTATCTCTGGAATGGCTGAGATGGTGTCGATTGGCTTCTGCAGCTAGAATGCCCTTTGTGAAGGCTTAGCAAAGAGTCAGGGCCAGGTGCAGGGCCAGTGGCGCAATGGATAACGCGTCTGACTACGGATCAGAAGATTGTAGGTTCGACTCCTACCTGGCTCGTTGACAATGCCGTGATCGTATAGTGGTTAGTACTCTGCGTTGTGGCCGCAGCAACCCCGGTTCGAATCCGGGTCACGGCATCTTTATGCGCTGGATGAAGTGTAATGTCCACAGTCACGCCCATGCCAGTTCGGACCCCTGAAGGTACACAAGGAGCAGGAAGTCTCTCTCTCTCTCTCTAAGACCGCTTCTTGCAACCAGCACCAACTCTGTGATATAGGATACCTTGATACTATCCTAGCGTCGGTCGATTACAATGTGGCAGGCCGTAGTCAGATCACTAAAGGATTGGTCAACAGGCCAAGGTGTATCCTGCCATGTCATGCTACACCCGCTGTAACACAAACTTGGGGCCATGCGAACTCTACAACAGTGGCCTTTGAAGGTAACAGCAGAGAGTGAAAAGACTTTCTTTGAAGGCCAGTGGGATGTACATTTTGGACAGCGAGGACCACTGCTTTTCGAGAGGCACGAAAGTAGGCAGCCATCTATGTGGAAGTGAAACAACCGTCCTATAAGGCGGTGGGGTTTCCTTCAACACCACCTGTGGGCCACATAGAATGAGATTGTAACATTATTAGCCTTTGCCATTTTCACAACTATCGAGCAGCCATAAGCAGTGATGTGACAGCAACTGAGAAGGCCTGAGCACTTTCCTTTCCATTAGAAATTCAGCAGAAAGTTAGCCGTTTATCTCTGGAATGGCTGAGATGGTGTCGATTGGCTTCTGCAGCTAGAATGCCCTTTGTGAAGGCTTAGCAAAGAGTCAGGGCCAGGTGCAGGGCCAGTGGCGCAATGGATAACGCGTCTGACTACGGATCAGAAGATTGTAGGTTCGACTCCTACCTGGCTCGTTGACAATGCCGTGATCGTATAGTGGTTAGTACTCTGCGTTGTGGCCGCAGCAACCCCGGTTCGAATCCGGGTCACGGCATCTTTATGCGCTGGATGAAGTGTAATGTCCACAGTCACGCCCATGCCAGTTCGGACCCCTGAAGGTACACAAGGAGCAGGAAGTCTCCCTTTCTCTCTCTCTCTCTCTCTCTCTAAGACCGCTTCTTGCAACCAGCACCAACTCTGTGATATAGGATACCTTGATACTATCCTAGCGTCGGTCGATTACAATGTGGCAGGCCGTAGTCAGATCACTAAAGGATTGGTCAACAGGCCAAGGTGTATCCTGCCATGTCATGCTACACCCGCTGTAACACAAACTTGGGGCCATGCGAACTCTACAACAGTGGCCTTTGAAGGTAACAGCAGAGAGTGAAAAGACTTTCTTTGAAGGCCAGTGGGATGTACATTTTGGACAGCGAGGACCACTGCTTTTCGAGAGGCACGAAAGTAGGCAGCCATCTATGTGGAAGTGAAACAACCGTCCTATAAGGCGGTGGGGTTTCCTTCAACACCACCTGTGGGCCACATAGAATGAGATTGTAACATTATTAGCCTTTGCCATTTTCACAACTATCGAGCAGCCATAAGCAGTGATGTGACAGCAACTGAGAAGGCCTGAGCACTTTCCTTTCCATTAGAAATTCAGCAGAAAGTTAGCCGTTTATCTCTGGAATGGCTGAGATGGTGTCGATTGGCTTCTGCAGCTAGAATGCCCTTTGTGAAGGCTTAGCAAAGAGTCAGGGCCAGGTGCAGGGCCAGTGGCGCAATGGATAACGCGTCTGACTACGGATCAGAAGATTGTAGGTTCGACTCCTACCTGGCTCGTTGACAATGCCGTGATCGTATAGTGGTTAGTACTCTGCGTTGTGGCCGCAGCAACCCCGGTTCGAATCCGGGTCACGGCATCTTTATGCGCTGGATGAAGTGTAATGTCCACAGTCACGCCCATGCCAGTTCGGACCCCTGAAGGTACACAAGGAGCAGGAAGTCTCTCTCTCTCTCTCTCTCTAAGACCGCTTCTTGCAACCAGCACCAACTCTGTGATATAGGATACCTTGATACTATCCTAGCGTCGGTCGATTACAATGTGGCAGGCCGTAGTCAGATCACTAAAGGATTGGTCAACAGGCCAAGGTGTATCCTGCCATGTCATGCTACACCCGCTGTAACACAAACTTGGGGCCATGCGAACTCTACAACAGTGGCCTTTGAAGGTAACAGCAGAGAGTGAAAAGACTTTCTTTGAAGGCCAGTGGGATGTACATTTTGGACAGCGAGGACCACTGCTTTTCGAGAGGCACGAAAGTAGGCAGCCATCTATGTGGAAGTGAAACAACCGTCCTATAAGGCGGTGGGGTTTCCTTCAACACCACCTGTGGGCCACATAGAATGAGATTGTAACATTATTAGCCTTTGCCATTTTCACAACTATCGAGCAGCCATAAGCAGTGATGTGACAGCAACTGAGAAGGCCTGAGCACTTTCCTTTCCATTAGAAATTCAGCAGAAAGTTAGCCGTTTATCTCTGGAATGGCTGAGATGGTGTCGATTGGCTTCTGCAGCTAGAATGCCCTTTGTGAAGGCTTAGCAAAGAGTCAGGGCCAGGTGCAGGGCCAGTGGCGCAATGGATAACGCGTCTGACTACGGATCAGAAGATTGTAGGTTCGACTCCTACCTGGCTCGTTGACAATGCCGTGATCGTATAGTGGTTAGTACTCTGCGTTGTGGCCGCAGCAACCCCGGTTCGAATCCGGGTCACGGCATCTTTATGCGCTGGATGAAGTGTAATGTCCACAGTCACGCCCATGCCAGTTCGGACCCCTGAAGGTACACAAGGAGCAGGAAGTCTCTCTCTCTCTCTCTCTCTCTAAGACCGCTTCTTGCAACCAGCACCAACTCTGTGATATAGGATACCTTGATACTATCCTAGCGTCGGTCGATTACAATGTGGCAGGCCGTAGTCAGATCACTAAAGGATTGGTCAACAGGCCAAGGTGTATCCTGCCATGTCATGCTACACCCGCTGTAACACAAACTTGGGGCCATGCGAACTCTACAACAGTGGCCTTTGAAGGTAACAGCAGAGAGTGAAAAGACTTTCTTTGAAGGCCAGTGGGATGTACATTTTGGACAGCGAGGACCACTGCTTTTCGAGAGGCACGAAAGTAGGCAGCCATCTATGTGGAAGTGAAACAACCGTCCTATAAGGCGGTGGGGTTTCCTTCAACACCACCTGTGGGCCACATAGAATGAGATTGTAACATTATTAGCCTTTGCCATTTTCACAACTATCGAGCAGCCATAAGCAGTGATGTGACAGCAACTGAGAAGGCCTGAGCACTTTCCTTTCCATTAGAAATTCAGCAGAAAGTTAGCCGTTTATCTCTGGAATGGCTGAGATGGTGTCGATTGGCTTCTGCAGCTAGAATGCCCTTTGTGAAGGCTTAGCAAAGAGTCAGGGCCAGGTGCAGGGCCAGTGGCGCAATGGATAACGCGTCTGACTACGGATCAGAAGATTGTAGGTTCGACTCCTACCTGGCTCGTTGACAATGCCGTGATCGTATAGTGGTTAGTACTCTGCGTTGTGGCCGCAGCAACCCCGGTTCGAATCCGGGTCACGGCATCTTTATGCGCTGGATGAAGTGTAATGTCCACAGTCACGCCCATGCCAGTTCGGACCCCTGAAGGTACACAAGGAGCAGGAAGTCTCTCTCTCTCTCTCTCTCTCTCTAAGACCGCTTCTTGCAACCAGCACCAACTCTGTGATATAGGATACCTTGATACTATCCTAGCGTCGGTCGATTACAATGTGGCAGGCCGTAGTCAGATCACTAAAGGATTGGTCAACAGGCCAAGGTGTATCCTGCCATGTCATGCTACACCCGCTGTAACACAAACTTGGGGCCATGCGAACTCTACAACAGTGGCCTTTGAAGGTAACAGCAGAGAGTGAAAAGACTTTCTTTGAAGGCCAGTGGGATGTACATTTTGGACAGCGAGGACCACTGCTTTTCGAGAGGCACGAAAGTAGGCAGCCATCTATGTGGAAGTGAAACAACCGTCCTATAAGGTGGTGGGGTTTCCTTCAACACCACCTGTGGGCCACATAGAATGAGATTGTAACATTATTAGCCTTTGCCATTTTCACAACTATCGAGCAGCCATAAGCAGTGATGTGACAGCAACTGAGAAGGCCTGAGCACTTTCCTTTCCATTAGAAATTCAGCAGAAAGTTAGCCGTTTATCTCTGGAATGGCTGAGATGGTGTCGATTGGCTTCTGCAGCTAGAATGCCCTTTGTGAAGGCTTAGCAAAGAGTCAGGGCCAGGTGCAGGGCCAGCGGCGCAATGGATAACGCGTCTGACTACGGATCAGAAGATTGTAGGTTCGACTCCTACCTGGCACGTTGACAATGCCGTGATCGTATAGTGGTTAGTACTCTGCGTTGTGGCCGCAGCAACCCCGGTTCGAATCCGGGTCACGGCATCTTTATGCGCTGGATGAAGTGTAATGTCCACAGTCACGCCCATGCCAGTTCGGACCCCTGAAGGTACACAAGGAGCAGGAAGTCTCTCTCTCTCTCTCTCTCTCTCTAAGACCGCTTCTTGCAACCAGCACCAACTCTGTGATATAGGATACCTTGATACTATCCTAGCGTCGGTCGATTACAATGTGGCAGGCCGTAGTCAGATCACTAAAGGATTGGTCAACAGGCCAAGGTGTATCCTGCCATGTCATGCTACACCCGCTGTAACACAAACTTGGGGCCATGCGAACTCTACAACAGTGGCCTTTGAAGGTAACAGCAGAGAGTGAAAAGACTTTCTTTGAAGGCCAGTGGGATGTACATTTTGGACAGCGAGGACCACTGCTTTTCGAGAGGCACGAAAGTAGGCAGCCATCTATGTGGAAGTGAAACAACCGTCCTATAAGGCGGTGGGGTTTCCTTCAACACCACCTGTGGGCCACATAGAATGAGATTGTAACATTATTAGCCTTTGCCATTTTCACAACTATCGAGCAGCCATAAGCAGTGATGTGACAGCAACTGAGAAGGCCTGAGCACTTTCCTTTCCATTAGAAATTCAGCAGAAAGTTAGCCGTTTATCTCTGGAATGGCTGAGATGGTGTCGATTGGCTTCTGCAGCTAGAATGCCCTTTGTGAAGGCTTAGCAAAGAGTCAGGGCCAGGTGCAGGGCCAGTGGCGCAATGGATAACGCGTCTGACTACGGATCAGAAGATTGTAGGTTCGACTCCTACCTGGCTCGTTGACAATGCCGTGATCGTATAGTGGTTAGTACTCTGCGTTGTGGCCGCAGCAACCCCGGTTCGAATCCGGGTCACGGCATCTTTATGTGCTGGATGAAGTGTAATGTCCACAGTCACGCCCATGCCAGTTCGGACCCCTGAAGGTACACAAGGAGCAGGAAGTCTCTCTCTCTAAGACCGCTTCTTGCAACCAGCACCAACTCTGTGATATAGGATACCTTGATACTATCCTAGCGTCGGTCGATTACAATGTGGCAGGCCGTAGTCAGATCACTAAAGGATTGGTCAACAGGCCAAGGTGTATCCTGCCATGTCATGCTACACCCGCTGTAACACAAACTTGGGGCCATGCGAACTCTACAACAGTGGCCTTTGAAGGTAACAGCAGAGAGTGAAAAGACTTTCTTTGAAGGCCAGTGGGATGTACATTTTGGACAGCGAGGACCACTGCTTTTCGAGAGGCACGAAAGTAGGCAGCCATCTATGTGGAAGTGAAACAACCGTCCTATAAGGCGGTGGGGTTTCCTTCAACACCACCTGTGGGCCACATAGAATGAGATTGTAACATTATTAGCCTTTGCCATTTTCACAACTATCGAGCAGCCATAAGCAGTGATGTGACAGCAACTGAGAAGGCCTGAGCACTTTCCTTTCCATTAGAAATTCAGCAGAAAGTTAGCCGTTTATCTCTGGAATGGCTGAGATGGTGTCGATTGGCTTCTGCAGCTAGAATGCCCTTTGTGAAGGCTTAGCAAAGAGTCAGGGCCAGGTGCAGGGCCAGTGGCGCAATGGATAACGCGTCTGACTACGGATCAGAAGATTGTAGGTTCGACTCCTACCTGGCTCGTTGACAATGCCGTGATCGTATAGTGGTTAGTACTCTGCGTTGTGGCCGCAGCAACCCCGGTTCGAATCTGGGTCACGGCATCTTTATGCGCTGGATGAAGTGTAATGTCCACAGTCACGCCCATGCCAGTTCGGACCCCTGAAGGTACACAAGGAGCAGGAAGTCTCTCTCTCTCTCTCTCTCTAAGACCGCTTCTTGCAACCAGCACCAACTCTGTGATATAGGATACCTTGATACTATCCTAGCGTCGGTCGATTACAATGTGGCAGGCCGTAGTCAGATCACTAAAGGATTGGTCAACAGGCCAAGGTGTATCCTGCCATGTCATGCTACACCCGCTGTAACACAAACTTGGGGCCATGCGAACTCTACAACAGTGCCCTTTGAAGGTAACAGCAGAGAGTGAAAAGACTTTCTTTGAAGGCCAGTGGGATGTACATTTTGGACAGCGAGGACCACTGCTTTTCGAGAGGCACGAAAGTAGGCAGCCATCTATGTGGAAGTGAAACAACCGTCCTATAAGGCGGTGGGGTTTCCTTCAACACCACCTGTGGGCCACATAGAATGAGATTGTAACATTATTAGCCTTTGCCATTTTCACAACTATCGAGCAGCCATAAGCAGTGATGTGACAGCAACTGAGAAGGCCTGAGCACTTTCCTTTCCATTAGAAATTCAGCAGAAAGTTAGCCGTTTATCTCTGGAATGGCTGAGATGGTGTCGATTGGCTTCTGCAGCTAGAATGCCCTTTGTGAAGGCTTAGCAAAGAGTCAGGGCCAGGTGCAGGGCCAGTGGCGCAATGGATAACGCGTCTGACTACGGATCAGAAGATTGTAGGTTCGACTCCTACCTGGCTCGTTGACAATGCCGTGATCGTATAGTGGTTAGTACTCTGCGTTGTGGCCGCAGCAACCCCGGTTCGAATCCGGGTCACGGCATCTTTATGCGCTGGATGAAGTGTAATGTCCACAGTCACGCCCATGCCAGTTCGGACCCCTGAAGGTACACAAGGAGCAGGAAGTCTCTCTCTCTCTCTCTAAGACCGCTTCTTGCAACCAGCACCAACTCTGTGATATAGGATACCTTGATACTATCCTAGCGTCGGTCGATTACAATGTGGCAGGCCGTAGTCAGATCACTAAAGGATTGGTCAACAGGCCAAGGTGTATCCTGCCATGTCATGCTACACCCGCTGTAACACAAACTTGGGGCCATGCGAACTCTACAACAGTGGCCTTTGAAGGTAACAGCAGAGAGTGAAAAGACTTTCTTTGAAGGCCAGTGGGATGTACATTTTGGACAGCGAGGACCACTGCTTTTCGAGAGGCACGAAAGTAGGCAGCCATCTATGTGGAAGTGAAACAACCGTCCTATAAGGCGGTGGGGTTTCCTTCAACACCACCTGTGGGCCACATAGAATGAGATTGTAACATTATTAGCCTTTGCCATTTTCACAACTATCGAGCAGCCATAAGCAGTGATGTGACAGCAACTGAGAAGGCCTGAGCACTTTCCTTTCCATTAGAAATTCAGCAGAAAGTTAGCCGTTTATCTCTGGAATGGCTGAGATGGTGTCGATTGGCTTCTGCAGCTAGAATGCCCTTTGTGAAGGCTTAGCAAAGAGTCAGGGCCAGGTGCAGGGCCAGTGGCGCAATGGATAACGCGTCTGACTACGGATCAGAAGATTGTAGGTTCGACTCCTACCTGGCTCGTTGACAATGCCGTGATCGTATAGTGGTTAGTACTCTGCGTTGTGGCCGCAGCAACCCCGGTTCGAATCCGGGTCACGGCATCTTTATGCGCTGGATGAAGTGTAATGTCCACAGTCACGCCCATGCCAGTTCGGACCCCTGAAGGTACACAAGGAGCAGGAAGCCCCTCTCTCTCTCTCTCTCTCTCTCTCTCTCTCTAAGACCGCTTCTTGCAACCAGCACCAACTCTGTGATATAGGATACCTTGATACTATCCTAGCATCGGTCGATTACAATGTGGCAGGCCGTAGTCAGATCACTAAAGGATTGGTCAACAGGCCAAGGTGTATCCTGCCATGTCATGCTACACCCGCTGTAACACAAACTTGGGGCCATGCGAACTCTACAACAGTGGCCTTTGAAGGTAACAGCAGAGAGTGAAAAGACTTTCTTTGAAGGCCAGTGGGATGTACATTTTGGACAGCGAGGACCACTGCTTTTCGAGAGGCACGAAAGTAGGCAGCCATCTATGTGGAAGTGAAACAACCGTCCTATAAGGCGGTGGGGTTTCCTTCAACACCACCTGTGGGCCACATAGAATGAGATTGTAACATTATTAGCCTTTGCCATTTTCACAACTATCGAGCAGCCATAAGCAGTGATGTGACAGCAACTGAGAAGGCCTGAGCACTTTCCTTTCCATTAGAAATTCAGCAGAAAGTTAGCCGTTTATCTCTGGAATGGCTGAGATGGTGTCGATTGGCTTCTGCAGCTAGAATGCCCTTTGTGAAGGCTTAGCAAAGAGTCAGGGCCAGGTGCAGGGCCAGTGGCGCAATGGATAACGCGTCTGACTACGGATCAGAAGATTGTAGGTTCGACTCCTACCTGGCTCGTTGACAATGCCGTGATCGTATAGTGGTTAGTACTCTGCGTTGTGGCCGCAGCAACCCCGGTTTGAATCCGGGTCACGGCATCTTTATGCGCTGGATGAAGTGTAATGTCCACAGTCACGCCCATGCCAGTTCGGACCCCTGAAGGTACACAAGGAGCAGGAAGTCTCTCTCTCTCTCTCTCTCTAAGACCGCTTCTTGCAACCAGCACCAACTCTGTGATATAGGATACCTTGATACTATCCTAGCGTCGGTCGATTACAATGTGGCAGGCCGTAGTCAGATCACTAAAGGATTGGTCAACAGGCCAAGGTGTATCCTGCCATGTCATGCTACACCCGCTGTAACACAAACTTGGGGCCATGCGAACTCTACAACAGTGGCCTTTGAAGGTAACAGCAGAGAGTGAAAAGACTTTCTTTGAAGGCCAGTGGGATGTACATTTTGGACAGCGAGGACCACTGCTTTTCGAGAGGCACGAAAGTAGGCAGCCATCTATGTGGAAGTGAAACAACCGTCCTATAAGGTGGTGGGGTTTCCTTCAACACCACCTGTGGGCCACATAGAATGAGATTGTAACATTATTAGCCTTTGCCATTTTCACAACTATCGAGCAGCCATAAGCAGTGATGTGACAGCAACTGAGAAGGCCTGAGCACTTTCCTTTCCATTAGAAATTCAGCAGAAAGTTAGCCGTTTATCTCTGGAATGGCTGAGATGGTGTCGATTGGCTTCTGCAGCTAGAATGCCCTTTGTGAAGGCTTAGCAAAGAGTCAGGGCCAGGTGCAGGGCCAGTGGCGCAATGGATAACGCGTCTGACTACGGATCAGAAGATTGTAGGTTCGACTCCTACCTGGCTCGTTGACAATGCCGTGATCGTATAGTGGTTAGTACTCTGCGTTGTGGCCGCAGCAACCCCGGGTCACGGCATCTTTATGCGCTGGATGAAGTGTAATGTCCACAGTCACGCCCATGCCAGTTCGGACCCCTGAAGGTACACAAGGAGCAGGAAGTCTCTCTCTCTCTCTCTCTCTCTCTCTCTCTCTCTAAGACCGCTTCTTGCAACCAGCACCAACTCTGTGATATAGGATACCTTGATACTATCCTAGCATCGGTCGATTACAATGTGGCAGGCCGTAGTCAGATCACTAAAGGATTGGTCAACAGGCCAAGGTGTATCCTGCCATGTCATGCTACACCCGCTGTAACACAAACTTGGGGCCATGCGAACTCTACAACAGTGGCCTTTGAAGGTAACAGCAGAGAGTGAAAAGACTTTCTTTGAAGGCCAGTGGGATGTACATTTTGGACAGCGAGGACCACTGCTTTTCGAGAGGCACGAAAGTAGGCAGCCATCTATGTGGAAGTGAAACAACCGTCCTATAAGGCGGTGGGGTTTCCTTCAACACCACCTGTGGGCCACATAGAATGAGATTGTAACATTATTAGCCTTTGCCATTTTCACAACTATCGAGCAGCCATAAGCAGTGATGTGACAGCAACTGAGAAGGCCTGAGCACTTTCCTTTCCATTAGAAATTCAGCAGAAAGTTAGCCGTTTATCTCTGGAATGGCTGAGATGGTGTCGATTGGCTTCTGCAGCTAGAATGCCCTTTGTGAAGGCTTAGCAAAGAGTCAGGGCCAGGTGCAGGGCCAGTGGCGCAATGGATAACGCGTCTGACTACGGATCAGAAGATTGTAGGTTCGACTCCTACCTGGCTCGTTGACAATGCCGTGATCGTATAGTGGTTAGTACTCTGCGTTGTGGCCGCAGCAACCCCGGTTCAAATCCGGGTCACGGCATCTTTATGCGCTGGATGAAGTGTAATGTCCACAGTCACGCCCATGCCAGTTCGGACCCCTGAAGGTACACAAGGAGCAGGAAGTCTCTCTCTCTCTCTCTCTCTCTCTCTCTAAGACCGCTTCTTGCAACCAGCACCAACTCTGTGATATAGGATACCTTGATACTATCCTAGCGTCGGTCGATTACAATGTGGCAGGCCGTAGTCAGATCACTAAAGGATTGGTCAACAGGCCAAGGTGTATCCTGCCATGTCATGCTACACCCGCTGTAACACAAACTTGGGGCCATGCGAACTCTACAACAGTGGCCTTTGAAGGTAACAGCAGAGAGTGAAAAGACTTTCTTTGAAGGCCAGTGGGATGTACATTTTGGACAGCGAGGACCACTGCTTTTCGAGAGGCACGAAAGTAGGCAGCCATCTATGTGGAAGTGAAACAACCGTCCTATAAGGCGGTGGGGTTTCCTTCAACACCACCTGTGGGCCACATAGAATGAGATTGTAACATTATTAGCCTTTGCCATTTTCACAACTATCGAGCAGCCATAAGCAGTGATGTGACAGCAACTGAGAAGGCCTGAGCACTTTCCTTTCCATTAGAAATTCAGCAGAAAGTTAGCCGTTTATCTCTGGAATGGCTGAGATGGTGTCGATTGGCTTCTGCAGCTAGAATGCCCTTTGTGAAGGCTTAGCAAAGAGTCAGGGCCAGGTGCAGGGCCAGTGGCGCAATGGATAACGCGTCTGACTACGGATCAGAAGATTGTAGGTTCGACTCCTACCTGGCTCGTTGACAATGCCGTGATCGTATAGTGGTTAGTACTCTGCGTTGTGGCCGCAGCAACCCCGGTTCGAATCCGGGTCACGGCATCTTTATGCGCTGGATGAAGTGTAATGTCCACAGTCACGCCCATGCCAGTTCGGACCCCTGAAGGTACACAAGGAGCAGGAAGTCTCTCTCTCTCTCTCTCTCTAAGACCGCTTCTTGCAACCAGCACCAACTCTGTGATATAGGATACCTTGATACTATCCTAGCGTCGGTTGATTACAATGTGGCAGGCCGTAGTCAGATCACTAAAGGATTGGTCAACAGGCCAAGGTGTATCCTGCCATGTCATGCTACACCCGCTGTAACACAAACTTGGGGCCATGCGAACTCTACAACAGTGGCCTTTGAAGGTAACAGCAGAGAGTGAAAAGACTTTCTTTGAAGGCCAGTGGGATGTACATTTTGGACAGCGAGGACCACTGCTTTTCGAGAGGCACTAAAGTAGGCAGCCATCTATGTGGAAGTGAAACAACCGTCCTATAAGGCGGTGGGGTTTCCTTCAACACCACCTGTGGGCCACATAGAATGAGATTGTAACATTATTAGCCTTTGCCATTTTCACAACTATCGAGCAGCCATAAGCAGTGATGTGACAGCAACTGAGAAGGCCTGAGCACTTTCCTTTCCATTAGAAATTCAGCAGAAAGTTAGCCGTTTATCTCTGGAATGGCTGAGATGGTGTCGATTGGCTTCTGCAGCTAGAATGCCCTTTGTGAAGGCTTAGCAAAGAGTCAGGGCCAGGTGCAGGGCCAGTGGCGCAATGGATAACGCGTCTGACTACGGATCAGAAGATTGTAGGTTCGACTCCTACCTGGCTCGTTGACAATGCCGTGATCGTATAGTGGTTAGTACTCTGCGTTGTGGCCGCAGCAACCCCGGTTCGAATCCGGGTCACGGCATCTTTATGCGCTGGATGAAGTGTAATGTCCACAGTCACGCCCATGCCAGTTCGGACCCCTGAAGGTACACAAGGAGCAGGAAGTCTCTCTCTCTCTCTCTCTCTCTCTCTAAGACCGCTTCTTGCAACCAGCACCAACTCTGTGATATAGGATACCTTGATACTATCCTAGCGTCGGTCGATTACAATGTGGCAGGCCGTAGTCAGATCACTAAAGGATTGGTCAACAGGCCAAGGTGTATCCTGCCATGTCATGCTACACCCGCTGTAACACAAACTTGGGGCCATGCGAACTCTACAACAGTGGCCTTTGAAGGTAACAGCAGAGAGTGAAAAGACTTTCTTTGAAGGCCAGTGGGATGTACATTTTGGACAGCGAGGACCACTGCTTTTCGAGAGGCACGAAAGTAGGCAGCCATCTATGTGGAAGTGAAACAACCGTCCTATAAGGCGGTGGGGTTTCCTTCAACACCACCTGTGGGCCACATAGAATGAGATTGTAACATTATTAGCCTTTGCCATTTTCACAACTATCGAGCAGCCATAAGCAGTGATGTGACAGCAACTGAGAAGGCCTGAGCACTTTCCTTTCCATTAGAAATTCAGCAGAAAGTTAGCCGTTTATCTCTGGAATGGCTGAGATGGTGTCGATTGGCTTCTGCAGCTAGAATGCCCTTTGTGAAGGCTTAGCAAAGAGTCAGGGCCAGGTGCAGGGCCAGTGGCGCAATGGATAACGCGTCTGACTACGGATCAGAAGATTGTAGGTTCGACTCCTACCTGGCTCGTTGACAATGCCGTGATCGTATAGTGGTTAGTACTCTGCGTTGTGGCCGCAGCAACCCCGGTTCGAATCCGGGTCACGGCATCTTTATGCGCTGGATGAAGTGTAATGTCCACAGTCACGCCCATGCCAGTTCGGACCCCTGAAGGTACACAAGGAGCAGGAAGTCTCTCTCTCTCTCTCTCTCTAAGACCGCTTCTTGCAACCAGCACCAACTCTGTGATATAGGATACCTTGATACTATCCTAGCGTCGGTCGATTACAATGTGGCAGGCCGTAGTCAGATCACTAAAGGATTGGTCAACAGGCCAAGGTGTATCCTGCCATGTCATGCTACACCCGCTGTAACACAAACTTGGGGCCATGCGAACTCTACAACAGTGGCCTTTGAAGGTAACAGCAGAGAGTGAAAAGACTTTCTTTGAAGGCCAGTGGGATGTACATTTTGGACAGCGAGGACCACTGCTTTTCGAGAGGCACGAAAGTAGGCAGCCATCTATGTGGAAGTGAAACAACCGTCCTATAAGGCGGTGGGGTTTCCTTCAACACCACCTGTGGGCCACATAGAATGAGATTGTAACATTATTAGCCTTTGCCATTTTCACAACTATCGAGCAGCCATAAGCAGTGATGTGACAGCAACTGAGAAGGCCTGAGCACTTTCCTTTCCATTAGAAATTCAGCAGAAAGTTAGCCGTTTATCTCTGGAATGGCTGAGATGGTGTCGATTGGCTTCTGCAGCTAGAATGCCCTTTGTGAAGGCTTAGCAAAGAGTCAGGGCCAGGTGCAGGGCCAGTGGCGCAATGGATAACGTGTCTGACTACGGATCAGAAGATTGTAGGTTCGACTCCTACCTGGCTCGTTGACAATGCCGTGATCGTATAGTGGTTAGTACTCTGCGTTGTGGCCGCAGCAACCCCGGTTCGAATCCGGGTCACGGCATCTTTATGCGCTGGATGAAGTGTAATGTCCACAGTCACGCCCATGCCAGTTCGGACCCCTGAAGGTACACAAGGAGCAGGAAGTCTCTCTCTCTCTCTCTCTCTCTCTCTCTCTCTCTCTAAGACCGCTTCTTGCAACCAGCACCAACTCTGTGATATAGGATACCTTGATACTATCCTAGCGTCGGTCGATTACAATGTGGCAGGCCGTAGTCAGATCACTAAAGGATTGGTCAACAGGCCAAGGTGTATCCTGCCATGTCATGCTACACCCGCTGTAACACAAACTTGGGGCCATGCGAACTCTACAACAGTGGCCTTTGAAGGTAACAGCAGAGAGTGAAAAGACTTTCTTTGAAGGCCAGTGGGATGTACATTTTGGACAGCGAGGACCACTGCTTTTCGAGAGGCACGAAAGTAGGCAGCCATCTATGTGGAAGTGAAACAACCGTCCTATAAGGCGGTGGGGTTTCCTTCAACACCACCTGTGGGCCACATAGAATGAGATTGTAACATTATTAGCCTTTGCCATTTTCACAACTATCGAGCAGCCATAAGCAGTGATGTGACAGCAACTGAGAAGGCCTGAGCACTTTCCTTTCCATTAGAAATTCAGCAGAAAGTTAGCCGTTTATCTCTGGAATGGCTGAGATGGTGTCGATTGGCTTCTGCAGCTAGAATGCCCTTTGTGAAGGCTTAGCAAAGAGTCAGGGCCAGGTGCAGGGCCAGTGGCGCAATGGATAACGCGTCTGACTACGGATCAGAAGATTGTAGGTTCGACTCCTACCTGGCTCGTTGACAATGCCGTGATCGTATAGTGGTTAGTACTCTGCGTTGTGGCCGCAGCAACCCCGGTTCGAATCCGGGTCACGGCATCTTTATGCGCTGGATGAAGTGTAATGTCCACAGTCACGCCCATGCCAGTTCGGACCCCTGAAGGTACACAAGGAGCAGGAAGTCTCTCTCTCTCTCTCTAAGACCGCTTCTTGCAACCAGCACCAACTCTGTGATATAGGATACCTTGATACTATCCTAGCGTCGGTCGATTACAATGTGGCAGGCCGTAGTCAGATCACTAAAGGATTGGTCAACAGGCCAAGGTGTATCCTGCCATGTCATGCTACACCCGCTGTAACACAAACTTGGGGCCATGCGAACTCTACAACAGTGGCCTTTGAAGGTAACAGCAGAGAGTGAAAAGACTTTCTTTGAAGGCCAGTGGGATGTACATTTTGGACAGCGAGGACCACTGCTTTTCGAGAGGCACGAAAGTAGGCAGCCATCTATGTGGAAGTGAAACAACCGTCCTATAAGGCGGTGGGGTTTCCTTCAACACCACCTGTGGGCCACATAGAATGAGATTGTAACATTATTAGCCTTTGCCATTTTCACAACTATCGAGCAGCCATAAGCAGTGATGTGACAGCAACTGAGAAGGCCTGAGCACTTTCCTTTCCATTAGAAATTCAGCAGAAAGTTAGCCGTTTATCTCTGGAATGGCTGAGATGGTGTCGATTGGCTTCTGCAGCTAGAATGCCCTTTGTGAAGGCTTAGCAAAGAGTCAGGGCCAGGTGCAGGGCCAGTGGCGCAATGGATAACGCGTCTGACTACGGATCAGAAGATTGTAGGTTCAACTCCTACCTGGCTCGTTGACAATGCCGTGATCGTATAGTGGTTAGTACTCTGCGTTGTGGCCGCAGCAACCCCGGTTCGAATCCGGGTCACGGCATCTTTATGCGCTGGATGAAGTGTAATGTCCACAGTCACGCCCATGCCAGTTCGGACCCCTGAAGGTACACAAGGAGCAGGAAGTCTCTCTCTCTCTAAGACCGCTTCTTGCAACCAGCACCAACTCTGTGATATAGGATACCTTGATACTATCCTAGCGTCGGTCGATTACAATGTGGCAGGCCGTAGTCAGATCACTAAAGGATTGGTCAACAGGCCAAGGTGTATCCTGCCATGTCATGCTACACCCGCTGTAACACAAACTTGGGGCCATGCGAACTCTACAACAGTGGCCTTTGAAGGTAACAGCAGAGAGTGAAAAGACTTTCTTTGAAGGCCAGTGGGATGTACATTTTGGACAGCGAGGACCACTGCTTTTCGAGAGGCACGAAAGTAGGCAGCCATCTATGTGGAAGTGAAACAACCGTCCTATAAGGCGGTGGGGTTTCCTTCAACACCACCTGTGGGCCACATAGAATGAGATTGTAACATTATTAGCCTTTGCCATTTTCACAACTATCGAGCAGCCATAAGCAGTGATGTGACAGCAACTGAGAAGGCCTGAGCACTTTCCTTTCCATTAGAAATTCAGCAGAAAGTTAGCCGTTTATCTCTGGAATGGCTGAGATGGTGTCGATTGGCTTCTGCAGCTAGAATGCCCTTTGTGAAGGCTTAGCAAAGAGTCAGGGCCAGGTGCAGGGCCAGTGGCGCAATGGATAACGCGTCTGACTACGGATCAGAAGATTGTAGGTTCGACTCCTACCTGGCTCGTTGACAATGCCGTGATCGTATAGTGGTTAGTACTCTGCGTTGTGGCCGCAGCAACCCTGGTTCGAATCCGGGTCACGGCATCTTTATGCGCTGGATGAAGTGTAATGTCCACAGTCACGCCCATGCCAGTTCGGACCCCTGAAGGTACACAAGGAGCAGGAAGTCTCTCTCTCTCTCTCTCTCTAAGACCGCTTCTTGCAACCAGCACCAACTCTGTGATATAGGATACCTTGATACTATCCTAGCGTCGGTCGATTACAATGTGGCAGGCCGTAGTCAGATCACTAAAGGATTGGTCAACAGGCCAAGGTGTATCCTGCCATGTCATGCTACACCCGCTGTAACACAAACTTGGGGCCATGCGAACTCTACAACAGTGGCCTTTGAAGGTAACAGCAGAGAGTGAAAAGACTTTCTTTGAAGGCCAGTGGGATGTACATTTTGGACAGCGAGGACCACTGCTTTTCGAGAGGCACGAAAGTAGGCAGCCATCTATGTGGAAGTGAAACAACCGTCCTATAAGGTGGTGGGGTTTCCTTCAACACCACCTGTGGGCCACATAGAATGAGATTGTAACATTATTAGCCTTTGCCATTTTCACAACTATCGAGCAGCCATAAGCAGTGATGTGACAGCAACTGAGAAGGCCTGAGCACTTTCCTTTCCATTAGAAATTCAGCAGAAAGTTAGCCGTTTATCTCTGGAATGGCTGAGATGGTGTCGATTGGCTTCTGCAGCTAGAATGCCCTTTGTGAAGGCTTAGCAAAGAGTCAGGGCCAGGTGCAGGGCCAGTGGCGCAATGGATAACGCGTCTGACTACGGATCAGAAGATTGTAGGTTCGACTCCTACCTGGCTCGTTGACAATGCCGTGATCGTATAGTGGTTAGTACTCTGCGTTGTGGCCGCAGCAACCCCGGTTCGAATCCGGGTCACGGCATCTTTATGCGCTGGATGAAGTGTAATGTCCACAGTCACGCCCATGCCAGTTCGGACCCCTGAAGGTACACAAGGAGCAGGAAGTCTCTCTCTCTCTCTCTCTCTCTCTCTCTCTAAGACCGCTTCTTGCAACCAGCACCAACTCTGTGATATAGGATACCTTGATACTATCCTAGCGTCGGTCGATTACAATGTGGCAGGCCGTAGTCAGATCACTAAAGGATTGGTCAACAGGCCAAGGTGTATCCTGCCATGTCATGCTACACCCGCTGTAACACAAACTTGGGGCCATGCGAACTCTACAACAGTGGCCTTTGAAGGTAACAGCAGAGAGTGAAAAGACTTTCTTTGAATGCCAGTGGGATGTACATTTTGGACAGCGAGGACCACTGCTTTTCGAGATGCACGAAAGTAGGCAGCCATCTATGTGGAAGTGAAACAACCGTCCTATAAGGCGGTGGGGTTTCCTTCAACACCACCTGTGGGCCACATAGAATGAGATTGTAACATTATTAGCCTTTGCCATTTTCACAACTATCGAGCAGCCATAAGCAGTGATGTGACAGCAACTGAGAAGGCCTGAGCACTTTCCTTTCCATTAGAAATTCAGCAGAAAGTTAGCCGTTTATCTCTGGAATGGCTGAGATGGTGTCGATTGGCTTCTGCAGCTAGAATGCCCTTTGTGAAGGCTTAGCAAAGAGTCAGGGCCAGGTGCAGGGCCAGTGGCGCAATGGATAACGCGTCTGACTACGGATCAGAAGATTGTAGGTTCGACTCCTACCTGGCTCGTTGACAATGCCGTGATCGTATAGTGGTTAGTACTCTGCGTTGTGGCCGCAGCAACCCCGGTTCGAATCCGGGTCACGGCATCTTTATGCGCTGGATGAAGTGTAATGTCCACAGTCACGCCCATGCCAGTTCGGACCCCTGAAGGTACACAAGGAGCAGGAAGTCTCTCTCTCTCTAAGACCGCTTCTTGCAACCAGCACCAACTCTGTGATATAGGATACCTTGATACTATCCTAGCGTCGGTCGATTACAATGTGGCAGGCCGTAGTCAGATCACTAAAGGATTGGTCAACAGGCCAAGGTGTATCCTGCCATGTCATGCTACACCCGCTGTAACACAAACTTGGGGCCATGCGAACTCTACAACAGTGGCCTTTGAAGGTAACAGCAGAGAGTGAAAAGACTTTCTTTGAAGGCCAGTGGGATGTACATTTTGGACAGCGAGGACCACTGCTTTTCGAGAGGCACGAAAGTAGGCAGCCATCTATGTGGAAGTGAAACAACCGTCCTATAAGGCGGTGGGGTTTCCTTCAACACCACCTGTGGGCCACATAGAATGAGATTGTAACATTATTAGCCTTTGCCATTTTCACAACTATCGAGCAGCCATAAGCAGTGATGTGACAGCAACTGAGAAGGCCTGAGCACTTTCCTTTCCATTAGAAATTCAGCAGAAAGTTAGCCGTTTATCTCTGGAATGGCTGAGATGGTGTCGATTGGCTTCTGCAGCTAGAATGCCCTTTGTGAAGGCTTAGCAAAGAGTCAGGGCCAGGTGCAGGGCCAGTGGCGCAATGGATAACGCGTCTGACTACGGATCAGAAGATTGTAGGTTCGACTCCTACCTGGCTCGTTGACAATGCCGTAATCGTATAGTGGTTAGTACTCTGCGTTGTGGCCGCAGCAACCCCGTTCGAATCCGGGTCACGGCATCTTTATGCGCTGGATGAAGTGTAATGTCCACAGTCACGCCCATGCCAGTTCGGACCCCTGAAGGTACACAAGGAGCAGGAAGTCTCTCTCTCTCTCTCTCTCTAAGACCGCTTCTTGCAACCAGCACCAACTCTGTGATATAGGATACCTTGATACTATCCTAGCGTCGGTCGATTACAATGTGGCAGGCCGTAGTCAGATCACTAAAGGATTGGTCAACAGGCCAAGGTGTATCCTGCCATGTCATGCTACACCCGCTGTAACACAAACTTGGGGCCATGCGAACTCTACAACAGTGGCCTTTGAAGGTAACAGCAGAGAGTGAAAAGACTTTCTTTGAAGGCCAGTGGGATGTACATTTTGGACAGCGAGGACCACTGCTTTTCGAGAGGCACGAAAGTAGGCAGCCATCTATGTGGAAGTGAAACAACCGTCCTATAAGGTGGTGGGGTTTCCTTCAACACCACCTGTGGGCCACATAGAATGAGATTGTAACATTATTAGCCTTTGCCATTTTCACAACTATCGAGCAGCCATAAGCAGTGATGTGACAGCAACTGAGAAGGCCTGAGCACTTTCCTTTCCATTAGAAATTCAGCAGAAAGTTAGCCGTTTATCTCTGGAATGGCTGAGATGGTGTCGATTGGCTTCTGCAGCTAGAATGCCCTTTGTGAAGGCTTAGCAAAGAGTCAGGGCCAGGTGCAGGGCCAGTGGCGCAATGGATAACGCGTCTGACTACGGATCAGAAGATTGTAGGTTCGACTCCTACCTGGCTCGTTGACAATGCCGTGATCGTATAGTGGTTAGTACTCTGCGTTGTGGCCGCAGCAACCCCGGTTCGAATCCGGGTCACGGCATCTTTATGCGCTGGATGAAGTGTAATGTCCACAGTCACGCCCATGCCAGTTCGGACCCCTGAAGGTACACAAGGAGCAGGAAGTCTCTCTCTCTCTCTCTCTCTAAGACCGCTTCTTGCAACCAGCACCAACTCTGTGATATAGGATACCTTGATACTATCCTAGCGTCGGTCGATTACAATGTGGCAGGCCGTAGTCAGATCACTAAAGGATTGGTCAACAGGCCAAGGTGTATCCTGCCATGTCATGCTACACCCGCTGTAACACAAACTTGGGGCCATGCGAACTCTACAACAGTGGCCTTTGAAGGTAACAGCAGAGAGTGAAAAGACTTTCTTTGAAGGCCAGTGGGATGTACATTTTGGACAGCGAGGACCACTGCTTTTCGAGAGGCACGAAAGTAGGCAGCCATCTATGTGGAAGTGAAACAACCGTCCTATAAGGCGGTGGGGTTTCCTTCAACACCACCTGTGGGCCACATAGAATGAGATTGTAACATTATTAGCCTTTGCCATTTTCACAACTATCGAGCAGCCATAAGCAGTGATGTGACAGCAACTGAGAAGGCCTGAGCACTTTCCTTTCCATTAGAAATTCAGCAGAAAGTTAGCCGTTTATCTCTGGAATGGCTGAGATGGTGTCGATTGGCTTCTGCAGCTAGAATGCCCTTTGTGAAGGCTTAGCAAAGAGTCAGGGCCAGGTGCAGGGCCAGTGGCGCAATGGGTAACGCGTCTGACTACGGATCAGAAGATTGTAGGTTCGACTCCTACCTGGCTCGTTGACAATGCCGTGATCGTATAGTGGTTAGTACTCTGCGTTGTGGCCGCAGCAACCCCGGTTCGAATCCGGGTCACGGCATCTTTATGCGCTGGATGAAGTGTAATGTCCACAGTCACGCCCATGCCAGTTCGGACCCCTGAAGGTACACAAGGAGCAGGAAGTCTCTCTCTCTCTCTAAGACCGCTTCTTGCAACCAGCACCAACTCTGTGATATAGGATACCTTGATACTATCCTAGCGTCGGTCGATTACAATGTGGCAGGCCGTAGTCAGATCACTAAAGGATTGGTCAACAGGCCAAGGTGTATCCTGCCATGTCATGCTACACCCGCTGTAACACAAACTTGGGGCCATGCGAACTCTACAACAGTGGCCTTTGAAGGTAACAGCAGAGAGTGAAAAGACTTTCTTTGAAGGCCAGTGGGATGTACATTTTGGACAGCGAGGACCACTGCTTTTCGAGAGGCACGAAAGTAGGCAGCCATCTATGTGGAAGTGAAACAACCGTCCTATAAGGCGGTGGGGTTTCCTTCAACACCACCTGTGGGCCACATAGAATGAGATTGTAACATTATTAGCCTTTGCCATTTTCACAACTATCGAGCAGCCATAAGCAGTGATGTGACAGCAACTGAGAAGGCCTGAGCACTTTCCTTTCCATTAGAAATTCAGCAGAAAGTTAGCCGTTTATCTCTGGAATGGCTGAGATGGTGTCGATTGGCTTCTGCAGCTAGAATGCCCTTTGTGAAGGCTTAGCAAAGAGTCAGGGCCAGGTGCAGGGCCAGTGGCGCAATGGATAACGCGTCTGACTACGGATCAGAAGATTGTAGGTTCGACTCCTACCTGGCTCGTTGACAATGCCGTGATCGTATAGTGGTTAGTACTCTGCGTTGTGGCCGCAGCAACCCCGGTTCGAATCCGGGTCACGGCATCTTTATGCGCTGGATGAAGTGTAATGTCCACAGTCACGCCCATGCCAGTTCGGACCCCTGAAGGTACACAAGGAGCAGGAAGTCTCTCTCTCTCTCTCTCTCTCTAAGACCGCTTCTTGCAACCAGCACCAACTCTGTGATATAGGATACCTTGATACTATCCTAGCGTCGGTCGATTACAATGTGGCAGGCCGTAGTCAGATCACTAAAGGATTGGTCAACAGGCCAAGGTGTATCCTGCCATGTCATGCTACACCCGCTGTAACACAAACTTGGGGCCATGCGAACTCTACAACAGTGGCCTTTGAAGGTAACAGCAGAGAGTGAAAAGACTTTCTTTGAAGGCCAGTGGGATGTACATTTTGGACAGCGAGGACCACTGCTTTTCGAGAGGCACGAAAGTAGGCAGCCATCTATGTGGAAGTGAAACAACCGTCCTATAAGGCGGTGGGGTTTCCTTCAACACCACCTGTGGGCCACATAGAATGAGATTGTAACATTATTAGCCTTTGCCATTTTCACAACTATCGAGCAGCCATAAGCAGTGATGTGACAGCAACTGAGAAGGCCTGAGCACTTTCCTTTCCATTAGAAATTCAGCAGAAAGTTAGCCGTTTATCTCTGGAATGGCTGAGATGGTGTCGATTGGCTTCTGCAGCTAGAATGCCCTTTGTGAAGGCTTAGCAAAGAGTCAGGGCCAGGTGCAGGGCCAGTGGCGCAATGGATAACGCGTCTGACTACGGATCAGAAGTTTGTAGGTTCGACTCCTACCTGGCTCGTTGACAATGCCGTGATCGTATAGTGGTTAGTACTCTGCGTTGTGGCCGCAGCAACCCCGGTTCGAATCCGGGTCACGGCATCTTTATGCGCTGGATGAAGTGTAATGTCCACAGTCACGCCCATGCCAGTTCGGACCCCTGAAGGTACACAAGGAGCAGGAAGTCTCTCTCTCTAAGACCGCTTCTTGCAACCAGCACCAACTCTGTGATATAGGATACCTTGATACTATCCTAGCGTCGGTCGATTACAATGTGGCAGGCCGTAGTCAGATCACTAAAGGATTGGTCAACAGGCCAAGGTGTATCCTGCCATGTCATGCTACACCCGCTGTAACACAAACTTGGGGCCATGCGAACTCTACAACAGTGGCCTTTGAAGGTAACAGCAGAGAGTGAAAAGACTTTCTTTGAAGGCCAGTGGGATGTACATTTTGGACAGCGAGGACCACTGCTTTTCGAGAGGCACGAAAGTAGGCAGCCATCTATGTGGAAGTGAAACAACCGTCCTATAAGGCGGTGGGGTTTCCTTCAACACCACCTGTGGGCCACATAGAATGAGATTGTAACATTATTAGCCTTTGCCATTTTCACAACTATCGAGCAGCCATAAGCAGTGATGTGACAGCAACTGAGAAGGCCTGAGCACTTTCCTTTCCATTAGAAATTCAGCAGAAAGTTAGCCGTTTATCTCTGGAATGGCTGAGATGGTGTCGATTGGCTTCTGCAGCTAGAATGCCCTTTGTGAAGGCTTAGCAAAGAGTCAGGGCCAGGTGCAGGGCCAGTGGCGCAATGGATAACGCGTCTGACTACGGATCAGAAGATTGTAGGTTCGACTCCTACCTGGCTCGTTGACAATGCCGTGATCGTATAGTGGTTAGTACTCTGCGTTGTGGCCGCAGCAACCCCGGTTCGAATCCGGGTCACGGCATCTTTATGCGCTGGATGAAGTGTAATGTCCACAGTCACGCCCATGCCAGTTCGGACCCCTGAAGGTACACAAGGAGCAGGAAGTCTCTCTCTCTCTCTCTCTCTCTCTCTCTCTCTCTAAGACCGCTTCTTGCAACCAGCACCAACTCTGTGATATAGGATACCTTGATACTATCCTAGCGTCGGTCGATTACAATGTGGCAGGCCGTAGTCAGATCACTAAAGGATTGGTCAACAGGCCAAGGTGTATCCTGCCATGTCATGCTACACCCGCTGTAACACAAACTTGGGGCCATGCGAACTCTACAACAGTGGCCTTTGAAGGTAACAGCAGAGAGTGAAAAGACTTTCTTTGAAGGCCAGTGGGATGTACATTTTGGACAGCGAGGACCACTGCTTTTCGAGAGGCACGAAAGTAGGCAGCCATCTATGTGGAAGTGAAACAACCGTCCTATAAGGCGGTGGGGTTTCCTTCAACACCACCTGTGGGCCACATAGAATGAGATTGTAACATTATTAGCCTTTGCCATTTTCACAACTATCGAGCAGCCATAAGCAGTGATGTGACAGCAACTGAGAAGGCCTGAGCACTTTCCTTTCCATTAGAAATTCAGCAGAAAGTTAGCCGTTTATCTCTGGAATGGCTGAGATGGTGTCGATTGGCTTCTGCAGCTAGAATGCCCTTTGTGAAGGCTTAGCAAAGAGTCAGGGCCAGGTGCAGGGCCAGTGGCGCAATGGATAACGCGTCTGACTACGGATCAGAAGATTGTAGGTTCGACTCCTACCTGGCTCGTTGACAATGCCGTGATCGTATAGTGGTTAGTACTCTGCGTTGTGGCCGCAGCAACCCCGGTTCGAATCCGGGTCACGGCATCTTTATGCGCTGGATGAAGTGTAATGTCCACAGTCACGCCCATGCCAGTTCGGACCCCTGAAGGTACACAAGGAGCAGGAAGTCTCTCTCTCTCTCTCTCTCTCTCTAAGACCGCTTCTTGCAACCAGCACCAACTCTGTGATATAGGATACCTTGATACTATCCTAGCGTCGGTCGATTACAATGTGGCAGGCTGTAGTCAGATCACTAAAGGATTGGTCAACAGGCCAAGGTGTATCCTGCCATGTCATGCTACACCCGCTGTAACACAAACTTGGGGCCATGCGAACTCTACAACAGTGGCCTTTGAAGGTAACAGCAGAGAGTGAAAAGACTTTCTTTGAAGGCCAGTGGGATGTACATTTTGGACAGCGAGGACCACTGCTTTTCGAGAGGCACGAAAGTAGGCAGCCATCTATGTGGAAGTGAAACAACCGTCCTATAAGGTGGTGGGGTTTCCTTCAACACCACCTGTGGGCCACATAGAATGAGATTGTAACATTATTAGCCTTTGCCATTTTCACAACTATCGAGCAGCCATAAGCAGTGATGTGACAGCAACTGAGAAGGCCTGAGCACTTTCCTTTCCATTAGAAATTCAGCAGAAAGTTAGCCGTTTATCTCTGGAATGGCTGAGATGGTGTCGATTGGCTTCTGCAGCTAGAATGCCCTTTGTGAAGGCTTAGCAAAGAGTCAGGGCCAGGTGCAGGGCCAGTGGCGCAATGGATAACGCGTCTGACTACGGATCAGAAGATTGTAGGTTCGACTCCTACCTGGCTCGTTGACAATGCCGTGATCGTATAGTGGTTAGTACTCTGCGTTGTGGCCGCAGCAACCCCGGTTCGAATCCGGGTCACGGCATCTTTATGCGCTGGATGAAGTGTAATGTCCACAGTCACGCCCATGCCAGTTCGGACCCCTGAAGGTACACAAGGAGCAGGAAGTCTCTCTCTCTCTCTCTCTCTCTCTCTCTCTAAGACCGCTTCTTGCAACCAGCACCAACTCTGTGATATAGGATACCTTGATACTATCCTAGCGTCGGTCGATTACAATGTGGCAGGCCGTAGTCAGATCACTAAAGGATTGGTCAACAGGCCAAGGTGTATCCTGCCATGTCATGCTACACCCGCTGTAACACAAACTTGGGGCCATGCGAACTCTACAACAGTGGCCTTTGAAGGTAACAGCAGAGAGTGAAAAGACTTTCTTTGAAGGCCAGTGGGATGTACATTTTGGACAGCGAGGACCACTGCTTTTCGAGAGGCACGAAAGTAGGCAGCCATCTATGTGGAAGTGAAACAACCGTCCTATAAGGCGGTGGGGTTTCCTTCAACACCACCTGTGGGCCACATAGAATGAGATTGTAACATTATTAGCCTTTGCCATTTTCACAACTATCGAGCAGCCATAAGCAGTGATGTGACAGCAACTGAGAAGGCCTGAGCACTTTCCTTTCCATTAGAAATTCAGCAGAAAGTTAGCCGTTTATCTCTGGAATGGCTGAGATGGTGTCGATTGGCTTCTGCAGCTAGAATGCCCTTTGTGAAGGCTTAGCAAAGAGTCAGGGCCAGGTGCAGGGCCAGTGGCGCAATGGATAACGCGTCTGACTACGGATCAGAAGATTGTAGGTTCGACTCCTACCTGGCTCGTTGACAATGCCGTGATCGTATAGTGGTTAGTACTCTGCGTTGTGGCCGCAGCAACCCCGGTTCGAATCCGGGTCACGGCATCTTTATGCGCTGGATGAAGTGTAATGTCCACAGTCACGCCCATGCCAGTTCGGACCCCTGAAGGTACACAAGGAGCAGGAAGTCTCTCTCTCTCTCTCTAAGACCGCTTCTTGCAACCAGCACCAACTCTGTGATATAGGATACCTTGATACTATCCTAGCGTCGGTCGATTACAATGTGGCAGGCCGTAGTCAGATCACTAAAGGATTGGTCAACAGGCCAAGGTGTATCCTGCTATGTCATGCTACACCCGCTGTAACACAAACTTGGGGCCATGCGAACTCTACAACAGTGGCCTTTGAAGGTAACAGCAGAGAGTGAAAAGACTTTCTTTGAAGGCCAGTGGGATGTACATTTTGGACAGCGAGGACCACTGCTTTTCGAGAGGCACGAAAGTAGGCAGCCATCTATGTGGAAGTGAAACAACCGTCCTATAAGGCGGTGGGGTTTCCTTCAACACCACCTGTGGGCCACATAGAATGAGATTGTAACATTATTAGCCTTTGCCATTTTCACAACTATCGAGCAGCCATAAGCAGTGATGTGACAGCAACTGAGAAGGCCTGAGCACTTTCCTTTCCATTAGAAATTCAGCAGAAAGTTAGCCGTTTATCTCTGGAATGGCTGAGATGGTGTCGATTGGCTTCTGCAGCTAGAATGCCCTTTGTGAAGGCTTAGCAAAGAGTCAGGGCCAGGTGCAGGGCCAGTGGCGCAATGGATAACGCGTCTGACTACGGATCAGAAGATTGTAGGTTCGACTCCTACCTGGCTCGTTGACAATGCCGTGATCGTATAGTGGTTAGTACTCTGCGTTGTGGCCGCAGCAACCCCGGTTCGAATCCGGGTCACGGCATCTTTATGCGCTGGATGAAGTGTAATGTCCACAGTCACGCCCATGCCAGTTCGGACCCCTGAAGGTACACAAGGAGCAGGAAGTCTCTCTCTCTCTCTCTCTCTCTCTCTCTCTCTAAGACCGCTTCTTGCAACCAGCACCAACTCTGTGATATAGGATACCTTGATACTATCCTAGCGTCGGTCGATTACAATGTGGCAGGCCGTAGTCAGATCACTAAAGGATTGGTCAACAGGCCAAGGTGTATCCTGCCATGTCATGCTACACCCGCTGTAACACAAACTTGGGGCCATGCGAACTCTACAACAGTGGCCTTTGAAGGTAACAGCAGAGAGTGAAAAGACTTTCTTTGAAGGCCAGTGGGATGTACATTTTGGACAGCGAGGACCACTGCTTTTCGAGAGGCACGAAAGTAGGCAGCCATCTATGTGGAAGTGAAACAACCGTCCTATAAGGCGGTGGGGTTTCCTTCAACACCACCTGTGGGCCACATAGAATGAGATTGTAACATTATTAGCCTTTGCCATTTTCACAACTATCGAGCAGCCATAAGCAGTGATGTGACAGCAACTGAGAAGGCCTGAGCACTTTCCTTTCCATTAGAAATTCAGCAGAAAGTTAGCCGTTTATCTCTGGAATGGCTGAGATGGTGTCGATTGGCTTCTGCAGCTAGAATGCCCTTTGTGAAGGCTTAGCAAAGAGTCAGGGCCAGGTGCAGGGCCAGTGGCGCAATGGATAACGCGTCTGACTACGGATCAGAAGATTGTAGGTTCGACTCCTACCTGGCTCGTTGACAATGCCGTGATCGTATAGTGGTTAGTACTCTGCGTTGTGGCCGCAGCAACCCCGGTTCGAATCCGGGTCACAGCATCTTTATGCGCTGGATGAAGTGTAATGTCCACAGTCACGCCCATGCCAGTTCGGACCCCTGAAGGTACACAAGGAGCAGGAAGTCTCTCTCTCTCTCTCTCTCTCTAAGACCGCTTCTTGCAACCAGCACCAACTCTGTGATATAGGATACCTTGATACTATCCTAGCGTCGGTCGATTACAATGTGGCAGGCCGTAGTCAGATCACTAAAGGATTGGTCAACAGGCCAAGGTGTATCCTGCCATGTCATGCTACACCCGCTGTAACACAAACTTGGGGCCATGCGAACTCTACAACAGTGGCCTTTGAAGGTAACAGCAGAGAGTGAAAAGACTTTCTTTGAAGGCCAGTGGGATGTACATTTTGGACAGCGAGGACCACTGCTTTTCGAGAGGCACGAAAGTAGGCAGCCATCTATGTGGAAGTGAAACAACCGTCCTATAAGGCGGTGGGGTTTCCTTCAACACCACCTGTGGGCCACATAGAATGAGATTGTAACATTATTAGCCTTTGCCATTTTCACAACTATCGAGCAGCCATAAGCAGTGATGTGACAGCAACTGAGAAGGCCTGAGCACTTTCCTTTCCATTAGAAATTCAGCAGAAAGTTAGCCGTTTATCTCTGGAATGGCTGAGATGGTGTCGATTGGCTTCTGCAGCTAGAATGCCCTTTGTGAAGGCTTAGCAAAGAGTCAGGGCCAGGTGCAGGGCCAGTGGCGCAATGGATAACGCGTCTGACTACGGATCAGAAGATTGTAGGTTCGACTCCTACCTGGCTCGTTGACAATGCCGTGATCGTATAGTGGTTAGTACTCTGCGTTGTGGCCGCAGCAACCCCGGTTCGAATCCGGGTCACGGCATCTTTATGCGCTGGATGAAGTGTAATGTCCACAGTCACGCCCATGCCAGTTCGGACCCCTGAAGGTACACAAGGAGCAGGAAGTCTCTCTCTCTCTCTCTCTCTCTCTCTCTCTCTCTAAAGCCTCATACACACGATAGGACTTTGTACAAACTTTCCCTTGGATTTTTGTACAAAGGGCGTCGGCCCTGAACTTGTATTGCATACACACAGCAGGACTTTTTCAGCCAACTTTCACCAAATCATGTGATTTTTCTGCTCTTTACCGCCACCTTTGGTAAACTTCTGTATTGTTGTCTGATCTTTTGCATTGGTTCTGAGCATGCCTGTTTGTACTTTGTACAAAAGTCCTATGGTTTTCTGTACACACGATCAGACTTTGCTCCATCAGACTTTTGTTGCCAGAAAGTTTGTCCGTTCGCACAGGCAACAAAAGTCAGATGAAAACCAAAAAAGTTTGTCCGATGGAGCGTACACACGGTCAGATGTTGCTCCAAAACAGCTAATTTGCATGTTTGTTGTCAAAAAGTCTGATCGTGTGTATGGGCCTTAAGACCGCTTCTTGCAACCAGCACCAACTCTGTGATATAGGATACCTTGATACTATCCTAGCGTCGGTCGATTACAATGTGGCAGGCCGTAGTCAGATCACTAAAGGATTGGTCAACAGGCCAAGGTGTATCCTGCCATGTCATGCTACACCCGCTGTAACACAAACTTGGGGCCATGCGAACTCTACAACAGTGGCCTTTGAAGGTAACAGCAGAGAGTGAAAAGACTTTCTTTGAAGGCCAGTGGGATGTACATTTTGGACAGCGAGGACCACTGCTTTTCGAGAGGCACGAAAGTAGGCAGCCATCTATGTGGAAGTGAAACAACCGTCCTATAAGGCGGTGGGGTTTCCTTCAACACCACCTGTGGGCCACATAGAATGAGATTGTAACATTATTAGCCTTTGCCATTTTCACAACTATCGAGCAGCCATAAGCAGTGATGTGACAGCAACTGAGAAGGCCTGAGCACTTTCCTTTCCATTAGAAATTCAGCAGAAAGTTAGCCGTTTATCTCTGGAATGGCTGAGATGGTGTCGATTGGCTTCTGCAGCTAGAATGCCCTTTGTGAAGGCTTAGCAAAGAGTCAGGGCCAGGTGCAGGGCCAGTGGCGCAATGGATAACGCGTCTGACTACGGATCAGAAGATTGTAGGTTCGACTCCTACCTGGCTCGTTGACAATGCCGTGATCGTATAGTGGTTAGTACTCTGCGTTGTGGCCGCAGCAACCCCGGTTCGAATCCGGGTCACGGCATCTTTATGCGCTGGATGAAGTGTAATGTCCACAGTCACGCCCATGCCAGTTCGGACCCCTGAAGGTACACAAGGAGCAGGAAGTCTCTCTCTCTCTCTAAGACCGCTTCTTGCAACCAGCACCAACTCTGTGATATAGGATACCTTGATACTATCCTAGCGTCGGTCGATTACAATGTGGCAGGCCGTAGTCAGATCACTAAAGGATTGGTCAACAGGCCAAGGTGTATCCTGCCATGTCATGCTACACCCGCTGTAACACAAACTTGGGGCCATGCGAACTCTACAACAGTGGCCTTTGAAGGTAACAGCAGAGAGTGAAAAGACTTTCTTTGAAGGCCAGTGGGATGTACATTTTGGACAGCGAGGACCACTGCTTTTCGAGAGGCACGAAAGTAGGCAGCCATCTATGTGGAAGTGAAACAACCGTCCTATAAGGCGGTGGGGTTTCCTTCAACACCACCTGTGGGCCACATAGAATGAGATTGTAACATTATTAGCCTTTGCCATTTTCACAACTATCGAGCAGCCATAAGCAGTGATGTGACAGCAACTGAGAAGGCCTGAGCACTTTCCTTTCCATTAGAAATTCAGCAGAAAGTTAGCCGTTTATCTCTGGAATGGCTGAGATGGTGTCGATTGGCTTCTGCAGCTAGAATGCCCTTTGTGAAGGCTTAGCAAAGAGTCAGGGCCAGGTGCAGGGCCAGTGGCGCAATGGATAACGCGTCTGACTACGGATCAGAAGATTGTAGGTTCGACTCCTACCTGGCTCGTTGACAATGCCGTGATCGTATAGTGGTTAGTACTCTGCGTTGTGGCCGCAGCAACCCCGGTTCGAATCCGGGTCACGGCATCTTTATGCGCTGGATGAAGTGTAATGTCCACAGTCACGCCCATGCCAGTTCGGACCCCTGAAGGTACACAAGGAGCAGGAAGTCTCTCTCTCTCTCTAAGACCGCTTCTTGCAACCAGCACCAACTCTGTGATATAGGATACCTTGATACTATCCTAGCGTCGGTCGATTACAATGTGGCAGGCCGTAGTCAGATCACTAAAGGATTGGTCAACAGGCCAAGGTGTATCCTGCCATGTCATGCTACACCCGCTGTAACACAAACTTGGGGCCATGCGAACTCTACAACAGTGGCCTTTGAAGGTAACAGCAGAGAGTGAAAAGACTTTCTTTGAAGGCCAGTGGGATGTACATTTTGGACAGCGAGGACCACTGCTTTTCGAGAGGCACGAAAGTAGGCAGCCATCTATGTGGAAGTGAAACAACCGTCCTATAAGGCGGTGGGTTTTCCTTCAACACCACCTGTGGGCCACATAGAATGAGATTGTAACATTATTAGCCTTTGCCATTTTCACAACTATCGAGCAGCCATAAGCAGTGATGTGACAGCAACTGAGAAGGCCTGAGCACTTTCCTTTCCATTAGAAATTCAGCAGAAAGTTAGCCGTTTATCTCTGGAATGGCTGAGATTAGTGATGGCCGAACGGTTCGCCCGGCGGTCGTTTCGCGGCGAATTTCCGACTTTCGCCGTCCGCGGGTTCGAACGCCTTTTTCCGTCGTTCGCCCCGGCGGACTTACGTGTTTAATGTATACAAGAACTTTAACCTTTCGTGACACGTTTATCATGTGTTACAGGACAACCAATTGAGACATGACAGCTCATGGACACTTGGACATTCCCCCTAACCTATAAATACACCCGATCCGGTGGCCATTTTACATTCTTTCTTCTGTCACTGTAGGGAAAGGATCCTGTGTGGAGTAGGGACAGAGAAAACGCTAGCTATTTGGTACACAAAAGTTCTTTTCAGGACTGGTATAGGTGTTAGGTCAGCAGCCTGAGTTTCTTTTGTCAGTTTAGATAAAGGGACAGAGCGCTGTATGCTGCTATTTTAGGGACAGCTCAGCCAGATTAGTCTTTCTTCATCATCATCATCATCATCATCATTAGCTGTTACTATCAGGTCCACAAAAGAGCTGTTCCAGCTAATCGTTCCAGCCTACTCTTTTTTGCCAATTTGTATAGGGACAGGCAGGAAGCAGTGTGTCAGGCAGTGAGGATAATTTTAAAGACTTGCTGTTACTATTAGTTCCACAAAGGTTCTTTTCAGGACTGGTATCAGTGGTACGGTAATAGGCTTGTACACGTATAATATTCTTTCTTCCAAATATAGAAAGAATATTATACTTGACTGCTGCCCTTCTGCTGCAGTCTGCTAATCATTCACAACTCACTTGTTCCACAAAGCTCTTTATCAGGACTGGTAACTTGGTCTGTCTAGGGTGCTACGGTACATAGGCTTGGGTGCGGTACAGTCTGCTGTTCTGTAAGGACCGCTATCGGTCCACAATACATAGGGTTGCCGTGCACTACTGCTGACCGCTGCCCTATACTGCAGCAGTCCTTCAGCGGTATAGGGACTGACGCACAGTCTGCTAAACACTAATACACAACCTGCTTGGTCCACAAAAGTTCTTATAAGGACTGGTAACTTGGTATAGGGTGCTACGGTACATAGGCCTGAGTGCAGTACAGTCTGCTGTTCTGTAAGGACCGCTATCGGTCCACAATACATAGGGTTGCCGTGCACTACTGCTGACCGCTGCCCTATACTGCAGCAGTCCTTCATTGGTATAGGGACTGACGTACAGTCTGCTAATCACTAACACACAACCTGCTTGGTCCACAAAAGTTCTTATAAGGACTGGTAACTTGGTATAGGGTGCTACGGTACATAGGCCTGAGTGCGTTACAGTCTGCTGTTCTGTAAGGACCGCTATCGGTCCACAATACATAGGGTTGCCGTGCACTACTGCTGACCGCTGCCCTATACTGCAGCAGTCCTTCATTGGTATAGGGACTGACGTACAGTCTGCTAATCACTAACACACAACCTGCTTGGTCCACAAAAGTTCTTATAAGGACTGGTAACTTGGTATAGGGTGCTACGGTACATAGGCCTGAGTGCGTTACAGTCTGCTGTTCTGTAAGGACCGCTATCGGTCCACAATACATAGGGTTGCCGTGCACTACTGCTGACCGCTGCCCTATACTGCAGCAGTCCTTCAGCGGTATAGGGACTGACGTACAGTCTGCTAAACACTAATACACAACCTGCTTGGTCCACAAAAGTTCTTATAAGGACTGGTAACTTGGTATAGGGTGCTACGGTACATAGGCTTGAGTGCGGTACAGTCTGCTGTTCTGTAAGGACCACTATCGGTCCACAATAGATAGGGTTGACGTGCACCACTGCTGACCGCTCACCTATACTGCAGCAGTCCTTCAGCGGTATAGGGACTGACGTACAGTCTGCTAATCACTAACACACAACCTGCTTGTTCCACAAAAGTTCTTATAAGGACTGGTAACTTGGTATAGGGTGCTACGGTACATAGGCCTGAGTGCGTTACAGTCTGCTGTTCTGTAAGGACCGCTATCGGTCCACAATACATAGGGTTGCCGTGCACTACTGCTGACCGCTGCCCTATACTGCAGCAGTCCTTCATTGGTATAGGGACTGACGTACAGTCTGCTAATCACTAACACACAACCTGCTTGGTCCACAAAAGTTCTTATAAGGACTGGTAACTTGGTATAGGGTGCTACGGTACATAGGCCTGAGTGCAGTACAGTCTGCTGTTCTGTAAGGACCGCTATCGGTCCACAATACATAGGGTTGCCGTGCACTACTGCTGACCGCTGCCCTATACTGCAGCAGTCCTTCATTGGTATAGGGACTGACGTACAGTCTGCTAATCACTAACACACAACCTGCTTGGTCCACAAAAGTTCTTATAAGGACTGGTAACTTGGTATAGGGTGCTACGGTACATAGGCCTGAGTGCGTTACAGTCTGCTGTTCTGTAAGGACCGCTATCGGTCCACAATACATAGGGTTGCCGTGCACTACTGCTGACCGCTGCCCTATACTGCAGCAGTCCTTCATTGGTATAGGGACTGACGTACAGTCTGCTAATCACTAACACACAACCTGCTTGGTCCACAAAAGTTCTTATAAGGACTGGTAACTTGGTATAGGGTGCTACGGTACATAGGCCTGAGTGCGTTACAGTCTGCTGTTCTGTAAGGACCGCTATCGGTCCACAATACATAGGGTTGCCGTGCACTACTGCTGACCGCTGCCCTATACTGCAGCAGTCCTTCATTGGTATAGGGACTGACGTACAGTCTGCTAATCACTAACACACAACCTGCTTGGTCCACAAAAGTTCTTATAAGGACTGGTAACTTGGTATAGGGTGCTACGGTACATAGGCCTGAGTGCAGTACAGTCTGCTGTTCTGTAAGGACCGCTATCGGTCCACAATACATAGGGTTGCCGTGCACTACTGCTGACCGCTGCCCTATACTGCAGCAGTCCTTCATTGGTATAGGGACTGACGTACAGTCTGCTAATCACTAACACACAACCTGCTTGGTCCACAAAAGTTCTTATAAGGACTGGTAACTTGGTATAGGGTGCTACGGTACATAGGCCTGAGTGCGTTACAGTCTGCTGTTCTGTAAGGACCGCTATCGGTCCACAATACATAGGGTTGCCGTGCACTACTGCTGACCGCTGCCCTATACTGCAGCAGTCCTTCATTGGTATAGGGACTGACGTACAGTCTGCTAATCACTAACACACAACCTGCTTGGTCCACAAAAGTTCTTATAAGGACTGGTAACTTGGTATAGGGTGCTACGGTACATAGGCCTGAGTGCGTTACAGTCTGCTGTTCTGTAAGGACCGCTATCGGTCCACAATACATAGGGTTGCCGTGCACTACTGCTGACCGCTGCCCTATACTGCAGCAGTCCTTCATTGGTATAGGGACTGACGTACAGTCTGCTAATCACTAACACACAACCTGCTTGGTCCACAAAAGTTCTTATAAGGACTGGTAACTTGGTATAGGGTGCTACGGTACATAGGCCTGAGTGCGTTACAGTCTGCTGTTCTGTAAGGACCGCTATCGGTCCACAATAGATAGGGTTGACGTGCACCACTGCTGACCGCTCACCTATACTGCAGCAGTCCTTCAGCGGTATAGGGACTGACGTACAGTCTGCTAATCACTAACACACAACCTGCTTGTTCCACAAAAGTTCTTATAAGGACTGGTAACTTGGTATAGGGTGCTACGGTACATAGGCCTGAGTGCAGTACAGTCTGCTGTTCTGTAAGGACCGCTATCGGTCCACAATACATAGGGTTGCCGTGCACTACTGCTGACCGCTGCCCTATACTGCAGCAGTCCTTCATTGGTATAGGGACTGACGTACAGTCTGCTAATCACTAACACACAACCTGCTTGGTCCACAAAAGTTCTTATAAGGACTGGTAACTTGGTATAGGGTGCTACGGTACATAGGCCTGAGTGCGTTACAGTCTGCTGTTCTGTAAGGACCGCTATCGGTCCACAATAGATAGGGTTGACGTGCACCACTGCTGACCGCTCACCTATACTGCAGCAGTCCTTCAGCGGTATAGGGACTGACGTACAGTCTGCTAATCACTAACACACAACCTGCTTGTTCCACAAAAGTTCTTATAAGGACTGGTAACTTGGTATAGGGTGCTACGGTACATAGGCCTGAGTGCAGTACAGTCTGCTGTTCTGTAAGGACCGCTATCGGTCCACAATACATAGGGTTGCCGTGCACTACTGCTGACCGCTGCCCTATACTGCAGCAGTCCTTCATTGGTATAGGGACTGACGTACAGTCTGCTAATCACTAACACACAACCTGCTTGGTCCACAAAAGTTCTTATAAGGACTGGTAACTTGGTATAGGGTGCTACGGTACATAGGCCTGAGTGCGTTACAGTCTGCTGTTCTGTAAGGACCGCTATCGGTCCACAATACATAGGGTTGCCGTGCACTACTGCTGACCGCTGCCCTATACTGCAGCAGTCCTTCAGCGGTATAGGGACTGACGTACAGTCTGCTAAACACTAATACACAACCTGCTTGGTCCACAAAAGTTCTTATAAGGACTGGTAACTTGGTATAGGGTGCTACGGTACATAGGCTTGAGTGCGGTACAGTCTGCTGTTCTGTAAGGACCGCTATCGGTCCACAATACATAGGGTTGCCGTGCACTACTGCTGACCGCTGCCCTATACTGCAGCAGTCCTTCATTGGTATAGGGACTGACGTACAGTCTGCTAATCACTAACACACAACCTGCTTGGTCCACAAAAGTTCTTATAAGGACTGGTAACTTGGTATAGGGTGCTACGGTACATAGGCTTGAGTGCGGTACAGTCTGCTGTTCTGTAAGGACCGCTATAGGTCCACAATAGATAGGGTTGACGTGCACCACTGCTGACCGCTCACCTATACTGCAGCAGTCCTTCAGCGGTATAGGGACTAAGAGTTTTGTCACAGGGTCATTTAAAAAATGACATGCAGAGGAAGAGGCAGGCCCTTCCGCAGGGGTGGTAGGGGTAGGGCAGGAGCAACAGGCTTGAGCCAAAGTGGGAAGTTGCAGAAGGTGCGTTCAATTACTTTAAAGGATGCACCAGACTTGGTTGAGTGGCTCGCTCAGCCTTACTCTTCTGCACCCTCCTCATCCTCTCGATCTGCACCCTCTTCTTCACTCTCTGCTATGTGCACCCCCAAAGACACTACCACCAACAACACGACCACCACCACCACCACCACATACCTTCCGCTTGAGTCACTGGAATTATTTTCCGATCCATATCAAGAGGACATTTCTGATGCGCAGCCACTCTTGGTATTGGATCAGGAAGAGGAGGTAGCAACAAGCGCTACTCAGCAGTCTGACGCCAGTACCCAGATCAGCCCAAGGAGGAGGTTGGTCCCCGGTGTTGCTGCCTACTCTACTTATAGCGGTGGGGAAGGTGACGTTGATGATGACGTGTCTAGTGATGTCACGTGGGTGCCCACAAGAGAGGAAGAGGAGGGGAGTTCAGAGGGAGATATGGACCAGCAGATAGGGAGGAGAAGCAGCAATGACTTACATTGCACAGCAGGGACAAAGCAGACTGCAAATGTATCAGGAGCGAGTCATCGACCATGTACGGTCACATCTGGCGCTCCCAGGACACCGGCACATGGCTCCGCAGTGTGGGCTTTTTTTAACGTGTCCGCTGCTGACAATAGCGTTGCCATCTGCAATCTTTGCAGTCAACGCGTTAGTCGCGGTAAGCCCAATACTCACCTAGGGACGACCGCCTTAAGAAGGCACATGAGCAGCCATCACCGAGCCCAGTGGGAGCAACGGAACACACAAAGCCACACTGCAGGCTCTCACCGTCCAGCCTCGTCTTCTACTTCTCCTTCTCCTCTCTCCTCACAATTGTCCTCCACTCCACCTTCCATCACGCCAAGCTCACATTTTTCTGCAAAAAGGCAGGCTTCCGTGGGCCTAATGTTTGAGCGTAAAAAAATGATGACGCCGGATAACCCTCTTGCCCAACGGTTGGCGGCTGGCTTGTCAGAACTCATAGCCCGCCAACTACTGCCATATAAACTGGTGGACTCGGAGGCCTTTCGCAAATTTGTGGCCATTGGAACACCACAATGGAAGGTCCCAGGAAGGAAGTATTTCTCAGAGAAGGGCATCCCAGAGCTATATGGCCATGTTCAGCGGCAAGTGAATGTATCTCTGGCACACAGTGTCGGTGCCAAGATACATCTGACCACAGACACGTGGTCTAGCAAACACGGGCAGGGAAGGTATATCAGTTTTACTGCCCACTGGGTGAACCTTCTGACGGCCGTCAAGCATGTAACCCGTGGCACCCGTGTAGATTTGGTTTTACCGCCACGGATTGCATGCAGGCCTGACTCTTCTTCTCCTCCTCCTACTCCATCCTCCTCCCTCTCCTCCTCAGCTGCCTCCTCCTTTTCCGCTGCTAGCGTCTCTTCCACTGCACCGCCCAAGCTCCCCAGAACCTATTCCACATGCCAGGTGAGACGTTGCCATGCCGTGCTGCGTCTGTTGTGCCTGGAAGCAAAGAGCCACACTGGCCCGGCACTCCTTTCAGCTTTGCGTTCACAGGCAGATGAGTGGCTAACACCGCTCAATTTGACAGTTGGTAAAGTGGTGTGTGACAACGGTGCCAATCTGCTTAGCGCATTGAAACAGGGCAAAATCACGCACGTGCCGTGCATGGCACACGTCTTAAACTTGGTCGTGCAGCGATTCCTTGTCAAATACCCTGGGGTCCAGGACATCTTGCGGCAGGCAAGGAAAA